>NC_135578.1:54146859-54768109 GCF_965152235.1 Eretmochelys imbricata | reverse complement strand
ACCGGAGCCCTGCTGCCAAAGCCCTGGGGTAGGGGGGCTCTGGCGGGCATTTTAAAGGGCTGGGACGGTAGCAGCGGCTGGAGCCCTGGGGCCCTTTAAATCCCCGATGGAGCCCGGCCACCGATACCCAGGGCTTGGGCAGCAGGGCTCAGGCGGGGATTTAAAGGGCTCGGGGCTCTGGCAGCTGCTACCACAGCGGAGCCCCAGGCCCTTTAAAGCTCCGCCAGAGTCCAGAGCCCCGGGGTAGTGGTGGCAGCCAGGAGCCCCCAGGGCTCCACAGTGATTTAAAGGGCCCAGGGCTCTGCTGCAGTAGCGGCAGCTGGAGCCCTGGGCCCTTTAAATCGCCCCCCGAGCCTCCCAGCTGTCTCTGCAGCTGGTAGCTTGGGGGTAATTTAAAGGGCCCCGGGCTCCCAGCCACCACTACCGCAGCTGGAGCTCTGGCCCTTTAAATCTTGATTTCAAGGGCCTGGGGATTTGAGGCCACGCCTCTTCTGGTTGAGGCCACGCCCCTTGCTCAGGACTCCAGCATAACGGTAAGTCCTCTAACTTACTTTCACCCCTGAAGGTATGGGACAGAAGGGGTTAAGTATGGAGGAAAGAGGCAGTGGGGTCTGTGCTCATTAGAGCGCACACCTCTCCAGAGCCTGGAATGGAACCTAGGGTCCCTGAGTCTCACGATTCTTCTGCGGTCAGCAAATATCTCTGGAAGCCACTGGCAATGGGTGTGTCCCATTCTGTCCTCTAGTGCTGGTCCTCGTAGAGCATGACAACCTACTACTGCTATCGGCTCATTAGCTCAGGTGACAGAGGGCTGTGTGGTGGATCTAAAGATTCCAATGTTGCTGATGTGAGTGTCAATAGGATGCCACATGATGGAAATTCTGATTTTTTTTTTTCCAGTTTGCTTTTTTAAAAACCTATGAAATTGCAACCTTAATGCTGTTCTTTTAATGTAGTCGTTGTGTGTAAAATCAAGCATGCAAAAGTTAGGAAATACCAGGACGAAGGTTGCCTGTGCTTAATTCCAAATGGCCGTGGGAGTCGGCAGGGTTTGTAGGATATGTCCAAGTGAGGTTCTCAGCCGCTAGTCATTGCGGGAAGGTATTCCTGAGCCTCTGGATTCTGCCCCGGGAAAGGAGGAGTTGGTAGTCATGTAAGTTGCATGGTCTGATTTTAATGCTTCCCTCAAGAAATTGCATCACAGTGGCCCCAGCGGGCCAGCTTCTATTGCCCTGCCACCAAAGATACAAAATAGCCTTCTCAGCTGCAGCACTCAGGCGTCCTTGGTATCTCCGAAGATATTGGGCTGGAACCTGCCATTGTGATTGGGTAGTGGCCTTAAACCTAGTTTGTACGGGTAGAAATAATTGCGCTTGGTGGAGGGCAACAGAGGCCCATTGGGGCTGATTCTCAGGAGCGTTGAGCACCCACAACTCAAGTTGGCAGTGGTCACACCTGGCTGAGAGGAGGATCGGTTACTCCAGATTTAATGAAAGGATCCTGCCTAGTGAGGTCACTCATGCGTGATCCTTTCATCATGCATGTGTGATCTGGCACTTTTGCTAGTACAGAGGGGTAGAGCATGTGAAGAATGAATGTTGTGTCATGGTTGCATCAGGGGAACTGGGAGCCAGGACTCCTAAGATCTATTATTAACTGTGCCACTGACTCAGTGTGTGACCTCAGGCAAGTCGCTTTGTCTCTCTGTGCCTTGATTTCCCTTCTCTGAATGTGGAGGATAATGATACTGACCAGCAGCCATGAAGTGTGAACTCCAAAGTTCTAACTGGGAGCACCCAACACTGTCCTTATCCTCCGCACTCCTCACCCAGCGATCTCCAAGCACTTATTCAAAGATTCTAGGTCCAGAAGGTTTAGGTTGGACATTAGGAAAAACTTCCTAACTGTCAGAGTAGTTAGGCACTGGAATGAATTGCCTAGGGAGGTTGTGGAATCTCCATCACTGGTGATTTTTAAGAGCAGGTTAGACAAACACCTATCAGGGATGGTCTAGATAATACTTAATTCTGTCATGAGTGCAGGGGCCTGGACTAGATGACCTCTCGAGGTCCCTTCCAGTCCTGTGATTCTATGAGTTTGTGATTGTAATCCTCTAGTCTAACCACCTGTTTAACACAGGCCAGAGAACTTCCCCAAAACAGTTCCTAGAGCAAAGCTTTTAGAAAAACAGCCAGTCTTGATTTAAAAATTGTCAGTGATGTAGAATCCACCACAAACCTAGGTAAATTGTTCTAATGGTTGATTATCCTCACTGTTAAATTGTTACACCTTATTTCTAATCTGAATTTGTCTAGTTTCAATTTCCAGTCACTGGATCATGTTCTTCCTTTCTTTGCTAGACTGAGGAGCCCATTATCAAATATTTATTCCCCATATAGGTAAGCTAAATAGATTGGGCTTCTTGAGGAATGTTTTCTAATCCTTTACTCATTTTCGTGGCTCTTTAATTTATCAACATCCTTTTTGAATTGTTGGCACCAGAACTGGACATGGTATTCCAGCAGTGGTCCCACCAAGGCCAAATACAAAGGTAAAATAACCTTTCTGCTCCCACTCAAGATTCCCCTGTTTACGTGTCCCAGGATTACATTGGCTCTCTTGGCCACAGCGTCCCACTGGAAGCTCATGTTCAGCTGACTCTCCACCATGCCCCCAAATCTTTTTCAGAGTTGCTGCTTCCCAGGCTAGTGTTTCCCATCCTGTAATTATGGCCTCTATTCTTTGTTCCCAGATGTATACATTTACATTTAGCCATATTAAAATGCATATTATTTGCTTACGCCCAGTTTACCAAGTGACCCAGATTGCTCTGAGTCAGTGACCTTTTCTCTTCATTATTTACCACTCCCTCAATTTATCATCTGCAGACTTTCAGTTATGATTTTGTTTTCTTCTAGGTGACTGATAAAAATGTTAAATAGCATAGGGTCAAGAACCGATCCGTGCAGGACCCCACTGAAAACAGGCAGGCAGAATGATAGATCTCAAAATGTAGCTGTAAATGGGGAATAATCAGATGGCACATATTAAATGGATTAAAAACTGGCTATGTTAATTTTGTATTGTTTTTAATCAAAATGGTGTGCTGTACCAAATCAAACACATTACAGAAGTCTAAGTGTATTACATCAACACTATTAACTTTATAAATCAAACTTGTAGTCTCATCAAAAAAAGATATCAAGTTAGTTTGACTGGCTCTGTTTTCCATAAACCTATGGTGTTTTGCATTAATAACATTACCCTCCTTTAATTCTTTATTAATCAAGTTCCATGTCAGCTGCTCCATTATCTTACCCAGTATTGATGTCAGGCTGACAGACCTCTAATCACCTGGGTCATCCCGTTTACCGTTTTTAAAAATTGGCATATTAGCTTTCTTCCAGTCTTCTGGAACTTCACCAGTGTTCCAAGACTTATTAAAAATCAATAATAATGGTTCAGCGAGTTCTTCAGGCAGCTGTTCGTAAAATTCTTGGATGAAAGTATCTGGACTTGCTGATTTAAATGGAGGGTACTAAAGTTACACATTTTTAACATCTTCCAGGGATACTAGAGGAATGGAAAGAATGTTATCACCATATGATGAGACTCTATCATCTATTTTTTCCTCAAATACAGAAGAGAAATATTTATTGAAGACTTCTGCCTTTTCGACATTATTATTGATAATTCTACCATTTCCATCTAGTAATCGACCAATACTATTCTCAGGATTCTTTTTGTTCCTACTGTATTTTAAAAACTCCTTTTTATTGTCCCCACTCTGTTAGCCATAGATGTCTCCTTGTGTCCTTTTGCTTCCCTTATGAATTTTCTACAATTCCTAATTTCTGATTTATACTCTTTAGTACCAACTTTCACTCTATATATAAGTACACACTAACTCCTCTCTTAACGTCGTCCTGGTTAACGTTGTTTGTTCCATTGCTGATCAATTAGAGACTGCCTGCTTTGTCCACTGCTTGCAGGAAGAGCAGTTCATTGGAGCTAGCTGGTGGGGGCTTGAAACCAGGGTGGACCGGTAGCCCCCTGTCCCCATCAGGTCCCCTAAGTTTCCCTGTGCAGCAGCCACCCAGCAATTGCCAGGCAGTTCAGCTGTCCCTCCCCTCAGTGATGTATGCTGCTCCTGCCCTCTGCCTTGGAGCTGCTCCTGGGAGCCTCCCGCTTGCTGTGCAGTGGGGGGGATACTAATGTCAGACTGTCGTCCTCCCCCCGCTCCTGTACCCCACCTCCACAGAGCGTGGAGGGACAGGACAGGGTTCAGGATGGAGGGAGCTTGCTGGCAGCAGCTGCTGTCTCAACTTGCTGATCTACTTAGAGGCAGTGTACTTAGAGTGGGGTCAGCGTACTTAAAGGGGCAATGCGCATCTCTCTCTCTCGCGCGCACACACACGGTGTGTGTCTCTGTCTCTCTCCGCCATGCTGTGTCTCTTCCCTCCATTCGTACTGCCTTGTAGAGTACGAGGCTACACTAACAACAATGTGTTAACCCTTGAGGGCTCAACTGAGTGCTAGTTCATCATTTAGCAGTAAGGCATTCCCTGGGAAATATCCCACCCTCCGACTTCACCACCTCAATCAAGCTTCACAATCACCATTGCTGTGTACAGTATTAAATTGCTTGTTTATAACCTAACCCCCCCGCCCCCATTTATATTAATTCTTATGGGGAAATTGGATTTTCTTAACATCTTTTTGCTTAAAGTAGTAGTTTTCAGGAACATAACTACAGCGTTAAGCGAGGAGTTAGTGTGTGTGTGTGTATACATAGTTGCCTTTACGTTCTCTCTAAACCAAGCTGGTTTTGTAATGTCAGCCAGTATCAGTCTCCCCGCTCAACAGACAAGGAAAGTAAGGCCGAGAGGTGAAAAGGCATCACAAATGGGTTGTGAGGCTTAACCCAGTAATGTCTGAACTGCCCTGAGATCCTCCATTGGAAGGGGCTGTAGAAAGGCAACAGATTGGTATTAGGAGCAGCCCCAGGAACAAAGTGCAAATCTCATTCCTTCTGTTGCTGGTTTGCACGATGTAACTTATCAGTGGCTGAAAGAAACAAGCCCAGCCCAAGCTCTTGGGGACCCTTGAGTGATGAATATAAAACACCCATTGACAAAGCCAAATGAGAGCGATGATTCCCTGCACCCTGCAAATGACCCTGCGGCTGCTTGAATACCAGCCTCAAGAGGATCTACTGATGGTGGTGGGGGGTGTCTTTAAACACCTTCACTCCCACTCTCCATGCCCCCCAAAGCTCCAGGGCTGAGATCCCCCCTGTGCAGGGTGCCAGAGATCCTGAGCAGGGCTTAGGGGTGAAATGGTTTCTGTGCCTCACACTGACCTGGTGTGTGGGGTGGGTTTGCACCACAGGAAAACAACATGCAATTGGCTGGGTGCTGCTGGCCCTGTCCAGAGAACCCCAGACTGAGTCCTGCTACCACTCAGAGGCAGCTTTCTTTAGTGACCTTCTCTTCTCCCCCTACACCCTGCTCACAATATGATGCAGGGAGGGCGGGGGTGGGGGGGGGGCTGTGATGGAGAGGCAGTGTCTGAGAGAGACTGCCAGCCCTGGCTGGGGGAGCCTGCTCCTAATGCCCCTCCCCCTTAGGCAATGGGTGTGATGGTGGATCAGCAGCCCAGAGCCAGCCCCTTCTGATCCTTGTGGTGGGGACCAGATTGTAACCATCACAATGTTGTTTGTTTTTAATGTCCCCTCCCAACTCCAGCTCTCCAAGGATCTCCCCTCCTTCACCACTACTGCTACCGCCAGGGTGACGAGGAATGGGGGAGCAGGCATGGAGAAAGCCCTGTCCAACCAAGAGGACTTGGGAGGAGACCGGGGCATGACGGACGATATCTTTGATGAGAGCTACTGTGAGAAGGAGGGCCCCAAGCCTGCCAGGAGATACGTCTGGAGGAACATCATCCTCATGAGCCTGCTGCATTTAGGGGCCTTGTACGGGTTGTGGCTGATACCTGCAGCAAAGCCTGTCACCTTGGTGTGGGGTAAGCAGAGGCTGTGACAGATTAGGGAATAAGTGTGTGTTAATTATTGATTCCATTCGTGTGTAATTGTAACTATCACTGTGGATTTGATTATAGAATCATAAAATGTAGGGCTGGAAGGAATCCCCAGATGTCATCTAGTCCAGTCCTGTCCCCAATCCCCCTGCTGAGACAGAAGCAAGTAACCCTAGACCAGCTCTGACAAGTGTTTGTCAAGCCTGCTCTTAAAAACCTGCAATGACTGGGATTCCACAATCTCCACTTATGATTTTATTGCAGTATTTAACTATCCTTACAGTTTTTTCTAACCTAAATCTCCCTTGCTGCAGATTCAGCCCATTACTTCTTGCTCTGCCTTCAGTGGACAGGGAGAACATTGATCACCCTCCTCTTTTATACAAGTCCTTAACATATTGGAAGACTGTTATCAGATCCTCTCAAGTCTCTCTCTTTTTTTTTTAAGACTGAACATTCCCAGTTTTTTTAACCTTTCCTTATAGGTCATTTTTTCTAAAACTTATTATTTTTGTTGCTCTTCTCTGGTCTCTCTGAAATTTGTCTACATCTTTTCTAAAGTGTGGCACCAAAAACTGGCCACAATACTCCAGCTGAGGCCTCACCAGAGCCAAGTAGAGTGAGACAGTTCCCTCCTGTGTCCTACATACCACACTCCTGTTAATACGCCCCAGAAAGACATTTACTTTTTTCGCAACAGCATCGCGTTGTTGGCTTATTCAGCTTGTGATGCACAAGAAGCCCCAGTTTGAGCAGTATGACCACCATGCCAGTTATTCTCCATGTTGTAGCTGATTTTTTCCATCCTAGGTGTAGTACTTTGCACTTGTCTTTATTGAATTTCATCTTGTTGATTTCAGACCAATTTATCAAGGCCATTTTGAATTCTAATTCTGTCCTCCAAAGTGCTGCAACTTGACCCAAAGCTGGGAGATCTGCAGATTTTATAAGCAGACTCTCCACTCCATTATCCAAGTCATTAATGAAAATATTGAATGGTATCAGACCCAAGACTGACCCCTGTGGGACCCCATTAGATGTGAATTCTAGTTTGACAGTAAATCATTGATAACTGCTCTTGGAGTATGTGTGGTTGGTTTTTTTTTTGTCTTTTTTGTTTTTTTAACCAGTTATGGACCCACCATGTAGTACGTTCATCTAGACCACGTTTCCCTAGTTGGGACTGTGTCTGAAGCCTTACTAAAATAAAGATATCATATCTATTGCTTTCCCCCATCCATTAGGCCAACCACCCTGTCAAAGAAGGAAATTAGGTTGGTTTGGCGTGATCTGTTCTTGAAAAATCCACGTTGGTTATTACTTATCACCCTGTTATCTTGTAGGTGCTTGCATGTTGAATAATTTATTCCATTATCTTTCCAGATATCCAAGTTAGGCTGACTGGTCTATAATTCCCTGGGTTCTCTTTGTTCTCCATTTTATAGATAGGTACTCTGGGTGCCCGTCTCCATTCCTCTGGGACCTCACCCATCCTCCGGGAGTTCTTAATGGCTCTGAGATTGGTTCAACTAGTTCCTTAAGTGCCCTAGTTCAACATGTTAAGTGCCCTACCAACATGACTTCATCTAGTTTATCCAAATATTCTTTAACCCGTTCTTTCCCTAGTCTGGCTTGTGTTCCTTTTTCTTCATTATTAATATTAATTGTGTGAAGCATCTGGTCCCAATTAACCTTTTTACTGAACACTGAGGCAGAACAGGTATTAAACACCTTGGCCTTCTTGGTGCTGTCCATTTTAACTGTCCTTCCGCACTAACCGTGGACATACACTTGCCGCCTTCTCTCTTGTTACTCATGTATTTGTAGAACCTCTTCTTGCTGCCTTTTATGTCCCTTGCTAGCTGTAGCGGTGATTTTTGTTCCGACATGCTGGTGCTGTCCTTTTGTGCCCCTCCTGAGCAATTTGTCAGTGTTTCTCCTTTTTGTAGGATTCTATCTTGATTTTTCAGGTCACTGAAGAGCTCCCGATGCAGCCATCTTGGCCTCTTAGTATTCTTCCTCTCTTTTCCATTGGTAACAAGCTCCTGAAGGGAAGAACTACTGGTGCAGAACCAAGTTGGATCTGTTGCATGGCCGATGGACAGGGTGCTGTAACCCCAGGCCCAGTCTAAGAGTGGGGGAATTGTATGATTCCACCCCAGGAAAGGTGAAGGCCTGAGGTGGTGCTCTCAGGCCAGGAAGAGGTCAGAGCATGCCGTCAGTCCGGTAAATGTAACTTATTGGGGGAAGCCTGCTGGGATGATTGTGACAGTGGTGAATTTCCAATAAGTGACAACAGCGGTAAAACCAAGTATTGTAGAAGGAAAAAGCAAGAGAAAAAGGGGCTTGTGTTTGGGTTGGGAAGAGATTAGGGAAGGTCAGAAGGGAAAAATGAGTTCTGAATGGCTTGGGGCAGATCAGTTAATCAAGTTGAGCAGAGAGGACCCTAAACTCAAAAGAGCTAGGAAGGTCAGAGCTGGTGTCTTTGCTGTATGATGATGACTGGAGGCAGAATGGGGCACCAGCACCAGCCCAGGACCTAGACGAGGGTTCCTGTTCTCTTGCAGCCCAGAATGGCCCAACTCTCAGACCAACAGCGGCGGGGGTGGAGGAGGTGCAGCTGGAGGAGGAGAAGCTGCAGCTTGAAAGAGAAAAGCTGCCCTTGGAGGCCAAGCAACTTGCTGACTGATATCAGGCCAGAGCAGAGCAGGAGAAGCAGCACCAGCATGAGCAGGCGGAACAAGAACCACAGAGAGAGCACGAATTGGACCTTGCACAAGTGAGGAGCCAGGGACCAAGGGATCCAGTAAGTGGGGCTAGAACCAGGAATGCCAGCTCTGCAGGGGGCATAGCTGCTGAACTGTTTCCCCAGTTTAAGGGGGTGGGGATATCAATGCCTGTCTCTTGTGATTTGAATCTAGGCCCCCCTGAAGATTGGCGTAGAGGCCTCCAGCAAAAGGGATGCTGCAGTCTCTGGGGATCATGACCAAATTATAGGGGCCTTGCTCCTTACACTTCAGCTGGCTCCCAGGCTTATGGGTGGGGCTCTACCAAATTCTTAGCCATGGAAAAACACATCATAGACTGTGAAATCTGGTCTTTTTGTGTGCTTTTACCCTATACTATACAGATGTCATGGCGGGACGCTAGCGTTTCTCAAACTGGGAGTCCTGACCCAAGAGAGGGTTGGCAGGGGGGTGAGATTTGCAAGGTTAGTTTAGGGGGGTCATGGTATTGCCACTCTTATTTCTGCGCTGCCTTCAGAGCTGGGTGGCTGAAGAGCAGCAGGTGCTGGCCAGGTGCCAAGTTCTGGAGGCAGTGCCCTGCCAGCAGCAGCGTAGAAGTGGGGGTGGAAATACCACACCTTTCTACCCTTACTTCTGCGCTGCTGCTGGCGGCGGCTTTGCCTTCAGAGCTGGGCTCCCGGCCAGCAGCTGCCACTCTGCAGGCAGCACCACCGCCAGCAGCAGCGCAGAAGCGAGGGTGGCAGTACCACCCCTCCCCCAATAACCTTGTGACAAACACCCCCACAACTCCTTTTTGGGTCAGGACCCCGACAATTACGACACCCTGACATTTCAGATTTACCTTTCTGAAATCATGAAATGTATACTATTTTTAAAATCCTAGGACTATGAAATTGACCAAAATGGGCTGTGAATTTGGTAGGACCCTACTTATGGGAGAATATTGTGGAAGGAAAAAGGGGATAATTTATATGGAGGTGGCAGCTAGCCAGGGGAACCTCTGCAAGTGGGCAAAGGCTGGGACCTTCTTGCCTTAGAAGAGCTGTATGAGAGACGTAGGTTGGAACGGTTTTATGATCTGTGTCCCCGTGACCTTAGAATGTGCTTATGAATCAGAAGCCATGAAGACGTGCTTCGACTTCTTGTTGCTTTAAAGTCCTTTTTCTCTCATGTTGTGCTTTGTTCCTGCTGCGAAGATTAAACCACACACAGGCTAAACAACACTTCGGTTTAAGAAGGCTGTCTGGTCACGGTGTTCACCACTGGACACAGCTCCCGAAGGAAAGAACCACAGGTCTGCCCAGTCAGACCTGCTGGGTAGGCATGGTTAATCCACAGAGTGCTGTAGTCCAGAGTCTGGTCTGAGGGTGGGGGAATCACAGGATTCCAGCCCAGAAAAGGTAAGGGCACAAGGCCTAGTGTCTGAGCGGGTGAACTCTGACTTCTGTCTGAGGTGCAGTTGTGACATCCCCTCTTCTTGCGTCCAGGGTCCCTGTGTTTCCTGCTGAGTGCTCTGGGGATAACAGCGGGAGCGCATCGCATCTGGAGCCATCGGTCCTACAAAGCCAGTTTGCCCCTCAGGATCTTTCTGGCCATAGCCAACTCCATGGCTTTCCAGGTAGGAACCCCTTTTGCCTCTTCCCAGGTTCCTCAGTCTTGGAGGGAAGCAGCGAGACCCCAGCTGCAGCCACACATGCAACAGAGAAGCAGGGGAAAGTCACGTTCCCTTATTCTACCATGTCTCCTACAGAAACATTTCCCTCTGAGAGCTGCATCTCCTAAGCTGTGTTTGAGTCTACATCTTCCATCGGAGGGAGAGACTCACTGCTGCTGGGATAGGGGAGGGTTATTGGGAGTGCACCCATGCAACTCTGCATACGGCCCCTGTGTATGCTGACTGCAGGAGGCACTGAGGATACTTGGCACCTCCCAGTGGTGGGCTGTAAAGGAGTCAGGGTACCCCAGTGGTTGGAACTGAGGCCTGGCACCCATATCCTTCTCTACCACTAACCTGTTGTGTGTCCTGCAGGTAAATCACTTCCTCTCACTGCAAGAAGGATGGTCTTGTGGTTAAGGCACTAGACAGGGATGCAGGAGACTTGGGTTCAATTTTTGTCTCTGCCACAGATTCCACGTGTGACCTTGGCAAGTCTCTATGGGCCTCACTCTTCCCATCTGTAAAACAGGAATGATAACATTACTTGCCTGCCGCAGAGTGGTGGTCAGCAGAAATCCCCCATATTATTGAGATTAAGTTGGTACTCAGACTCTGCAGTGACAGGTGCAATAAGTGTGCCTGGATAATGCCTCTGTTTCCTGGCTACAGGATGGGATGAAATTAAACCAGCTTTTCAAAAGTGCATTGGGATCTCTGTATGAGAGAGGCAATGTACATGGGAACCGTTTTCACTAGTGGTGTTGGTCAAAACAAACATTTTGAATGAAATCATGAACATTTCACCATTTTCAAAGCTGGTTTAGAAATGGACCAATCTTTTGGCTTAAACATAATCTCCTGAGAGAGGTTTATAAATAAAGGGTTTTTCTGTTTTTGAACATTTTCAAAACTGAAATTTTTCCATTTCGAAAGGAAAAAATGCTGTTTGATTTTAAAAAAACAAATCCCACCCTGATGTTAAGCTGACCAATCGGAGTGATTTGCAGTGGTGGTATAGCTGTGTTAGTCCCAGGATATTGGAGAGACAAGGTTGGTGAGGTAATATCTTTTACTGTACCAACTTCTGCTGGTGAGAGAGAGAGAAGCTTTTGAGCTACACAAAGCAGAAGGTCTGAAGAAGAGCTCTGGGTAGCGTGAAAGCTTGTCTCTTTCACCAGCAAAAGTTGGTCCAATAAAGATTGCGTATTGGATATTACTTCACCCACCTTGTCTCTCCAGTCTGTTAGCAGTGCAGCTGAGGAGGGGCAAACCAAATTCTGAAAACGATCAGTTTAAAAAAAAAAAAAATTTTCAATAAAGGTGGAAGGTTCTGGGGAAAATCAAAATGTTCTGGTGAAAAATGCCAAATACTGTTAAAACAAAACCAAATTTAAATTGAAAAATGTGGTCTAGCTCTAATCTTTGCTGACCCAGTGACTCATCCAGCCATGTTCATTCCAGAATGACATCTACGAGTGGGCCCGAGATCACCGCGTCCACCACAAGTTCTCTGAGACCGACGCGGACCCTCATAACGCCACACGGGGCTTCTTCTTTTCCCACGTTGGCTGGCTGCTGGTGCGCAAACACCCCGACGTCATCGAGAAGGGCCGGAAGCTGGACCTGTCTGACCTGAAAGCCGACAAGGTGGTGATGTTCCAAAGGAGGTGAGCCAGGTGTGGCCAAGCTGGGGAAGAAAATAGGATGATTGTGGCACAAGGTGAGGGGCAGGTGTTGTGACCAGTGTATCACTGGGGAACCAAAGGGGCTCTGAGGCATGGCGTCCGGATACAGAAATCTCTTGCAGGGGTAGTCAATAGGTGGCCAAATCCGGACTGCCAGACATGTTTGAATCTGCCTCAAAATCTTTTATTTACTTATCATTATTTTTGTATTTTCTCTGGAATCTGGACCTTGACTAGACCTTGACCAAGACATTTGGACCTTGACAAAAAATAATTGACTACCCCTGCTCCAGAGCAAAACTAACCCTCTTGTGAGTCACCCTGGATCCTTTCTGCAGGTGACCAGCCCCAAATGAAGTCAATGGGATGGTTCAGGTGTGTTTGGAGCATTGGGGCCGTTGTTCCTCATGGATTTCTTCCCAGGTTCGCAAACAAGTTCCATCCAGCACAGCAGTGGGATATATTACGCATTTTCCTTTTTTTCTTCTATTTCTATGGGAGAGGAGGAATGAGGTCAGAAAAGGCAGGGCTGCTGCCTCGCTGGGAACATCGCTGGCACAGGGGGCCCAGTGCCAACCTCTTGTATAAAACGTGTCCCACTGCTGCGACCTTAGCAGGGGTAAAGAGGCTCTCTCTCTCTCACCCCTCCCCCCCCATGTGCAATCTCTCACTTGCTGGGATTGGGTTTCCCTCCTTCTATCCCTTCCCCTCCCGCGCACACACAGCCTGGTTCCCCGGGGCAGCCGAGCACCAGGCCTCCCCCAGTGTGAGTGACAGGTCCCCTGACGGAGAGAGGAGAGGAGTCTGCTGCTCCCAGGGAGGGAGCCAAAGCTCCAGCTGCAGCAGCATATGCCCTGAGAGCTGGAGGTCCCTGGTTTAATCCCAGGTGCCTCCGCCAAGATGGCAGCTGTCATGCTCCCCCAGTACAAATGTGACCTGGCAGCAATAATGATAAATGGAGCCCCAGGAAGCCTGGCAGCTCTGCTTCATGGCACCTGTATTCCATTCCCAGCTCATCTGCTGGGTCCTTCTTACCCCCTGCCAGCAGGTGTGTGGCTCTTACTGTGTGCCCAGCCGATCCCCTTTATTCTTCTGTGCCCACTTTGTCACTGCCCTTGTTTTCCTTTTTCTCCAGGGGGAAAACCAGCAGAGGTGGGCTGGTTCTGCGCTATTTTCTTTGGATAGTTAAAACTAGCACCTCTCCCCCGCCCTGGAGACTCAGCCCTGGTAGATGACCTGAACTGCCCTCGTCCCTCAATGCCCCTCCGTGGGATGCACCCGCCCACTAACTCTCTCTCCCCATTAATCTTTCCTGGCAGGTTTTACAAGCTTTCTGTGGTGGTCATGTGCTTCCTGTTCCCCACCCTAGTGCCCTGGTGCTTCTGGGGGGAATCTCTTCGCAACAGCTTCTTCCTCCCCGCCATCCTGCGCTACGTGCTGGTGCTCAACGCCACCTGGCTCGTGAACAGCGCTGCACATATGTTTGGCAACCGGCCCTACGATCGAAACATCAACCCCCGGGAGAACCGCTTGGTCACGTTTGGAGCCTTAGGTACGTTGGTGGCGCCTTTTAATTCCAAACCACTCCACAAACTGACTGTGAGTGAGACAGGCAGAGATCACTGCACCCGCCACTAAAACACAGCTGTGTCTGGGGAGGAACACAGCAGCTGTTCAGTAGTGCATAGCAACAGGGCACGAGAGTCTGGGAGAGAAGGGAAGAGGAATAACGTCCATTTATAAAACTGTGGGATGGGAGAGATTTTAGGTACATAATATAAAATGGACTAGATCCTCAGCTGGTGTAAATCTGCATTGCTTTGAAGTCCATACAGCTATCCTGATTTACATCAGGATCTGACCTATGAATTTAGGCAGGCCACTGGGGTTAACACCCCGATGTTTCTGCATTCGCATACGGGAAAGCCAGAAGCATGTAGACTCCAGCTGGGTGATCTCACCCATGCACCTGCAGACCTGCATGTTTACTGGAGTGTCTCATGCTCTAGTCAATAGGTACATAGGGCAGTGGGGTTATCTTCTCCAGTGTCTTGCATGTAGCACCTTCTTATCTCAGCAATGAGATTTATTTGCCCTTCCTGAAGCTCTCACTGCCTGTTTATTATGATGACAGTTGCCCGCCGCTCTCTCTCTCCACCTCTGGGAAATGATGCTTCTGAAATAGCTGGACACAGGGGAGGCCCAGGCACAAGCAGAAGTGCCGGAAATACCCTGCGTTTTCTGACCCAATTTGGGAGCCTCAAATGGCCAACTGAGCCCTGGCTGGACCCATGCTGAGGTTCACCACCGGTCGCGTGTTCTCCTCTCCAGCCTGCCATGGCCTCTGCACATGCCCTGTACTAACCTTAGCACCATCCTGGTCCTCCTCTGGTGTTGGACTCAGTGCAGAGGAGACGGGCCTGGTGGGCGATGTTGCACATGGGCAAGTGGAGCAGAGGGAGTCCGAGCTGGTGTAACTTATATACCAAATGTTGGAAGAGGGGAGAGCAGCAGGACAGCCAGCCACCAGGGGCTGCTCAGCCCCTACTCCCCCCGCCTTTCCCCACCCACTCAGCGTGCTGGGTGCCTGGCTCCGAGCACTGTCCCTTTGTGACTGGCCGTTTTTAGATAGGTCCCATTGACAGGGCTGGTATTTTCTGACATTCTCCCCACCTTGGCCTCTCACCGGTGCATCAGCACCAGCCTGTTGATGGGGGAGTGCGCACGTGGCCAGAGCTTCCACCACTGCCTTGTTGCACCCTGCTCAGAGCAGGGTCGATGGCCCAGTGGTGGCAGTGCTCAGGCTCACCCCACGCTGGCACTTCCACTGATGGAGCTGTGCCAGGGATAGACCAACGCTGGGAGACTTTGTAGAAACCCTCCATGTAGACACGGCCTCGGCACACAGAGCCTGAGCAGCTCCCAGCGAAGTCAATGGGCTGCAAGTGGAGGAGGATGGGGGCTGTCCCTGCCCCAAGGGGAGCACAGTCTGCATTTGGCACAGGTGGCCCATTCTGGGGACATGGTGCCCGAGCCTGGGGATGGGGGTTCTAGAGCGTGACCATTTCAAACCCAAGTTCAGGTGTATTTACAGTGTCTTGTCCCTGCTCTTCCGTTCCAGGCGAAGGCTTCCACAATTACCACCACACCTTCCCCTATGATTACTCCACCAGCGAGTTCGGCTGGCACTGCAACTTCACCACGGCCTTCATTGATCTCATGTGCCTCCTGGGGCTGGCCAGCGATCGCAAGAAGGTCTCCAAGGAGACCATCCTGGCTCGGAAAACTCGGACTGGCGATGGGAGCCACAATGGCTGAGGGCCCATTTTCCCCCGCATTTTATTTCCCCCCCCCCCTCCCCGAGTGAGCTGGTCACAGGGTTTTATGTTCTATTTACTAACCATTGAATAATGCTACCAGGTTGCTGCTGCTGATGATGATGATTTTAACCTCTTCCTGCACAGTGTATTTTAAATGTATTTAAAACCTATAACTTGTCTTTCTAGTGCTCGGCAGCTCCCTCCCTCTCTTCTCTCTCTCCCTTCTTTTTGTTCTTCATTTGTTTCTCTCTGGCAGGATCTCTCCCTTTCCCTCTAACTCTTCCATCCTGCATTCTCTCCTTGTCTCTGACTCTTTCCTTGGCAGGGAGCTGGTCAAAAGCCCGTCCAGGGCAGATTGTGCTGCTGGCTGGACTGAGGGAGTGGAGGGGGGTCTGTACCAGCTGGCTGAAGAGTTGAGCCAAAGTCAGGGACTCCTTTCCTTGAAATGCCCCTTTCTTGCCTCTGGTTCTCCTGCCCTCCCAGAGCTACTGATTCGGGGCAGATGAACAGACTGCTGATGTGGCCACATCCAAGCAAATTGATCCTGTGCATGACCAGCTAGAAAGCGGGGATGATGCTATGTCAAAGACCCAGGGGAGCCTTGTTTCTGTCAGATGGGTTTCCTGCAGCCAATTAACAAATACCTGATAGAAACAGACACCAAAGCAGGGGACACTGAGAGGGTTAAAGCCTGAGAAAGTTGCAGGATCCCAGCCCAGTGTCTGTGAGACCCCTTCTCAGAAGAGCCCCCCTGCAGCCGGGGGTGGAGCCACATCTACTGGGCAGATCCAGGCTGGAGATGAGACTGAATTGCCCCACTGTGCTGGGGGCAGGAAAGCCTGTTAGGGGGCTCATGACCAGCTCCCCAGCCCCTCCCAAAGCAAATCAGAGTTGCCCTGGGGACAATGGCTGCCTGATGCACACACTGCCGTGGGAAGCGCTGATGCAGCCGCTGCTGCTGGCGGCCGTTCCCATAACTCCCCCAGACGCACGGTGCTAGAGCAGGGTGCTGGCTGCTGGGCCGTATGTAATTCATCCCCTGCAGACAGGGCCTTCCCTCCGGCGAGGGGGGTCCGCTGCACAGTGCCTGGGCACAGAAGGTGCCTGTTTCACTCCTTGGCAGCACTGGCAGCAGAGGCTAATGGAGGGGAGGGTTAAAATCCTTCTGTGTTTCACCCCATAGCACTTGCAGATGCTGCAGACAGGCTTGGCAGGGCGAGGCCCTATTCCCATCAGCCACTCACCAGATAGTGCTGCGGTGCTGGGTGAAAGCTCATGAGGTGCCCAGGCTGGTGGATCCTGGGGCAGAGCTGGGAAAGACTGAGCCAGGGTGGAGGAATGATGCTGAGATGCTCCTTCCCCGGCCCCAGCTGTGCTGCATATCCTCAAGGGCAGGCTCCAGCCTTCCCATGCAGGCCAAGGTGAGCACAGCACTGCTGATGTCGCAAAACTCTTGCTGTCGGCCAAGAATCATAGAATATCAGGGTTGGCAGGGACCTCGGGAGGTCATCTAGGTCTAACCCCCTGCTCAAAGCAGGACCACTCCCCAACTAAAGAAGTCGTTCCTGGCCTTGTTCCTGTGCATTGCCGTGACCAGAACTGTCCAGCTTTGCAACCCAATGGAGCAGCCTGCCCTCTGACTGGGCTAGTGATCTGCTTGTTCCACCAGCAGATAAGCCCATCGGGAAGCTTTTAATTCCTGGGCTCTAAACCCAGGTGGTGGATGGGTGGGTGGGGATTCCCCACGGCTGAGATTTATAACTGCCCAGGGGTTGGCTGTGGATAGTTTTATCCAACTGGATGCAAAGATACCTGCATATTATAATCCTGGGCCAGATCCATTCCTGGTCCAAACCCCACTGACTGGAGTCTACACCCTGGGTGAATTTGGCCTCCCCTAATAGTTCTTCCCTTACCTCATGATCTGGACGTGTTGTGTGATGCAACCTACCATTCAGATACATGACACAACATGGTATGGCATCCACCATCCTCTCAGGAGAAAATCAAGAGGTTGATTCGGGCATTGCCTCTAGATCCCAAGAGTACTGATCAGAGCCAAAAATCCTGACACCCTGGGGAAGTGGAGTGGAAGTAACCAAACAGCACTGGTGTTTGCCCAGTCACTTTGTCAGTACATTGGCGTACGTCTCTGGGTGCCTTAAGTTTTTTTCTTTAATACGCATAAAAGTATTGACAGCTATTTGCAGGATGTTTTCCGTTCTATGATTTATAGAAATTTGATATAATTATTTAATTGCTGTCATTAAATTGTGGGTACAGGTGATTTTGAATGTATTGAGTTAGAATTTGTTAGATTAAGGAACAGATGCATCATTTTAAAGGTAACCTTGTTTGCTTTGTATTTCTTTCTTTGGTGGCATGTTTGTATCCAAGTGTGTTCTCTGTGAGTTTAGTTAGTGAGTCAGAGTGAGAGGTGGATGTAGACAAAGCACCAGCATGTCTAGTGGCTAGAGCAGCAGGCCTCCTGAGCTCGATTCCCAGCTTTGCCACTGACTCACTGTGAGATCTAGGGCCAGTCAGTTAACTTCTCCATGCCTCAGTTTCCCTCTCTGTAAAATAGGGATAGCACCCTACCTCACAGGGGTGTTGAGGTGTAATTAATACTTCTAAAGCACTGAGAGATCAGGGTGTGGAAGGCTCAATATACCCACTAGTGGTGGCAGTGGTAGTAAATGACTGGATTGCAAACAGTGTTCCCAGCCCCTCTGGTATCCTGGAGACGGGACGTGCGAGTGTTGGATAAGTAGTGAAAGATTGGAAGGTTGAATCTGTGCATTGTCTAAGCTCTGTTGCTATTGAAATATGAGAGAGAACTTTCCGGGTCAGTTTCTGCATTCTAAGATCTCCATGTTTTGTCTACTGAAAAACTTTTTGAAATTTCTACTAATTTGGAATCAGACTGCTGGTTGTACTGATCTGAACTGGTATTTATTCATAATAAAAGTTTACTTTAAAACTCAACTGCCTGACTACAAAGGGCTGGGTGGGCTGGAGCCTTCAGAGGCTGCTGTTCCTCCAGATATTTATTTCCTCCTATGCGGGGTACAGGGAAAGGGAACCTCTTTTTAAATGTGGTGATTTGAGCTGGTTTTAGTGGTGCTCACTCTGGCTTTGCCAGAATTAAATTCCCTTCCTTTATCAGAGGCACACCCTTCCATTTTGAGGGACACTTTTCCAACCATTTCTGTATTAGCTCACTCTTTGCTTGCATGTTCTGTAATACTTGCAATCCTTTCTGGTTATTTTTATCAATTGTTTTTTTCTAGTTTTTACTTGTGCCGGGCTGGTTACTACCACAGGCATAAATTCCCATAATGTTCCAGTAAGTGCTGCTGCTTTGGCAAATTTGTCGGTCTGTTCATTTCCCCTTTGTAATGGGTCTTTTATTTTGACCATCCTGACCTTGCTAAATTCTACTACCAATTTTTCTATCTGCTGCCAAAGGATTCTGTGTTTAATTTCAAATCCATCAGATCCTTCTGATGCCCATGGATACTAAATCCTTAGTCTTTTTGGGGGCTCACTAACTTTTGCCAAGAATTTATGGTGGGATATGGAGAGAAGGCAGGTACCTCATATGAGGTGCTTAAAAGACCACAATGAACCTGAACAGAAGAAGTAGCTACTACAGGGGTAGGCAACCTATGGCACGCCAGCTGATTTTCAGCAGCACTCACGCTGCCCAGGTCCTGGCTGCTGGCCTGGGATACTGGCTGCCGGCCCCCTGCCAGCTAGGGTTCCATTCTCTGGCCCTGCTCAGCCCGCTGCCAGCCCTGGGTCCCGGCCACCAGACCAGGGGGCTCTGCTGCCAGCTTGGGGTCCTGGCCGTCGGCACGGGGCTCTGCAACCACCCCCCAGCTATGGCCCACTGGCCCCAGCCTGGGGTAGTGCAGGGTGCAGACAGGGGCAAGAGGGGGCAGAGCTCAGCACCCCCACCTTAAAAATTGTTCCAGCGCCACTGTACTGGGATATTTAAGTCCTGATTTGCTGCTTACATCACTATCACGCCATGTGGAACAGCACACTGTGTTTGACGTTGAGATTAGAATATACATGCAAGAAGTGGAATCAGGATTTTCTGACAGATTTCCAGCGATTTGGGCCAATGCTTTCTTTTCTAATTAAACCTGAAAAGTTCAACGAAAGCAACTTGGATCGGTCTGTATTTCAGTGGATGTGTGCTGAAGATTTGGAAATGCAGCTCATTCAGTTAAAAAGCTCAGAATTGTGGGCATCAAAGTTTGGAGATATGCAGAGTGCACTTGAAGCTACCGAGAGAGATCATGGGCCCTCTATTCTGACCTGCTGGATGTCCCTGCCAGTGAAATTTAACTGTTTGAAGAAAATTGTATTTGCAATGCTTTCAGCATTTGGATCCACATACCTGTGTGAACCAGTATTTTCACACATGAAATCTGTCCTCTCTCCCTCTCAGAGACAGTTAACAACTGATCAATCAGAAGCCTGTGTGCAGCTCAAAGTATCCAAATACATGCCAGACATTGGAAAACTCAGCAAAGAAAAGCAAGGGCAAGGATCACACTAAACTGATAAGCTCCATTTAAAATTAAATTAAAATGCAGATCTTATTAAACATTTTAAAAACCTTTATTTACTTTACATACGACAATAGTTATATCAGACTTACAGAAAGATCTTCTAAAAACTTTAAAATGTATTACTGGCATGCAAAACCTTAAATTAGAGTGAATAAATGAAGACTTGGCACACCACTTCTGAAAGGTTGCCGACCCCTCAGCTAGTACATGAGGAAAGGCCTTCTTTGACTGCCCCCAACAATGAGTTCCCCTTTATGTTGTATTCTAGTGTTAAATTTCTGTATTGTTAGTGTGATCACTCAAGATACTGATGCTGAGGAAAGACCTGTCACATACCTGTGTGTGTAATGCCCATACTGAGGCATAATATTTTCCCTTTTTTCACGATCACGATGGAGCCCTGGCCCTTTCAAGTTGTTTTCTAATTGTTGAGTTTTGTGGGGGGGTTTTAATAGTTCCAATCCACTTTTGAGTTATTTGTGGAGTGACATTCAGGGTGAACCGAGGAATTGGTGAGGTGCTATGCTCCATTTCCAATTCTGGGTTCCCCCTCTTTACTCAGTGTTCCTTTTTTAACAGGAATTGATTTAGGTTTTGGTGAAGGGTTTGTTGGTTTGGTTTTAAACCTGGTTCTTATTATAAGGTGCTGGTTGCAGAATAGTAGCCCCTGCCCATGAGCCATTGGATGGTGGCAAATATGGATCATTCCACATGGCCCCAGTGCAGAATCCATTCCAATTATTCCATGTGCCATCTTTTAATTGGGCTAGGTCCACCTGTTTCCATTTTTGTCCCCATCCTTCAGGCACTATAAAAGCATTTGAAAGTCTGGTGGTAGGTAATGGGGGATGGCACCTCTTTCTTTTGCAGGTTTTCCACAGCTGATTCCAATTTTTTATTCTCCTGCTTTATCTGTTCAAGCATATCATGTATCTGGACTGCCTGCTGCCCTGCTCAAAGAGCTTGGGCTTTCTAGTTCTCAACAGCCTGGGATGCTTCTTCCAAAGCCTGGGTTACCACTTCTACTTCCCTGGGTTTTTTTATTATTTGCCTGGCCAGTATTGGGGCATGTTTAAGACATCTTACTGCTATGGCCATTAATTGCAAGATTCTACACTATTTACTTTTTGTTACTGTTTTTCAAAGTTTCAGTTTCTGCCATTGCTTTACATATTCCAGTCCATATTCCCACACTGGATTCAGTGCTGGCAATGGGTCTGGAGCTGGTTGTTCCGCCAGTTCCGGTTCTGGGACTGACTCTGTCTGGGTCTCTGGGACTGGATCCACTACTGCTGTTGCAAACATGGACCCGGACCCCAGGCCAATCACCTCTGACCGGGTCCTGGTAGAAGTTTCCGGAACAGAGCTAGGCATGACTGCTTGCTTAGTCTGGCTGCGGGTGACCATTCCCACTCTCTTGGCTAGCTTCACATGATTGGCCAAGTTTTCCCCCCAACAGCATGGGGATAGGATAATCATCATAATCGTAGACTGAAAAAGTCCACATTCCTGACCAGCCCTTGTACGGGACAGGCAACTTGGCTGTAGGCAAATTGAAAGAGTTGGACCTGAAGGGTTGAATTGTCACTCGGAGCTCTGGGTCGATTAAATTGGGGTCCACTAAGAAAGCATGGATAGCCAACACTTGTGCTCTGGTGTCCCTCCACGTGGTGACCATCTTCCCGCTCACACTGTTTCCTTCTGCTCCAAGGGTATCTGGGAGGTATCTGGGCCTGAGTACCTCTGGTGTGATTTTGGTGCAATGAACTGTAATCTGTTGGAGTTCTTGAGGCAGTGGGCCTTCACATGCCCCGGCTCGTTTCATTGAAAACATTGTCCAGCTGACTGATCACTGAGGCGAGGTGGGTTGCTGGAGAACGGTGTGGCGGGACGATAAAGTGTCTGGACTATTCCTTGGTGTGTAGTTGGGGCCTTGGGCTGCCCCCGTAGTAGGGTGTGGTCTGAGGGTGTCCCTTCTGGTATCCACTCCAACTGCAACCAGGGTTGTTCCTCCCTCCACCCATTTTGTTCTGGCTTGCCCCGCCTCTCTGGCAGTCTGGGACTGCTCATTTTGATCAGCATAAGAAGGAAGACTTTCTGCTGAGTCAATTTCCTTATCCCATAAACACTGTTTTATTTCCTTCTTGGACACATTCAGGAATTGCTCCTGAGCTATCAAATCACACATTCCGTTAAAGCTAGTGACACCCCTTCCTTGGACCCATTTATCTAACAGATCCTTCATCTGGTTTAGATAAGCCCCATTACTTAGTCCAGGCCCTCTCTTAACTTTACTCTGTATGTTTCAGATGTAATTTGAAATTGCTTTAAAACCAAATCCTTGAAATTATTATAGTCAGAAGCCTCATCAATAGGCATCTTATTGACTATGTCCAGAGCTCTTCCAGTCAATTTTGTGACCAATGTGGTCATCTTGTGAGCTTCAGGAATTTTATGGAGAGTGCACAGTCTTTCAAAGGTGAGAAAATATTCAGCAATATCACTGGATTCATCATACTATGGACATAATTGCTTCCATTTGTGGATTGTTGGGGAAGGATTGTTAGGATTATCCAGTAGATTCCACTCAGCCCTTACCTTCATCTCCAGTTCATGCTTCCTCTCATTTTCCTTTTCCTCCATGTCTTTTTCCTTTGCCTTCATAGCTCTCCTGTAAGCAGCCTCTTGGTTCTTTTCTGCTGCTATAGCTCTCTTGTGGGCAGCCTCTTGGTTTTTTTTCTGCCTCCATTTCTTCGTCCTTTGCCTCCATAGCTCTTCTGTGGGCAGCCTCTAGGGCTTTTTCTGCCTCTTTCATTGCCTCCAGTTTGGTTAACTCCAATTTGTGTTGTGCCTTGGTTTCTATCCTGTTTGCCTCTCTGTTTTTAACTAACTTTACACCCAAGGGTTAGAAATAAAATAAACAAACTTGGCTTGTCAAACAAAATAGATTGTGCTGTAACCGGATACCTATGTTCTCTGATAGTGGTTGTCAGCCTACAGAAAAATCCTTAAACAAAAAAAACCAACCTAACGCCTTTGTCTCCAGGCAAATAGAAAACCCCTCTAGTTGCTCTTAAGTTTAAAAAAAAAAAAAAAAAGTAGCAGTCTTCAGGTCTGTGAAGACTTGAGAATTTCCCTGCAGGAGGTTAACTACCCTGCCTTTAGGTAGAGAAAACTCCAGCTCACAAAAGACAATTCCCTTTTGTCTCTGCTCTGGCCCCCAAGCCGAGACCAAAAAAAAACAACTAACTGCTTTCAGCTGAAAACCTGCTTTCCAGCAGCCCAAAGGGGGGGGGGGGGGAAGGAATTCCTTTTTAAAATCTGTGCTTCTTGTTCAAAAATCTCAAAATGATTTCAAGTTAATCCCACCACTCTGCCACCATGTCAAGGTTCCTTCCCCACTCTGAACTCTAGGATACAGATGTGGGGACCTGCATGAAAACCCCCAAGCTTATTTTTACTAGCTTAGGTTAAAACTTCCCCAAGGTACAAACTATTTTACCTTTTGCTCTTGGACTTTATTACTACCACCACCAAGCATCTAACACATATATAACAGGGAAAGAGCCCGCTTGGAAACATCTTTCCCCAAAAAATCCTCCCCAAACTCTACACCCCCTTTCCTGGGGAAGTCTTGATAAAAATCCTCATCAATTTGCATAGGTGAACACAGACCCAAACCCTTGGATCTTAAAAACAATGAAAAAGCAATCAGGTTCTTAAAAGAAGAATTTTAATTGAAGAAAAAGTAAAAGAATCACCTCTGTAAAATCAGGATGGTAAATACCTTACAGGGTAATCAGATTCAAAACATAGAGAATCCCTCTAGGCAAAACCTTAAGTTACAAAAACAGGAATATACATTCCATTCAGCACAACTTATTTTATCAGCCATTTAAACAAAACAGAATCTAACGCATATCTAACTAGATTACTTCCTAAGGCTCCCTTCCTTTTCTGTTCCTGGCAAAAAAAAAAAAAAAAAAAAAAACAGCCAGAGAGAACCCTTTGTCCCCGCCCCTGAAAGTATCTTGTCTCCTCATTGGTCATTTTGGTCAGGTGCCAGCAAGGTTGTCTTAGCTTCTTAACCCTTTACAGGTGAAAGGGTTTTTCCTCTGGCCAGGAGGGATTTAAAGGTGTTTACCCTTCCCTTCATATTTATGACAAGCCCTTATCATCCAACCCATTAACTCAGGCTGATTATTAACACCAGGGCTATCCTACTTAGCTAACTTGTTGTTTGTTGCTCATATCTAAGTGCTTTGCTCCATAATTAGGACAATTGAGTTCAAAAAAATCTAAATGCCAGCATGAAATGCTGAAACTCTGTAACCATGATAGGTTTAGGAGGGTGGGAACTCTAGTAGTTAGAGCAGGTGTCTGGGAGTCAAAACTCCTGGGTTCTTTTCTCATCACAGCTACTCACTCTCTGAGTATATCACTTAAGCCAAAATTTTCAAAAATGGCCTGGGATTTTAGGTCCCTCCCTTTTGGCTTTCCCAGCCTGAGCCCCCCAAATGCCCAATGCTGGACATTTTCTAAACAATCAGGCCCAATGTGTCTCAGATTGGGAACTCAGAAATCAGAGACTGCTCTTGAAAATTTTGGCTTTAACTCCTGGTGCCTTGGTTTCCCCATCTGAATCCTGGGGAGGTAGCTTTGAAATGGTTCATGTCTGAGCTCCCCAGAGAAAGTGGTAAATTTGGCCTAAGTGTTATTTGAAAACATCACCCACTTCTTGAGTAGCTGCAGCAGCCTGATGAACCATTGCCCAATGTCACAGAATAGACAATAGAACCCTAGTCCCATCGCATTGCAGTAATGGGGCCTCTCTAGTCTTAGTTGTAATCACAGGCCAAGGAATATATGTTGGACTAGCCCAGAATCCTGTTGGTTTGAAGATACCACTTTCATCTGACCACATCACCCACTCTAGGCTCACCACTCCATCTGTGAGAGGGTCTACAGAGCCCACACCAGTAGGAAAGGGTTCCTCAGGAGGGGCCAATCAGGCCCACCCTGCAACACCTGAAGCAGGTATCAGGCTTAGAGGAAGGGGTTAAAAAGGGACAGCCCAGCTCACCTGGGGCATGGCTGGGCTAGGAAGTGGCAGAGGCTGCTGTCTAGCAGAGCCGCCTTGCATAAAGGTAGGCCTGGTAGCTACTTGCTTGTGTGGCTGCCAGTGACTGACCCAGGCTTGTAGGAACCCAACCTGGGCAGAAGCATTTGTTTTCTTGGTGCTCTGCTTAGCCTGGGGTTATGTGGGGGGAGAGTCTCTGGAGGATTGAGGCCAGGAGGGGTGGAATTGTTATGACTGAGCAGAAGGCTATGTCCCCTCAATGTAGAATGCATTGGAGACTGGGCAAATCAGCTGAAGGGAAACTGAGGCAGAGCCACTGCCAATTTGCACCATGCCATGCGGAGGGCATGACCATCTCTCCTTGTTCATTCTAAAACTCCAAGCTACTAAGCAGCTCCAGACACCAAGTAATCAAGCTGTCTGGTGTGGTGTGGAATAAAGATTTGATCAGCCATCCTGTGGAGTGCTTCATGTAAGTCATCCCTGGCCACTTATGCCTAATGAGCCCACCTCCTTTTATATATTTATGAGATCCTTCTAGCCTCCCCTATTCCAATCTGGCAGATCCATGTGCAGGAGGGGGGATTCCTGTGAAGAAAAGAGATGGGTTTGTGGCTGAGGTGCCAGCCTGCATCTCAGATCTGCTCAATTCGTGGCTCTGCCACAGACTGACTGCATGACTTCAGGCAAGTCACTGAATCTCGCTGTGCCTCAGTCCCCCCGCTGTAACGTGAGGATAATGCTTCCCTTCTCCCACACTATTGCCTAGTTGGCTTATCAGCTTGTTTGGGCAGGGACTGCCTCTCTCTACGTGTATGTTCAGCATGTACTGTCACACTGCCAGAAGCTGCTCATGACGGAGTGTGCCAACCTCTGGGTAGAATAGACTGTCAAAAAACAGGGCAGACTCTCCAAGCTGGTGGTGTGTTCTATAATTAGATTTCACCAACCCTGTAACAAATGTGAACTCCTGAAGCACTGTAACAGTCTTACCATGAGTCAATCTGTCCACTTGGGCACTCCAGTCTATCTTGCCACCCACACAAGATGGACTGATTGATACAGTAGTTGGTTGCCATGCACCAAAGATCACAAAAGATGTAGATTTGTTCTCAGTCCCAAGAGTCCAGTCACTCACCTCAGGTCAACTTGTACCTCAGATCTCTCACCAAAGACAACTGCTTGTAACCAGTCCTGTAATAAACTAACTACAGGTTTATTAATTAGGAAAAAGAAATGTTATGTTACCTGCTGTAACCTGTAAATATATACACAAATGAGTTACAGTCTGTGGTTCCCAAATGTGACAGAGTTATAGTAATCTGTCAGTAATGGATGTCTTTTAGGGCTAACCCAGGTTAACCCTGGGATCTCTGCTTCTGTTCCCTAGCTCCAGCACTGAGAGAGTCCAAACAGCGAAGACATGATAAATCTTCATGTCAGCTACCTTTATTTCCTTCTTCCAGAATTCAAACTGATGGGACAAGACCTTCTGCACATAGCCTGTGCAGGGGCAATTAGCAAAGCCTTTGTATCATGATGTTCCACAATGGCCCACTTAATTTTGATAGTCCTTCTTTGTGGGAGGGGGAACCATGCCTCCTGCCTGGGTTCACAGGTTCAGAGCAGGCATTTTTACAGTTATAAAACAAAACGTTCATATCTCCTTATAGCATGTGACACAGACATTACAAGTAAGAGTAATGCATGCAGCAACTTACAAGCATTTTATTGAGACTAACGCATCTCCCAGCCCCAAGTCAAACACCCATCTTGAACAATAGGAGCATACAGGTGAGCTGGTCTGGTTTCCAGCTATGAATTTGTCAGTGCTCAGCTGATGCCTACAGCCTTGGCAAGAGCTGGCATCTGGTCTGCCAGCATCACACCTAGCACAGTGAGGACTTGGTTGAGGTCTCCATGCGCTGCTGTAATACAAATAACTGTAGTGGGAACGTTTTGCATTATCTGCTCTGCCCTGAGGCCCAATTGTGCCTGCTCCCTGAGTGATGAAGAATGAGGGCATGTCCATCCATCCCTTCAGCACTTGCTTAGGAGCAGAGCATGCTGGGAGCGCTTGTGCTCATGGGTCCCTACACCATCCACCCATAGCCCTGGAGCAACTCTGGTGGAACCAGCCAGAGAGACAGGAATGGTGAAACCAAATCGCCCTTTCCCTTGAGACACCCCCCTCACAGCGGGGCTTTGCCCGTTCTCCCTTGAGGGATTCAAACCAGTTCCAATTACTAGTATAAATATTTAATGCATTTGGATCATTGATGGGCTGAGTTATAGGAGATTTTTGTGCCTACTTTATTCTGCTAGCAGGCGTATTGCTGCTCCCTCCTCTGCCTCCCATAGCAGGGATTGCCCATTGCTTCCTGTGTCTGGAACAGGCGTTTTGACTCTCCTGACTTTCCTCTGCCCCTTTGGATCAGCATTTCCAACTCTCAGGGTTTTATCATGAGTCTGATGGTGAACAGGACTATAGGAGAGAATCTTGACTTGGCAGTTTTTTTAACAAAGTCTCTTTTCCCTTGTGATTGCAAAGAAAAGCTTGAAAACATGACCTGTAAACACCCAAACTCCCCAAGGCAAAGACAATGAACCCAGCAGTTATTTGTTACACTCTCAAGTTTTAAGCCAACCTCATGATTCCTTGGGGCCAGATTCAAGAGTTTTAATCGCTTGGCCTTGGCCACACTGTTAGCTACATCCCTGTACAGTAACTCTTCACTTAAAGTTGCCCTGGTTAACGTTGTTACATTGCTGATCAGTTAGGGAACATGCTCATTTAAAGTTGTGTGATGCTCCCTTAGAATGTCGTTTGGCAGCTGCCTGCTTTGTCCACTGCTTGCAGGAAGAGCACCCTGTTGCAGCTAGCTGGTGGGGGCTTGGAACCAGGGTGGACCGGCAGCCCCCCATCAGCTCCCCGCTTCCCTAAGTTCCCTATGCAGCAGCCGCTCAGCAGGCTATCAATTGCCGGCAGTTCAGCTGTCCCTCCCCACACTGCCATGTGTTGCTCCTGCCCTCTGCCTCTTGCTTGCTGTGCAGGAGGGGCTAATGTCAGGGTGTCCCCCTTCCTCCCTGCACCCCGCTTACCCCATATCTCCATAGAGCGGCGGGGGGGCAAGACAGGGCTCAGGGTGGAGGGAGCTTGCTGGCAGCAGCTGCTGTCTCAACTTGCTGATCTACTTAAAAAGGCAATGTACTTAGAGTGGTGTCAGCATACTTAAAGGGGCAATAACCATCGCTCTCTCTCTCACACACACAGTGTGTGTCTCTGTCTCTCTCTGCCATGCTGTCCCCCCTCCCTCCATCCATGCTGCCTTGTAGAGTGTGAGGCTACATTAACAACGTGTTAACCCTTGAGGGCTCAGCCGAGTGCTACTTCATCATTTAGCAGTAAGGCATCCCCCTGAGAAATATCCTACCTTCTGCCACCCTCTGACTTCACCACCTCAACCAAGCTTCACAATCATCATTGCAATGTACAGTATTAAATTGTTTGTTTAAAACTTATACTGTGTGTGTGTGTGTGTGTGTATGTATGTATATATATATACATATATATAATAGTCTTTTGTCTGGTGAAAAAATTTTCCCTGGAACCTAACCCCCCCTATTTAATTCTTATTGGGAAATTGGATTTGCTTAATATTGTTTTGCTTAAAGTTGCATTTTTCAGGAACATAACTACAACGTTAAGCGAGGAGTTACTGTAGGTGGTTTCCTTCCCAAATTAATACAGACAGACAATATATGAAACAATACAAAGTGAGGGCCTGATCCTGAAGATACTAACAAGCTGTGTGAGGACTGCTCGTAGTATATCCTAGTAGTGCATATTTGCACTCAGGCACAGCATTTCCCGAGCAGCCCCTACGTTGCCATGCTTTACAGAATTAAATACTAGCATTGCAGAGATGAAATGCAAATACCTCAAGAAGGCAAGAGAAATTCAGAGGCATGGCAAAGGGATGCTTTCAGACTAATCAGAGGAGGTGGGGAGATGCAGGATGGTTGTTCCAGATGGCAGGCGCTGCAGGGGAGAAGGCTCCTGCACCAGCATTGGGCATGTCGCATGAAGGGGCTCAGGCTCTGCTACAGAGCAAAGTGCATGCGGTGCAAAGTACCGAACAGGTACATGCATAGCTTGTCTCATGCCCTGTAGCTGCACTGGGATTCCTTTCCATGCATTATGTAGCTGCAATGTACTGTATCTGGTGCTTTAATGTATAATGCTGTGCTACTTATATCAAGACATCCAGGCCTGATCCTGCAGCCCATAGTCAGATGACTAGTTCCCTTGACTTTAATGGGCCCTCTCATCCCAGGAGGGACTGAAGGACTGGGCCCTCCAATGACAATATAATCCCAGTGTAACTACGGAGTGGATTGGGTAGTGGCCGAGAGTGAGGGGACAAGTGCCAGGGTAGAAGGACAGGCTAGTGGTTCACTAGATGGAGACTCTGGAGACTTGAGTTCAATTCCTGGCTCAGCCACGGACTCCCTATGTGACCTTGGGCATGTCACTTAATCTATCCTATGCCTCAGTTTCCCCATTGTAAATCAGGGCCAATATGTCATTGCCCTCCAGGGGAGCTGTGCAGATAAATCCAGTGGATGGCTGTGAAGGGGCCTACTTACTGCTGTCATGAGGGCTTGATAAATGGAGGCAGGGTTAGGTTAACTTAGAACCTGAGTGGGTTTGAAATTAGGCTCCAAAAGGGCAGCCCGTCTTCCAGGCTCCTGACACCTAATTTCCAGCTCAGCTCCCACGTCCCACCTGCTGTTAGGTGTTGATTGTTAGGTTGGGGAATCTCTTTGTCTTGCTGTTGATTTGAGTCGGTTTGAGTCAGTTCTTTAATGATTCTTACATACGTCTGGTTTTGGCCAGGACAGTCCCTTTTTTAAGCCCTGTCCCGGGCATCCTGACTTTTTTGGCAAAACTGGGGATTTGTTGGCAAGAGCAAACAGGACAAATACACAGTTTTGCAAAAAAATTGGGATGCAACCCCTAGCAGGGTGTGGAGGAACCTGTGGGGGGGAGGGAGGGGGCATGTCAACACCTGCCCTGCATGGGAGTGGGAGCTTGGGAGAGCAGCTCGGGCTGGGCCGGTCCTGCACAGGCAGGGAGACCTCAGGCCAGCTCATTTGCGTGGGAGGCAGGGAGGGCTCGGGCTGGTCCCGTGAGGTGTCCTGTTTTCCCTTTGGGAAAATATGGTTACCCGATTCTATTCATTCCACCCCAGCAAGAGCTCTCTCTCACATGCGCACACACACACACCCGTCTCCTGTGCTGTTCCAGAAGAAGGGTTAACCCTTTTTCACCCGCTAGGTAGCAATGCAACATAGAGAGGGAAACAGAGCGAAGCCTAGGATTCATAAAAAGATTACAGAAAATTCCCCCTTTGTCACAACAACAACCCAGAAGAGTCAATGAAAAACCATAAAAGACAAACACTAAACATTGAAACCACTTGGAAGTGAAAAGGAACAAAAGACAGCAAGGGGATTGCCCTGTCTGTGAATAATAACAAAAGATTGATTCACCATATTACAGGGTGCAAAGACGCTCTGCATCCATTCACTGAGGCAGTGCCTTAAAACAGTAGGGGGTGCTTCATGACAGACTGGCTCCTGGAGGCTAGCTAGTGCTGCAAAAGACTGAACTTTGCAGGTGAGGATGTACTTTATTAGCGAGGAAAGGTAGCTATTGACAAGTGCAGGCCTTAGTTCACATTCTCTGATTTTGGTCTGTGTCTCACCATTTGTTTCCATCACTCACACTTGTTTCTACTTGAAATGCTTCTTTTGTAAAATACATTTCCTTTTATTTTACTGTAACCAAACTCACAGGCTGTGTGCGACACAGGAGCAGTGGGCTATGGTGAGACTTGGGAACTGGGCACACTTCCTTTGGCACAGAGGATCTGAAATTTCTATGGGCATCCAATGATCAGGGAGCACACTTTAAAGGGACTTGGGGGCTGGGGTGCATCTGTCGTCTGACAGAGGAGAGTACTTGTGTGGCTGACAGGCTGGCTGTGCTGGGGAGCAAACAACCAGCTAGCACAGGCCAGACTCCCGCATGGTGGAGGAAGGCGGCAACAAGGTGATTCAGCTCTGGGTGTCCTGAGAAGCGTCACACCCTTTATAATCTTCTAGAGTGTAGGGCCAAAACTGTTATCCAGCCCCTGTGCTTCAGGGAAAAAGCTGATCACTTCCTGGATCAGGAAGTAATTACTTTCCCCTCCACCCCAGCATTGCATAATTGAGCAGGAGCTTTCAGAGGCTGCTTTATAGTCCTGTGAAGCATCTGGTGTTGGTCACTACAAGAGAAGGGATTGTGATGCTTGCGGACCAGGTGCCAGCTCATGCCAAGCCCCCTAGGCCTCGGATGAACACTGACAAACACCTGTGTGTTAGTATTGTTAAAATAGGTAGCAGGGTTAGATAAATGTATTTAGACTTTATAGGATGCTTGTAAGTTGCTGCCTGTATTAGGCTATGTCTACACTGCCAAGTTTTTTTGCCAAAAGTTATGCCACTTTAATTAAAACACTGTTGCACGTCCACATTAGCTCCTTGTGTCGGCAGAGTGCATCCACACTAGCAGCTCTTGTATCGACTCAGAGAGCAGTGCACTGTGCGTAGCTATCCCATTGTGCAACTGGCTGCAGGGTGCTTTGGGAAGGGTTTGCAATGCCTCATTGGGCAGGTACAGTGTCACATGATGCAGGTTTCCTACTCCCATCGTTCCATGGGCACCCTACTAGATTGCCAGCTGCTTTTCAACTGAAGTGTGCGGGGGGAGTGTGTGAGACAGGGAGTGTGTGTATGGAGGGAGAGAGACAGACAGTGTGCTTTGGGGCACAGTGAGCGTGTCAGCATGCTGTCTTCTAAGTTCAGATAGCCGCAGAAAGCAACCTGGCCTGAGGCAGGGGCCAGTGAGAGGGGGAAACACCGACATCAGCCCACACCTCCCTCCCTGGCTCTGCACAGAATCTCTCTCACACACACGCATCCACCCCTGCCTTTTGGCAAAAAAAATCTTGGGAGTGTAGACCAGGCCTTATTCTCACTTTTAAAATCTATATCCCATGTTATAAGGTAATACATAAGTGTTTGCGCTGTACCTGTATGTCCACAAGCATGGGAGAAGCATTACCAACTGTGAAATACTAGTTTGCCACAGTAGGTGTTATCTCCTGCCCAACAAAAGAAGGCCCATAGATACCAGACAAATCATTGTGGAACATCAGAGAACAAAAGACTTTGTTGATTGCCTCCTGCCCACCCCCAAGAAGAGGAGATGTGGGACTGAATTCATCCCAACAGCTGAACTTGCAACTCAAAGAATAAGGGAGGGAAAGAATAAAAGGCCCTAACAAGGAGAAACAATATTTTTTATGCTGGTTGGACTCTGAGGGGCAAGGATGACTAAGCATAAACAAAAGATCCCCAGTGCTTGGCGTGGGTTAGCCTTAAAGGACACAGAGAGTTTGCTTATCATAGAAGCTTCTACTACCTATCAAAATTTCAAATGAACTCATTTTGCATACTTATGTTTACTTGGTTTAACCTTGTAAATAACTCTAATTCCTTTTCTTAGTTTATTATAGGATTGGCTACAAGCGTTGTCTTTGGTGTGAGATCTAAGGTGTGATTGTGGTAAGTGGCTGGTCCTTTGGGACTGGGAGTAACCTGAATATTGATGGTCCCTTACACCAAAGATCACAGCTATCACAAAGACAGACTCACCTGGGTGGCGAGCAGATTGGAGTACCCAAGGAGACTGTCTGTGACTCCATGTTAAGGCTGTTATAATGCCTGAGGGTTCACATTTGATAACTGGTCTGGTTGGTGAAATCTATGTATAGAACTCACAACCAATTTAGGCCTTGTGTCCTGCTACATAACAGCCTGCCCTGAGGTTGGTACATGTGTGACTCATGGCCAGAAAGGGTTAAACTTCCTGCAAAATAAATTACTCAAATTCAACCCTTAAAGACATGTGGGGAGATAATGTTTGTGTTTTTGTGTATTTACAACTATATGGGTAGTGGTCGACAATGTAATCAACAGTCCCTGTCTATGCTGTATTCTGATAATTCAGAGATCAAAACAACATCCTATCATTTAAATGAATTGCAAACATGGGATATCTTTGTATTCATCTCTCTTTGAAATGCATAGCAAATCACCTGTGAACTGCGAAGGAACAAGCAAATTGCCTTATGTTAATTTATATAGCTAAGTACCGGTGATGGACCTCCTTCAAAGTCATCCTAATTATCTTTTGTTCTCCAAGGGACTCCAAATTGTCAAAGAAGACATGCAACTGTATAAAAGATCCTTGAGTCCTGATCTCGTTCATCCCAGATCTGCTTGATGCTTCATCAGGGGAAGCTTAAGCCACCAGACTGGGATCACAGTGCTGACTGGTCCGCCCTGAATATGATATTGGACATTGGACTGTAACCTATGAACTATTTCTGAAAGAACTCTTTGCAACTACAAAGCTCATCCGTTATGTATCTGAACCTCAATAATTAAGCTCATGTCTGTATGTATATTAATCTTTTAACCATACTCTCTGTCATAAATATAAGGGGAAGGGTAAACACCTTTAAAATCCCTCCTGGCCAGAGGAAAAAACCTTTCACTTGTAAAGGGTTAAGAAGCTAAGATAACCTCGCTGGCACCTGACCAAAATGACCAATGAGGAGACAAGATATTTTCAAAGCTGGAGCGGGGGGAGAAACAAAGGCTCTCTCTGTCTGTGTGATGCTTTTGCCGGGAACAGAAAAGGAATGGAGTCTTAGAACTTAGTAAGTAATCTAGCTAGATATGCGTTAGATTCTGTTTTGTTTAAATGGCTGATAAAATAGCTGTGCTGAATGGACTGTATATTCCTGTTTTTGTGTCTTTTTCTAACTTAAGGTTTTGCCTAGAGGGATTCTCTATGTTTTGAAACTGATTACCCTGTAAGGTATTTACCATCCTGATTTTACAGAAGTGATTCTTTTACTTTTTTTCTTCAATTAAAATTCTTCTTTTAAGAACCTGATTGCTTTTTTATTGTTCTTAAGATCCAAGGGTTTGGGTCTGCGTTCACCTATGCAAATTGGTGAGGATTTTTATCAAGCCTTCCCCAGGAAAGGGGGTGTAGGGTTTGGGGAGGATTTTTGGGGGAAAGACATTTCCAAGCGGGCTCTTTCCCTGTTATATATGTGTTAGATGCTTGGTGGTGGCAGTAATAAAGTCCAAGGGCAAAAGGTAAAATAGTTTGTACCTTGGGGAAGTTTTAACCTAAGCTGGTAAAAATAAGCTTAGGGGGTTTTCATGCAGGTCCCCACATCTGTACCCTAGAGTTCAGAGTCGGGAAGGTACCTTGACACTCTCTCTCTCTTTTTCTTTTTAATAAATTTTAGTTTAGTTCATAAGAATTAGCTGTAGCGTGTGTTTGGGTAAGATCTGGAATATTCATTAACCTGGGAGGTAATTGGTAGAACCTTTCCTTTTATATGATGAAAAAAGATTTACAGGAATCTTCATCATATTTAACTTGGGTACCTGGATGGAGGCCTGAGGCTGGGTACTTTAAGGGACCTGTATTATTGACTCCTGAATAACCAGTGAGGTAATTAAGAAGCTGTTTTACGCTGGATTGGTAAATCTAAGTATTAAATTATCCACCAGCTTTGGGATTTGTCTGACCCGTTCTTTGCAGTTCACCCTAATTGAGTGACCTCAGCTGGCCCCCACTGGGACCCTGGTCACACTATGCTTTGAGCCACTGCAGGACAGCTTGCCATGGATAATGCAGGGGATGGACTGGCCTGGTGACGTCTAAGAAGTCACAAGGGGTTTAGGTAGAAAGTTCTCTGTGGCCATATCACTGCACTTGCCCCACAGTAGCCAGCAGGAATTGGAATGGTAAAGCCTATTGCTTTGGTAGTTAAATTAAATGCAATGTAAAGGAATTGAAGAGGGTAAGAAGGAGCTTGAATAAGGTGACAAAAAAACACACTCACACTCCACAAACAAGACAGGGCTTGGATATGCCAGGGTTTTCCTTCCCTTGCTTTACAGAACCTTCTCCACCTTGTACCTACCTCTTACTGAAAGTAGATGCCCCAGCTCCGGAGCAATCACGCTCCCGCCCCACCCCCACCAGAACCAAAGCATTCCATGCATTGACAGTCACTCAGAATGGGCCATGTGGCTGGTAGATAGGGCACCGGGTTGTGAGTCCAAGATCTAGGTTCTTTTCCTGCTTCTGCCCTGAGCTGCTCTGGGACCCCAGATAAGTCACTTGACCCCTCTGTTTCTCCTGACGTTCTCGATTGAGCTGCTTGGGCCAAGGCCTGTCTCTTAACCTCTTTATGTGTACAGCACCTTGCACAACGGGGCCCTGAGCTTGGTTTGGGGCCCAAGGTGCTCCTGCCATACAAATCATAATATACTGGGGGGTACCCGCCTGAGATGCCTGCCTGAGGTGAGGGGGTCCGCTGTGCCCAGAAACACTGGAGGGTCGATGTAGAATGGCCCGACTGCTGAGATCGCAGGGCAGAGCAGGGGAAGATGAGATGAGGGATCCTTTGACTGAGGCAGCAAGTTCGTTTTCACTCAGGCTGGGTGGCTGACTTGTTTCAGGGAGAGGCAAGAGTGAGGGAAGGGAGAGGAGGGTCCCCACCGTCTAACTTGCAGCAGCTACCATGACGTAGGATTACTGAGCTCCCTTCCCCTAGGATACCTGCAGCCCTTGGGCTGGTGAAGAAAGTGTCTGGTGTTGGCAGAGACAAGAGGCCCACACAGTTAGAAACCCTGGATTCGCTGTTGTGGCTCCGATCACTGTTTGCTGATCAAACCCCTCACCACCAACATGCTTGGGATCCATCTGGTGCTGACAACGGAGCAGAGGCTCTGGGCATGCGGGTGCCAATGGCCTCTAGCATCAGACCTGCCGCTGCCTCCGTTTCCCGCCTTCCTCCACCAAGGACACTGCTACAAACTGCTTTCAAATTACTCTCCCCTTCTGCGGGCTGAGTTATTAACCTCAACCAGCGGTTCAGCTTTGAGCTAGAACCTCTCAGGCTCCCTCTCCCAGCTCAGCACTCCATTACGCCCCACCTCCACCCCCCGCAGGCTGAGCAGCCCCTCTATAGGCCTTTTTCCTGCTCCTCACTGCAGGTAGCTCCAGCCAGGCCTTTCTCTGTTGCTGGCAGGGAGAGCTTCTTCCCCAGGCCGCCAGGACCCTGGGGCCCCTTGGGATCTCCTGCAAGTGCCCTACTGGATGTCTTTTCTCAGCCGCCCCGAGCCCTCCGCCAGATGCTGGGCCCTCCAGAGATTTCACCCATTGGCCTTTCCCAGCCCCTAGGCTCCCTCTCTCCCACATAACTGGCTGCCTCTTATTGGAAGCCCCGCTCCCAGGCTACCATGATTCTTCAAGGTGCTGCTAAGGCAGTGTTCGGGCTGCTCAGCAGGTCACAGGACTGGGCTTTAGATAGGAGCCGCTCACAGTGGCAGATCACTGAGCTATTAATCCAATTCCCTATTACTGCACAACAGATACACAAAGGTTAGAGGGACCTCTCTGGTTCCTTTTACCTGAGTCATGGGGGCTCTAGGAACACCTTCAGGGACCACCTTTGGTCTGGTTTTGTACAGCACCTAGCCCAATAATAATACCTGGCTCTCAGTAGATCTCAAAGTGCTTTACAAAGGAGGTCAATATCAGCACCCTCATTTGGAGAAACTGAGGCACAGAGTGGGAAAGTGATTTACCTGAGTCACCCAGCAGACCAGTGGCAGAGCTGAGAATAGTCCTGTGGTCTCCTGAGTCCCAGTCCTGGGTCATGCTACAGCAATACAAATAGTAAATAATAATAATAACACAATGAAAACAAAAGCAACTATAATGCCACTGTTCTGGAGGCTAGAGTACGAGAATCAGAGCAGAAGGGATAGTACCCAAAGCAGAGATGTTCAGAAGGGAAAGGGAAATGGACTAGCCAGAACAGATTGCACAGAAAGTAAAAGAACTCAGAAAAACCTCAAAAACAAATTCATTCCCTTTTCACACTTCTGACAATAGCCGAATTACACCCCATAGAAAACCCCAACACAAGCTAGGTCATGGCTCTTTGCTCGAAGACCAGGTTGGCTCTGAGGTGAAAATGAGTTCACTTCTACCCAGAATTGAGCCCTACTGCATTTTTTGGGCAACATATGTGAAATTGTCAACACTTCTTAGGCCTGCGGAGAAAAAAACTCAGCTTGTATGGAAAAGACACGCATAGTTCAACATTCCAAATGTTTTCACCATGAAAATAGCCACAAGTTTCACCACACAGGACAATTTCTGGTCTGTAAAATGGCCTGGAATTAAATGAGGACTCTTTCCAGGAGACACTGCTTTCACATAGCTGTAAGAAATGCCATCAGAGCGTCACTGTACAGGAACAGAATTTAGCAGCCTGGGTGAATTTCCCTCTGTGCAGGGAGCACGCAAGGCTTATGTTCTATCCTGAGGGCGTCAGTGGCCTTTAGTGCTTGTGCTGACCTTCTGCATGGCAGCAGAGTAACCCTTGCAAAGACGACTGGGGCTTAAGCAATAAGACTCAGTTGATTATATTGAGGTTTGGAGCAGACCCTCTCCCACCTGCCTGCACACCTCTCTGACTGACAGTGAGGGCAGTTCTTGCTGGGCTGGAAAACACCCTGTCTGAGAGCGTTGGACCTCAGTAAGGCCTTTCCTGGAATGATCAAACCCGGAGCTGTGGTGAACGTGCATCAGGCTGGCATCAGGCAGTGCTAGGCCAGTACCCAACACCAGGTCTCGGCCAATCTTGCTTATTATTCATGGAACAACGGCTTCCCTGGGCTCTCTGTACAGCTCAACAGGAGATCAGGGATTCGAAAACAGAATGTTCCACAGCAGACGTCATTTGTGGCTCTTGTTTAAGATTTCGCAGGGGCACTGGCTCTGACTTTGCCAGCAGTGCTATTTGTAGAGTGTATTTCATAACGAACGTTCACTTTGGTGTCTTCTTCTCACCCTGTGACCCAAACACCAGTCAAAGTCCTCACCAGCTGGGTTTGTTGGAGATTACTGGACTGAATATTTGGTAGAAAAGACCGACTGACTCATCAATCCCGGCTGGCGTGAAAGAAAGTGGTGAGCCCTTAAACTTTCGTTCATGGTATCACGAGACTCCCATATTAACAAAAGCTCTATCACATGCAGTTAAAAGCACAATATTAACTCTGTATATATGCTAGTGTGTTCTGCTGAACAGGCTGTTGTGCACGTGTCACTGCTGCCTTTTGCTGGCAGAATACAGGCTACTCAACCATGTGTCAGATGTCCTATACTGCTTGCAATTACTAGAGATTCTCCTTTAGCTCAAGTATTTGAGGCCAGTGCTCTTGGAATAGGAGGATCTGAGCTATTTTCCCATTGCTGTCATGAAGTTGGAGAGGCAAAGTGGTGACACTCAGTGGTTGTCTGGGTGACTATGGATTTTATTAGGGTACTTATATAGCACTCGCTGCATTCCAGTGGATTGCAAAGCCCTTCCCAGGCTACAGTCTGCTGCACACCACTGAACGCAGCCACTCCCTCAATGAAGAGCAGCAGTCAAAGAGCACATTCAGGCAGAAGGGCAGATCTTGACCACTGACAGCAGGGCAAAGGCCTTGTCTTTCAGGAAGTGTCGTGGGATCTTTCATGTCGATGCTGAGCAGCCAGGATCCCTGCGCAGTGAGCTCCTTGGAGCTCAATGGGCTCCAATTCTCTTCCCATTGTTGCCAACTCTTGCAATGTTATCGCAAATCTTGTGACATTTGGTGTTTCTCTTAAAGTTCCAGCTTCTCAAATCCTGCAATTAGGTGGGAATCTCAGTTGTCATATAAAAAATAAGATTCTAGCCTTGCTGGTTGCAGAGAAAAGGAACCAAATGCATCTGAGAGGCTCAGAAACCAAAGGACATAAGACAAATCCAACATTTATTACTTTTAAAATCTTATGATTTGGAGGGGCTTAAATCCTGATGTTTGATGAAGGGGCTGGCCCTACTGCTCGGCCCTGGGAGGGGTGATGCAGGAAGAACTGCACTGATGTTGCACCAGTGCAAGTGGCAAATGAGATCCGAGTGTATTGACTGTGCGGGGATGAAGGACTGTGTCAAACCTGCTGGGATTTGAATCTGGGGCTGGACCTTGTGCTGCATGTCTGGGAAGCCGGAATCCATGCAGAAAATGTGATCTTGAAAGGCCAGTAAGTGATTGTGTTCCCAGTCCTCCCACCCACTAAAGCCTGTGGGTTTAGGACCATCTCTTCTGCCCTCAGGGGTCCCCCAGCTTGGAGAGACATGTTTTCAAGAGTACCTGTGTTACAGTTTTCAAGAGTACCTGTGTTACAGTGTGCCCTAGGGTTGGTCACCATCAGCAGAATCAAAGCTGGGACCTCTGGTTCTAACAGCACGGGCCTCTACTGCCTGAGCTAAAGGGCCCACTTCTGTTAGCCAAGGCTGTTCCAGGCTCATCAGCCCCACTGTGGCCCTGCCACCCCAAAATGGGACTAAGTGCCATCCTGTGTGAGTGCAGGTTACACTTGCTAATTCCGAGGGCCTCTGGTGGGCTCCCACTTGGATACAAGCCAGGATGTCAGGAGCCCTGAGCATCTGCAACACCCAGGGCCTTCAGTGGGCTCCTCAGAAAGTTTTGGTCAGAGAGCATGGTGGCAGCTAGGAGCAGGACAGGCCTGGCGCGCCCTCTGGTGGCTGCAATAGCAATCAGCGTGATGGTAAACATAACACTCCTGTAAAGGCCAGTTCCTATAGAACAGTGGTTCTCAACCAAGGGAGTGTGTATCCCTGGGAGTCTTCAGAGGTCTTCCAGGGAGTACATCAGCTCACCTAGGTATTTGCCTAGTTTTACAACAGGCTACAGGAAAAGCACTAGCCAAGTCAGCACAAACTGAAATTCCATACAGACAATGACTTGTTGATACTGCTCTATATACTATACCAGGGGTAGGCAACCTATGGCACGCGTGCTGAAGGCGGAATGCGAGTTGATTTTCAGTGGCACTCACACTGCCCGGGTCCTGGCTACTGGTCCCGGGGGCTCTGCATTTTAATTTAATTTTAGATGAAGCTTCTAAAACATTTTAAAAACCTTGTTTACTTTACATACAACAATAGTTTAGTTCTATATTATAGACTTATAGAAAGAGACCTCACCCCCTCCTACACCCAAACTCCCTCCGAGAGCCCACACCCCCTCACCCAGCCCCACCCCAACCCCCTTGCCCCAGCCCATAGCCTGACCTCTCACCTTCTCCCGCACCCAAACTCCCTCCCAGAGCCCACACCTCCTCCTGCACCCCAACCCCCTGCCCCATCCCTGAGCCCCCTCCTGCTCTCTGAACCCCTCGGCCCAAGAGCCTGCACCCCCTCCCGCACGCCAACCACCTGCCCCAGCCCATCGAAAGTGAGTGAGGGTGGTGGAGAGCGAGCAACAGAGGGAGAGGGGTCTGGAGTGAGTGGGGGGGTGGGGGCTTGGAGAAGGGCAGGGTAGGGGCATTGGCTTGGGGAAGGGGCAGGGCAGGGGGCGGGGCAATGGTGTCTGGGTTTGTGCGATTAGACAGTTGGCAACCCTACTCCAGACCCTTCCCGCTTCCCTCCCTGGGCCCCAGGTCCACCAGCAAGCACAGCAGGAAGGGTTTAGAGCCGGACTCTTCTCAGGTGGCCCCAAGACCAGTGTCCAGAGTCCTCTTGGGACCCAAATTGGGAGCAAGTCCCATGGCAGGCCTATGCAGTCACAGCAGGTTCAGTGCCCATCATACTGTATCTTACCTGTAATGGATTTTTCTCTAGATTGGAAACAGGTTAGACCTGGCATCAGTATCATGATGCTCACCAACCACATGGGTCTCAGTGGGAACTGCAGGTGCTGGGCACCTCTTAGGACCAAGGCCTTTAGTGTACATGCAAATAAATGCTCTATTTGGGGTTGATTTGCTGGTATGTGATTAATCTACAAGGTTTATCTCCGTAGGCCTCACTTGTCTGAACCCTACTGTGCAGCCATCAGAGTCAGGACAGGCTGCCCTGTGTTTCCTGGGAGGAGTGTGAAGGGCCAACCTGTTGCTACATCCCCAGTGACAGGGTGAATCCTGGTTACTACGGCAACACTGGTGAGTCTGAGCATGCTAAAGCCAGTGACTCTAATAACCACATCCCTTGCAGCCTCTGGCCAGCTGGACTTCAGCTAGGTCTTTGCCTGTTGTGGGAGCAGCTAGGGACCCCAAATTCAGTCCCCAGACAGTCGTATCCAAGGGCATCGTTGCCTGTGGACAGCATCAGTTTCTATCTAAAACCATGCACATCTACTACTGGAGCTAAAGAGGCAGTGAGCCCAGAGGCAGTGGTGGACTTACAGACCTGCCTATAGGCTCCAGAGGGGGCAGAGCCACACAATTAGTTCTGTTACGCACATGTCCTGTCCCTGCTGTTAACGTTACTCCACCCCACCATGTCAACATCTCCTCCTCTTCCCATCCCCTCACACCTTGTGAAAACTCAAACTCCTACATGCTCCCTGCTGCATACCTGAGGCCTGCATGCCTCGCGTCCTCCCCTGACCGGCCCCTGCCTGGCTGCTATACTTCTTTCTGTGTGGCTTCCCCAGGCATCTACTCGCTTCCCAGTTTTGAAAACACTACATCACACACACACACCGTGTGAAGTTCAGGTGCTAATACAATTCACGTGACCTGTCGCTTTGTCCCTACCTCATCAGGCATTAACTGTCTCTTCGCGCTTTGGCCTCATCTAGACTGTTAACTGTTCTGGGCAAAAGCTTCATTGCTGTAAAACACCCTACCTAATCCTGCCACTGCACCCACCAAATGGTGACTCGTGGTTCCCTTGGAAATATTCCAGTCCACATGTAGCCTAGGGTCTTGCTCCCTTTCTGCATTGAGTATGGTATGACCCTGGATGGCGAGACTGGCAAAGGCTCTGTACACCATATAAACCTCACTCCAGCTGAGGACCCCTCACCTCCAGACTTAAGTGCTGTCACCTGCCTTTCAGTGACAGCACAGTGCACTCCAGACAGCCAGTGCTCCCTCATGGTCTCTCAGGCTGTGACTCTGCCCCCCCTCTCCCTCCCCCCGATCCTGGACTCGGTGCATCTGGCCAATGGGCACGGTGCTGGCTGTGTCCCTGTGGGGCAGAACAACGCCTTTGTGCTGTTCCGGTTCCCACGGTTCCCACTGTGACACCACTTTCCAGTAAGAGGCGGAATTGATCCTAGATTCCAGAACCTGGAGGCACCAAGGTGATCATCTAGTCTGAGCTGTCTAACGCAGGCCAGAGTCATTGGATCATGTTAGATTATATTAAAAGCCTGGGGGTATTTACACTTTATCTTCCTCTTTTGCTCTCTGCAGGGTCTTTGTATGTGTCTGTGACATTAGGAATGTCTTCACTGGGCTCACAGAAATTAGAGTTGGAAAAGGCATTATCTATTATCCTGTTCAGTGAAGGATTTTCCTCAGTGTATTCAGGGAGATTTTTCCAGTTCACTCTTAAATGATTCAGGAGCCAGGGGTTTCACCATTGTTCTTTGAGATAAGTCCACATTCTGATAAATGTCCTTGAGACTCAGACAGTTTAGATATTCAGTCTAAAGTTTGCTTTGTGGCTACCTTCAACTCATGGAAATGAAGAAGAATATGGAGAACCCAGCTTTTACTCTGTCCTTTCTTGTACAGATCTCCATTGGCTTGGGAGTCTTCCCTGTGTTGGGACCTGAAGATTAGTAACACTACTACTATTTCATTGCTATGAAATGTGTATTAGCGCGCACAGTCTCAATCTCTTCCCCAAGGAGCTCGGCCTGCACAAGGCAGGACCCAGGGACAGTTTCACAGAGGGGATGGTTCTGGGAGACTCTGTGAAGGAGGTGGGCTAGAGGGAGGGATCTGAAGAGGGAGGGCATTTGCCAGATTATCACAGGGAGAGTGTTGCAGGCATAGAGGATAGTGTGACAAGAAGCACAATGCCCAGAGCTGGAGGATACATGACCTGGGAGAAGTGTATCTTATTTAATATACCTCTCAAACACCTTGACTGAAAGCAAAGCTGTTTCCAGGAGGTGAGGGTAATTTAGATTGGTTGCTCCTTAAGAGGAAAGCACATTGACTCCATTAGCTCTGTAATTAAGCCCTTTAGGATTAGAAACTGTAAATAACTGGATGTGGCCTTAATTCTACTGCAGACTGAAGGGGGAAGATTTGCTTAATGTCCTCTTACATATAGCAGGGGTGTCCATTTAACATGCCAGCATATCATGGCTGAGATCTCTGAGCCTCCCCATTGGTGGCCGGACACTAGAGCAAAAAGAGCCAGTTAAATCCCTGATTGGATGGCTTGTGTCCTACAGGCTGCCCTTGAGCTTCTCAGGACATGCAGGAACCAGGTGAGCTAGAAGGGGGCTTCTCCTGGGCTCAAGCTGATTTCCTGTGATAGAACTGTCTCAGCTGGAGGTCATTCCCTGGGTGTCTTCAGACAGAGCAGTCATCAGTTGGCCCGTTATTAATTTGCCCATACTCTATAACTGTGCCTGTAGAGTTCCAGTACAGTGTCAGGTTAAAAAACGGCATTGTACCCATTACATTAACAAATGTATCAGTTTCCTGTGCTCTGTCCATCCCTGCAGGACAAAGTTGTCTCTACAGAGGTGTCCCGACAGTTTGTCATCTAAATTTGTACTATCTAGATTGAATAAAAGCTCATATTGCCTTAAAATGTTTCTGGGGGAGACTGCCGAGCCAAATGGCTCAACCTCAATATTGCACATTGCATGACAGTTAACTTTTGCTGTTAATATTCACTGATAGTTTTCACCCGCTTTCAGTTCTGTAGTGGCTCTTCCATGTAATGATCACTTCTCTCCACTAGATGGCTCTGTTTCTAGGTATCTTAAGTAGACTGGCTAGTGACCAATTTTAGTCATCCACCACCAGCTTAGCCATTGCAACCCTGCTTTATGATGAACCTATGTTGTTAAGGACACAGAATATCAGCTGATTGGATTTGGGACCAGATCTCACATGGTGCTGAGCTGTTCCTGTGATGGGGCTGCAGGTCTTCTGGTCCCGCTGCAGAACTTGTGGGACTTGGGGGCAGGAGATGCTCTGTAGCTGTCAGGGCCAGCCCTCGGTTTGTAAACCCTGACTTGCTTTGGTACAACAGGCAGTTCTACCCCTCTCCCCTCATTGGCCTCTCCTTAAAGCCTCAGGGTCCACACCTGCTCCTACTGCCATCTGTGGGAGCAGGATTGAGCCCATGTTCAGGGACTTTCTCTCCTTCCTCCATTCCCACTTCCCAATTGCCTTAACTGTAAACTTAGCATCTCCTCCAGTGTTTTCTATGCCTGCAAACTCCCTGTCAACGCTGCTGCAGCATTTCTCGTGCACACCCCTGGCATGTCTCCACCGCTGCTGCCGTCCTCCACCCTGGCATTCTCTCCTCTCACTCGGACTACTGCAGTTCACCACTGCTCTCCGAATGGGGCAGGCACCTGGAGGGCCTCAGCCTGTGCCAGGGATTAGGGGTCATAGAAGAATAATGGGGATGGAGACAGTTGCTTGACCCCTCCCCCCAGCCGACCCTCCCAATGCAGATCTGCAGCTGAGGCTGTGTCTAAAGCAGTCAGTGGTCCTTGAAAAATCACCGGCCCTCTCTCCTCAATCTCCCAATAGCCCCTATGCTAGCTGATCACAGAAGCAGCCCATGTTTACAGTGTTGCAGGGTAAGATGCCAGCTTCTTTCCTCAATTCCCATGCTATAGAGCTAATCTGCAGGAGCAGGTGTAAGTAACCTGGCTCCACAGAGCCACCAAAGGATGCAGCCACCCCAAGCAGCATGTAGCCTTCTAGCCTGTGGGGAACAGAGAAGGGCAGCCACAAAACCTGACAGGGACAAAAAGAAGAAGGGGAAAAAAAGACAGAATGAGAGAAAGCAGATGCAGGGGGGGAGGTAGCATCTGTCCGCCACATGGTGGGAAAGGACACAATGTGGGGGGGGGAGGTTGCCAATCTGTTAATCTATTGCAAGAGAAAGAGGATGCACTAGAAAGAAGTTGAGTGCCAACACCTTCCTTCAAGACCCATCCCAGCCTTCGGGGTTCCCGCAGATGTGGGATGCTGCTGATTGCCTTCTGACACAAATACAGAAAAGCTACTGTGGGAATGTTAACTGGGAATGTTCTGATTTTTGTACAGTTAAAGTCTCAGCATGGCACTACATAGCCTTGAGTGTGTCATTATACAAACGTAGTAAGATGCAGGGGTTTGAATAACCAGCTCCTCGGCCTTTAGCTTTCAGCCACGGTGAAATCAGAAACTATTTCAGGTCAGCAGAAAAATCCAGCTGCAGTTTATCTGCTACTGGATTCTGTAAAAACTTATAATTAACAAAATGTTCGCCACAGGGAGGTGCATCAACAAACACAAGGAAGTGCCAAACCCACTGCTGACAAAACTTCCATTGACTTCTCTGGGAATTCTGCCTGCCTAGAGTTTGACCCAGCAGCAGCAGCTAGACCAAATGCAAACAAATATGGTTAAGTTTTATGTACAGAATGTACATGACACTTAAGAGGAGGCACAGAATACATGAGCCCCATGCCAGCGCCTGTGCAAAACAGCCCTTTCTACCATGTAAAATGAGAATACGGAAAGATGCACATCTCATGGAGTAGTGTAGCTGACCTAGTAAAATTGGATGAATGCTTAGAGTGTGCATACCCCACAAATTGTGTTCAGTAGCCTGTCTGGTTTGGATCTTGACAAATAGATATGAAAAAGAAAAAGCTAAACAAGTCCTCTCAGATGCTAGGAGGTGCCATTGGAACCAGGGAAAGCACCTTCTGAATAACAGATTTAAGAGACAGCCTGGAGAAACTATCACCTCTATGCCTTGGGGAACTCCAGGATTGTTTGACAAAAATACGGGGATGCATCTATAGATACAATCTAAGCACCACTTGCCCATCTTGTGGTGAGAGAAATGGAGCAGCCATCAGGAGCAGCATGCAAGCCCGCAGTATATTCTGTCCAAGTTCTGACTCATGAGCTGTAATACCCTTTTCAGTGCCATATTTTATTAGTTAAGTAAAAATCAATACAAATGCATTTTTAAAAGCCCACCTAAACTAACATGTCAGCTAGAAAGAGGACTCCTGCTATGCGATCACTTGCTTGGCAAAGGACCAAGACTGGGTTTCTGTGCCCAGCATGAATGGACTCTAGGTGCAAGCCCCTGGCAGGAAAAGAACCAGAAGTTGAATGGAAGAAGAACAAAAACTAGCCGAAACTGACTGGCTTCAGGCACTGAATTTAATTTCAATTTTCCTGAGGTTCTAGTACACCCAGTACCACGTCTCTCCCAGAAGAGGGAGCCTTTGTCTTTTCACACCGCTAGAACCAACCAAAACGGACTATTTGCTTTGGGGATTCAGCCAGGTGCACACAGACACTTGGGGCTTTATCCTGGGAGGTGCTGAGCTGAGTAGTGTCAACTCCTGGCTGCTGAGGGCACTTAGCTCCTTGCAGGATTGAGCTTTTAGTAACTGCCAAAAGCAAGTGAAATCTCCAAAGAAGAAAATTTGTTCTGCTGGTTTTATTTACACCAGTCAGGTGCAGCTTGTATGAGAAAGTAGCTGTTCTCATGGGAACGATTGCTAACTGAGCGCTGAAGCTATCAAAAACCTCAGAGTGCAGGTTCCATTCCACCATGCTGCAGAGCCAAAACACGGACAAAGGCTGGCCCATGCTAATACAAAAGCCCTTCATCTGGAGCCGTAATCCTTGCACAAGTGTAAACTTCTTTCCTCTTGATGAGCACAGTTCAGGGCTCCACTGCACCTGTGTATATAGATTGTCCTACTCCCAGCAATACACGCACACACATCTGTGAACATATCAAAAGCTCCTTCACATCTGTGTGAGCAGAACTAGGGTCCCACTTTACCCATATGCACTTCTGTGATTTGCAAATACTCCAGAAACAATTTCCCGGTCTGGTGAGACCTTATTCCGTGGCTATGAGACAGCTTTTGTGAGAGCCAGTGTTCCATACCAAAGGGACACTTAACATTGAAATAATACCCTCTTCTCTGGCATAGAAGTGCCTTTAAATATTTTGAGGCATTTTGATTGAGCAAATATTTGTGTTCCAGCAGAGTCAGGTGCCTGTTCCTTCTGGCCTTCACTGGGAGGAAGTCCTTGTCACTGCAGAGGTCACAGTGGCGGCTTTTTAATGGAGATCCCAACCCAGACTGACAGATCCTGGATGTAATGTTTTTAACCTGTCAAGAACTATCTTTTTTTTTTCCTTCTGCAGTTTATTTTTATTAACAAGATGCAAAATATGTCCAGAAGGAGACTTAGGAAGAAATAAAATATGCAGGCCACTCCACAAAAAAGTGCACCAGGAGCCTGGCTAGGAGCACAAGGCCAGTTGATGGAAATCTGGTGAGAGTCGGACGCCTCAATGCCTTAGAGTTAGGACAGCTAGTCACTATTTGTGCCTGAGCAGGGACACTGAGTTCTAAGCCTTGCTCTGCCACTGCCTTGCTCTGTGGCCTTGGGCCAGTTCCTGCACTTCGCTCTGCCTCACAAACTACCCTTCTCCCATGGGTGTGGTGGGATTAACAGTGGATGTTTGTGAAGCACTATATTATCATTACTTAGGAACATTAAAGTCAACAAAATGTACCTTTCCCTGTCTGCTTGACTCGTACTTGTCACATAGGTGAATAACTGAACCCCTGATAAACTGGAGAGTCTAGTTCATGGAAAACTGTAATCCCAGCTACCCTTTTGCTGCATTTGTTGTCTTAGCCTCTGTTTGTAAACAGTCGCAGGGCCTGTCTCTCAGATTGTTCTCTGGAGCCAAATATTCATTTGATGTTTAACAGGATGTGTGTGTTAATTAATTAATTTATTTTACTCAGGGTAGGAAATTGCTGCCAATGTTCTTTGAAGAGTCATGCACACTGTGTCTCTCCTCGCATAAACACTCAGGCAGCTTTGGTTAACGTGTTTATTTTTTTTAACCATGCATAAATGTTAATCTGGCTATCTCACAGAGGAAGGGCTATGCCAGCTCCTTTAGACATGACCTTGACATTTTAAAACCAACTCAGTGTTTATACAGAGGAGATGCAGTTCTGGACCACAGGGATTGGAAACAAAAACCAAGATCTTCCATTAATGGAATTTTAGAGTTTAGGGCTGGTGAAAGGTGCTGGCTGGATAGCCTTGGAGAGTGATGGACTATTGGCCTCTACATTTATTTATCTGCAGATAGTGCATGGGCAGTGGTAGTGTCAATATTTCCACATGTGCCCCACTGCCTGTTGTATCTTGGCCCTGATCTGAAGGGACCACTTTTGCCCAGTCCTTGGCTCTCTGCTGAAGCTGCCAGCAGGGGCCCACCAGCTGTGGCAGTGGTGTTTGATGTGGAAGTGGACTGATACAATGAAATGCATTTCATGTAGCACAATGAACAATAGGTTGTCATGGCCTTTCAGCCACTGCTGAAGTGGGTCAGGTTTGAATCGCAGTCCCAGACGAAAAAGACTCCGTATTTATAGCTGTCAAAGGATTATTCCATTTCATGCATTATATTGGCCTCCTCTGAACACTCCAATTAAGGTTTAGAAAGGGGTTTCTGTTCAAAACCTATGTTTCAGTTAACAACTTTGGCAAAAATAATCCTTTTTTCTCTGAAACTTCTCAAGCTTGATGAAATTCCATTAAGCTAGTTTAGAGTTGGAAGACAGTAAAAACCTATGACTTTTTTCATGTAAGTTATTTTAAAAAAAAAAACCTTAAATAACTCAATTGCAGTTTAAAATCCCATCATGGGTATGAGGAATTGGAAATGAATGCAATTAATATTTATTCATGTCTGTTATATATCTGCAAAGCTGTTCACAGCATTTTATAAAACAGATTAAGATGGAGTCTCTGCCCTGAAGAGATAGTAAGATAAGGCCCTGATCCTGCAGTGAGCTCTAGGTGGGCAGATCCTGAGCCCCCAGGGATCTCTACTGACTACGCTGAGGCTCGGCACAAACTCAGGAGTCTTCTTGAACAAAACTCACTGCAGGATTGGGGCTCCAGGGCCCTATCCTGCAAGACGCAGAGGCTCAGATCCTCAAATGATACGTAGGTGCCTAATTCCCACTGAAATAGGCACCCACATACCTTGAAGGATCTGAGCCAGAATGCCTTCAACAGCTGCCTAAGCCAGCAGGAGCTGAGGTCACTGAGCACCTCCCAGAAAGCATTGATCTTGGCACTGGTTTGTATCATAAGTGAAGATGACAATAGGAGGAAGGGGTCAGAGATGGGTTGAGTGAGAGATCTATGGAGCAATATATCTTTAAATATGGGGTTGAATCCAGCCGATAGTGACCCAAACCATATGTTGGTTGTTCAGTGGCCTAAGTGAAATTAGCCTGTTTCTCCATGGTTAGGTGTCCACATTACAAAACTTACCACATCTGGCACTAAGTGGAACCCTTTTTATCAATATCTGTTCTTCAGATGATAGAGTGAGCACACACTGTTAATCATTGACATAACAGCCAATGCATTGGCTTAATCTTGGTACAACAAACAACACGAATCTCAAAATAGGCACTGAACGTTCCATCATGATGGCCGTTTTAAGATGAGTGTTCAGAACGTTTCATGCCAGTATTTCATCACCACTGTACCCTCATCTAGCTGCCATCCAATGGCAAGAGACTTCAGTGTCAGGGCCAAGGCCAGATTTTGGGGCCTTCCACTCCAGAAACACGGACCCTTTCCACTTGACCTAACATAGTAGGAGTATCTGCCTCACACTTGCCCAGCCACGGGATGAGATGGCACCAATCTGAGACTGTGTCCAGTTGAGGGTAATTTTAACACCCACCCCCACAAACTGCAGTGTTATCAGATGAGTTATGATTGGTGTTTGCAGTGTGATATTGTCTTCATTTTATATTCATGTAAATGGTGGCAATGTTTCCTGCTGCTGACTTGATTAACAATTGATACTGACTGTGTTTGTGGATGAGAGGACAGAGGAAGAAGGACTGGAAGCTTGATATCTTTCTAAGAATGAGGAACTTCCACTAGGAATGAGCACTGCTGTAGTCCAGCTGTGCTACGCCTCCTCAGTGTTTTATATAGCTCCTGTTTAAAGTTACCATATAATAAATCAATCAGCTAGGGGAGTGGGATCAATCAGCTAGGGGAGTAGCCAGTGGCTACTGCAGCTTAGGATGCAGGGAGAGAGTAGCGGACAGTCCCTTCCTTAGCAAGGCTGAAAGCTTAAGACAGGGTGCCACGAAGGCTACTCCTGCTGACAGTTGAAGTAGCCTCTCCTGTAGCTCTGTCATGTACCAGTGTGGGAGCCAGATATGGCTGGCTCATACTGTGGAAGGGCTAGATTCCTCCCAAGACAAGAAACATGTCATGAGATTGTCAGGGAGACTCTCACAGCTTTGCTGGTGCCAGCCATGCTTGTATCAGGAATCGAGACCAGACTTTCTGCCTGCCCCAAATGCCCATAAATGACTGTGCCTAGGGTAGGAGTGCCACTTTAGATGGGGGGTGCAGGGGCAACGTTAACCATGATTCCAAAGCTACTTAGGCACTTGTAAACTCTAGTTTTCTGGCAGATAACTTAGCAATTAGCTGACAGGAGCCCTGGATCTAATTCCTATCTAAAAGAAAGAAAATTAAATACATTTTAGACCCACTGAGCTCTAATACTAACATGTTCTGACATCTTGTGGCAAGTCATTTAAGGGACACTGGTTGGGTTTAAAATTGTAATGTATATTCTTACTTTTTTACTGACTCTGTGGAGAGAGAGAGAGAGAGCCCCATCAGGACTCCTGGGTTCTATCTCAGCTCTGGGAGAGGAGTGGGGCTCTAGTGGGTTACAGCAGGGTTCTATTAAAAAACATCAGAATGGCCATACTGCGTAAAACCAATGGTCCATCTACTCCAGTATCCTGTCTTCCAACAGTGGCCAATGCCAGGTGCTTCAGAGGGAATGAACAGAACAGGTGATCATCAAGTGATTCATCCCCTGTCGTTCACTCCCAGCTTCTGGCAAACAGACACTAGGTACACCATCTCTGCCCATCCTGGCTAATGGCCATTGATGGACCTACCCTCCATGAAGTTATCTAGTTCTTACTGGAACCCTGTTATAGTTTTGGCCTTCACAACTTCCCCTGGCAAAGAGTTCCACAGGTTGACTGTGAAGAAATACTTGCTTTTGTTTGTTTTAAATCTGATGCCTATTAATTTCATTGAGTGACCCCTAGTTCTTGTGTTATGCGAAGGAGTAAATAACACTTCCTTTCAATTTTTCCCCACCATTCATGATTTTATACTCCTCTATTATATCCCCCTTAGTCATCTCTTTTCCAAGCTGAAAAGTCCCAGTCTTTTTAATCTCTCCTCATATGGAAGCTCTTCCATACCCCTAAGCATTTCTGTTGCCCTTTTCTGAACCTTTTCCAAATCCAATATATCTTTTTTGAGATGGGGTGACCATATCTGTATCCAGTCAATGTTCCCTCTAATTTTTGACAGGCCGGTGTACACAAAAAATTTCTTCTGTGCAAATTTTTGACAGGCCATGTGTGCAAAAAATTTCTTCTGTGCAAATTGTTGTGCTTCTGTGCAAATTTTTGTGCGCATGGTGTTTTGCTGTGTGCACGGGGTTTAGGATCTGTGTGCACGTGCACACGTGTACAGCTTAGAGGAAACAGTGCATCCAGTATTCAAGATGTGGGCGTACCAGGGATTTATATAGAGGCAATATGATATTTTCTGTCTTATTATCTATCCCTTGCTTAATGATTCCCAACATTCTGTTCACTTTTTTGACTGCTGCTACACATTGAGTGGATGTTTTCAGAGAACTATCCACAATGACTCCAAGATCTTTCTTGATGGGTAGTAGCCCCATCATTTTGTATGTATAGTTGGGATTATGTTTTCCAATGTGCATTACTTTGCATTTATCAACATTGAATTTCATCTGTCATTGTGTTGCCCAGTCACGCAGTTTTGTGAGATCCCTTTGTAACTTTTCACAGTCTGCTGTGGACTTAACTATCATGAGTAATTTTGTATCATTTGCAAATTTTGCCACCTCACTGTTTACCCCTTTTTCCAGATCATTTATCAATATGTTGAATAGAACTAGTCCCAGAACAGATCTCTGGGGGACACCACTATTTACCCCTCTCCATTCTCACCATTTATTCCTACCCTTTGTTTCCTATCTTTTAACTGGAGTTCCTGACAATGCTTTCAGGATCATCTAAGGAACCTTAATTTACTTTATATGAACTCCCTGCCCCAAAGGCTGTACTGCTCCCAGCTTCCAAACTCACTGCATATCACACTCAAGCTGTGTTGCAGTTAAAAGCTCCATCTGGGGCTAGGATGTGCACTGTGAGTAGACCTCAGGTATGAAACTTGGGGGGGCTGCCCCCCCAAATAGTGCTCCTGGCCTCAGGTCCCTGGATTTGTGCTGCCTGCGGTCCCACATAGGAGCACTGCTCAGAGGGTGAATTCAGCAGGCTTGTGGCAGCGCCAGGGAGCCAAAACTCATTGTGAAGATGACCATCTCATATGCCAGAATCCAAGCTTCACTTAAGAAATCCAAAGTCTCAAGCCCTTAGGGATGAGAAGAAAACCAAATTTCTCTTCTACTAAGAGCCCTGTATTCCAGTCCTTGTAAAAAGAGTTCTGCAAGTCAGCAGGGCAAGGGGGAGATCCAGCACCCAGTGGGCAACTCAGTAGCTAAACGGAGACCCACAGCAGCCAGAGGTGGAAAGTCTTCTGAGAGTAGCTGTTAGTTCCCTCCCCATTTCTTTGAGCCCCTTCCAGTGCTTTGCAACACCATGGTATAGGCATATAAAACAGGGGATGCTGATCAGACATGCCTGTTTTCCTTCTCCCATAACATGAGAACTAATGAGGATTCAGTAACATTAAAACAGAACACATTTATAGTGTTAACAGATCGTAGTTTGTATGAACCATATAATTAACGTGCTATGGGATATTATTGACTTAAATATCTTTAGTAAGAATCAAGAAAGGATTAGGCATTGACATGAAACAGAATGGCATCTGCACTGGTACAAGACAGGATTAAAATTACAAGTGCTACCAATCCTCATGCTTCAGGGCATATAAGATTAACAGCTTCTTAACAGCCTTCTGATTAACAGCTGGGGAGGGGACAGGAGGAAATACCCCTCCAAGATACAATATTGCACAAATGTGTAGGTGTGTTGTGTGGGTCTCTTGTTTGTTTGATTTTTCCCCCCTTCACATTTATCATCTGGAATAAGTCTCTGATGGAGACTAGGTACTGAATTAGATGGATTGTTGATTGGTATGTTCTAATATGGTTATTTCTATGATTGCCTCTTTCCAGCTCTCCAGAATCTAGTGAGTTTTTCATGTAAAAATTTTAAACTCATCTGTTTAAAGGTTCCTCTGTTTCCTTTCTCACTTCCTTTTGTGCTTGGGGATGTGTGTTACCCACACCTGTGAGTCACTTAGATTTACCCAGGTGAAGATTGTCAGAAGTGAGTCGTGATTTTGGCTGCCTCACGTTTTGGGTATCCAGCCTCACACAGCTTAAAGTAACCTGATTTTTCTGGTGGGTTCTCAGCATTTTCTGAAAGTCAAGTTTGGCACCAGAAATGATTAGTTAAGTCTCAAAATCTGCACTCTATATATTTAGAATCAGTTTTGTTCTGTACATGCTACCTTCTGCCTCATCTGTCATTCCTGGGGAGCTGTGCCTGATTAAGACAGCCCTCCACACTCTTCCTCTGCAAAGACAGACGCAAACTCACTACTTTTCATGCCTCAGTAGATGCTCTTAGCACTCATTTGTAAGATGGCTCAGTATTTTGTATCTCCTCTCTCTGGTTTTATTACAGCGGTACCAAGAGAGCCTACCAAGAGCAGAGGCCCACTGTGTTTGATGTTGTACAACAGGCCCTGCCTGAAAGAATTTGCTCTCTAAATAGACAGACAACAGGAGGGAGGAGAAACAGAGGCACAGAGAAATTCACCATGGTCAGACCAGGAGTCTGTAGCAGAGCATGAATAGAACCCTGAGTACCTCTCCAGTACTCAGACCGATACACTAAAACACGTGTATTTTAAAAACTTTCACTGGTTCTTAGATTTTTTTTAATTGGTTGCTTATCTCTTTTTTTTCTTGGCTCCCCCTAATTTCCCCCCATTTGTTTCTCTCTCTCCGTCTTCAGCCTTCCCAGTTTCTTTATCATTCTTAGTGTCATCTGTTCATCTCTTACACAGCTTGGCACCACCCTGCTTGGCACGTTAGTACCTATTGCCCTTTTTGCTTGTTTAATATTACTGGAAAGATTGCTGTGTGCAGCTTCCCTGACAGCTAAATATTGTACTTTCCCATTTTCCACTGTGAGTTGAATTCCAGCCAATTTCCTTTCACTTGTTTTGTAGCCCTGCACTTTGCTTTCCTAAGGTCCAGTGCTTTTATGTTCCTGCCCTTCCCACAGATACTCATCAACATTCCAAACCTAACATTAGGGTCTGGGGGTACCTGGGGCCTGAGCCAAAACACATTAAAATCTATGGAAAGGCTCCCATTGGTTCCAATGGGCTTTACATAAGGACCTAGATTATTTACATTTTTTTTTGTTTGATCGTATCTAACTCAGTGCCAGTTATTAAACCCAGATTAATCCCTGACCTGGCTGACGGTGTAGTATAAGGAAGCAAACCTGTACTACCTCCATGAATGTGTCCTCCTTAGAGTTCCCACTATTGTTTTCCTAGTTGGTGGGCCAAACTCTGCCCTCCAAGCCAGTGTAAATCTGGAGTACTCCACTACAGGCAATGCACTTTCTCCAGATTTTATATGGGGGTAACTGAGAACAGGATATGGCCCAGTATCTGGTAGCTGAAATCCCCCATGACCACTGAACAGCCTTTTCAAAAGCCTCCTTTATCTCTACAAATATTTTCTAGTCTCTACAACATAATTCTGTCCAGGCACCATCCAAGCTTCCCCTTTACTGCAGTGTTATCCTTTAGCCCGATGCAAGTAGACTCTGCTATGTCAGCCAGAACACTAATATTTCTTTCTGTTGACACAATACTCTCTTATCCATATTGCTTCCCCTCCTCCTGCTTCATTTTGCCTAGATTCTTTCTGAAAACTCTATACCCATAATTTAGTCTGCCACTCAGTACTTGGTTTAATTAAGTCTGTCACCCAATTTATACAGCACTTCTTTCTTAATGCAAGCTTCAAAATCAGGAATCTGGTATCTGCTCGGGCAGTGTAGAACACACGTTCAGCTTTTCATTCCACATTTGCTGCCTCCTTTTGTTGTCTCTACTCCCCACTTTTTCTTGTAGCATTTGTGGATACCAAACATCCTCCTTGTACCTCTCCCCTCGCTATTGTTCATCACCTAGTTTTGTGGGATCAGCACAGCACTCGGTCACTGATTCCCTATTAACTAGATGAGCTTGATCCAAAGCCCGTTGAAGTCTATGGAAAAGTTCCCATTGACTTCACTGCAGGCCTTGGATCAGGCCCAGCAATGCTCATATAATTAAAAGAAAATGACATTTCCTCTCCCTTGTTTAAAGACATGATCAGTTGTGTGTGATTCCTGGAGTCTGGTATCTTTTTTCTGTCCCCTTCAAACTACCCTTGGTCATTACAGAAGGTTTGTTGGTTTCTAGTATGTCCTTTGCCGTCAATGGTTGTCCCTTTCTTTATTGAACGGTTGCTATGTATGGGGTTTTTCATCTCTGGATATTGCCTAGGAAGTGAAGTTCAGCCTGGTTGCTGGTGCATGTGTCCCAGTGTTGGTCTTAGCGAACCTGGCAGGCACTTAGCTGACCAGGAGGTGAAAGAGGCAGGTTAGCAGTCTCTTCGCACTCTCATTGATACTCTCATCGATACTCTCATCCTTTCCTTCCAAACTCCTCCTTTCGATAGGTAGGGTCAGAGACAGGGTTTAAAATGGACTCTAACATAGTGGTAGGTCATGAGCTGATAATGGATTTTCAACAAAATCTAGACTGGCAGTTCTCTGGGGCAAGGACTGTCTCTGTGTTTGTTGGTACAGTGCCTAATACAAAGGGATGCTAATACCTCTCTGGGGTCCTCACATGCTACTGCAATAGAAATAATGACATTCTTTAGAACAACACCATTTTCTAACTTGAAGGGAGAGCTTTCTGGCTTTTTAAAAAACTTTTTCATTCTTTATATTTATTTTCATCTCTCCGCCCCCACCCACCCCCTTTTTTTTGTTGCTCTGTATTTCTTGTTCTTTTTCCCTTTTTGGTTATCCTTTCCTCTCTCCCTCTTCTGTCTGTATCCTCCTTCCCCTGGATCCCCATCTCACTTGATCTCTCTTCCCTGCTTGTTCTATCTCTGAACCCAGGCCGGACCCCACCTCTGTTTAGTATTTATTTTGGCTGCATCTGTGACTTATCACAACCTGGCCCACTTTAAGTTCATAAGGTGCTAAGAATTAGGAGTCTTTCTCCATCTCTGTCTCTTTTCCCAAATCTCTACCTTTCCTTCACAGTAAGGAAAAAAGAAGCAAGCAGCCTTACTTTGAAGTTGGACCCCTCCATCCCTGCACGCTGCTAACCGTCGTGCTGCCCCTCTCCCCAGATCCCACCTGCATTGTTTGGATCTCCTTTGTACATTGTTGGGCTCCCATGCTCAGATTTGTTGGCTTAATACATGGTTTGGGGTGTTTTTTCTGCTGCTGTATCCATTTGTGGTGGTTTGTGCCCCTTTTTCCTAAATCCTCTTTCTTCTTCCTGCAGGACCCCAGGACCAACACACAAGCCCAAATTCTCTCCTCCTGGCCATTCTTGCAGTACAAAGTGGTATGACCAGGCCATAAGTGTCTATCCTAAAATTTGCTTGATGTACAGGAGCTACAAAGTGGCATAACCGTCTCCTCTGCCAACTGTCTCCAAATGCTCTGATGCGGGGACAGGGTCAAGTGTGCCTGTACTACAGCAATTCACAACTGGCATTAGGTCCCATCTAAATTCATACAAGAGACCCGAGCTAGCTGACATAAGTTAAAGCAGCCCCTGAGTTGCTCCAACTTATGTCAAGTGCTGGGTTCAGCATAATTGCCCTACGGGAATCAAGTGCTTCTTGCTGACCCACCTCTTCTGCTCTGAGTGTATATGATGAAATTTAGGCCACAGAAACCCATTACCGGGTGTGCAGCTGCTTGATCCATAGGTGCTGGAACTAGGGGTGTTGCTGCACCCCCTGGCTTGAAGTGGTTTCCATCATATACAGGGTCTACCAGTGGTGGATGAATGAGGCCATAACAGCAACTTCCATTCAACACTAACGGACCTGCTACTAGGCAGTCTCAGTTAGGGGCACTGGCTGGTAAGATAATTTGTGGGTCTCTAAATGATTGTTTTGTCAGCAGGTTTCCAGCACGGTCAGCATGGGCACAATAGGAGGTGTGGCATGCTGTGGTTTCTGACTCACCTTTCCGCTGTGTTGTTTTTTTGTAACATTGTTGTATTGTCCTATTTTTGCTGCCTGTTTTCCACATTTGCCCTTGCTCTATTTCAATCATTTATGTGGCCTATGCTTCGAAGGCTCAGACAGACTGTATAAGCCCCATACAGACAGACAACTGTTCACTGATGTTTTCCGTTCTTGTTACTTTGCTGAATGATAGAAGAGGGCTTCCTTGCTGGTCCTTTCACATACAGTAATAATACCTAGCACTTCTATAGTGCTTTCAATCTTCAAATCAGTTTAATACTAATGCTTGATACTGCTTGGCTGAGTTGGTCTCCCTGTGTCTGTAACATGCTCCTTTTCCTGGCTCTTTGGAGAGGCTAAAGAACATTTGCCCTCTTCAGCTAGCCCTGCCACTGCCCCAAAACACAATTTCCAAACTAGACTCGGTTTGTCATAAATCAAAGAATAATTTACTGGCAATCACTCAGAGAATCCTTAAACAGGAGAGTTGAAAATAAACTTGCCTATAAAGTTGCTATGGAAAGCATCTCCTGAATGGCACAAACTGCAGAGACAGAATGGAGTCTGGTTTACTTTCCTGGAGAGCGCAAGGCTGGTGCTTTGGTGGGTACCAAGTGGGACCAAGGCGCGCGCGCGCGTGTGTGTGTGTGTGTGTGTGTGTGAGAGAGAGAGAGAGAGAGAGAGAGAGAGAGAGAGAGAACATGCAGGGTAAGGCTCCATCAGTTTTAAGGCATTGCATGTGTTACTATTCTGCCATTTCACCAGCTGGTTATTTTCCTCAGTTTAGATTTCTGCATGTAACCAACAAGACAAAGCACCCTCTGGCGAACGTTTTTTTCCCTCTCTCCAGCATGTGTCTATGAATGCTGGGGTAGCTGCTCAGGATGTACCTATTTTCCAGTTCACATCAGCACTGCCAGTTTCTCTTATCAGAGTGTAGTTCCTTCTCCTTGGTGGCAATGTAAAGGTGCAGCCCCCCCTTTTTAGGTGCATGTTCTCCACCTCGCAGGGCATGCAAGGGGTTAGCCCCAATTCACAGGAGATCGGTCAGCCTGCAGTTACCACCTTCTATGTCCACGCAAGGGTTAAGGGTTAGTTTGTTCCCTCTTAACTCCCCCCTCCTCCCCCGCGATTGGCCCATGGAGAGGGGAAGGGAGAGACTGCAGTTTTCCTCCTCCCCTCTTCGTATGGTGGGGTCAGACTGCACTAGTTCCTTCTCTTGGTGCACGTAAGGGTTAATCTCCTGTAGCCTTATTTATCCGCGCGGGGCTCTCAGCTCGCCCTAGTGCACGCTCCCCGCGCAGCGATCTCAGGCTGCAGCCCTCCCCTTTTCGGTGCATGCAGGAAGTTTATCCGGCCGCACTTCTACCCGCCCCTGTGCCTAGGAGCAACAAGGGGTCAGACCCGGCCCCGGCCAGGCTGCGGGGAGCTCTCGGGCTGGTTTCCTCCTCGCTACCACTCCCTCCCTTATGTCTCCCCGCCCCCCAGTAGCCCCCCCACCCACGCTCGTGGGACTCTTGCTGAGTTGGGGGTGCTCTGACTGTGAGTCTGGGGCGCACGCGAGGGGCTCCCGCGCCCCGGTTACTCCGCTGCGTCTCCTCCTGCTCCGTGCTGGGGGGCGGTCTGGCTGTAGCCCCGCGCAGACAAGCAAGGGGGGGCTCTCCAGCTGCAGCCTGCACGGGGCTCGGCGGCTCGCGTGCGCCCCCGGGCCCAGCACCGCCCCGCTTGCCCCGAGCGCCAGGGCGCGGCCCCACCCTGGGGCCGGGCGGAGGCAGGGGGCGGGCGGGGGGTGTCTCCCAGTAAGATCTCGCGGTGCTGGCGGGGCTCAGCCTCCTTCTCCTCCCTGGCGAGCGGTGACTGTGCAGGGCGGCGCGGGGAGCCAGGCAGCAGCCGGAGGAGGCTGCCCCGAGGACAGCGCGATCCGCCCGCGCCGGCCGGCCGGCAGCAGCCCGCGCCTCGCCCAGCCCCATGCCCGAGTGGCGCTGAGCCGAGCCCAGCCCAGCCCAGCATGGCCACCACCGCCCCGTGCACCCGCTTCACCGACGACTACCAGCTCTACGAGGAGCTCGGCAAGTACGGAGCCCGCCCGGCCCTGCACCCCGGGGACCTCCGGCTGCGTCCCACCCCCAGCCCAGGAGCCCCCGCCCGCCTGCCTCTTCCCCCACCCCCCTGCCCTGCCCCGGAGCCGCTGCGGCACCCTGGCTGTCCCGCTCCACCTTCCTGTGCCGGACTGGGTGCTGCGAGCTCCCGGGCTCCTCCCGTTGCCCTGGCCCTGGGACCGGCAACTGGCGTCCGCTACACCCGAGGATCCTGCCACCGCCGCCCCTGCAGTGGGACCGGGAGGGGTCTGCAGCACTCTAGGGCCTCCCGCGTTCCCTTCGTCCCTGTTCTGCATGGGGAATGGGTGCTACTGCCCCCCGGGTTACTCCCATCCCAACCCCAGCTGTAGTTACAAGCCAGGGTGCCCCCCATCCCTACACCATGTGAGGCTGTGTACCCCAGGACTTACTTCCCATCTCCTAGCTCTGCTCTCGAACTGCTTGGGGCTGCTGCACCCTGCTCCCCCAAACCATCCTGGTGATAGCCATAATCCGGGACACTCACCCAAGCTGTCCCTGCTATCGCTCCAGCTTCCTCCTGAGATACTCCCCCAGCCCTGCAAGAAGGACCATGTTCTGCGGCTGTATAGGGGATCTCCCCTCCCCAGTATTGGGATCAGGCACTACTGCACGCAACTCTCCCCCCCCCCCCCCCCCCCACACACACACTTAGACCTGCAGTGGGATCCTGTGGGGATGTGGAGGTGATGCAGCAGTATACAGGATGGGATCATTGGGTGTTGATGCATCCCTGAGTACTGCTGCATCTTTCCCCCTCCTTCCCTGCACCAATCTCTGGGCACTGCTGCATCTCTTTACCCCATCCCCACATGGATTCCTAGGCTGCTGCTGCAGCCTGTGTCTCAGCACCCAACCCTGGGCCAAGGAATGGTGCTTGCAGTGTTTCTGGTTGGTTTATGTGGAGAGGTTGGGGGTGGGAGCAGAAGTTGAGGAGGGGTCAGGACTCTGGAGTGTAAGGAGGGGCCCAGCTGCCTAGAGCCAGATCCTCTCTGATGGATTAAGTTTTCCATGGGGCTGCTGTGGGTTGTCTGTTCTGTTTTGTTTCTAGTTCCACTGTACAGACTTCTCTGGGGACTGGTGGGACCTAGTTCCCCACTCAGAGGCTTGGATACTTCACTGTCAACTTCCCCTTATTCACACTTCTGACCTCCCTGAGTTTTTCTTCCGTCAAGCCCGTTCTCTTGTCTCTCTCCCCACCATTTTTTCTGTTGGGACCACTTTCCAGGTTTTTTCTCTCCCCACAACCTCTTTGGGCTTGGGCTGTCTTTCCTTACACCTTTTTTTCTTACGCTATCTCCCTTTTCTTCTAAGAATCCTTCCCCTTTCTGTTCTGCCACTTAGTGCACTTCTCCCTACAGCCCGTCGCAGCAATAATAATTCATATTTATAAAACGTTAACTTACAAACAACAGTTAGCCTGCCAGTCCCCCTGCACCTCTGGGAAGAGGAATTTATCTCTAGTTCACAGATAAGGAAATGGGTGTAGCAGAGCTAGTGGCTCATCCAAAGTGCTGTGGTGATTCAGTGGCCCAGCTGGGACAAGAACCCAGGAGAACTGATTCCTAGTTGTCTTCTCCAGCCACTAGACCATTATGGGATGGACTTCTTGGCCATGTTTCCAACCTTCTGGGCTACTGCTCTTTCACTCTTCAGCTCCTGTATGTTATGTCTCTGCACTCTTCTCCCCTCCCCACCATGGTGTACTGTTTGTGCTTTCCTGCTTAAGGCCCCTAGGAGGCCTCAGCCTGGCATTTGGGTATACACTTTTCCTCTGGCGTTATTTGCTGACTTGACATGTCTAGGTTGGGGGTGGAAGTCGTTCCAGTTGCATTATTATTTTCAATTTCACAGCCCCCGCTATCTTTCTTCTAGGGGAGCCTTTTCTGTGGTCCGCCGATGTGTGAAGAAAAGTTCATCCCAGGAATATGCTGCAAAAATCATCAACACCAAAAAGCTGTCAGCCAGAGGTTAGTATCCAGATCTGTCCTTCATCCCATTGCTTTTCTCTATGAACAGGAGAAACATGATTGGAACTTTAGTTGCAGCAAGTTTATGGGCTTTGTAGGTGCTTGTCTTGTAGTTTTAAGTAATAAGTAGTGATGCAAATGGTAGACTGAAGAAGTGTTGCAAGGATCTCAACTTCTGGGAGTACTTCCTGTTATCTTTTCTCTTTTTGAGGACCTACTATGTCCTCAGTGTGCCAGCATTGTTGGAGGTCTTCTGTGCTTTGGGGTATAATCTTGTTGGATAAAGGATCTTTCTAGTTTCAGGATGTCGTCATAGATGGTGTATTCCTCTAGTAGCTAATCCTATGTCTAATATGCTCATATTTGAACTGGATGGAAGGGTTCTCTAAAGCTTCTAAAAGAACCAAATTAAATTTCTGTTGTTCTCCGCTGCCACCTAACTCCGAAAGCCTCTCTTCAAAACCTGTACGTGTCAACTGAGCTCAGAATAGTGGTACAGAAAGGAACAGAGAATCTGTCTTCCCAAATTTATTTGCTGAACTTTTCTTGTGATTTGTCCTGGTTCATTTCACAAGGAAGGCTCTGTATGTATGAAGAGTGAGGTGGCTTCCACTGTGGAGGGACATGGGCAGGAGCTGAAATCGATTGGAAAAAATACTGAATTGGATTGCAGTAGGAGGAACTATAAAGAGAGATGTAACTGGCTGAGATCTCCAAGGGAATGAATGTGGAAGAGGAGGCTAAGAGAAGACTTAATGCACTTAGGCCATTCAGTTTTGACAAAAGTGACAAATACTATGTCCCTGATGAGCTAGATGATCAGCCGGAGGCTGAGAACCAGGTAGTATATTGACCAGCAACTGAAAGGGTGACACCAAAGAGGCAGAAGTGGCACCAAAGAGGCGATGAACATAGCTCAGGCTGTCTGATTCCTAAAAAAGAGAAAAGGACGATACACTATCTCCCCAGTGCCAGGGCGTGAAATGTGATGACAAGAGCAAAGTATAGCCTGCAGAGAGGCAGTGAATGTTCACCTAGTGTAGTTCATGTGAAAGCTAATGACAGGCACAAAGGGAGAATCTGTGGATCAAGAATGATTTTAGAACCCTGGGAAGAGTGCTGCAGACCGAAGTCAACATAGGTGATGTTTTGTCTTTCTAGTAACTAGTGCAAGTAAAGTCAAGAGTGATACTGGAGACCAGCTGATGGATCTGTGGATGGCCTAGAAGGGGAAGGCTGTCGATGTACAGAACGGATGCCAATGCTCTGTGAAATCTCCACTGAAGCACATGGGATCCCAGTTCTGTGGGTTCAAAACTGGCAGGGCTAGTTACGCAGACTTTAAACTGACTAAGAAATGGGTAATTGGGAGTGTTTGCTTAATGAAAGGAGAATATGATGTAGTGGACATAACTGAAACCAAATAATGCAGAGAACCATCTCGTCAGCATTAGTGGGTATAATCCTCTTTGTATGCGGGACAGGGTAATACTCTAAATTAACAAAACCAGCAAGAAACAATTTTCCCATTAACAGAATGGTAGCGAAATAATCTGGTAAGGTTGCAAGAAGTGACAAAGCTGTAGGGCTAGAGGAAAATGAGAACAAAAAATTCCTAAAACAGTTACCGTGGAGTCCAAAATCTCCAGATAATGTGGTCATGTAGGATTTCAAGTACTCAGACAGCTGTTGAGTTACAAATACAAAAAGTGTGGAACATCATCACTTCTCAGATTAACTAAAGGATAAATAAATGATCCAGGAAGTAGGGAATCCAGCTAGAGGAGAAATCCTCCTTGATCTACTTCTTACCACTAGGAAGTCCTTGATTGAAAACATAAGTGGTGTTGGACACTTCTGTGCTAGTGATTTGTGAGCTCTGTTAATTCAAGGTATTGATGAATAGGTTCATAGAACACAGCTGTCCAAAGGTATCTGATTTGGAGAGAGCAAATGTGGGGGGAATTATGAAACTGGCTGAAAGAGAGAAATATTGGGAGGAAGAAGTTGTGGCTGATCAGGCTTCTTGAGGTCCCACTGAAATATCTGATGGCCACAAGGAACTTGTATTTGGAAATGAAGTGGGGAAAGACAAGGCAACAAAGAATTAATGATAGTCAAAAGGGTTGGTGGGAATAGAGGCTCAGATACGGTGGGACTGGGCGCCATGTAAGAACCTAGATGGATAAACACTGTAAAGGCTCTTCAAACTAGAAATGTTAGAGAGATGTTAGGGCTGTTAGCCAATGATAAGGGAGATGAAATCAACAACTGTAAAACGGCGGAGCTGATGAGCAGTTCTTTTCAAAAAGCTGTCTGTTATGGCAGCAGGACCGTGAGTGAATTCTGCAATAGCCTGGGTGTACCTTGCCTGCTGCTTCCCATGCCCATGTTAGCTCTTGCCTCATTGGGAGCACACACCCCAATATGTGCAGAAGCTAGATGGGTATCCCCCCATTCCCCCACTCCCAGTACCCTCCTCAGACTTCTGTAAGGCGTTTGACTTGGTCCCACTCAACACTTTAATTAAAAAAAACTCTAATGATATGAAATTAACACGGTACATGTTAAATAGATTAAAAACTGGATAATTGATAGGTTTCTAAACGTAATTGTAAATGGGGAATCCTTATTGAGTGAGTGTGTTTTTCAAGTGGGGTCTTGCAGGGATCTGTTCTTGGCTATATGCTGTTTAACATTTTTTATCAGTCATGCGGAAGAAAACCTAACATCCCTGATGAAGTTTGCAGACAACACAAAGGTTAGAAGAGTGGTAAATAATGAAGAGGACGGGGTCACCGATACAGAGTGATCTGGATTGCTTGGAAAGCTGGGTGCAAGCAAACAATGTTCGTTTTAATATGGTTAAAAGCAAATGTATAAATCTAGGACCAAAGAATGCAGGCCATGCTTATAGAATGGTGGAAGCAGTGACTCTGAAAAAGATTTGGGGGTCATGGTGGATAATCCCAGTGTGATGCTGTGCCCAAAAAAGGGGGTTCTCAAAGTGGGTTGCAAGGTGTCAGCCCAGCCAGGACTGGGGCTGACAGCCCAAGTCCCTGTTAAATTAAATTAACACCCTCTGCCCGCCCGCGCCCCCCCCCCCCGCTTTTAATTGAAAAGGGTGGTCGCACACAGAGGCTTGCTGTTTGAAAAGAGTCACCAATACAAAAAGTTTGAGAACAACTGAGAGCTAATGTAATCCTCTGATGTGGAAATGGGGATCTTGAGCAGGAGCAGAGAGGTTATTGTAGCTCTGTATTCGGCACTGGTGGGATCGCTGCTGGAACAGAGTGTCAAGTTCTGGTGCCCACAATTCCAGGGCATTGATAAATTGGAGAGTATTCAGAAAAGAGCCACAAGCATGATTTAAGGATTGGAAAACTTGCTTTATAGTAATAGAGACGGACCCAAGGCGCTCAAGCTATTTAGCTTAACAAAGAGAAAGTTAAAAGGTGATTTGATTGCAATCTAAAAGTACCTACATGGGGAACAAATATTTGACAGTGGGCTTTTCCGTCTAGCAGAGAAAGTATAACACGATCCAGTGGCTGGAAATGTAAGCTAGGCAAATTCAGCCTGGAAATAAGGTACACATTTTTAACAATGAGGCTAATTAACTATTGGCACAATTTACCAAGGGGCGTGGTGGATTCTCCATCACTGACAATTTTAAAATCCAGCTTGGATATTTTTCTAAAAGATCTGCTCCAGGAATGGTCCCTTGCTGGCCTTGGAATCTAGACATTAGCTTAGCTCCTGCCTTCCACACAGGTCAGTCCAAACCTCCTGACCTGCCTCTTGCACTGGAGGAGGGTCCCCCTTGCCTTGGCTTCTGCATTTCAGAGTTCTCATATGCAGGGGAACCACACACCCCTGACCCTGAATAGCATTGCTAAATTGAACATTTAAAATCTGCTCCTAGCAGGATTTGAACCTCTGTTTACCCAGGGTACTTACTACTGCTTCAATGAGAGGTGCCACACCACTGGCTAGGAATATAACTCATGCTCCCTTCACAGGGGTTGACCTGCTAGTATGCTTCCCATGAATACAATCATAGACTATTAGGGTTGGAAGAGACCTCAGGAGGTCATCTAGTCCAATCCCCTACTCAAAGCAGGACCAACACCAACTAAATCATCCCAGCCAGGGCTTTGTAAAGCTGGACCTTAAAAACCTGTAAGGATGGAGATTCCACCACCTTCCTAGGTAACCCATTCCAGTCCTCACCTTCTAGTGAAATAGTGTTTCCTAATATCGAACCTAGACCTCCCTCACTGCAACTTGAGACCGTTGCTTCTTGTTCTGTCATCTGCCACCACTGAGAACAGCCGAGCTCCATCCCAGGGCTTACTAAGGGCAAGGAGCTCTGACCTGCTTCCATGCTGGCTTTATGGGAAGAGGTACTTCCAAAGGAGTCTTCCTCAAGAAAAGCAAAGCAGTGGGGTGTGACTGACTTGGAAGTGATGGAGATCGTGATGTGTAGCTGAAAAGCAGGGAAGGGAATGCTTAGGGAAAATTAAATGTAATATGAGAGAAATCAGCGAATCCTAAAGCCTCTGTTAATGAGCTTAATGAACTGCAAACCGTTGTTTTTATCTTGAAAGTCACGAACTGAAGGGGAACCGGCGGGTTAGAAATAACCCTACGTGGCACCCATACAGTGTTTACCACCCTAAAAGCGTAGAAAGCAAATACTGTCCTGATTTTTTTTTTTTTTTTTTTAAAGGGAAGTCCTGGCAATCACGGTCAAATAAACTCATCCCTTTATAAAATAATGGGACAAATATGAACTGACAGATCTGTAAGCACCTCAACACAACCCTAAACCAACTTCCTGGCATTATAAAGAATAAACTTTGTCAGACAAATCTGATCTAAATACAGAGTCAGTGGACGCATTAGACATCATAGTTGGAATTCATTAAGCTACTTGGTATTTGTGTTACGGTGGAGTGTAGGAGGCAGGGCCCACTGTGCTAAGCACTGTATAGCAGAATGACAGTCCCTCCCCCACACAGCTTGCAATCAAAGTCAGGGGTTCTCAGACTGGGGGTCATGACCCCTCAGGGGGTTGCGAGGTTATTATGTAGGGTGTTGCGAGCGGTCACCTCCACCTCCAGATCCCGCTTCACCTCCAGTTTAGTGTTAAATGTGTTTTTACTTTATAGGGGGGGGTTGTACTCATAGGCTTGCTGTGTGAAAAGGATCACCAGTGCAAAAGTTTGAGAACCACTGGTCTAAGTACAAGACAATAGCCAATGCTGGGAGCGGGATACAGTGCTTCAGCCACCTGAAATTCAGGTTGGCTTGGATTCAGTCTGTCACATGGCCTGAGAACTGGCTGGAAGGACTAAAGGGTAATGATAAACAGCCATGTCTTGACTAGTGGGGATGTGTGTTGTTGGAGCTGCCGGGATAGTTGTTAGGCCTTATTTTGACTTTAGATCTGTAGAGTGGCTTGGAAGATACCCATGAAGTAGGAGTGAGTGAATTGCTTAAGGTGAGCCAATGGGTCTGACTAGCAGTAATCGCTTCAGAGGAAAGAATCAAGGAAAATTTAGTCTTACTATTGGAGGGAGGCAGGGACTAGAGATTATTCTGTAGGGAATTCATCTCCTTAGGGGAACGATGGAAGCCCCATCAATAGCTTCTTTTCAGATTAGGCTGCACAAATTCCTCCAGAATAAATGGTATGAAACAGTCCTACACTGGAAAGGGGTGGATAGGACTCTGCTGTGGTTCTTTCATCCAACCAGGACCATCTGTACTCTTGACTGTCAGGGAGGTTTCTGGGGCAGTTCACAAACAGTAATGGGAGCAGGAGAGGATTTTCTGCTGTTGGCCTTTGCCGCTGTTGTATTTGCTGCTGAACCTTTGGAAGGTGACATCCCCAAGGACACAACAAAAAGGGCAGCTTTCTGCCCTCTGCATGAAGGAGGACGTTCTTTTAGGCCTGATCTTTGTTTCTGAATCAGCACCTGTAATAGGGTAAATGTCCTTTTTGAGATGTGAGGTGGCACCTAATTTGGAACACAGGCACTGCTCACCCCTCACTGGATGCTGGAGCTGAAGCGTAGCCTGGGGTTTATTGCCAGGATGTGGCCCTTGTGGGGTTCAAAGCAGCAGAAGTTCTGCAACTCTTGAAAGGCTCCCTGGAGGGTCCTGGCAATCACGCCTGCTCTCTCTCTCCTGCCCTCCTGCCACTGGAAATAGGAGATGATGCTCACCCTGTCTTGGGGAGATTCTGTGCTGCACCCAGGCTTGTAGTCTGCCTCATTTATTGCCCTCTCGGGGGTCTGGATGGTACGAAGGCTGGGGATTGCTGTCCCAGCCCGCCTTTGGCTCCGAGAAGCTCATCACCTTGGACTGAGTCCTGTCCCCTGTAGCTCAGTCACAGAGGGGCTCAGTTCCATGAGGGCTGTGGGTGGGGTTTCACAGTAGCAGTTTCCTGGCCTTGCGAGGCTCGGGTACCAGGTGAGTGCAGTGTGTGCAAGTGCTGACCTCCAGTTGAGCATGGACTGCTTTCAAGGTATTCAACCTCAGCCTGGCAATCCTCAGAGCAGCCCAGGCTCCTCTGTAGCTACAGCATGCCCAGCTGAATTGGGTGCAGGCATCAGTAGTGCACTGCAGCCCAGTGCATAGGCTCCTCATTAAGGCAAGAAGAGCCCACAACACCACTCGCAGGAGCTTGAAGCACAGATTCTGGGGTGTGTACAAGTGCCTGTGTGTGTTTCCTTGCGGAGACAATGCATCCGACCCTGCCTGTCAGGCTGCACTTGGAACATCAGGATGTGTTAGATGGAATCTGGTGGTCTGGGCAGGGAGTGGGCCTTGCTGCTAACTTCTCCCATCCCAGCTCCTTCCTCCTCCTCTGTTAGCTGTCTGAACGGCGGCATGCATAGGAGCGGGTGAGAAATAGACTGCGGTGAGAATTTGGGATTTTTGCTGGCCGTGTGTGTGTGTGTGAGACATGGGAAGTGACACTGTATAGGTTTCTGGGCCACTCACTTATTGTCTGATGTGGATAATGTTCAAATGTAAGGAGTGGGAGGGTGGGGTGGAGTTAATAAGGGAGGGCCCCTGAAAAATATTTCAAGGGCCCATCTTCTCCATTAAATGTATCGATTGACACTGGCTGGACTTCTCCATTCTGAATTTTAATACACATGCATGGAGCAGGAAAGTAAGAAGCCGGGGGTATGGCGGGGGTATTAATACGCTTACGTCATAAACTGCAGCCTTGCACCTCGTGCTAGCTGTCTTTCTCTCTACCTCTCCCTCCTCCCCCCTGGTCTGTGCTCACCTCTTCATCTTGCAGTGTCACTTTTTAGAACACTGTTTTGAATCATGATTATTTATCACTGCAGGAAACTTACTTGGAGAAGGGGGGTGTGCATGTGGGGGAGAGAGAGAGAGACCCTGACCTTGAAGAGATGGGGGAAGGGACTGATGGCAGCATTTCACTTTCACCAACAGCATTAATTGCTCTCAGTGTGGCAGGAGGGCCAGCAGTGGGGGGTGCTGCTTTTGCTGTGGTTTGCAATGGCCGGAAGCTGGTTGCCTGACATGGGTTTCAGTGCAATGGCCAGCGTTACCCCAGGTTGCCTCTCGGTTTACGCTGTATATTTTATAAAGGAGCTGGAGCGGGGCAGGCAGGATTTCAGCTTGCTGTCTGTCTGTCCTCTTTGGTCCCACGGGGTGTTAAATTACCGGCATCAACAATGGGGAGGGGGAAGGGAGGAGAGACAGGCACACAGATTGAGCAGGCGTTCCTGGTGTGGAATTGTGGCCCCTGCAGAGGCCTGGGAAGGGGGACTAGGGTTTTTTCCTTTCCTGTTCTTAAGACTGGGTTTGTGCACGGCCCAGATGTGATGAGACTAATTCTTGCCAGTGTCCCAGAGGTCCTGGGCTCTGCAGCACTAACCCTACTGGAAAGCCTGGTCTGACACATGTCCTGGTGTTCCTTAGGCTGAGCAGGTAGGGGTGGGGGTTTTGGAGCACACTGTGGATTCTTGGGACAGGGAGCATTAACTGTGCTTCTTGTGTGAAAGATGCTGTGCAAAATCAAGTTGCACGTAGCGCTTGTGTTGAATTTGGGTGAGTGTGGAAATTTCCCTGCTGCGGATAGATTTAATCTCCCTCTCTGGATATAGCTAAAACTATCCCTGCCAGAGAGAACGCTTATCCCTGAATCATAAAAACACTTCTGAAGAGGGAATTTTTTCCCCTCTTCTACCAAATGGCAGGTTATTATCACAGATGTTCTCAAGGAAGGATTGTACTAGCTTCCTCCCCTCCCCCCATAGGATTTTATTTCCCCAACCCCTGCAAATTAAAGCACTGGCTGTGGGTATTATTGCATATGCAATAACTTGTCAGAGACGCCCTATAAAAGGGGAAACATACAAATATAAAACCTAGGTTAATTTTGTCCATTTTCCCCCCTCCAGCCCCTTCACCTGCCCACAGTCTGCTTAGGCATCTTCCCCCTTTCTCAGGTTCTCATGGTTGGCACACATAATGTGTTTTTCCTTGTGTAAGAGTTAACTTACCAAACATCTTAATGACCATTTGTAAGCTGTAAAAGGAAGGGAGGACACAGGAGTGAAGTAAAACAGCTGGTTTTCAGAGCAGCCTGTGGCTGGGGAGCTGCTGGCCAGAGAGGTGCTTGGGCGCAGGATCACTGGCATGGGAAGGTAATGTGGGATGTTGTAGGAAGCAGTTCGCTGCTCCTTGCCTCATTCTGCCCACTTGCAAAGCAGCTGGCTGTGGAAGGTAGGAGGGAAAAGAAGCAGCCAGAATGAACTGGTTTGTGATGGGCGGACACACTTGCTCACTGGAGTTTCTGCCCATGGAAGAAGAGAGGAAGTGTAAACTCTGCAAGTCATACAACTCTTGTTCCTGCCAGCCATTACCACAACACTAAGCTTAATGTTTCAGGCCATGGGGTTCTGTGAGACAGGTTGACCTCAGATTCTCTTCCATCCCTTCTTAAATTAAATATCTGTTGAAATACCGCCACATACTGCAGTAATGGCTCCTCAAACTCTCTAATGACAGGTTTCAGAGTAACAGCTGTGTTAGTCTATATTTGCAAAAAGAAAAGGAGTACTTGTGGCACCCTAGAGACTAACCAATTTATTTGAGCATAAGATTTCATGAGCTACAGCTCACTTCATTGGATGCATCCGATGAAGTGAGCTGTAGCTCACGAAAGCTTATGCTCAAATAAATTGGTTAGTCTCTAAGGTGCCACAAGTACTCCTTTTCTTTTTTCCAAACTCTCTAGTGTCATTGCTTATATGCTCATTGAATATTGCAGTAGAGTATTTCCTAGGAAAAGGAGTTGGTAGAGTGGAAAATCTTCAGCAATAAGCATCTTGATTATTGAAAGACTAGTAGGGCATGAGCCTCAAGTCCCTCTTGAGGGAATTGCTGGTCCCTAATCCTGAGGTTTTGTGCTCTGGTGGCTTTTTGCACCTGCTGCCTCAGGTTTCAGTCCTAGCTCCTACTTGGACACCAAGGTCCTTGTTGGGTAAGTGTTCAGTGTGTCCATCAGTAGCAGATAATTTAATAGTAAAGTAATTGATTGTAACAGTTTGTTCTAATGTATGCCTTTTAAAAATTGATGCCGCTCTCCCCCCCACCCCCACACACACACATCTGATTGTGTTGCAGAGTTGCTGTTATATGTAATTCTGAAGTAGGGGGAAGCTGGTGGTTGGTGCACATGGCTGGCTCCAGAGAACTGCAAGCCTAATTTAGAGCTGTCTGGAGAGCTGATTAATGTTGGATATAGTCTGCCAGATCTAGCCTGTTTTGTTACCAGGGGGCAGGAAGTTAAGAGATGCCTGTGGCTCGCTGTGTATGCTTGAAACTCTGTTCTAGCTCATACTGGCAGGGTAGAGTCTGGAGGAGAATTCTCTCTCTCTCTGAGACAGGAGTTGAGTAAATACACTGACCTTTTGAGGAACGTGTGTTCATGTGCCCAGGTGTGATACTGGAGTCTCAGTATTTGTGTGTTAAGCTCTTAAGAGCCGGAGCTACCAATGTCCTAAGTAATGAGCCTGTTGTTTTGGTGGCTCAGTACCAGGTTCCTGCTCTGGGGGTAAGTCCTGTTCCAGACACGCACCGTTCTTTAAGGCCTAGTCTGCACTGTGGCAGGAATCATACTATCAAGGACCATGCACCGATCTGGTGGTTATGCTCCATTTCCCTGATCAGCAGAGCTACTGGTCTCTTTCTGAGAATCCTGTTAAACAAACTGTGCTGTAGGCCAGCCCCTCTTCGCCACCCAACATGCTTTCAAGGAGAGTTGCAACACAGCTCTTCAAGTACACAACACTTTCTGCACTGATAAGCCCTGGGAGCAACAACTACAGTTAAAATAAAAGGAGTTCTTGCGGCACCTTAGAGACTAACCAGTTTATTTGAGCATAAGCTTTTGTGAGCTACAGCTCACTTCATCGGATGCATAAAGTGGAAAATACAGTGAGAATGTTTTTATACACACAGACCATGAAAAAATGGGTATTTATCACTACAAAAGGTTTTCTCTCTCCCCACCCCACTCTCCTGCTGGTAATAGCTTATCTAAAGTGATCACTCTCCTTACAATGTGTATGATAATCAAGATGGGCCATTTCCAGCACAAATCCAGAGTTTAACAAGAACGTCTGTTAGGTTTCAGAGTAGCAGCCGTGTTAGTCTGTATTCGCAAAAAGAAAAGGAGTACTTGTGGCACCTTATAGACTAACCAATTTATTTGAGCATAAGCTTTCGTGAGCTACAGCTCACTTCATCACGAAAGCTTATGCTCAAATAAATTGGTTAGTCTATAAGGTGCCACTAGTACTCCTTTTCTTTTTAGTTAAAATGTTGTTATTGCTAGCATGGTTCAATGCTTGGGGCCTAAGGCCTTGTCTACGTTGCAGTTTTGTCAACAAAAGTCAGCTTTTGTTAACAAGACAGCGGAGTGCACACAGTGAAATGGTCCTCCCACCGGTGCAACTCCCCTGCTATGCCAACAGTAAAACCGCCTCAACAAGGTGACGCAGTGTCTGTGCCGTAATTAACGTGGTGGGTAACCTAACATAGGCCAATTTATCTTTGTAGTATACAAATGGGAGTTCTGGTCTGCTGGGGAAGGAGTGGGTGAGGAGTTGGAATAGGGACCTGGTTGCCTGAACAAAAGTGGGGGAATGGTGGCTGGACAGACTGGCTCAGTGGTGGGCACAGGGATTCAGACAATAAGTGCCAGAAGAGGTCTAGGGATGGCATTGAACCTGCAGTTGTGGAGCTGTTGGATTAGCTTTTGGGGGTATTGCTGTGATGAGGGGTGGGGACAGGGATTGACAGATTAACCAGATGCCTGCCAACCATAGGATTCAAGCTACTCACTGGAGGGAGGGGGATCTGCCAGCAAAGCCAAGAGAGAGCACTGCTTTGAGAAGCCCAGCTGCCCCACTCTTCAGCTGCTGGGATTCCTAGCCAGGTGCTGTCTCTGGACTCCACATGTGAGCTCCATTTGCCAGATCTGGCCCTGGAGAGTAGGGGTCTGACAGACTTCAAGTTCTACTTGCTCCTTAGCTCCAGAAGAGTCTCTCCTTTCCCAGAGCCTTTTGGGTGCGGCAAGTTTGCAGTGAGAAGGGGCGGGGGGGGGGGGGAGGTCTCTGCTACTCTTCTCCTTTCAGCCTCTTTGCTTTGGTGTGTGTGGGGGGTCCTCTCTCTTCCTCACCAGGAATAGCTCCAGTTGTCTACCTTGTACTCAGCTTTCCTCGGAAATTGGTGTGATTCTTGAGTTTCACTGGTGCCCACAGGGTTCAGAAGAGCAGGCACAAAACTAGCCAGCCTGGAAAAGTTCTGAGCATCAGCTGAGGCAGCAGCTTGAGCTGTCTGCCTGCAGATGCTGCATCAGCTTAATCCCGGTTTGTCCCCAAAAGGCTTTCTTCACAATACAAGCTAGAAATTTACTTCACTTTTTAAATGAGAGCATGAGCAGTTTCTATAGAAACTGTGGTACAGGTCTCCCCACTCATGAGGGGGTTTTCAGCCCCTTTAGGATTCCCTGACTTGAGGATGAGAATCATAAAGTTCAGAGACCTTCTGGTGAGAGCTAGGGACATGGGGAGAGGGGTCAGGGAAACATGCTCCCCCCCCTTCACCTCCATTTCTCTTTCTGCAAGATGCAGGGGAGCTGATGCTTGCAGTCCTTAGCAACGGACTGTCCTGTGGAGGCTGCCCTGCAGCAGCAGAGCAGGAAGTGTTGCTTTCCCCTCTTACTCCAACCCCCTTCTAGCTGTGGTTTGCAGTATGGGGGTTCTTGATAGGTGATGCTTGTGGAGGGGGAGGAATCATTGCTTGGAGATGGTGGCTGTTATGGATGGCAGGGTTCTCCCAATCCCAGGGGATCTCTGAGAAAAAGGGGAGCAGCTGTTCAACACCCCTGGGTAGAGTCAGAGGTCCTGGATGGAGTGGGGAGTGAACAGAGAGGTTCTTAAAGATAATCTGAGAAAGCACTTGTTCCCCCTCTCCTCCCAGGTGGGACTGAACACACTTTAGCCCAAGGAGAGGAGTTTCCCCCGACTGGTCTCATGCAGCGGAGCCTGGATTATTTCCTGTCACTGCAGTTCTGTTTTTAATGTGCCTTACATTCCAGAGGGGTTTGCAATGGGCGGCTGAGCTTCTAATTGAGGGATCTCCTTATCTGTGCAGCAGAATGTGGTATGGGTGTAAAGTTCTCCCTCATCACGGAGATGATGCATGTGTTCAACCTTCTGGCTCACTTGCTGCCTGGGACTTGATGTCATGCACCTGATCTGAAGTATGAAGCATGACTGCAGAAGGGATGGTTGTTCAGAGCCAGCTTTGCTGGGATATGCCTGTTAGAGGCATGTCGCAAATAGCATGCATCCAGTGGAAGCTCTCCTGGGGGAAAGCAGTTTGTTAAACCTTCTCTTGTATTGGTCTCCTGTGCTTGCCAAACATGTTTTAGCATTTCTGCTACAGCACTGAAAATTCGAGTACAATTTTCAGTGCTGGAGAGCACTGGCCATCCTTGCCCCCAACATATGTTTGATCTAGGTTTTCAGCTACTGTGGGCAGCGTCAGCTAAGTCCAGTGCTAATTCTAACGCATGGCTTACCTTGTGTGTGGGGTCCGCTGTGCGTTGTTAGTCTGGGATAACTCAGCTGACCCTCTCTTCCGCCCGCCCAGAACAACAGCGTTCATGGCGGGCGGAGGAGCGTGGCAGCCATGTTTGACGCCCATTGTCAAATACTGCTGAGAGGTGTAGGTGACTCTGGTGGCTGGTCACATCTTGAGCTGCTGCAGAGCAGGTGACCCAGCTTTCTGGACACGTGTTGCCTCCTTAGCTCTTTGTGGCTGTGTGGTACACTTAACTTGGGCTGGTGCCTTTACCATGAAATGGGCTGCTTGTCTACGGCACCAGATAAACGTGGAGAGGTTTCTAGGCTTGCAGATGACTTGTTTCATAACTTCCTCTGTCTCCTTTGAGCATGTGGCTGAATACCTCTGCTTTGGAAGTTCACTTTTCCTGTACAGAAATACTCTTGCTCTGTGTTGGCACTAAATTCAAGTGTCCTCCACACCTTTAGCTTCTCTGGAGAGAGGGAGGGTTCTGGCTTAGAGAGGGACTGAAAGGAGAGCGCAATTGAATGATTAGAACATGGGAGTTTGCCTTCCTCCTGCATCTCTGACTTCCTGGTTGCTGCCTGGCAGTGACTTGGAGCTTTCTGCTGACTTGTCTCTCTGCTGGCACCTAAGTAAATGGATTTGGGTACTAGTAAAGCGCTCCTTGTGGCCTTTGATCTGACCCAGATGGGTTTCTTCCAGCTGAGGGATGAAATGAAGCAGCGTGGCGGAAACTCAAGAGACACTGGATGCTGTGGGCCTGGTTCCCCTTCTTGTTTAAGAAAACAGGGGGCCTGCGCAGAATTCAGTGGCATTAAACCAGTGCAAAGATATGTGGGAGGAGGATCAGGCCCTAAATGTCTGTATAGGAAAGCGTGACTCTCTCCAGAGTGGGGTAGGAGCTCCCTTGATAGAGGGGCACGTTCTGGACTGAACAAATGTGGAGCATGAATTTTCTGAGTGAGAGTGTGGGTCCCTCTAGGTCAGTGGTTCCCAAACTTTAACAGCTTGCGAACCCCTTTCGCTAAATTGTGAAATCTCCTAAAAATGAATATTTCCAGGGATTTAAGTTAAAATTTCCTCCACACTCCTTGGGGCTCCTGCTGCTGGATCCCATTGATCACCCTGGTCAACTGAGCTCAGGCTACAGGTCCCGCTAACCACCGGGGGTCAGGCTGCCAGCCCCAACTGCCCGGCCCCGCTCTCCCTGGGTCTCAGGTTGTCAGCCCCGTGCGGAGTGTTGGGGTTTGGGTGGCCAGCTCCCCCGCTGATGGGGGCAGGGCTCAGGCTGCCAGCCCCAACTGCCCGGCCCCACTCTCCCTGGGGCTTGGGCTGTCTGCCCTGCAACTGGGTCCCACCTGCTGTCTCCAATGCCCGGGGTCCTCTGGCCGCCACTAGTGAAATTTTTCTGGCGAACCCCCTGTAACGTTCTGCGAACCCCAGTTTGGGAACCACTGCTCTGGGTGATCGTGGGTCCCTGCTTAGCCAGTAGCTTTTACCATCTCCTCTGTCAAGCTAGTAGTTGATACGTAATTCCCTCAGCCAAGCCTAGCTCTAATTCATTCAGTGGGAGCATGCTCCTGGGGCCTGAAATGAGCTCACGTGGTTGAAGGTGTCTGTATCTAGTTAAGTGCTTCAGGACCCTCTGCTGTGAAGTGGCAGTGGGCTTGAGGCAGAGGTTGAAGTCCTGGAACAAACAGGTCACTGTGCTTATTCAAGAGAGGCAGCCTACATATCTGCATCTGTTTCTGAATAGCTTTGTGCCCTGCTGTCTCAGTTGCAGTGTGTCCACTTTAAGAGGGTTCATCTGCAATGCAGCTGTTAGCAGGGAAGTTCTGTAAATCAAGAGGGAGCGAGCACAAGCGAGTCCAGCACCCGCAGTTTCTGTTGGGTCCTTGTTGTGGCAGAGGGAAACTCCTTCAGAGAGAGAGAAGAACGATGCAGATAATAGAAGCCTCCTTCAGTGCTTCTATGTCCACCAGCCGCTCAGGGGCTGCATGAAAAGCACAATGGGTAACAGCCATGGAACTAGAAAATCCTGTCATGTTCTTCTCTTCTTGCCCCTCCCCCCCCCCCAATAGTCTAACCCGGTGTTTGCTTTGAACTGACATGTCTTGCTGTCTTTATTGCCTGCCCACACCCCCTTCTCACACAGGATGTCCTGTTACAGCAAAGGGCCTGGGAGCTTCCGTGTGGAACTCTGATCCCAAACTTGGAAATTCAAGCCAGGCTGCGAGTCTCTAATCTTTCCATCTGCTCCACCACGCGCTGCACAGTCTGGCCGGAGAGTGGGGTGCTGCTGAAGTGGGGACTGTGCTGGGGACCTGGCAGGCAGGATTGAGGTGCTGCTGCTATGCAGGAGCTCTGGGGTGGGAATTGTGTGTCCAGAAAGCAGGGTGCTGCTCAGGGCTCCTGGGGAATGAAGTGTGTAGGGCGTGACTGTAGCATTGTAGCTGTGGGGGCTGCACATCCAGTGGGCAGGATGCAGTGGCTGCAGGGAGCTCTTGGGACCTCAGCCCAACAGGCGGGGCGCTGGTCTGGGGCACATGCCCAGGAGGTGCACTCAGTATTCAGTTTCCTGCTTAATTCCTTTCCCCATTTGGCACACACAAGCAACTGAGTTACTGAAAGACTTGCCCAGCGGATCAGCGTGGGCTGGTATCACATTCGGAGTGAACTCCCTGGTCTTCCAACCGGAGGCTGGCTGCCTTGCATGTTTGAGGAGGAAAGTGCTCCATGGTTTCTGGACTCAAGGGTGTGTCAGTTCAGAGCAAATGCACCTTTATTCCCCCTCTGTGTCCACCAAGGGGACCCACCCTCAGGCTTCTGGCTCTCCAGCTGTTCTCTCCAGGGCGGAGATAGGCATCTCTCTCTCTCCTGATCAGGGTATTTCCAGGCTGCACAGCTCCCTGCCTACCCAATGACGTCTCCAATAAGCCAGACTGCCTAAGCAGGCCAACATCTGCGCTTTGCTTTCTCTCCAAAGGCTGTGAACAGTGTACTGCTACAGTTACCACCCAGCTCTTTCTAGGCAAGCACTTATTCTTAAGGTGAAAGCATCACAGAGAAACCAAATTAAAAGAACCTACGCACGTGCTAACAAGCTTACCAGAGGTCACCCCAACTCCAGCCTCAGGCTCTGGTGGGTGTCAGTCCTTCAAAATCCACAGCTAGGCTTTCCCCAGGTAACCAGTTCATCACTATGTAGGTTCAGAACCGCTGTGAATAGCTCAGTCTTTCCTTATTCAGCTTCGGCCTTAGATCTTGGCCTCACGGAACAGGTAACCAGCAGACAAAGGCCCCTCCTCAGGGTGTAGCTTCAAAAGGCTGGGTTTTTGCATGACTGGAGGTGGGGAATTTACATTCACCTCCCCCTACATATTTCCCAGGAAATACACTTCACACACATTGTCCCCAGGGTCCATTCTAGTCTGGCATGTTGTTCAATATAGTCCTGTGATCACCTTACAGGCCTTACATCATCTATCCTCCCAGATAGGTTACATCCAATCCCAGCCCACAGCAATACATATATTTTGCCTTAAATACAATGGACTCCAAATAAACTTAATTCCTAAGGATATTGCTGTATCTGCCAGAGGGGTTGGGGCTGTTGCTACTTTTAGACTTGACCTGCCTGGAGAGGGAAGAGTTGGGGAACAAGTATGTGCATCCTTTGACTCTGTCCACTTGACGTGCAGCCAGGGTTGGTTGATTTAAATCACCGATTTTAATTACGATTGAAATCAGCAAGGAGGAAATCTGGATTTAAATTATAGATTTTAATCAAATTTTGCCTTTTAATTTTCAGTTATTTTCCTAAGGTTACGTGGTAAACATTAAAGCATGTTATTTACAACAAAATATAGCCTTTCCACTAAACTTGATGCTGCTTTTTGCTGACCAAGAGGATGCACTATATCTATATATGTTTATTTAAGCAGTTATATAGCTTAACTTGTATTTATTCAGATTCTTAATTTTTACATTAGTATTTTAGAAAATGGCGTCTGCATTTCTTATTTACTAGATTAATTTTTTACTTGTGATTTGTGTCACATACTCTTTGAATGGAAATTCAAATAGTGCACAGTATTTTAATTTTTTTATTAAATAAAACTTCCTTAAAAGTGTTGCATATATAAGAAAAGAAACTGTTTATCAAAACATGTTTTGCATTGGAACGTAACTGATTTATTAAACAAAGGAAGCATTATCTGTAGATAACGAATTGAACTGATTTGTTCTTGGTCACAATGTCCTTCAGGAATTTATAACTAATAGATCTTATTCTCACACCTAGTTTTTATTCATAGATTGGAAGAGAGAAACAAGCTTTCCTGTTTTGCAACTCCCAGTTGGTTATTTAACTTTGAATGAACTAGTCATTGAACTGAACTAGCTGAATAAACTGACATGAAGAAAGTATTCTCTCTGCACCTGCAGGAGAGGCTGCTGCTGTCAAAAGCTGGTTCAGCACTTCAGTAAACTCTGGCTCCAGGTGCTTGTCTGGTGACTTCCACCAGTTCAGTATTTGACTTTCTTTAAAACTTGGCAGCAAACATGTACTACTTAATATTATTGTTTTTAATTTAATTTAAATAATTTTAATACGTTTAGGCCTGAATGCAGGTTATAGATTTCAAATTGGATTTGAAACAGTTTTATTTTTAGTAATAAATGTGGATTGAATTAATAAAAATAATCCGTTTCTTGTTTCTTAAAAAAAGTCGATATTTTTCCCCTACTAATGCAACACTCCCTTGCCTGTGCCCTTCCCACCCCCGTCCTATGGTTAGAAGTGTTTCTGGGAAGGTTTGTTCTGGGTTTTCTTCCTCTGCTTTCTCACCTCCCTCATGCACTTTTTCTCTGATTAAGTACGAGCATTGGCAATGCAGGAGGGTGTATTTTGTAAAAGGCCACCCGATCTCCATCCTTTTCCCCCATTAGGCAAACTCTTACTCCTCCCTTTGCCTTCATCATGGGCTTTCATCCTCTCTCTGTTCTTGTCCTGACTGAATTGCTCTGACCATGTATGAACCATGCCCCTCCTCCTTTGCTGGCGGGCTAACTTGCTGCAAGAAGCTATTTTTAGGGTCTGCTTCCTGGGATATTCTACCCACGTCTGGTTATGGTGATAAAAATGTCACTGAGGCACAAGATGAAAGGGCTTCAAGCCCATCACGAACATCCCTGCTTCTCTGTTGTAATGGTGAATGGCGGGAACTACTCAACCGCCGCCTCCCCCCTCCCATGAATAGGGAGACAACCACTAGGACCCCGTAATGCATGCCCCTGTGCACAGACTTTCAGTAGCATCCTGAATTTCTAGGGAAATGCATTACAGTGTGCTGTATTGCATCTGAACTTGTAGAGCAGGGGTGGGCAAACTTTTTGGCCTGAGGGCCACATCAGGGTGCGAAACTGTATGGAGGGCCAGGTAGGGAAGGCTGTGCCTCCCCAAACAGCGTGGCCCCTGCCCCCTATCCACCCCTTCCCACTTCCTGCCCCCTGACTGCCCCCCTCAGAATCCCCGACCCATCCAACCCCCCCCTGCTCCTTGTCCCCTGACACCCCTCCCAGGACCCCCCGCCCCAACTGCCCCGCCTGGGATCCTACCCCCTATCCAGCCCCCCCAACAGGCCCCACTGGTCTCCTACACCCTATCCAACCCCCCCGTTCTCTGACTGCCCCAGAACCTCTGCCCCATCCAACTGTTCCCTGTCCTCTGACTGCCCCCCGGGACCCCCTGCTGAACTGCTCCACCGCCACGCCACTGCTGCCCCCTTACTGTGCTGTTCAGAGCAGCAGGAGCTCACAGCCCCGCTGCCCGCGTGGCTGCAGGCGAGGGGGGACAGTGGGGGAGGGGCTGGAGCTAGCCTCCCCGGCCCGGAGCTCAAGGGCCGGGCAGGATCTGGCCTGTGGGCCGTAGTTTGCCCACCTCCGTTGTAGAGGGAAATGAAAGGCTTGCCATGGTTCTTTTGGAGTTTCTTCCCATCATTCTTCAGGGTTGGTGGAGGGCAACCAGTTTCCGTGCGCTGGGAAGTCTGCGCTTCAGAGTGGTATTCAAGGTTGTCCCAGACTGGCAATTGGCTTCCTTTGCCTGGTGATTTTGGCAGCAATACAGTGAAATTTAAGGTGGAGGCTAGACTACAAAAGAAGGTGCTTTTGAAAAAGGTGTTGGCATGTGGCATAGGGCTTGACATTTGTAAGAATCCCTTGGGAGGTTCTGGTCAACCTGGGCTTCTGCGCAAGGTTGACCATGACCAGATGACATTGTCTTAAAGGCATCAACACCTAGTATAGGCACGCTATACCTAGTTTTAAGTCATCCTTAATGAAAACTTGTTAGTTAACCCTTTTTTCTCTGTGTTTTCCCCTGGTGTAGATGAGGCAGAAATGTTTCCAGTGCATGTAAGTGCAGTTGGTAAGGACTGTGTTGCTTTCTGTGTCCATGGCTTGTCTGTTGGGATGAGACTACTACTCTGTAATCCTTGGAAGTGAGAGGCAGCCATTTTTCTTTTCCTTCACTTGTTCTTGACCATTGGCTGGACTGCCCATCTTTCTAATCTCTGCCTTATGGTGTCCTTTGTTGTTTAATATAACATGCATTTTTGGGGGGTTGGTGTGGGTGACATCTAAATTACAGGTTTCAGAGTAACAGCCGTGTTAGTCTGTATTCGCAAAAAGAAAAGGAGTACTTGTGACACCTTTAGAGACTAACCAATTTATTTGAGCATAAGCTTTCGTGAGCTACAGCTCACTTCATCGGATGCATACTGTGGACAGTATGCATCCGATGAAGTGAGCTGTAGCTCACGAAAGCTTATGCTCAAATAAATTGGTTAGTCTCTAAGGTGCCACAAGTACTCCTTTTCTTATCTAAATTACAGTTGATTTGAGGCTTGAGCCTTCTCTCATGCACTTGAATTCCTAGGGAATTTGATCTGTACTTACAGGGGGGTCTTCTTAATTTAAAACCATCCCATTTCTGCTCAGGGAAATTAGGCCACATTGTCAACTTTTAAGACTTTCTTTAATTGCTCTGATCCCCTGAGACTTCTTTCTGTGCGTTTCTCCTCCTCCTCCAGATCATGCTCCTGCAGGGTTTTCCTTCCCTTTCAGTGAGTGGATGTTTAACAGTTGGCTATAGAAGTGCTTCATCTATGCACTGGTCCCAAGGAGGGTACATGTCTAACTTACCCTTCAAGTTTCTTTTTAGTTCCCACCCCTTGAAATATTGAAGAGAGGGAGCTTTTCTGTTGGCTCTGTCTCCTTGTAGAAGTTTTTATAGGGGATGTGGTGAGCACTGGCTGTATGTTATGTTGACCACATCTCTGCTCACCACATCTCTGCTCACCCCATCAAGCAAAGCATGTTCTGCTGCATCTTGAGTGTGTTTAGAACATGCAAGGGTTCTCTGCTTTTGTTTCCTTTGAATCCCACTCCCACCCCTTGTCCAGAGCTGCATCTCCTTCGGATAAACAGTAACGCTGAGACTAAAATGTCAGGGTCTTTTGGAAAAGAACTCTCATAGCCCCTCCTCTGTGAGATAGCCAGGTTAACACTTACGCATTGTTAAAGATACTTTGATGGAGCTGGGAGTATCTACCCAAGGTTTTGTGATGGATTCGGGCTGGCTCTGGAGAGATGCTGTCACAGGGTGGCTGGCTCCTTAAAGGGAGATGGGTCACAGTTCACCTGTGACAAGGTTCACTCACATCCCCAGGTGGGGGAAATAAAGGTCATGTAATGAAGGACAGGTGTCCTTCGTGGGAAAGCACAGGAAAGTGCAAAATTAGACAGGCTCCTGCAGGGAAGGAAGACCCTGTCACCAGGTAGCCAGAGCCAAAAGGCTGAGCTCCAATCCAGTAAAGCCTTGGGGATAGTGGTTGAATCAGAGGAGGGAAGATAGGTCTCTCAGGAAGGAAGGGTTCGGCCCAGTCTAAAACTGGTGTAAAGGCTTTGGTTGTTTTTTATTCTTGGGAGAGACCATTGAGTTCTGTTCATGATAGACTTTGTTGCCAGCCTGAGTGGAACTGGTGAAGGGTGAATCAAAGGGACCAGGGAGGAGATCAGCCCAAGATCTGCGGCCTAGAGAAGTAGTTTTCAACCTTTCCAGACTGCTGTCCCCCTCTCAGGAGACTGATTTGTCTTGTTTCTCCTCACTTAAAAGCTACTTGCTTACAAAATCAGACATAAAAATACAAAAGTGTCACAGCACTCCATTACTGACAGCGTGCTGACTTTCTCATTTTTACCGTATAATTATAAAATAAATTGACTGGACTATAAATAGTGTACTTACATTTCAGTGTGATACTTGAGCCTGTCTTTCACATATGAGCCTTGTCTGAAGCCAAAGCCCCACCTCCCAGGGCTGAAGCATGTAAATTAGCAATTGCCCTGCTTGCCACCCCCTAATGTTGGCCCTGCACTGGCAACTCCCCCAAATCCATCCCATGATCCGACTGGGGGCTGCAATCTCCAGGTTGATAACACTCATCTAGATGAGTTGAGTACCCCTTGAAGACCTCTTGAGTACCCCCAGGGGTACATGTGCCCCTGGTTGAGAACCACTGGTTTACAGGACCACTGGAGACTCTGTGCAAGATTAAATAAATGGGACCACCCCCAGAAGGGGTAATCTTGTTTGAAATACTGTTCATTGTGCATTTCTTAGAGGATCCTGATGGTGGGGACGAAACAGAGGCAGGGCATTGCAGAGCAACCTTTTCCCATAAGGAGATGCTCGGGAGGCAGCTGCCTTGTTCCGGATATCAGTATTTAGTTTCTGGATCATTTGTTCTCTCTCAATCGTGATTTCCTTCAGCATTTCCGCGCCCTCCCCCCGAGATGTCTGCTTCTGGCACTGGCCTCTCCCCTTTAGAACACCGAGACATGAGTCCATATCACTTCTTAGCAGTGTCTGTTCTGTCAATAGCTCACTTTCACTGACTACTTAATGCTTGTGCCTTTCATCCAAAGAGCTCAGAACTGCTTAAGAACGCTTTATCCTCCCAGTACTGCTGTTGGGTAGGCTAGTGTTAGCCGCCTTATTTTATAGATGGGAAAACTGAGACGTGAAGCAGTTCTCAGTGACATGCCTGAGCACTCACAGCAACTCATGGACGTTAGAGAATCCAGGACCAGTTTCTCAATATGAAACTGATAAGAAAAATTAAGATTGTAAGGAAAATGGCATCTGGTTAAGAACATATGTAAGTGTGTACCGGGGGTGGAGGAGGGGAGGGCAGTGTAATCTAGTAGCCGGAGCAGGGGAATATTGCTCCATCCTCTTCCTATGCCCTTGCTGGGTTATTTCTCATCACATAAGCATTTGGAATTCCTTTTGTTACCCTATTACTGGGATGGCTTACACCTCACACATGTAGCTTTAGACTCTCTCTTCCACACTCCTCTCTCCCACATGACAAGAGGCAACACAAGAACAGATTGTTCTCTCAATATCTTTGAATGTGTGAGGAGTAAAAAGCATGTGGATACGCTGGACCCGTGGGATATGAAGGGTTACTGAAGGGGGTAAAAGAGACAGCATAGACGCATCAGTCATCACTACAGAGGCTGAGAAGGAAATACCTACCCAGAGCTTACTTTACAGAGATAGTCGAAGGGGACGCCCTGTCTGATGCAGATCATTTTTAAAAAATGGTGGGACAGCTAGCTGAAGGAACTGAAATGCAGTAAATCACCCAGACAGGGAAACATTCATCTGTGAGATCTGAAGGAACTGAACTGCTAGCTATAAGCTTATTTGTCACTAATACAAGCTACTGTACTTGAGTGCGACAGCCATATTCCCCATCCGTATACTAAAAAGAGCTCAGCGGCATTATAAGCATAGCTTTACCTCAGAACCAGGAAAAGTAGCTGAATTGGTCACAGAAACTTCAGACAGCATAGTCAGGGAAACTGGGTTTTATTCCTTCCTTGCTGTGTCTTTGGGCAAATCACTTTGGCCACATCTACACTACAGGGACTGTAGTGGTCTAGTTATGGAACTGTAGCTATGCCAGCGTAACCCTGTAGTGTAGACACAACCTACAGTGACAAGGGGTTTTTCTGTTGCTGTAGGAATTCCACCTCTCTGAGTAGTGGTAGCTAGGTCAACACGTATTCTTCCTTCGACGTAGCTGTGCTTACACCGGGTGTAGGTCGGCATGGCTGCAGCACTCATGGGGTGGATTTTTCACACCACTGAGCACTGTAGTTGTGTCAGCCTAAATGGAGGGGTAGATCATGCCTTGGTCTCAGGCCTTGTCTACGCTACGAAATTAGGTCGAATTTATAGAAGTCGATTTTGTAGAAAGCGTTTTTATACAGTCGATTGTGTGTGTCCCCACACAAATGCTCTAAGTGCATGTAGTCGGCGGAGTGCGTCCACAGTACCGAGGCAACCATTGACTTCCAGAGCATTGCACTGTGGGTAGCTATCCCACAGTTCCCGCAGTCTCTGCCGCCCATTTGAATTCTGGGTAGAAATCCCAATGCCTGATGGGGCTAAAACATCGTCGCGGGTGGTTCTGGGTACATATCGTCAGGCCCCTCTTTCCTCCCTCCCTCGGTGAAAGCAACGGCAGACAATTGTTTCTCGCTTTTTTTCCTGAGTTACCTGTGCAGACGCCATATCACGGCAAGCATGGAGCCCGCTCAGCTAACCGTCATCGTATGTCTCCTGCGTGCTGGCAGATGCTGTAATGCATTGCTACACAGCAGCAGCTTATTGCCTTTTGGCAGCAGACAGTGCAGTATGACTGGTAGCTGTCGTCAACGTATTCCAGGGTGCTCTTTTAACAGACCTCGATGAGGTCAGGGGCGCCTGGGCAAACATGGGAGTGACTCAGCCAGGTCATTACCCTTTTAAGTTTCGTCTCATGGCGATTCAGTCCTACTGGCAGTCCTACTGCGCCGTCTTTTAATGAGCAGCCAGGAGATGACGATGGCCAGCAGTCATACTGCACCATCTTCTGCTGAGCACTCAGGAGATGACGATGGCTAGCGGTCATACTGCACAGTCTGCTGCCAGCAAGATGTATAAAGATAGATGAAGTGGATCAAAACAAGAAATAGACCAGATTTTTGTATTCATTTTCTCCTCCCTCCCTCCGTGAAATCAATGGCCTGCTAAACCCAGTTTTGAGTTCTATCCTTAAGGGGGCCATTCTGTTTCTCGCAAAGCCACTCCTTTTGTTGATTTTAATTCCCTGTAAGCCATGTTGTCGGTCGCCCCTCCCTCCGTCAGAGCAACGGCAAACCATCGTTGTGCACCCTTTTCCTTGGATTGCCCGAGCAGATGCCATAGCACAGCAAGCATAGAGTCTGTTCAGCTCACCGCAGCAGTTATGACCATTGTAAACACCTCGCGCATTATTGTGCAGTTAATGCAGAACCAGCACCTGAAAAACTAGGTGAGGAGGCGACGGAAGCGCAGTGATGAGGATATGAACACACCTTTCTCTAAAACCGCCTTTCCCCGTAATTTGGAGATCATGGTGTTAATGGGGCAGGCTCATGCCGTGGAACGCCGATTCTGGGCCTGGGAAACAAGCACAGAGTGGTGGGACCGCACAGTGTTGCAGGTCTGGGATGATTCCCAGTGGCTCCAAAACTTTCACATGCGTAAGGGCATTTTCATGGAACTTTGTGACTTGCTTTCCCCTGCTCTGAAGTGCAAGAATACCAAGATGAAAGCAGCCCTCACAGTTCATAAGTGAGTGGCAATAGCCCTGTGGAAACTTGCAACGCCAGACAGCTACCGGGACAGTCGGGAATCAGTTTGGAATGGGCAGATCTACTGTGCGGGTTGCTGCGATGCAAATAGCCAACACAATCATTGAGCTGCTTCTATCAAAGGTGGTGACTCTGGGAAATGTGCAGGTTATAGTGGATGGCTTTGCTGCAATGGGGTTCCCTAACTGTGGTGGAGCTATAAACAGAACCCATATCCCTGTCTTGGGACCGGATCACCAGGGCAGCCAGTACATAAATCGCAAGGGGTACTTTTCAATGATGCTGCAAGCATTGGTGGATCACAAGGGACGTTTCACAAACATCAACGTGGGATGGCCGGGAAAGGTTCATGACGCTCATGTCTTCAGGAACTCTGGTCTGTTTAAACGGCTGCAGGAAGGGATTTACTTCCCAGACCAGAAAATAACTGCTGGGGATGTTGAAATGCATATAGTTATCCTTGGGGACCCAGCCTACGCCTTAATGCCCTGGCTCATGAAGTCGTACACAGGTGCCATGGACAGTAGTAAGGAGCTGTTCAACTATAGGCTGAGCAAGTGCAGAATGATGGTAGGGTGTGCATTTGGAAGTTTAAAGGGTCGCTGGCGCAGTTTACTGATTCACTCAGACCTCAGCAAAACCAGTATTCCCATTGTTATTGCCGCTTACTGTGTGCTCCACAATCTCTGAGAGTAAGGGGGAGACGTTTATGGCAGGGTGGGAGGTTGATGCAAATTGCCTGGCCACTGAATATGAGCAGCCAGACACCAGGGCAGTTAGAAGAGCACAGCAGGAAGCACTGCGCATCAGAGAAGCTTTGAAAACCAGTTTCATGACTGGCCAGGGTACTGTGTGACACTTCTGTTTGTTTCTCCTTGATTAAAACCCACCCCCTTGGTTGCCTCTAAATTCCCTGTAAGCCACCCGCCCTCCCCCCTTTGATCACAGCTTGCTTGCAAAGGAAATAAAGTCACTGTCATTTAAAAAACATGTATTCTTTATTAATTGATTATAAAAATAGGGAGATAACTCACAAGGTAGCCCGGGTGGGGTGTGGGAGGAGGGTAGGAGGGAAGGAAAAGGCCACTTCAAAACTTGTTGAATGACAGCCTTCTGTTGCTTGGGCTGTCCACTGGGGTGGAGTGGTTGGGTGCCCGGAGGGAGGGGGCCCCCCCCGGCATTTTTGGGCATCTGGGTGAGGAGGCTATGGAACTTGGGGAGGAGGGAGGGCGGTTAAGCAGGGGCTGCAGCGGCAGTCTGTGATCCTGCTGCCGTTCCTGAACCTCCACCTGATGCCGGAGCATGTCCATTTGATCCTGCAGTAGCCCCAGCGTTGCCTCATGCCTCCTCTGATCTTCCTACCGCCACCTCTCCTCACGTTCATCGGCCACTGTCCTGTACTCTGCTATTGTGTCCCTCCACACAGCTCTGTCAGTGCCGGACGACTGCATGAGCTCAGAGAACATTTCATTGTGCGTGCGTTTTTTTTTTTTTTTTTTTCTCTGCCTTATCTGAGATAGCCTTTGGGACAGAGGAGGGATGCTTGAAACATTTGCAGCTGCTGGAGGGGGAGAAAAGGGAGTGAAGTATTTAAAAAGATACATTTTACAGAACAATGGCTATACTCTTTCATGGTGAACAACACTATTCATATTACATAGCACATGTGATTTTGGTACAAGGTCGCATTTTGCATCTTATATTGAGTGCCTGTGGCTTTGGTGTTAGAGATCACACACGCAGTGCCGGGCAACAGAATTCGGCTTGCTGGTGGCCATGGTAAGCCATAGTCTTTCGGCTTCTGCAACCTTCATAACGGCAGCGCCCTCCTTTCCCATACCAAGCAAAGCCCGTTGAGTTGGCCATTTAGTGCTGCAGTTTTCCTGTTAACATGCAGCAGCAGAAACCAAACTAACCTCCTCCCCCAATCCAATTCTCTGGGATGATCACTTTTCCCCTCCCCCCACCGCCTGGCTGGTATCAGGGAAGATCCCCGCTAGCCAAACGCAAACAGCTCAGCGCCAATGCCACCCCCACTGCGTGGCTAACTGCAGGGAGGATTTCTTTTCAGCCACAGGTAAACAGCCCAGTAGGAACGGGCACCTCTGAATGTCCCCTTAATTAAATTCCCCTATTTCAACTAGGTTACCATGAATGATATCACTCTCCTGAGGATAACACAGAGAGATAAAGAACGGATGTTGCTTGAATGCCAGCAGACACTGGGACCATACGCTGCCAGGCTTTGTCATGCAATGATACCAGATTACTTGCTGCTAGTATGGTGTGGTAAAGTGTCCTACCCTGGAGGATGGAATAAGGCTGCTCTCCCCAGAAACCTTCTGCAAGGGCTTTTAGAGTACCTCCAGGGGAGCTTCATGGAGATGTCTCTGGAGGATTTCCGCTCCATCCCCAGACAAGTTAACAGACTTTTCCAGTAGCAGTACTGGCCACAAATGCATCCCAAGTCCTCAGGGCTACTTAATCATTAAAAAATGCTTGCTTTTATAACATGTATTGTATTTAAAAAGGTACACTCACCAGAGGTCCCTTCTCCCGCTTCGTTGGGTTGGGAGAGTATTTCAGTCAGGGCGATAAATAGATCCTGGCTGTTGGGGAGAACGGTGTGCTGTGTGCTCTCCCCAAGCTCGTCCTCCTCCTCCTCCTCTTCCCCATCTGCAAAATCCTCAAGCATGGCGGAGAGTACCTCATCATCGGAGTCCACGGACGGGGTGGGGTAGTGGTGGCGGCCCCCCTAGAATTGCATGCAACTCAGCGTAGAAGCGGCATGTCTGGGGCTCTGTCCCAGAGCGTCCGTTTGATTCTTTGATTTTCTGGTAAGCTTGTCTGAGCTCAAGTTTCATGCAGCACTGTGTTACATTCCTGATGTAGCCTCTGTCCCTCATGGCCTCTGAGATTTTTTGAAATGTTTTGGCATTTCGTCTTTTGGAACGTAGTTCTGATAGGACGGATTCCTCTTCCCACACAGCGATCAGATCCAGTACCTCCCGTTCAGTCCATCCTGGAGCTCTTTTTCGATTCTGGGACTGCATGGTTACCTGAGCTGATGAGCTCGCCTGGCCAAACAGGAAATGAGATTCAAAAGTTCCCGGGGCTTTTCCTGTACACCTGGCCAGTGCATCCGAGTTCAGAGCGCTGTCCAGAGCGGTCACAATGGTTCACTGTGGAATAGCTCCCGGAGGCCAATACCTTCGAATTGCGTCCACACTAACCCTAAGTCAAAAAGGCAATGTCGATTTCAGCGCTAATCCCCTCATTGGGGAGGAGTACAGAAATCGGTTTTAAGAGCCCTTTATGTTGGAAAAAATGGCTTCGTTGTGTGGATGGGTGCAGGGTTAATTCGGATTTAACGCTGCTAAATCGACATAAACTTGTAGTGTAGACCAGGCCTTAATGTGCCTCTGTTGCCTATCTGTAAAATGGAGATAATACTTCCCTATCTCCCAGGGGTGGCTGAAAAGATTTACTTTATGGAAAACTCATTTGAGATCCCAGCAAGTAGCTGTATACTACTAGAAATCACCTTGATCTTATGATACTAACAAACTAGTATGGCTTAAAGGTAAGTCATTCCTTTCCAACTTTGTAATCGTTAACAGAATTGTGGCTCTACTTTGTGTGGATTTCTAATAAAATTCTTTCCAAGTAGCTGTTATGAGAGTCTAGTAACCACATGTGAGAAGTCCTGTTGTAAGTTAAAAACTAGTCCGGTGGGAAATGAAAAGTGGGAGGAAATGGCCAGTACTTGGATGGAAAGTAGTAAAGGGCCTCAGGGATCAGTATTTGGGAGCTTTGTTCAGCATGTTAATGATCTGGAAGATAGGATGAGCAAAGGTAGGTGAAATTTGTTGGTTCCACAGTTACTTAGGATAGCTGGAAATTTTGAGGAACTGCAGAGGGACCTAGCAAAACTGGACAACAAGATATGAGGTAACAATCAACAATTTAACTACCAGTGGGTTATGAATTAGTTCTGATTTCTCAAGGAAAAGATCTAGGCCTTGTTGGAGCTCAGTGAATCTGCTCATTATGTGTGGGCTGTCAAAACCCCAAGAATAAGATGCTAAGTGTTACTGGGATGGGCATAGAAAACAATGAAGAAAATATTCTAAAGCCATCGTGCACTTTGTTATGTGTGCCTTGGATGCTGCATTCAGTTGGGATTATCTGTTCTAAAACTCCCCATAGAGGGCAGTGGAAAGGCAATAGAAAAAGTAATGCAGAGGTGTTGAGGGCACTTCCATAAGAGGGAGAGGGAGTTGAATGGAAGGGAGAACAGTAAGAGAAGATGTGACTGAAATTAAGCGTGCTGTGAAAGCCAATTAGTGTTCCATTTTGGCTTGTCCCATAAAGAGTGTGACACCTAATAAAATTTAACTCTTCTATACAGCCAACTTGTAGAACTTGCTGTCAGTTTCTTTTTGAGGCAGATTCCTTGGATCAGGAAGAAGGATGAGATGCGTCTGTATAACTAAAGTTAGTGTGTGCAGCAAAGCAAGTAGAAATGGCAAGGGCTCTCAGTCCTCTCCCTTCGGGTCATAGTGTCGAGGCCAGGAAGAAATCCCCTTTTTACCCTGTGCCATAGTATGTTACCCATTGTGGCTTGTCTGGTTTTTCTTTTCTTTAAACATCAGGCTCTAGCCCAGAGGTGGGCAAACTACAGCCTGTGGGCCACATCCAGTCCACGGGACCCTCCTGCCCGGCCCCTGAGCTCCTGTCCTGGGAGACTAGCCCCCGGCCCCTGCGCTGCTGTTCCCCCTCCCTCGCAGCCTCACCTCACTGCGCTGCCGGCGCCATGGGGCTGCGAGCTCCTGGGGCGGGGCAGCGCAGCTGCAGAGCCCGGCCTGACCGGGCGCTCTGCTGCGCGGTGTGTGGCTGGCTCCAGCTGGGCAGCGCAGCTGCCTGTCCTGGTGCAGCCGTGCCCCCAGCCACCGGCGCTCCAGGCAGCGCGGTAAGGGGGCAGGGAGCACGGGGGGGTTGGATAGAGGGCAGGGGAGTTCGGGGTGGTGGTCAGGGGGTGGGAGTGTGGATGGGGTCGGGGCGGTCAGAGGGTGGGGGAACAGGGGGGTTGAATGGGGGCAGTCAGAGGCAGGGGTTCCGTGGATGGTCCGGGGACAGGGAGAAGGGGTGGTTAGATGGGGCAGGGGTCCTGGGGGGGCAGTCAGGAATGAGAGAAGGGGTTGGATGGGGCTGCAGGGGACAGGGAGCGGGGTGGGGGAATGGGGCAGGGGTCCCGGGGGCCGTCAGAGAACTGGGGGGTTGGATGGAGCAGGAGTCCAGTGGGGGGCCATCAGGGGGTGAGAAGCGGGGGATAGGGGGCAGGGGCCAGGCCACGCCTGGCTGTTTGGGGAGGCACAGCCTCCCCTAACCGGCCCTCCATACAATTTCCAAAACCTGATGCAGCCCTCAGGCCAAAAAGTTTGCCTGCCCCTTCTATAGCCTCTGTCAGAGGCAGAATCCTAGGCTTAGTAGGCCCTCGGGTCGGGCACTGAGCTCATGTTTACTTCCAAAGCTTTGCCAGCTTTTTCACCTTGGAAATGGGAATGGGAAGTTGCATTTGTCTTCACCTGGCTTTGAGCTTCATTTATTTAATCTCCAGCAGTCTGTAAAGTGCACATGACCCTATTAGGCTAATGCACACGTGGGGTTACAGTACATTTACTGACCATTGCTTTTTGGGCTCCAGGCTGAGAGGAATATCTTTCCACCTGGAGACTCCTTTTTTGTAGTCACAGGAGCACTCACTCATAGATTCATAGATATTAAGGTCAGAAGGGACCATTATGATCATCTAGTCTGACCCCCTGCACAATGCAGGCCACAGAATCTCACCCACCCACTCCTGCGATAAACCTCTCACCTGTGTCTGAGCTATTGAAGTCCTCAAATCATGGTTTAAAGACTTCAAGGTGCAGAGAATCCTCCAGCAAGTGACCTGTGCCCCATGCTACAGAGGAAGGCGGAAAAACCCCCAGGGCCTCTTCCAATCTGCCCTGGAGGAAAATTCCTTCCAACCCCAAATATGGCAATCAGCTGAACCCTGAGCATATGGGCAAGATTCACCAGCCAGATACCCAGGAAAGAATTCTCTGTAGTAACTCAGATCCCACCCCATCTAACATCCCATCACAGGCCATTGGGCCTATTTACCATGAATATTTAAAGATCGGTTAATTGCCAAAATTACGTTATCCCATCATACCATCTCCTCCATAAATTTACCGAGTTTAATCTTGAATCCAGATAGGTCTTTTACCCCCCCACTGCTTCCCTTGGAAGGCTATTCCAGAACTTCACTCCTCTGATGGTTAGAAATCTTCATCTAATTTCAAGTCTAAACTTCCTGATGGCCAGTTTATATCCATTTGTTCTTGTGTCCACATTGGTACTGAGCTTAAATAATTCCTCATGCACTAGAAGCTTGAAACTTCAGATTGCCACATTAGAAAAGGATTAATATTGTTATGGTAATTAAAGTAACTATCCCTTAATTACTCACCAGTCTGCTCTGTTTTCAGAGTTGTCTGTTGACTTTAGTAACAAGGGTGGTTTTTTTTTGTTTTAGTTTTGCTGGTGGTTTACTGCATGACGAGACTTCTAGGACAGTGTGAGCAGGCATCTGTAGCGGAATGCCAGTCGTCAACAACTATTAGCCAAGTTCCAAACTCAGAATCTGATTTTGGTGGTTATGTATAAGCCAAAAAGAACCCAGCTTGTTTGTCTGCTCGTTCCCAGGGGGATTTTGCAGAGCTGACAGTTAGGAAAACTCTCTCTAGCTAGATACTGAGCAGATTTGACTTGGGGCATACATAGGAACCCACGGTGCCATTTTTGTAGTCACTTCAGGGTATGCCTACATGTCGAGAAACTGTGGTTCTTATTGTCATAGAAGTCTCTTCCCAGCATGGGAAGGTGCTCTCTCCCTGTGAAGGAAGAAGCGATATTCCCAGGATAAATGTTTGTACAATAGCTGGACATAATAAATGGATCCAAGTAATTATTACACTGTGAATATGAACAATGTTCTAGTTAATGTGAGCTGTGCTGAAATCAGCAACCTAACCTGTTTTCAGCCATAGGACTAGGAATCCAGTTAGTTTTAATTAATTTCAGTCTGAAGCATTAAAAGTGCACTGCACAGCTTTTTTTGTAAATAAAATAAGACCCCGAATCACTAGCCAGTTCAATATGCAAGCTAAAATTACAAATACAACTAACTATTTAAAAAAATACACCACAGCCCCCGTTACTCTGCAGTCTCTGTGGGACACCTGAAACCTCTGGATAATTTGGGGAGCCAGCCCAGCTCCTGGATTCTTAAGTGCTGACTTTAAGCATTAGCTGGGGTGACTCCTGTGACTATAGAGAGCTTGCCAGATTCCCAGGGCCCAGACACTCTGCAGGACTGAAGTGCTTGCACAGCTTACCACTACAGCGCTCCGCTCAGACCTTCAGCTGAGAGTGTGTTATCCAGGCTCTGTCTGTTTGAAAATGGGCTCCTCCACTTATTTGCCTGCCAACCCTTGAATTCAAAGGTCTGTGTGCAACTATCAGAAGTGAGTCCCTTGGAAGTTTTTGAACATGTGTCATAGAAGAAAGGTAAAGAGAAAGTGGTGATTCTGAAATAACTTCAATGCGTGAAATATTTAGGCCCACACAGGTATTACTTAATTGCTGATTGGAGACCTTAAACTGTCCCTTTTTAAAAGCCTTTCGGTTACATTGAGTAACTGTGCTGTGGACATGCACAAAATGCAAATAGCACTTGTTCTTCAATTATCAGCCTCTGTCCTCCCATAAAGTCGGTTCTCTCCTTTCTCCTGACCTTGCTACGGTAAGGGCATTGCATTTGTGCAGTGTCAACTGCATTCAGTAATGGTCATGTGCTTAAGCACCTCTTGTTAATGAACAGTAATGAAAAATGGGAGTCCTTAAACTGTAGATTTAGTCAGAAAAGTGACTCCCTAAGAATTACATTGTAGGGCTTTGTATTTATTGTCCGACCCCTACTGATCTAACTTGTCAGGGAAAAAGCCACCTTTTGACGTGTATACGAATTGCTCTGCAGCAAATGCTATTTGTGATCTGCAAATCCAGCTCTGCTCTCCTGGGCTCCCACTTCACCGGTAGTGAAAAGTTTTGCTTTTAGAACCCGGCTGACAGTCTTGCTGTGTGATGCAAAATATACTCGAGCTCCCTTTCCTGTAGCTGTGTTGGTTCTGCAGGACTCCCTGTAGTAAAAGCTAGCTTTCATCAGTAGCGTGAACAGATCTGACTCAGCAACACAGAGCAGTGGTAAGAAGGTGCTGTTTTTACATAATTACTCATCTGACTACACTCGCGTTTTAATGTGTTGCCACCTCCACATGGTGTGCCGCGTTCGTTGGGAGGGATGTGTGTTACTCGTCAATGAATGAATAGTTCTGCCTGAGGAAAGAGGAGGATTGGCAACCTGTGCTGTACTATACTTCTTAAAAATAGAACATTCCTACTGAGGTATCGCAGAGACAGCTGCACAGATTAGTCTAGTCATGCAGATAATAGTACCGTGTGAGGGCTTCGATACGCCACAGGGAGAGTCTGGAGAGGTGGGAGCATTCCTTTCTACTTTCTCACCCTCCTTCTCTTTGCACTGTGCCCAGATATCCTCTCCAATCTTCCGTAGCCCTTTCTAGACATTGTAGCCTTTTGTGTCACGCTGCAGGCCTGGAATAGCTTCTCCTTTAATAACAAAGCTTTTGAGGAGGATAGATGGAGCTTGTTCTTTCTCTTGTTCCTCTGTCTGGTAGTGTGCTGTATGCCACTCACTGTACCTCTAGATCATAAGCTCCTTAGAACCTGGGGTCAATCTCTATTTGCCCCACCTAGCCTGGTGTGGGGTCCTGTGTATGTTGGAGCTGTTCTAACAAGTGTGGTAATGAGGGTGGCCAAGGGAACAATCCGCAAGTTCTAGAGGGAGTCTGGGGGATGCTGGGAGGCTCTCGGATGGAGAGTGAGTGTTTAGAGTGAAAGGTGTATTTGGTTCTCCCATTTGGGGGCATAAGCTGGCTCTGCTAGTGAAGGTTCAGAAGGAATGTCCCTTCCTCCTACCCCAAACACAACCACATCTGTTGGACTAGTTGTGTTACGTGCACTTCACTTTTCATTGAAGCAAACGCTATTAGCCACTGCCTGTGGCAAGATACTGCAGGAGGCAGAGCAGTGGGAAGCTTTATGGCAGCTCCTGCCTCTCTCCTCATTTGGTGTGAGGAGCAGGTAGCCGTTTGCTCCTAATGAAAGACAGATGGTGTCAGACCCCTGCATGGGCATGGAAGAAACCTGAGACACATGAATCCTGACAAACTGTGCCTGTGGGTTAATAAGACTTTGAAACCAGTTCCTGAGGCAATTCCAGAGCCTGCTGCAGTGTTATCCCAGCCCTGCTGGCTTCCCAACTTGCTGCAGCCTTGATAGTGATATTGGGGGGGTGGGGAGGACTTTTCTCCCTGAGTTTGCTTTATAAAATCCCACCTGAATTGCGCTCTCCACTTCCCCTCCACAACACAGCCGAAGTCCTCTCATCCTGGCATCCATCTCTTCGGAGCTTGGGTGGGTTACTTGGGAAACAGCTGGTGGGGTTGCTGCCTGGTGCTTCCACCATCCCCTGGACCTCTCTGCTGTCTCCTGCAGTGCTGTGTTTCTGTTAGCCTGGAAATGAAAGGAAGGATTTTAAGTTTCCAGGGCCCAACCTGTACGTGTGGGCAGAGCGGACTTTCTATGACTTGCTCATCAGTCTAGCTCAGGGGCTGGCAAACTAAGGCCCGCGGGCCAGATCCGGCCCCTCAGGGCTTTGGATCCAGCCCACGGGATTGCCACCACCTTGGTGCCATGGCCCCTGCACCATTCCTGGAAGCAGCCAGCACCACATCCCTGCGGAGGAGGGCAGGGCAGAGGGCTCTGCACGCTGCCCTCACCTGTGGGTTCCACACCCGAACCTCCTGTTGGCCGTGGTTTCCCTGTTCCTGGCCAATGGGAGCTTCGGGTGTGGAACCCATAGGTGAGGGCTGCGTATGGAGCCCTCTGCCCCCCCAGCGCCTGCAGGGATGTGGTGCCGGCCACTTCCAAGAGCGGCCTGCCTTAGTGGCATGGCGCCGCTGCCACCCCGGAGCCACTCCAGGTAAGCAGTGCTGGGCCAGAGCCTGCACCCCAAACCCCTCCTGCACCCCAACCCCCTGCCCTGCCCTAGCCCTACATTCGTGGCCCTGCATGCAATTTCCCCACCCAGATGTGGCCCTCGGGCCAAAAAGTTTGCCCACCCCAGTCTAGGTCCAGGGGGGATTGGAAAAGATTGATTGGCTGTGCCAAAGTGTTTCAAGCACGATGAAGTTCCAAGGTACTGGAACATTAAAATATCACTCTGATTGCCATTTTACTTTTTCTGCCCCTTCAGTTCCGACGTGATTTGAGCATTTAATGAATCACTAATTAAAGAGCAATACATCATAGCATGTGAAAAACAGTTCTGCAAGTTTCAGGCTGCATGGAGCATTGGCCTTGTCCTGTTCTTCGGACAGCAACTGCTAAACTTAAATGGAAAATTGTGGGAGAGCAAATATGACCGCTATCAGCCTGACACAGTTTTAAAGTCTGATCTCTTGGACTTGATATGTATAGGTGCTAATTCTGTGTGTCATTGCTCCAGGCTTTCCTGAGAAGATTAAAGGCCAGGTCTAGGAGTTCTGTTACATGCCTGACTCTGTGATTGAGTCCCTGGATGGCCTTGGGCGGGAGTACTGTCATGTTTGTAAAGCACTCTGAGATCTTCAGGTGGAACGCACTGCAGAAATGTATATTTATCAAATGTTTCTTTCTAGCCCTTCTGTTTCTGAAGTTCTGATCTTCTCAGATCTTGGTCTATCAGTTTTGGCACTGGTTCAGGGACTGAATAAAGCCAAGTCTTGGACTAGTGTAACTTTAGATTCCTCACAATGGATTGTGCTGTATCACTACACCACCTGGCTAGCTTTTTAAATGTGAAAGCTGAAAATAATAACCTCTCTATTGCCCCTTCTAACACTGACACTCTTGGCCAAAATGTGAAATAAAGAAGTGAAATGTTGTAAGTACATTGACTAGCATCGAATGGTGATTTACCAGTAATAAACAGCTGTGCTATGTTCTAGACCATGCTCGAGGAAATTTTCTGTATATATAGACAGTCTTTGAAACAAGACTCTCCTCTTCTTGGACCCGTTGCATCTTCCATATGGGGCCCAAGGGCTTTGGAACGTATAACTTCTCAGTGTTGTGTGCATGTACAATTGCCTTTTATGGAAGGAGGGAGAAGTATTTGCACATAGGACACCGCAATCCTACTCTAGGGACTGTGGATCCATCTGAGAGAGGCACAGCTGCCTGAGCAGAAAACACGTCTGTGGTTTGAAGTCTCTCCTTTATGTACGGAAATTAGAAACTGATGGATGCCTGAAGTGTGCAGCCAGATTGGCTGGTGGTTTCAGCTATACCGAAACCAGAGCAAAGCTCTCTGGTGAATTATAGTATGTTTCCCCCGTGGAGCTGAAGGGCAGCAAGAGTGTAGAGCCGGAAGTGGCCTGTTGTGTGGAGAAGGAAGTGGCTGGCTGTCAAAGAGGAAATGAACCCCTGTATTAATGTTGTCCAGGACACTGGTGTCGAGATCAGAAGAAACTAGCCCTTAGAGCAAAATATTCTGTGGCCTGTTAGTTGGGTGGCACAGTAAGCGTGGCTAATCACAGAATCATAGAATATCAGGGTTGGAAGGGACCTCAGGAGGTCATCTAGTCCAACCCCCTTCTCAAAGCAGGACCAATCCCCAATTTTTGCCCCAGATCCCTAAATGGCCCCCTCAAGGATTGAACTCACAACCCTGGGTTTAGCAGGCCAATGCTCAAACCGCTGAAATGTTTCCTCCACTGCTTTTGTGCACACGGTTTGACTGGATCTTACTTAAGTGGTGCCACTATCCTGAGTGCACAGAACCAGGTTTTTATGAGTTGGGCCCATGAGAATCTTCCAAATCAGAGGATGGTTTTATTCTGTTTCCTCAATTTGTCTTGTGTGAAAATTTGTTTATAGTGCAACTAGAAACTTGCTGCAGAATCTTCCTGGGATTTGACTTAAGCATTTTAATATTTACAATAAACACAAAACAAAAATGTCTTGCAAAGTCAAACGCTTTAAAGTCAGGAAATGCCAGAAGTTGGGAAATCCCAAATTCTGTCACTAGCATAGGCAATTCCGAACACCCAACCCTGTGGTCCGCTCTCTAGACTACACTGTCTTATGACCAGATGCACTGAGCAGTCACAGCTTTAGTTGCAGTTATGAGTGCCCAGCACTTCTGACTATCAGGCCTCAGGCATCCAGTGTGTGACTATGGATGAAACTGTCATAATGCATCTACACAAGGGATAGAATTAAGAGTGCACAGGCAGCATTATACTTAGCATATCCTAGATTTCAAGTGTTTAACCAACCTAAACGTACTTAACATTGTTTTTTGTATGTAATTTAAAATCGCAGGAAAAAGGTTAAAAACAAACTCAGTGTGCAAATACATGGTCCCAAGGAAGCCTTTTTTTCTCCAACTGTTCATTAAGTGTCAGTAGAATTTGAACCCTGCCTCTTCAGCCAGACATCTACCACTTGAGCTACAGGAATAACTAGCTTGGCTGGCAGCAGCAGGCCTTCACCCCCTTTAACGAACTAGCCACTAAAGGAGGATGCATAACACACTGAGAAAATGGGTTACCCTGTGCACAAGTAGCTCTGTGTAACAGATAGCATAGGAAAGGACAAAGCTATGGTAAGTTCTTTGAAACGCAGTGGGGCTAAATGGATGGGATTGGGTCTGCTGTAGAGAGCTGGATTCTAATCCCAGTTTGTGTAACCTCTCTCTGGGGGGGTGGTGAGGCCTGATTTAAGAGCTATAAAGAGTAAAAAAATCAACACCAGTCGTTAGAAGCGAATCTAGAATTCAAGCTTTCTTGGTTCCCACTGCCATTATTTTGTCTCTCCTCCCACGCTTCTCATCCCGTACCCCTGGGGCATTTGGGCTGAGAACCCTCTTGCCCTGTGCTGTAGTCTGATGGCCCATCTTCCCCCTTAACCCAAAAAACAGATATATGCCGAGTCCTGGATGAGTCTGGCCCAATTCATCCTCTGCATGCCTGGCCTGGTACACCTGCTCCAGCAGCAGGGGCCCAACTCTAGCAAGGCAAAAACCCTGAACAGTCTCTCAATATAGAGCGGTAACACCACAACCTACAGAAAAGAAATGGTAAAGTTTCAGGAGTTTCTAATTTGGTTAAATCTGAATGGGATTGTACCACACCAGCAAAAGGCACTTTCCTGATCCCAGGGCTCTTCCCCTGGTGAAGTTCAAAGCCCTGCTACGTGCAATAGAGGTTTCTGTGTTGCAGCACGTAGTTTCACGAATCCTTTATACTGGAAAGAGTTGGAGGACTTAAATATAGGGGTCGGGGTCAGTGCAGGCTCCCACATTAGTATTCAAATGAAAAGGGTAAATGTGTTGAAACAGCAAAGAATTCCCTGTTTTGAGTCTAGTCTTTTATTGGGATGTGGTAGGGAGGGAGGAAAAACTGCAGAGTGGTAAATCAGAGCCATTATGCTTACCTGCCACCCTAGTGTCTGCAGCAGACAGATGCCCCAGTCTCTGATGCTTAAAACAGGAAACTAGATTGTTGGAAACTGGGGGGGGAGTTGAGCCTGTTTCTGGCTCTGCCACAGGTTTTCTGTGTGGCCTTGGGCAACTCACTGTTCCATTAATTTTGGGTGCTCTACTTGCACCTAAGGCCTGATTCTTTTTCTAGAGGTGTTGAGCCCCTGTACCTCCAGTTAGTCCATTGGAACTGTTTGGGCGCTCAGCACTTACAGAAATCTGGGCCCAGGAGCATCAGATTGTGCTTTCCAAGTAAATGGATGCTTTTGGGCCTCACTTTCCCTTGCTGTAAACTGACCTCTTTGTCACTGGGGTATTGAGATTAAATTAAGTAATTTATGGAGCACTTGTGAGATCCTCAGATGGAAGGTGTCATAGGACGGGCTGGATGTTTACATATGGAATAAGAAGCACTTACACACTCTTCCCCCTCCAGGTGGCAGAAAGTCCAGGGATTTTTCAGAATCCTGTACTGGGTGTCATAACAAACCTGACTGTATTACCTTTCCTCCCCCCCCCTTCTGTAAATACTTCTCAAAGGCCAGCAATTAAGAGAAACTAAATGAATTTGTTCAGATTACAGGGAAGACGCTGCTATTTTCCATGTGACTTCTTAGGGTATGTCTATATTGCACTCACAGAGCAGCTCATACAGAGATACCCGAGTTAGCTTTACTCCAGCTAGCTTGGATACCGAACAGCGAAGCTGTGGTAGCACAGGTGAGTAATTAGCAAGCATTTCAGACGGGCTTTGTATAACGCGCAATGCCACGGTCTCACTGCTTCAGTCCTTGAGCTAGTTAAAGTTAGCTTGCGTCTGTCTGCCCTTGTGCCCCGGGATTGCACTGTAGCCATACCTATAGTGTATTAGCCTTGCTAATAGTGATACCGTCTACTGCAGGGCAACTCCAGTCTCAGTTGAGGTAGCTATGCAGGGGCAACATAGTGTGCCTACAGAGCTGTAGTCAAGCAGAATGACAGTCATTGAGTGGTGGGAGCAAATTGCTGGAGTTGGGAATTTCTCTAACATCCTACCTTTACTAGCACGTTTCCTCTTGTAAGATCCCAAAGCACTTCACAAACTAAATAGACCATGCATGTAGCACCAGTGATAGGAGCTGTCTTTGGGAAGGAGCACAGAGCAATGCTGGGTGACAGGTATGGGCTGGAAGTGGCGAGGTTTGGAGAAAAGGCAATTGGCATGTTGGAATCAGAAATGGGATGCTGGAACATAAAACCAAAAGACTCAATAAGGCCCCGTTACTTCCTCTTTTTCAGAAATTGGAGGAGTGACAGCAAATAGTTGGGTTAATCTGCTACAATAAATTTAAATTACAAAATTAAAGTTGCTGGTCTAGGATGGGCTGTTTATTCCTGCCCAGGTCTGGGTCAAACTGTACCCACCATCTTAGCCTGCCTTAATCATCATGGGAGCATGTGGCATCACTAGAGCGGAGTGGTGTTCAAGCAAGCCTTATCCAGTGCAAAGGCACAAATATAGTGCTTTTGCATCATGAGGACAGCCAGCAGGCCTAAAATAAATGCAGCCTCCTGGGTCAGGAGCTGGCTCAGACATGGCAAATAGACATCATGGTGATAGGAAGTAGAGGACACTAGAAAAAGTCATAGGAGCTCCAGCCTTGCTTATCTGCAAAGGGCATCCATCCCCATTCCCTGACTTCAAAGGTGGTGTGCAGCCTCAGGGTTCTTCGTAGCTACTCCTGGACATCCAAACTGGTCCAAAATGCTACCTTGCGTCTGTGACAGGCTAGGAGACTGCATCCCTCCCATCAAATGCAGCCCTAGCAACAGTGATCCATGCACTTATCCTCTCCAGCTAAACTCCTGCAGCATTCCCTACCTGGTACTGGCCAGGAAGGCCACACAAGCTATAGCTAGCCTGTCATGCTGCAGCTTGCTTGCTACTTAAGACTGATGGTGCATGTCACCGCAAGGCTCTGTTCTCTGTGCTGGCTCTTGGTCCTTACCTGTGGAACCCTCCGTGACCATTTCTTGCTCTAAGACCCACTGTGAAATAGCCCTTTTTAACAGACCAGCTGGAGGGAGAGACTTCTGTGGGACCTGTTTCCACTTTCACTGCTCCTTCAGTAAATCCTGCATGACTAATGTCAGCTTTCCTGCATTTGCATTTCCCCTCATACTAAGGAGGGCTGTGCGCTGGGCTGGTTAATTTGTCTCTACTGCCAGTACCTAATCTTGTGTTTTCTAAATCAGTCACTCCTTCAGTTATTGCTCCCCCACCAAAGCTTCCATCTTTGTTAGTCATGGAGTCCAGTCGAGTGTCATTCTAATTAGTGCGGGATTCCACCTGCCCTTGTAGCGTGAAGGACTGGGAGCTCTAACAGGTCCTTTTCATTTCCAAATTCTGATCTGATAAATTCCTTAAGATTCTGGCCTGTTATTTCTCCTAACCAGCTAGAAGTAGTTAGAAAATCAGTGTGAGTTATAAGTAAGATGAGAGACTAGCAATGTAGGATATGTAAAAGGGGATCATTGTTTAGACTCAGGAGTGAGGATACTGTATTCTTGGCTGTACTTGTCATGTGGCAGCAGACAACCTGATAAGGGGTGTGTGAACCCTGTCTGACTGTTCATAGGTACTATCTCTGGTACACTCGGACTATCAGCTGCTATGCTTATACTGGAGTAACTTTTGTATTGGAATCACTTATCTTGTGGCTGGCTGACTAGCCCATGTCTAAAGCAGTGAATCCATGCTACATCTCCCTCACATTACTCCAGCTCTCATGCTACATCCCTGGTGTAGGGGACTGAATTTGGGCACAGGAACGAGGGGTTCTTGAGTTTTAATCCTAGCTTTGCCATTTGCTCACTGCGGTTTTAGACCATATAGTATAGAGAGCCAAACAGTCAGAATTTCCCCGAACACATCCGAAGAATAATTATCCGAAACATTCCCAGACCCAGTCTAGTGTGGTTTGGAGGCCCCTGCATGGGACGTATTCTGTTTAATTAGGAAGTCGACTGTGTTTTATTGTGCATACAAACTCCATGGCTCTGTTGTTTCCATTTCTATTGATAGAGCCCTATAGCCTCAATGCTGATTGATAGCTGGTGCCCAGCTGTTACATTAAGGCCCACACTTTGCCTCTGGTACATGGGATTTGAGATTTGGGGAACCATAACATGAACTGTGAGGAACCGTTCCTCCTCGCCAACCCCCCCCCCATGCCTCTCAAGTTCCTGCTGTTTGGGAAATCGCTATAGTGAATAATAGTGAAGTGTCTCGTAATTACCAGGGATCCTCCTGTGACCGCCAGGGGTCGGGTCCTATGGTCTGGATTCACCATGGTACAGGCATGTCAAAAGGAGAATGTCTCTTACACAGACACGTCACCTCTAGAAAGTGGAGGCTGAGCTGAGCATGGTTGGGGCCTTGTTCTTCTTTGGCTTAATAGATGATCAAATGTGGAATCAGCATCCATATCTCTACTGGGGAATCTGTACCTTGTATGGGAGGAGTGTTGATTTGATATGGTAGGTCCTATTTGTGTGAGCTTCACTTCCGTTGCTGGACTGCTGCTGCAGATACCATCTGCAAAATTTGGGTCTGGTGCGAAGGGTCTGTTTCCCTAAGGGAGTGGCAGTGGTGGAGCAGGAGACTACAGAGGCTCTGGGCTGTTGGAGTGGTGAGAGCTGTCAGGTATCTCTTGCCCCCTTGGGGAGAGGTTTTGCCACGGGCCTACAGCTGAGCCTCAGGAGCTGGGAGCAGGTTTCTTTGTGACCCCTCAGTGTAATTGCGCACACAGGAAGTCACTGGTTTTGCCCTAGCTCTTATTTTTAGTCCTGATGCTGCCATCAGTCTGTGGCCATTAGCCAGTAAGAGACTTAACCGAAGAGATAAACACGTTAATCTCTCTACGCCTTCCCCCTCATCTGCTGCAACTGCTTCTCTGTGCATCTCGACATGCAGCTCTCCCAGGCCCCGGGGCTGGCCTGGGCCCCCTGGCATAATATCATTCAAGTCTCTTCTCAGCAAAGTTGCTGGAGCCCTCAAGTGTGTGATTTGTAGTGTTCAAGGGGGAATAATTGCCCCCTTATTCTGTCCTCCACGCTAGCAGCAGGAAGATCAGCCTGCTTCCCCCCCATTTGGCAGGGAGCAGCCTGAGCTCTCCCCTTGCTTTATCTCCCTTTTCCATCCCTTTTCCGTGGAGAAATCCCGTACAACTTAATGGGGCTGGAACAGAAACCTATGGAATGTAATGGAAGATGCTTACCCCTTTCTATTGGATTTAAAGCATCCTGTAGAATTCTACAGCAGGGAAATCACTCTTTGAAATTCTGTAGGACTTTCTGATAAAAAATGTTTCATTCCCCTCCCACTTCACCAGCTGCTTTCCTGGGAGGTTGGGGGGCAAGACTGATTAGAGCATCCGTCCCCTAAGTGGCCATTGAGCACGAGTGGAGGATCATTTTCCAGACCCTGGGATTCTGGCTGTCTTTCCTCCCCCACACCTTTCTGATTGCATGCCCAGGTGTGACTTCATGGAGCCTTTTGCACAGGGTTATACCACATGGATTTTGGAGAGGAAGTGCATTCCACCTGGCTTTCCTCTGGTTGTGGGGGCAGATGAGTTTTAAAGGCTGTGTGTGTTTGGAGTTTGGTTTTGTTTTATTGGCGGGGGATGAGGGAAGGTCTGAAAGACAGGATATAGTGCTAACCAGCAGTGATGTCCTTACGCCTGTGTGGCAGCGTAGGACCCAGTTCTCCCAGGAGCCCCTGGCCACAATGCTCACCTCGTGCTGTGATCCACAGGCTGAGGAGATACTGGGCAGTGTTGTGAGCATGTTGAGGATGGGACCAGTCGTGTGGGAAGGAAGCTGGGTAGGGTCCTGCTTCATATTTCTGCACCTCCCTGTAGAATCAGCCCTATTCAACAGTACAATGTTTTTGCGGCTGTGTCCCATTTGTGTGCCCACGCATGGTGCTTTGAGATCCCAGTGGAGTGGGAAAGGCAGTAAGACTTGTGCGTAGGATGCAGTTAGTTTTCATGCCCAGGTACCATAGTGATGGGTGCTCGATAAATGTGCTGCTGTGAGCTCCATACTGCACTGCACTGCACTTGCTCATGGCACTGACACTTGAGTTGGCTGCAGATGAGGGCGCTTGTGCTCTCTTGCCCACAGGGGATTTAGAATGAGCTGGTTCGGTGTTGAAGGGGTAGATTTCTAGGGTGACTTCCCCTCCGCAGCTGCTCAGGATTGAGGGTACCAAGTGGGAGCAGGGTTTGACTCTGAAGTTGAGCCTCGTGTTGTATTGAATCCAGAGCCAGACTCAGTGGAGGTGCTGCAGGGGATGGAACTGAGAGCTGGGTCCCTGCCAGGCTTAGAGCGAGGTTGCAAGCCTCCCGTTCAGGACTGATAGTGTCCAGCAGGAATGATGTCAGACATCAGGTGTCTGTGTTTCCTGCCCGAGAGAGAGCGCCGTCTCCAAAGAAGGTTATTTTGTAGCTTGTTTGGCCCTCCCCTCTTTTCCTAGTGTTCAGTTTGCTTCTGCAGTTTAAAGTGACAGTCTTGGCTTCATGAAGAAGAGCTGTCTTTGGTGTCCCCTTGCAGAGGGTCTCGTTCGCTGAAGCTTGGCCCCCGGGAAGTTGTCCACCCACCGAATCTACCAGGAAAGCCCCCCTGACTGCTTGAGCCATCGTGGGCAAAGCATCCTTGCTAATGCTGGAAACTTTGCTGGCCAAGTGCAACAGAGGGCATTCCCCTGTCTTCTCTATGTTGATGCAGGTGGGAAAGCAGGTGTCTGAAGGTGCTATAGGGACAGCACTGCTGTCAGCTCAGAAGGAAGGAGTGAAGGGCGCAGTGGTGTGTCCTTGGAGGTGATAATGTTTAGCAGTTGGGTAACTCTTCCTGTCCTCAGACTCCCCGTTTGTTGAGAGGTGGTATTCTCCCCACTGTGTGGGTGGGGACACTGCGGCAAAGAGCTGTGTGCCTTGCCCAGAATCACAGACCACGTTGATGGTGGGGATGGGATTAGAATGTGGGGGGTCTGCCTCATTCTGGTTACGTTTTGCATCTTTTCCGTTGAAAGAAATTGTCGTATTTCACACTCCACTTCCTTACAGAACCACTGCATTCAATTAGCAAATCCCTCAATCTTCTCGTAGCCTTGCTAGGAAATAGGGCAGACTTGACTGAGCTGACTCATGGGTTTGGCATAGGCCACCATGCAGTTGGCCAGGTGACCTAGAACCAGCCTTGCCCCTCTTTCTGCTCTGCTGTGGAGCCCTATTTCTGAATTGGTCCTTTTGCTGCTTATTTGACACCCACACGGTCCTCCTCACTGATCGGTGGCTTAGTGGGGGAAGAGAGAGACGATAGCCTTAGCATAACTGTGGGGAGTGTCCTATGGTGCTGAGAAAGACGCAACATGAACTGAAGAGTATGAACTCTGGTCTTTTGGCTGAGCAGTGTCTGGAGTTGCTTTGAAATTGATGTGATGGGGAAGGGTGGGGTTCTGAGATACCGAAGACCCTGAATGCATTTCAGTGTGCCATGTCTTCCCCTCCTTGCCTAAACCAAAGGAATTTGAGTTCAGCTGTGGCAGGTTTGTGCTGAACCACCTTTCTACACAGGAGAAACAGCTCAGAGCCATTAGAAACGGTGGCCCTCCTAAATCCCAGCAGCTGCATTGTTTTTTGGCTTGAAGTAGGTATGCGGAGGCTCCACTTTGCTGAAGGCTCCGAGACACACTCTCTCCATGGTTTGTACGTGTGCACTCACGTACCCCACAGCTCCTTGGGGCAGGTGCTTAGGGGCTGTGTACCTAGCTTTCTCATACCAGGAGCAGGGCTGGGGGCATGCACTGGGGTGTGGCAGAAGAGGAATTCCAGGTGCTGGTGGGGATTTCTTCAGCTGCTTCTTGGGACCAGGGTAACAAACTGAGGCTGTAGTGAAAAGTGGTGGACGTGCCACTTCCTAGCACACGGGTGATGGGAAGAGGAAGGTGGAACCAACCCCTCGGGAGCTGTGATTGACAGCTAACCATCTCCCATCACTGGCACCAGTGGCTTAAACACTGAACTGGAAAACGCCATCAGACACAGGATATCCTTGGCAGATGGCTCCCTGCCCCAGTTCCCCCACTTGCTGCATCCCACTACGATACCGTCCCTGCTTCAAGCTTCTCTGGACTCTCTTGGACTCCCTGAAGCAGGCCATTGGGCAGGATGTGACCTACCCTAAGTCTGCAGTGTGGTTAAGAGATTGGTGCAAGAACCTGGCTGATGTGTTTCGCTGGACTTGTGTAGCCTCTCCCCAGCTTAGAGAGGGACTTGCATGCAGGAGCAGAGAACAGCTTCTACGCAAATTGTTTAGCCAGCCCCCTTCCATGGCTCTCTTGCACCAGACTAGCTTCCCCTTTTGCTGTGTCCTGCGGTGCTCGGTTTGTGACATCTCCTTTGCTTCCACAGCCACAGACTGCAGCATCCCCCGCCCAGGATTGACCTCACTGCAGGCACCGGCTGAGCCCTTCATTTTCCATAACATTCCTGCTGTCTTTGTCTGCCACAGTTCCCAGGTCCCCTGTGTCTGTCCTCCTGCTCCCATCCAACAAAGATGAGGGCTTACAGCCATAGAGCTCACTCCTGCACTGTGGTCTGGCCCTGGTCTCCATCTTGTTTGGGCGGGGGCAGCAGGAGCTCAGAGCAGTCTCTGCCCACTGGGCAGGTGCAACAAGAGACGGGAGCGGCTATCTCTGCCTTCAAGTGAGGGAGACTGGCCTCTGCTGTAGAGGTGACATGATTGTGGGGCATTGTGTTACTGGTGACAAACAGAAGCAGGAAGCAGGGTTAAGAAGTTCAGGGCATCATCTGCATAATCCCTTTGCTGTTTTGCCTGAAGCCAGTTTCTCTGCCATGAGTCGGGGAGACAGAAAAATAAACGCTGTTATCAGGGCATACCGGAGTGTGCTTCCAGGTTTGGTTTGCATGAGGGAGGAATAACTTTTAATTCATTATTGTAAATGAATGTTAAGTGGGGGGGTTCCCCCCCCCCCCGGGAGATTTCAGGAGCCCTCTGGAGTTCTCGAGAGAAATCAGATTTGAATGTAAGGAACATTTGCAGTCCCAAAGCCCTTGAACGGTGCATAATGAGGCTCACGATTCCAAGGGGCCAACTCTCACTTCCCCCTGGTGTCTTGAACTCCCCCCCCCCCCCATTGGCATGTGCGTGTACCGTTCTGCAAGTGCAGATAGAAACAAAGCCCCTCTGTCACCTCTGCACCTTCTCTGTATTGCACAGCATGGCCTGCTTGCCCATCTCATCCAGCAGGCTGCAGCCAGCTCTCATGTGTGACACGAGGTTTGCAGCAAAAGGAAAGCACAGACTTGTGTGCAGCAGGGAGCTAGAATTTCTGCCTCCTGCCAGAGAGTCATCTTTTGAGGGGCTGGGGAATCTGAAGGAGTACCCATTTTAGAAGGTGTGCGACAGTACAAACCTCGTCCCAAGCATTCCGGCTTACAGTAGGGTCACTGCAGTGGTTGGGTCTATTGCTGCAGCATGCTGTTGTTTATTAGGGACAGTCTTAGGAGTGGCCTGGCTTGGAGTGCTTCAGAGCTGCCTCCCCCCACCCCAGCCTTGCCTTCCTCTGTGGATGGATTTTCATGTGAGCTCCAGCAGCTGCTAGAGAGGCTGCAGCCGCAGTAGTTTCCCTGCTTTCCTCAGTAAGGAACTTGCTGTATGTTTTGATGTTTAATAGTCTGAGCTGCCAGAGCCAGTGTAGGACGATGGTGATGTAGGGGGGTCGTTTTCCACCTGCAGCTTCTGAGTCAGTGTCTGTCTGAGAGCAGGAAGCAGTCCCTGGCAGAGGAAGTATGGATGTTACTCTGATACTAAGCACGCTCGGGGATGAGCGTACCATGGGTAGAGATTGTGCTTTTGAGTACAGAGGCCTCCTCTCCCTTGGAAGCCAGAAACACAGAGGCCTCTGGTTCCTCTAGAATGAAATAAGCTGTGTGCTGACTACCATACTTCTTGTATTTATAACTTACCCTATCGGTGACTAATGTGTTTGTTTTTGTGATTTGCTAAAATAAAAAATGTTAGTGTGAGCGCGGGTATTGATGGGAAGTCTTCCCCTCTGCCTCCCTTACCAGCAGTGTGGTCAGGGGCTTCGCGAGGGGCTGCTTGGATGGACTTTATTCTGAGTTCAAATTGTAAACTGTGCCCGCATAAGCGGGCTTTCGTTTAGTGCCTGCTTGCCGACGTGATCTCCTGTCTCACGTTCTGATCTCTGCTCCTTCCTATGTTGATTTCTGTATCGTTTCCACAGATGTATGTACTCTCAGGAGGATAAAATCTTATTTCAACTTTCCTGCTAAGTGCATTGACCATTAAGTAGAAACCTAACAACATGGCTGTAGTACCAAGTGTTTGGATCATGATCAAATCACTCCTTCCTGGTGGCTTTGTCTGCATGGTGGTAGTGTCGATAGGGAAGCCAGCTGTAGTCAGTCCCTGGGTGCTCTTGCTCCCTCCTGGCTCCTCCACCTGTGAGTTGGTAGTAGTATTAGGGAAGGGAAATAGGTTGCAGACTGGTTCCCAGGGCTTTTCCTGTTCTTTGTGGGTGATTTGCAAGTGAATCGATGGGCTGATTGGGAGGCCAGGGTGGAGAATGGTTTGCTGATTTTAAAGTGCCCTACTGTCCTCCTTCTGACCAGCTTACCGCTAGTGCTGGCAAGCTATCCTGAAGTAACGCAGCCTAGCTGCTCGGGGAATTGTCACCCCCCCCATTGCCCGGTAAACATATTGCCACCTCCTGGAAGGTTCCAGGGAGCCCCTGGCTATGGGTGAATCCCACCCCTCTCACCCCAGCACTAGTGATCTGCCTGGAAGGAGCAAGCATCCGTTCAATCAAGTGTTACTGAATGTTTTCGTGTGCCATATTCAATGCCTGTCTGAGCTCCACCTCCTACACCATTCTGATTGAACAGACCCACCTTCGCCCCAGTCTCCTTGTTTCCCTGTGGTCACTACGGCAGTAGCTTGCGTGCAATGATAACGATGGGGAAGAAGTGTTTGTTTTTTAACTTTATTTTATTTGATGCCAGAAATATTGTTCTCTTTTTTGGAAAAACTGAATCTCACCATCTGCTTCAGCTCTCAGCTTCTTGCCGCTCCCTTGCAGATAAATCCCTGCTTCCCTGGATGTGTTGCCCTGTTGCTTTTTTTCCAGGACACTTCCCTTCTGCTGGTTGCCAACGTCTCCTGTCCCCGCAGTGACTCCAGTTCCTAATGGTTGTGGCTTTGCTTTCCTCCTCCTGTGTAGCACTGGCTCATAGCTGAGACAGCTGTAGTAGGATGGCTGCCCCTCCTTGCATACAGCTGCTTTATAGGCCTCCAGGATTATCTTTGCAGTAAAGAACTGGGACCCCTTACAAACAGCTGGGAACAAGAACCAGTCAACTTTCACAGATCGTCAGCTGTCCTCCTTGATCCACAGCTCAGAACCTCTGCGTTAGAGAGCTGGATTACAGCCTGTAACGTTTGAGCTAAATTATGTCTCCACCTTGTGGTCAAAAGCCAAAGTAGCACTTGTAGTGCCTGGAGTGCTCCTCATGACTCTTCTGCAGAGTGGCTGAGTACTCGGTGATGCATCATTCAACGGAGGGGAAAAGCTTTGGTTTTGTTTTTTAAGTTTAGTAGGAAAGTTAGGTGAGATTTGATTCTCCTGCAAGTGTGTAGGTGTGTGGGGAGAAGCAGAGAACATTTCAGTCTCGTGCTGCTTTGCGAGCAGACATTTAAACCAGACTACCAGAACAAAAGCAAAGAGCCATTAAAACCCAGCATCAGTTCCGTGTAGCAGAAGGGCATGGAGCTGCTCCCTGTGCTCAGAGGCAGAGCCTGTTGCATGCAGGCACAGCAGTCTATTTCAGATGGCTTTTCTCTTTGTATGTTTGAATACTAGTGCTCAGGGATGGCTCACGGAGGATTCCTGCGCCCCAGCTCCTGGGGAGCTTGGCTATAGAGGCGCCACTTGCAGATACGACAAATGGTGGTTACAGACAGGACCTCAGCTAGTTGATAAGAATCTGCCTCTAGCCACACAGGTATAACTGTTAAAATGTGGGCAGGGCCATCCTTAGGCATACGCAGCATACACAGCTGCATAGGGCACCATGAAATTTGGGTCACCAAATTGCCGCAAATTTCATGGTGCCCTAGGCAGTTGCGTGCTGCATACGCGGCAGCACAAGCCCCGCGACCAGCCCTATCCCCTGGCCGGCCCCTCCACAAGCTGCGCCCACTGCAAGGGGCAGGGCCGTCCCTAGGGGGGTGTGGGGCAACTCCCTCTGCCCCACCTCTTACCCTCCCCCCCCCCGGCTCTGCACCCGGCCTGCCCCCATTCCACCTCTTCCCCCAGCGACCCCGCACTCGCCGGCAGCGCGGGAAGCGGAGCAGCCCGGCCCCAACCAGCTCTACTCCACCAGCTCCCAGCCGCGGTGCTCCGCTTCCCGCCGCCAGTGAGTGCAGGGAGGTTGGGAAAAGCATCGCCTCCCGCACTCGCCGGCGGTGGCAAGCTGAGCGATGCGGCCCCAGCCCGCTCCGCTTCCCTTGCCCCGGCCCCAGCCGTGTCACTTGGGGGCGTGTGTGTTAGGGAAAGGTCGTCCCGTTTTCCTCTCTCTTCCCTCTCCCCCCCCCCCCCCCCCCCAACTCACTGGCGGCGGGAAGCGGAGCCCCGCAGCTGGGAGCTGGTGGAGTAGAGTGGGCTGGGGCCGGGCTGCTCCGCTTCCCGCCGCTGCCGGTGAGTGCGGGGGGGATCCCTTGCCCGAGTAACACGGCTGGGGAAGCGGAGCGGGCCGTTCCCGGCTCCCCGCAAATCCCCCGGGCCACTCTGGGCCTGTGGGACTTCCAAAAGTGTGGCCCCCCGCTCCTGCCTCCCAGACCCGGGGGTGGGGCTGGGGCCCCACACAGCCAAATGTAGGGCACCCAAATGGCTTGGCACGGCCCTGGACGTGAGTTCTGCGCTCCTGAGCCACGTGCTGCAGGCAAGTTAAGCGGAGGTTAAATTGGGCTGGGTTTGGAGGAGCCAAGTCATCTGACAGAGACCTGTGAAACCTCCTTTATTTCCATGCCACTTCAGACGTGCTCAGCAGGGCTGTCCCTCCCTGTTCGAGGGCACCGGGACCGTCGCTTTTTAAACGTGGTGGTAGTGGAGACCAGGGAGCAAAAGGGGAAGCTCCCTTGATTCTGGCTCTTCCTTGGATGGAACTGGTGTTCTGAGATGTCAGCCAGGGCTTAGAAGTGGGAACTGCCCCATTTATCTCAAATAGGGAAGGACTCTGAAGCCCACAATCTAAACAGCTGCCTGGCTAACTTCTGCTGCTGATTTTAGCAGCTTATTCTAGGATCGCAGGTTCCTTTCTTACCTCCCTAGGGGCCAACCCCCTAACCTAACTCTAGACCCTTCAGCTTCCCCGCGCCCTCCCCCCCCTATCTGCTTCTATAATGCACTTGTATGATTTTTTTTTTTTTTTTTTTAATCTGTGGCACAGTGAAAGCTGAAGTGTGGAGACAGTGTAAAAACTGAAGTGAACACCACAACAAATAGCACAAAGGCCCCTGAATGGAGTATGGTATTTGGGGGGTTAATTCATTAAAACCCTCCAGTCTTCATTTAAATTAAGCTGCTGCCAGATTGGCAGTTTGTAGCACCAGGATCCAAGGATTTGTTCCTACTTTCTGCAGGATAAGCAGGGCCTTGGCTATAAACTGGGTCCCTGATATGGCTGTGTTTGCAGGGCAGACAGATTGTGTGTGTGTGGTTTAGAGTTGGAGATTAAATTTTATGCCTCTTCTGCTTTTGAGGCATTTGATGGCCTCACTGTCACCTCCTTCCTGAACTTCTGACCTGAAATAAGGAATCTGAAAGATCACACCACTGCCTGGACAACATGGTGGAAGTGGAGAGCGGGGGCTGTGAATAAGCTAGTGTCACTCTGAAGGATAAAGAATGCCCTTCTAATCAGTGTTGATGGCAAATCTTTCAGGATTTCCTCTCCTGCCTTTTTCACCTGTCCCCTCCCCTCTTTAACAGCTTCCCTGCATCACTTCTGCCCCTGGCATGTCCTGCCCTGAAATCCCAGCCCTTGAGAAGAACTTTGAGAAGCTGCAGCAGGGACTTGGGTAAAAGCCCATGGTTGCCTCTAGGTTGTGACTCACTTGTTGGTGCGGAGGCTGCTGTGTGTGATGTGAGCATCGAGCTGGCTGGGAGAAGAGCTGCAGGAATGCTGTAGGCTTGAGAGTTGGTTGGAGGCACCCACCGCTGAATGGCAGCAGCACTTATCTGGGCCAGCAGGGATTCAGAGAATGAGTGAGTCACCCTAGCATGGTACCTATCTGTCACAGCTGTGGCTCTGCCACCAGCCATTTGGGAACTGGCAGCTTTGTTTGGTTGTTGCTAGCAGTGGAGAGTTCCTATTGATGGAACTGAAGGACGTGACAGGTTACCTTATCCTGCCCACAAGCTGGAATTTCTTTTCCTTCACCAGGGGCGGCCAGTCACAGCTGTATTCTGTCCTTACTCCTCATTCCCATCTTCCTCAAACCAAGGATTTTCTTTACTGTCTTTTTCACAACCCAGTGTTTCTTTGCACTACTCTTCCTTCCATATTCCTTCTCTTTCCTGTCTCTTTTCCACTTCTTTCTCCTCTGCTCTGGCTCCTCTTCTGGGACACTCTCCGGTCTCCTTCTCCTGTCACTTTCAAGTGCCTGCAGGTGTTTAAATCTTAGAAGCACACACATTATGTTAATATTTCCAGGGTCTCTGGGGGACAAATTCTGGGTCACCCTCTTGCTGAGTCTTAAGATTCTAAATGTGCTTGGAGGTATGTTCACAGCTGCAGGATTGCTGTCCTTGGAACGTGAAAACACAGGCTCCACCTCCACTGCCCCTGCCCTCTTGTCTCCTGATTCCTAGTCCCTGTTGGTCTGCTTGTGCTGTAGAGCAACACACCCTTGCATGGGGTACAGAGCAGGGACCTATCTACACTCTCCACTCCGCGCTTCCTGGACTTCTGTGGCCCACAGCAAAATGGGACCAACAGGTCTTTAATGGAGAGAAGGGGAAGCAGGCTGGAATGGCTATGGGTTTGCCAGTATTTGTCTTGGAAGGAGACAGCCTTCTCATTTAGCCACCAAGAATGCTAGCGGGGAGCCAGCTGGCTACCAGGCCAGGCATCCAGATTTGAGACTGCAAAAACAAAGGACAAAGACACTTCTCTGGTGCTTTCTGTTTCTTTGGGTGTTAGATATTCTGGGAACGGCTCTGGTGGTGTGGCCTGGATGAGATCGGTATGTGTTGGGGTATGGAAGGGACGGGATGGCTTGGGGTTGCTCATGGGATACGATCTTCCCCTCTGTTGCTAACTTGAATACGGGTCAGGTGGATAGGAATTGAAGGTTGTGACCAATGATCCTGGAAGTACTTGTTCTAGGGCCGACCTGAGGCATACTAGTGGGGCATAGTGGGGAAAGCTTGCACTGTCGCTGTCCATGTTCTGCTTTTCCTGTAGATAAATAAGACTAATCTCTGGGCCTGTCAGTTGGACACTTCTCTGGAACTAAAGCTCAGAATTCCAACTATTGGTCTCAATAGCTGGCAAATGATTATCTCCTTCCCGATCTAGTCCTGTGGAATTTAATGCTTAAATGCACTATTTATTGGAGCCAAACAATAAAAAGCACCCATGCCAAAAGCTCTAGGCACCCTAACAGGTCATTAGACTTACAATAATACAGTAATTACCATCCGGCAGCCTTAAGTACTCCTAGACAGGTGAGATGCTTAGCCAGCCAGCAGTGTCAACTAATCGTAAACGGGTCACAAATGAACTTAGCTAGCCAGTAAATCAAAGCAACAGAAGAACCCCTTACCCTCCTCCCTATGGGGAAACCCTCAACTTCCCCCAAAATGCCTGCTAAGATAACTGCAAAAGCCATTTACCAAGTTCTCACCAGGGGAGGGCAAAAGTTCGAGTCTTGAGTGCCTTGTGGTGAATGACCTGCCAGCAGCTTCCCCTCTGCTATAAGGACACAGACTTCCCGGGGAGATCACCCCACCCAGCCACGGTTTAGTACAGGTTTTTTACATGCTTCCTGAATGGTGAGCACTAGGATACAGACCTGTTAGGTCCCAGAGTAGGATTGTTCCCTACAGCACATTCCCCAGTGTCCTGTCTGACCTGGTCCTTGTGTTCCAGGCTTTGGAGATGCTGCTGTCCCCTTTCGCTTTGGGAAACTGTTCCACAGAGTAATGGATCTCATGGTTGGGAGGTGTGGCTTTCGGGGTAACATGCTTGAACACCTCATTTTCTTAGTTCCCCCTCCTTTAGGGGATAATCAATTTACGGGGGATCGTCAGAGTGAATTAATTAATGTTAGTAACTTGCTTTGAGATCCTCTGATGGAAGGTGCTTTACAAGTACAATTTATTATTACTCCTAATTATGCTTCCTTGTGCACCCCAAAACCATTCTTCTACATCTGTGGGGTTTGCACCCTTCAGCTATTTGTAAAAGGTCTCCAGAATTTCCCTAAATCACCACTTTGTCAGGCTGTAGGTAGCTCTTCCTTGGCTGATGGAGAACCCCTCTGCATTGCCCTGGAAGTTGGCATGCATGGCTTGTTTTGCATAATTTACTTCCCAAATCATCATTTCCCCTCCCACTCTATCTGCAGGGACAGGCTGGGATTGCTGTTTGTTGAAATGCATACATGGCTATTCCACAACTGTTCTGCCCCCTGCTTCAGGAACACTTTAGGCCTTTGGCCAAGACACGCAGTTGGGCTCATGGGGGTGGAGGGGGTGGGGTGTTTGGAGGGGAGGTTGGAATCTTTAGTCCAAACCTCATGCCCCACGTTTCCATAACCTATCCCCTTGTCTTCCTCTTAGTCTGGAGAGGGGGGGAGGCCAGATCAAACCTTCTGCAATATGCATTCCAAACCAGCTTCCATTTTACTGGGTGGAGGAAGAGGTGGGAGCCCATTGCAGACTCTCACTAAACCTAGAGAGTCTGCTGTCCTGGGATAGGGGCTCATCTGCGCTGCAGTACTGCTGGAGGCTGTGCGTGCTACTGTCTCAGGTGCCTTCCCTTATTGCCAGCCGCTTGTGAGCAGAGTCTCCCGCTAAGCAGAGGGAGGGACTATGTTCAAACACAATGGGAGCCCAGCATCACTCTTTCCCGACTGCCCTGTTTCTGTGCCATGGTTTTTCACTATAGTCCTCGTCTCCCCAGGGCCAGGTATCTCTAGTATCATCTTCTCCGTTTTGTTGAATAAACGGAAGGTGCAGTGCAGTGAAAGAAAGGGGATGAAGATTTTGTCCTGTCTGGCCTGAAGCCTTTCTCCCCACGGCTGGCTGGCTGGCTGGCTGGTGTCAGAGGAGGGATGTGAAGGCTGTCAGGAGGGGCCTGGGAAAGGAGGTTAGCTGAGACAGGAGGGGGAAGTCCCACTCTTGTTCTTGAAGTGGCTGGTAAGCTGGTCACACAAAACAAACCATAAAAGAACCTCTGCTCCCCTCCCCCTACTCATTGGAATGTTTCTTGGCTCTGTACCCAAACTAGCAGCTGAACATAGTGGTCTTGCTTATAAAATGCAGTGTAAAAAGGGGTGGCATTAAAGAGTGGGCCAGAGAAGAGGGTTCAGCACTGACACTGCTGAATGCACAAGGGGGCTCTCGGCTGGGGAGGGGGCCCGTACTGCTGGATTGCAGCATGCAGGAGCAGCCCAGCACTGCAGGGGAGAGAAGTGTGCTGTAGGAGTGCAGAACGTTGATGGGGGAACTGTTCTGTGCTGCAGGATGTGGTGAGGAGGGGTGATGCTGCAGAGTGCAGTAGCAGGATGGAGGCTCGACCAGTGCATGGCACTGCAGGATGCGAGGTCTGGCTGAAGGGAGTACTGGCTCTGCTCTGCAGTGCACTGAGAGGCCTGCGTGACCCATCCGGTGCTTGAGGGGGTGGAGGTGCTTTTAGCAGTAGAGGTTGGGATCTCCTACTCAGGAAAGCGTACACCTTTTGTCTGTCATCCCCCTATCCCGTAACCCTCTGGACTGCAAAGCCCCTTCAGCTCCTGACTGTTACTGACCAGATGTGCCCAGCTGGTGCTAAGTAACCCTTCCCTCCAACCCGAGAGACGTGGCTGAAACCTCTCAGCCTGCCAGCCAAAGGGGGCAGTTGCACCGTCTCTGACCACCACCGGCACAGTGACACAGACTTTCCTGCTGAGCCGGCCCCAGAGCAGGCCCGCTGGATACAGGGCCCCTGTCTTTCATGTGCCTTTGTGCTAATTGGACCTTTGTCCTGCCATGTTGGGGGAGGGGTGAGTGCATGTCTTCCGTGTCTGTATGCTTGTGGATGATGGCCCTAGGCACTAAGGGCCCTTGCCTGTCCCCAGAGGAGCCACACTATGTGCTGCAGCCTTGCGAGCTCCCTGCGCTGCCTAGCCTGGGTCCTGTACTTGAGGGGCTCCCTCTGGAGGGCAGAAGGTCGCTAATTCCCTGCCCGGACTGTCCAGGGGGTAGCCAGCCATTGTGAGCCATGGTGGCGGCTTTGGTGGTTGGTTGTTGGGGCTCTTGCTTTAGGCCACCAAACAACAAAGATGGACACAGATCTTGGGTGCTGCCAACCTGGGCCGTGATTAGCGTGCCAGCCTGAAGGGGAAGTGTTCAGAGTCCCATGACTGCCCCACCCAAACGGGGAGATTGCTTGCCTGGCATTTCTTGGGCATTTCTGGAAGCAGAGCATTCACAGCCTAGCTTAGCAGCTCCGAGCTGTGCATGCAGCAGTTGCTTCAGCTATCGAAATAGGAATCCAAGTCAGACAGGCAGAGGGACTTGTTATGTTGTTATGGCAACTACAGTAATTAGCTCACGGGAAGAGCAAGGCACGGAATAGGGGCGTGAGCGTGCGTGAAGGCCACACACTTGGAAGAGACGGGCAGGGTGCAGGGCTGGTGTCACTTGGTGGGGAAAATGTGGAAGGATATCCCCTGTCCCACAAGGGGCACTGGCTTTCTTCTGCGAGGCTGGTGGAGACCAAGCCTCTTTGAGGCTTTTACAGATGATTAACACCCAGTTTTGTTAGCACCCTCTGGTTCCTGTGCCACCCCACGCTGGGCATGTGGCGTGGATCCCAAGGTAATGGTGAAGTAGTCCCAAGTGCTCTCTGCCCTATGGGGGCCAGCCCCCTGAGGTAATTTGACTCCCTCCCGAGTGTGTTTTGGCCTCCAGAGGCATTTCCCTTCCCGTGAGTGCTAGGGATGCTCGGACTCCGACGTGAGAGCTTTCCCCTCAGACTTAGTATAAGAAATAACCTCTTCAGGTGGGCTCTGGGATCCATCCTCTGTGCTCCTTGTCCAGGGGGCACAGTCACAGGTGACCCTCCTCTTCCCTTTCAGCACCGGGCATGTGCTCACCTTGTGACACACAGGGCTCACTAACTTTGTGCCATGACCTCCCTCCAATGAATGTGGAAACGCATTGAGCAGTGAAGACAAATGATCCAGTCTCTGGGGATCTCTCTCCTTCCGTGTCCTGTTCCCCGCAGCATTGGGAGAGCGGCTTTTGTGTTCCCAGAAGTGCCCTGCGGGAGCTGTGAGCAAACAGTATGCCAGGCATTTACCTCTTGAAACGTGTGGGTTGCAGCTCCTCTTGGCTGCCCTGCCCTGTTGGCGGTGGCTGCTTTGGTGGCTTGGTGCCACTCGAATGGGCTGTGTCTGTGTGCTGCAGCGTTTCTCCCACCTGTCTGCCTGGGAAGGTGTTTCATGCACCTTTTGATCTGTGGAGACCCTATGCCGGGGTGTGCACTGGTGGGTGCTTTCTCCTCCCTATGTCTCCTCACTGTTGCCCCTGGATCTCATCATCCAGCCTGTGTGTATTGCTACAGGCCAGCTCTTCCCTTCCACCTTCAAGAAGGGAGCTTGTCCTACGCCACAGCAGTGGGGTCAGGGGGTCTTGCAAATGGGATCCAGGTGTCTGGCACATGGAGAATCTGGCATTTTCCTGGGAGGTGGGGGCAGGTTGGCACTGTGCCCATCAGGAGATGTTGGGGAGTGGGGTACCTAAGTGTTGCAGGGATCCCCTGGCCCTGGTGTGTATGTACTAGTTCGCAGAAGTGTCATGTGAGGTCTCTAATGAAAACCTGCGTCAAGAGGCATGTGGGCATGGTATGTAAGAAGGGGTGTGTGTGTCTCTGTCTGTTGGCCTTAAGAACATAATTTCCTTGTAGTTAAAGGCAGGTCAGTCAAAGGCAGCATGCCTTGAGGCCTACTTCTCCAACACACTTATCTCCCTGGGGGACCACTGTGTATTGTGTGTCTCACAATAGAAGTCTATTAGCATACTGAGTCAAATGCTAATGAAGAGCTTGTGGGGACTTCAGAAGAAAATTGACAGGAAGAGGTAAATAGCGTGTGGTTTTCAGGTGAAGCTCAAATGTCTGGTCTGGTTTGTCCTGTCTGGGGGTGAACAAGACTCCATAGACTCCTTCACCAGGACGTGAGCAGTGGGTTGGCTTCTTGAGAAAGAGCTCTCAGCCAGGCTTGGCTGAAAATGCTCGGAAGAACTTTGGGCGAGAGACTTCTTTAGACAGGGGGATAACTTGTCCCCTGAGCTTAGGCCACAGAAAGCTTGTTATGATTTTGTTTTATATGTGACCCTTTGTCTCCAATAGTTCTGTTTGCTATCATGACCCCGTGGTCTCTGTTAAATAAACTTGTACTTGCTTTCTCTATAAACAAGTCTGAGTGATGTGTGTTGAGCAAAGCTGTGTTCGAAGGGGAGCGAATAGGCAGCAATGTCCTATTCATTGGGGAACAGCAGGCCTGGTAATTCTGTGAGCGTCCAGTGGAGCAGGGGCTGGACAGCACAGGGGACGCTTGGAGAGATCGGGGCGTGCCTGATGCTAGCCTGGAGAGAGAGCGAGGCCTGGAGGGGAATGCTTGTGTGGCCAGTAGCTGCTAGTGGTGTCAGGGAACTGACCCTGGGCAGCACAGGCAAGGTTCTCTCATGCTAAGAACAGGTAGTAGCAAGATGACTCCCCACCTTGGGTACCTGCGGGGAGTATCACACCTACTATCTCCTCAGCTCCCATCTATGCATTTCTGGCCTAAAGAAAGAACAGGAGGACTTGTGGCACCTTAGAGATTAACAAATTTATTTGAGCATAAACTTTCGTGAGCTACAGCCCACTTCATCAGATGCATGCAGTGGAAAATACAGTGCGGAGATTTTATATACACAGAGAACGTGAAACAATGGGTGTTACCATATACACTGTAACGAGAGTGATCAGGTAAGGGGAGCTATTACCAGCAGGAGAGGGAAAAAAACCTTTTGTAGTGATAATCAAGGTAGGCCATTTCCAGCAGTTGACAAGAATGTGTGAGGAACAGAGGGGGAGGAGGGGAAATAAACATGGGGAAATAGTTTTACTTTGTGTAATGACACATCCACTCGCAGTCTTTATTCAAGACTAAGTTAATTGTATCCAGTTTGCAAATTAATTCCAATTCAGCAGTCTCTCATTGGAGTCTGTTTTTGAAGTTTTTTTGTTGAAGAATTACCACTTTTAGGTCTGTAATCGAGTGACCAAAGAGATTGAAGTGTTCTCCAACTGGTTTTTGAATGTTATAATTCTTGACGTCTGATTTGTGTCCATTTATTCTTTTACGTAGAGACTGTCCAGTTTGGCCAATGTACATGGCAGAGGGGCATTGCTGACACATGATGGCATATATCACACTGGTAGATGTGCCGGTGAATGAGCCTCTGATAGTGTGGCCGATGTGATTAGGCCCTATGATGATGTTCCCTGAATAGATATGTGGACACAGTTGGCAACGGGCTTTGTTGCAAGGATAGGTTCCTGGGTTAGTGTTTTTGTTGTGTGGTGTGTGGTTGCTAGTGAGTATTTGCTTCGGGTTGGGGGGCTGTCTGTAAGCAAGGACTGGCCTGTCTCCCAAGATCTGAGAGAGTGATGGGTCGTCCTTCAGGATAGGCTGTAGATCCTTGATGATGCGTTGGAGAGGTTTTAGTTGGGGGCTGAAGGTGATGGCTAGTGCCGTTCTGTTATTTTCTTTGTTGGGCCTGTCCTGTAGTAGGTGACTTCTGGGTACTCTTCTGGCTCTGTCAATCTGTTTCTTCACTTCAGCAGGTGGGTATTGTAGTTGTAAACACTCGATAGAGATCTTGTAGGTGTTTGTCTCTGAGGGTTTGGAGCAAATGCAGTTATATCGCAGAGCTTGGCTGTAGACAATGGATTGTGTGGTGTGGTCTGGATGAAAGCTGGAGGCATGTAGGTAGGCATAGTGGTCAGTAGGTTTCCGGTATAGGGTGGTGTTTATGTGACCATCACTTATTAGCACTGTAGTGTCCAGGAAGTGGATCTCTTGTGTGGACTGGTCCAGGCTGAGATTGATGGTGGGATGGAAATTGTTGAAATCATGGTGGAATTCCTCAAGGGCTTCTTTTCCATGGGTCCAGATGATGAAGATGTCATCAATATAGCACAAGTAGAGTAGGGGCATTAGGGGACGAGAGCTGAGGAAGCGTTGTTCAAGTCAGCCATAAAAATGTTGGCATACTGTGGGGCCATGCGGGTACCCATAGCGGTGCCGCTGATTTGAAGGTATACATTGTCCCCAAATGTGCAATAGTTATGGGTGAGGACAAAGTCACAAAGTTCAGCCACCAGGTTTACCGTGACATTATCAGGGATAGTGTTCCTGACGGCTTGTAGTCCATCTTTGTATGGAATGTTGGTGTAGAGGGCTTCTACATCCATAGTGGCTAGGGTGGTGTTTTCAGGAAGATCACCGATGGATTGTAGTTTCCTCAGGAAGTCAGTGGAGTCTCGAAGGTAGCTGGGAGTGCTGGTAGTGTAGGGCCTGAGGAGGGAGTCTACATAGCCAGACAATCCTGCTGTCAGGGTGCCAGTGCCTGAGATGATGGGGCATCCAGGATTTCCAGGTTTATGGATCTTGGGTAGCAGATAGAATGCCCCTGGTCGGAGTTCCAGGGGAGTGTCTGTGAGGATTTGTTCTTGTGCTTTTTCAGGGAGTTTCTTGAGCAGATGGTGTAGTTTCTTTTGGTAACCCTCAGTGGGATCAGAGGGTAATGGCTTGTAGAAAGTGGTGTTGGAGAGCTGCCTAGCAGCCTCTTGTTCATATTCCGACCTATTCATGATGACGACAGCACCTCCTTTGTCAGCCTTTGGGAAAGATCAGCGATGACTGGGGGTGACATGAAGCAAATCTGTCTCCTCCCTGGAGCCTCCTTCCAGTGTTGTTTTTTAATATTAATTTATTCATACAATTAACCCTGACTGCGCTGTCGGTCTTGGTGCTGCAATTCTGCACTGATTGAGGAATTTGACCTCCTTTGTCCCTAGAGGCTCCTGGCAAGTTGCTAGTGTAGCATTCAGCGTCTGTCTGAGAGCCCCAGACGTTAGTTTCTTCCTCCACCTCCAACACAATCACATTGCTTTCCCCCTACTCCCAGCTGCAGAGGATGTTCAGTGTTAAGGTTCCTTCTGGAAGTGGAGAGAAGCAGGGTGCCATGTGCAGAATTCTCCTTCCTGTTTCCAATCCACCTCCCTACCCCATCCTAAAGGAAGAAACCTCCAGTGCATCACCTAGCAAGTTTGCTAAGAGAGGAAACAAAAATATACACATGCGTAAGGATGCGGCTTGTGGCATTGAGGTAGCCGTGTCAGTAGGAAGGCTCAGGGAACACCTTTTTGGATCAATCGCTTGATCAGTCTATCTTTAGGTGCTTTATATCCCCCTCCCCCATTTCCCCTCGCCTTCATTCCTAAAATGCCCACAGTTTTTAATGTATCTATCCTTGCTTACCCCTCTGTGGGTCTGGGAAGTGCTGTGATTGCCACCTTCCATGTGGGAGCCATGGCACAAAAAGAATAGATGACTTGTCCCAGGCTAGTGCCCGAGCCAGTGGACTATCTTTGCTCCCAGCAGCCATCTTGTAAATGGGGCCAAGGAGGTCTTGCTCCTTTCTCTGCATGGTGCAATGTGGCATTCCTATTCGTACAGCTCTCACACCCAACTATGGAAATTGCCTGCTAGCTCTTCTGTTCTGTGGCTTTGTCTTTCCTCAGGCTTTATACTGCTGCGCAGCCCTGTAGTATCTGAGCACTTTTCTTGCATAATTGATAAGCAAAAGTGCAGTCCCTAATGGACTTCATGGAGCCTTTTTGGCTCTTTTCCCTTCTTAAGGTATAAAACAGTGCGAGGGAGGGGTATGCTTAGTTTGTTTTTTGGGAAGGGGTGAATAGAAGAGAGTTGTTATTGTCATACATGTTATGGCAGAAAGGCTTTGTCAGAGAGGAGGGTTTTGCAGCATTTCCTCATGAAACTGCTGTTTGAGAGTGGCAAAAGCAACTTCTTTAGTGCCATATTGGTTTTGTTGTTGCAGATTGTAGCCAGTAGCAGAGGGTACAGTGAAATGAAATCTCACCTTCCTGCCCTCAAATCCCTCTTTGGGTGGAGGGGAGTATGACCACTCGTTGCTCTTGACCAAGCCAGCAGCCGCTTCCCTTCAAAAAACAAAAAATAAAAAAAACACTGTGTGCAGGATTGACATGCTGGTAGTGTCTGATAAGAGGTGGAGGGAAATCCTATGGTTTCCAGAGTCCATTTAAACATGCTGCTCAGTGCCATCAGAGTACTGCATGAGAGACCCTGAAGCTGAGTTTGGTCAGGAGAAGTGGCATCTGCAGTGAGCAGAATTTGCTACTGCTGATTGATTAATAATAACTAAGAGCATATTTTTGATCCCCAACATTATGTAAGAAATTAGGGAACTTGGGGAAGTCTCTGGTTTCAAGTCCAGAGTGATGGAGCTAGGTCTCAGCGAGTTCGTTAAGGGTTCCTGAGAGTGGGAGTTTAAAGTTAAATGGATGAAGAAAAGCATAGAAGACCTAGAGGTGCAGATTAGTCCCTTGCTGCAAAATCTATTTGATGCTAATTTGATTCCCATCTTAAAGTAACATAGAAGTTATCTTAGCAGCTGGCACAAATTGACTGTCTCCTGGATTGGCACAATGGCAGCAACTGAAATGAAATTGCCCTGAGTTTGCTTCCTCTTCTGGACTACTCCCATTCTTTTTCTCAGAAAGGTAATCTAGAATGAAGATGCCGTTCTCCAACAACAACCACAAAATTACATGTTTTTGTCTCGTGCAGGAGGACTGGCAATACCCAGACGGCATTGCTGGGCAGCTCAATTATGTACTCTAGTTGGTACCAGGAAGAGTGAAACACTGGTACAGAACAGAGCTGGAAGATTTCCTTGATTCTTTAATCTTTTGGCTGACTTTGGCTGCCTCCACAGATAGGTAGACAGCATGTGTTTTTTAATTATAACACTTAGGCCATGTCTACACTAGTGTTACGAATTACACCTGGTAGGACACGCATACAACTGCTGCGAATTATACCTTGTAGGACACGCACACAAATGCTACGAATTACACCTGGTAGGACATGCACACGAATGCTGGATCACTCCTCCTGGTGTATAATGTGCTGGCATTTAAACAATGGTGGGCCCCAAACCAAAATGGAGTCACATGTGCTAACTTTTCCTTAACACTAGCATTTATGTCAGCAGAACGTACGTCACTCGGGGTGGTTTTTTTCATACCCCTGAGCAACATAAGTTTTGCCAACATAAGTGCTCGTGTGCACAGCACTATGATGGTGGGAGATGCTCTCCCACCAACATAGCTACCGCCGCTTGTTGAGCTGGTTTTATTATGTCAACGGGAGAGCTCTCCCATCGGCATAACGCAGCTACGCAAGCAATCTTACGGCTGCACAGCTGTATCAGTACAACTGTGCTGCTGTTCGCTTGTAAGTGTAGACATGGCCTTAGTGTGTGTGTGACAGAGTAAGTGTCAGTCTGATCCTGCCCCTTTCTAGCTTCCCTCCAGAGTATTTGGACTTTGAGAGAAGGGGATGGAGTTAGAGCAGTGGATGACGCTTCATATGCAGAAGCTTTACAAAATATATCTAAACTAACTTGGACCATTTTTCATTTGGTTTTTGGCTAAGATGCTGTTCTGGTGTGCCTGCCCGTCTACTGCTGCCCGTAAGGGTGTGAGCACCTGCACCTCTGTTAAAGCGGGTAACATTTCCAGCACCTATAGCCCTTATTGTAATTATTGGTATTATCGTAGTGCCTGAAACAGAGGCTGTGGTAGGTGCCTACATATACTCTTACATGCTTAGCTTTTAGTCACCCCAGTTTTTGACTATTGGCCTTCCTGGAACTTCCACATAGAGCTCACCGTCCATGGCCATCTTTGTAAGTGCGGGTCCCTGACACAATGGGAACTATCTACTGGAGAACAAACTTCTCTTGAGCTTGAGGTTCCTAGTTTGAAGAAAAAAGAGCAATCACTTTCTTTACGAGAGGTGCCATTTGTTTACTGGATTTACTAGAGGCAGTCGCTACAAGGTGTTTTTTCAGTGGTCGCTCACTGTCGTTGCTATGAAGTTGTTTTAGAATGGTGTTTGCTACTTTCTGGAGAAGGTGTGGGAGCAGACACATCTTCCCCCACACACTTCTGATTGGTATAAATCCTGGTTCCATTTCTTGAGGTTACTGGACCCCAGATTCACTCTGGACTCTTTGGGACTTTTAACTGTCATCTCCTCCCCCTCTCTCTAACATGAAAGGAACCAACTTGCTGACAAACTGGCAACTACCAAGAGCTGGGAAATAAGTTTCAAGATGGTCCCGAGCTGAACACTTGGGGGAAAAAAAAAAAAAAAAAAAAAAAAAACCTTGGCTCTTAGATGTTGCTTTGATTTTGAAAGGTTTGGGTTACCTGCCTGGTAGAAAGCTCACACATCATGAGAGAATGGATCTTTATGGTTGTGTTTCTCAGACTAGGAACCAAAAGTCCCTCAATCAGTGAACAATGTTTTTTCTTTATGGTGATATTGCATGTGTGTTCTGACAGTAGTAGGCTTCCTGTTTGTCCCCAGAATCTCCTGCTTTGGTTCCTGTTTGGCATCTTCTTGTAGTTGTATGTTGTATTCCTTTATGATTGCTCTGCAAAATCTCTCCTATTCTTTCTGTCCTCTTAATTTTTATTCTGTTGGCCTGAAAGAATCATCTAATGGCTTAGCTTTAAATGTCGCCTTTCGCTTGTGTTTGTCAAGGGTGGGAATCCTCGTAAGCTGGCATGGTTTTTGTTTGTGCTTTTCCTAGGACTTTCAGTCGAGAGAGCTCTTGGACAAGTGGGTGGGAATGAGAAGTGTGCACATACTCTTAAAATCTCCTGGGTCAGAGTATATCCCTTGGGGGCTGTTGGAAAGTGGTGTTTGCGGTTACAGCTGCCTAAAGCTGTAATGAAGACCCTCCTTGCATCTCCTGGGAGTGAGAGGCGGTCAGAGCATCCACAGTTATGGATGAGGCTATTGGGAGGGGAAGTTGATATTGTGCAGCATATGCATAGCAGGAACGTCATGCTGCCGTAATGCACCTGACAACAAAGAATCTCTTCCTATGTTCCCTACGCCCTCCTCTCAAGTTCTCAAACCTCGGCCCCAGCTCAGTTAGGACTCAGCTCCTTTTTAGGTTTATTGCAGGTTTCCAAATCATTCAGGTCTGCCTTTTGGAGTCAGAATGAAACACAACAGAGTTGCATCTTTTTGTTTGTGTTATATAAACATGCCTGGTTGACAGCTCTAGACTGCTGTGGCTTGCAGATGTCCTGTGCACTGTGTGTCTGTCTGAAAGTATTCTCCTCCAGGCTCTGATGTCCCTGCAAGAAAAAGCTTCCTAATTATAATTCTGATGGGAGGCATTGTGAGCTAGTGGCTGGAGGTGGGACTCCTGGTGTCTGTTCCTAGCTATGACCTTGGGCAATCTTGGGTAAACCTCAGTTTCCTCATCTGTAATATTTACATATTACTTATATGTAATACAAGCCAGCTGTGAAGCTAGATTGAAATGTTCAGAAGACTGAGAACTTCTAACGACTGGGACTGGGGAAATGCGCATTATAGTGGTGCAGGAGTGTCACTGTAGTTAAGGTTGCATCATGACACCTGTTTAAAGACTGACCTTTCTAATTTTTCAAATATTGACATGCTTCGTATGCTTAGTTGGATTTCCTTTAAAGTTGGTGTGCTTCAAGAGGGTGAAGGGTAGGTAGTGACCTAAATTTGGAGTCATTTGAGGCAGGGCTTCCAGAGAATAAGCCCCCAAAAGAATAACCATTTTAAAATAAGTCCCTAGGTGGGACTTTTTGCGAAGTCAGAGACCAAACTGTTGAAGAGCTATGAGTGAAAATGGTCTCAATCTGTTGAGTTTTACGCCCGGGACTGCATGGCACTCACTAAATCTTTGGGGGATCCGAGTTCAGAACAGTACTTAGGAAAATATACACTTTTACAGTGTACATGCACCAGTACAGAAAAGTAGCTAGAGGGTTTCCATTTCTACCATCTTATATGCTTTAAAGCTTGACTCTTGTAAGCGCTCTAAAATCTGAGCGGTTAGTCTAGCTACTTTGAAATTAGGTGTGCCTCATGGGGTTGCTGGCGTAGCATTAGTGATCCAAATTTGGGGTCATTTGACCAAATGGTTCCAGAGTTACAGGCCCACCCCATACTCCCCCTTTCCCCCAAAAAACCCTTTTCAGGGCTGTGAACTCACTCTTCAAGTAACATAACTATGGATAAGTCCATCACAAGCCCCTACCTAGGCCAAAAGGAGTTTTGGATGGTGTGGCTGGAAGACACTACGAGTGTGTTGTGGGTGGCAGTTGTATTTTGACAGAATGTAATCAAAGTCTTTAGGCAGGGGGGAATTAGACATAGTGCTTCCTGGGAGATGAGGTGCATTAGGGGGCAGAGGAATGGGGCACTGGGAGAATAGAGTGAGGGGGTGTGGGGCTGCAGTGAGATAAGGGGGGGTAAATGGGGGTGGATGGTATGGGGGGGGAGAGGCTGGGAGATCAGATGAGAGAGGCATGACCCTTCCCCCCAGCTCTGCCAGTAAATGCCAGTCCCTGTGTGCTGTGCAACTCTGCCAGTGGCTTCCAACCACCTGCGCCCCAAGGCTATGCCACTGCATTATGTAGCTGTCCTTTACTCCAGGCCCTGGAGGTTAGTTGCATTATAGGAAGGGGGAACTAATGGCAATAGAAACGTTTGTGTATCTGGGAGTGAAGACTTCATGGAGGCCTTTCCTGCTTGGGATGTGGGGGCTGGGCACAGGAGAGCAGGCTGGTTGGAGTGGGGAGTGTAACGAATGTGTCACAGATGTGGCTGGGGCTGTGTGCTCAAGTGGGGCTGGTGGGACTCTGCTGATGTTAGGGTGCGAGGGGGAGCGAGCGGTCTGTTAATGGGGCATTGCTGGAAGATGGTGGGGGTCAGGTTACATGCGCAACCTCAACTCAGCTTTTCCTGCTTTACAGAAGTTTGAGTTTTGCTCAGCTCCATGTTCTGCAAGCATGTGGTATGCCACCATGCAACCTTAACTGCACATTAATGTTTGTTTTTGCCACTGAATTATTATTCCTATCAAACGTGACTCTTCCAAGGAATTAGGCTCCTATACACAGCTGATGTCCTATGTGCTGCTACACAGAGAGAAACAAGAAGTCTTTAAAAATCCAGGTTTTCTAGGCTTGATATAACAAACCCAGATGTCTCTTTTCTCTGAGTTATTTCCTTCAAGTGGGCAAAGAAATCTGATCTTACCTCTAGAAGTTAATGTCTACTAAATGAAAATATTTATTTAGCTTAATTTTACTCCATTCCTGGAAATTTCAAATAATTTACTTAAAATTACTGGATGTTTCTCCTGGATGGTCTGCATCAGGATCTCACTAATGAGACTTCCCCATTGTGGTCCTTAATTTCCTCACAGAGATGCTGTTCAAACTCTACTAGAAATCACAAATTAGGAATTTGATACAGCATAAAATATGAGATTAGTATTTCCTTGTATTTTATTTATTTAGCAGCTTAGTTCAAAGCTATTCATGTTCCCAACACCACTGGTTGGAGATTATGAAAAATTGATAGAACAATGTACAGCTGATGTATTTTTGCTATCAGTTCCCAAATCTAATAATTTTGTTTAACCCATTCCCTTTGGTTTTTAATTGAATGTAATATATTTGGAACATACGGGCCAATATTGCCAAGATCTTAAATTCTCTCGGCTCACTCTCTCCTTTTGTCTTCCATACACAGTGCTTCCTGTGTGTGTGTGTGTTTTTCCCCATATGTCTAGCAGATGGTCCATATGTTGTAGCGTGTACAACCACTTTCCTTACGCCCTGGTCTTGTAACAAGTGTCTGTTTTAACTTGACACTTGCGATTAGTCCCATTCATTTGAGTGAGACTACATGTATGTGTAAAGTCTATGAAGCAGAGGGTACGACTTTCTACAATCACTCATGGAAAAAGAAAGGGAGTACTTGTGGCACCTTTGAGACTAAGCAATTTATTTGAGCATAAGCTTTCGTGAGCTACAGCTCACTTCATCGGATGCTGTAGCTCATGAAAGCTTATGCTCAAATAAATTGGTTAGTCTCAAAGGTGCCACAAGTACTCCTTTTCTTTTTGCAAATACAGACTAACATGGCTGTTACTCTGAAACCATTCATGGAAAAGCCCATTCTAGATAGCACATGAAAACTGAAGGGCAAATACAGGTTTTGTATTTGCATTAATAATTTTAACATTTAAATATGTTGTCTTTTTTTAAAACAACCAGTTAGTTAACTATCTGGTTATTAAGCAATGTTTTGCAGAGTAACAGTATTAATAAGGCTTTTTGTTAGCTTGGAGTTGCTCTTTCAGAATAATAACGCTAAGAGAGGTAGTATGATCTAAAATGTACATCTTCCTAATTGCTGAACAAAAATCCAATAACTGAACTTGTTTAAAATCCCACAGTATTCTTGCCAGCAAGTTAAAGAAGTATGGACTGGATGAATGGACTATAAGGTGCATAGAAAGCTGGCTAGATAGTCAGGCTCAACGGGTAGTGATCAATGGCTCCATGTTTAGTTGGCAGCGGGTATCAAGCAGAGTGCCCCAAGGGTTGGTTCTGGGTCCGGTTTTGTTCAATATCTTCATTAATGATCTGGAGGATGGCGTGGACTGCACCCTCAGCAAGTTTGCAGATGACACTAAACTGGGAGGAGTGGTAGATACGCTGGAGGGTAGGGATAGGATACAGAGGGACCTAGACAAATTAGAGGATTGGGCCAAAAGAAATCTGATGAGGTTCAACAAGGACAAGTGCAGAGTCCTGCACTTAGGACGGAAGAATCCCATGCACCGCTGCAGACTAGGGACCGAATGGCTAGGCAGCAGTTCTGCAGAAAAGGACCTACGGGTTACAGTGGATGAGAAGCTGGATATGAGTCAACTGTGTGCCCTTGTTGCCAAGAAGTCTAACAGCATTTTGGGCTGTATAAGTAGGGGCATTGCCAGCAGATCGAGGGATGTGATTGTTCCCCTCTATTTGACATTAGTGAGGCCTCATCTGGAGTACTGTGTCCAGTTTTGGGCCCCACACTACAAGAAGGATGTGGAAAAATTGGAAAGCATCCAGCGGAGGGCAACAAAAATGATTAGGGGTCTGGAACACATGACTTATGAGGAGAGGCTGAGGGAACTGGGATTGTTTAGTCTGCAGAAGAGAAGAATGAGGGGGGGATTAGACAGCTGTTTTCAACTACCTGAAAGGGGGTTCCAAAGAGGATGGATCTAGATTGTTCTCAGTGGTAGTAGATGACAGAACGAGGAGTAACGGTCTCAAGTTGCAGTGGGGGAGGTTTAGGTTGGATATTAGGAAAAACTTTCTCACTAGGAGGGTGATGAAGCACTGGAATGCGTTACCTAGAGAAGTGGTGGAATCTCCTTCCTTTGACGTTTTTAAGGTCAGGCTTGACAAAGCCCTGGCTGGGATGATTTAGTTGGGGATCGGCCCTGCTTTGAGCAGGGGGTTGGACTAGATGACCTCCTGAGGTCCAATCCAACCCTGATATTCTATGATTCTATGAAAGGCAGCCTGGCAGAGGGATCTCAGTATTCACCGTCCTAATGTGCACATTAAGTATAAATAAGTTTTGCCCTTCAGTTTTCAGGTACGTGCAAAAAAATTTTTGTGTTAATCATAATATTACTCAACACCAAATTTTGTATAATTTCTGCTTCACCACAAGTAGTCTATCTAGAATGGGCTTTTCCATCAGTGATTGTATAAAGTTGTGCTCTCTGCTTCACGGATTGTGGAGTAGTCCAAAAATCATAAGATTTTGGTTTATGGCTGGAAAACATTTCAGCTGACTTAGAAAGATATTGTAGAGAATACTCTACTTTAGCTTTGTGAGGTATTAGCAATCATTTGGGAGGCGACTCTTTAATTTAGCAAAAAAGACATAATGAGATCCAATGGTTGGAAAGCTAGACAAATTCAGACTAGATATTAAGGGCAAATTTTTAGCAGTGAGGATAATTAATATTTGGAACAACCTAGCTAGGGCTGTGATGGATTCTCCATCACTTGAAGTCTTTACATTGTGACTGGATCTCTTCTTAGATCAGAAGTTATGGAGGTTAGACCAGATGATTGCAGTGGTCCTTACTGGCTGTAGAATATGAATTCCTCCAACCCAAGTCAGGATGTGTTGCTTCATTTGTTATTAGCTGCAGAATTTACAAATTCCTGGAGATTTGGGTATGGGGGAAGGAATGTTTCCTCGCTCGACAGATGGTGTGTGAAAATCTGTGAAGTTTGATCCATGGGAAAAGTGACTGGCCTTCTGAACTGTTGGTAAGACAGATATTTGAACACATGGCTGCCTTTCGTCACTCCTGCTGAAGCTACATGTCTTACAAACATCTCTCCTTGGCTTCTTAGGATTCTATGAATGCACTATTAGTTTAGTTTTTTTCTTACTTCCTTGGTTTTATGTAATCTTGCTTTATTTGTGACCACAATAAACAAGCCAGTAAAAATTGGAAAGAGCATTAGGAAAAGATGCAATAGGAGGCCACGCTGTATTACAGGGCATAAGGTTAGACTAGATGGGACCAAGCAGGCCTCTTCACCTCTGATCTCTGGTCAGAGATTGAGTGTACTGTGTGTGGCAAGGAAGAGGGGTTTAAAAGGACCGTCTCATCTGGTGGGGCCCTTCTCGAGTCAAGAGTTGAAGGGCGCTCTGCTGTCACCTGGAATCAGATCCGTGATCCTCCAAAGTTCATGTGAGTCAACCTTTCTGTGTTTGCTTGCTGCCCTGCAGGCTGAACAAGGCTCTTGCTGTTGGGGGCTGGAGCAGCTGCATGTGGTCAGGAGGTGCCTTCCCTCTTGGAGCTGTGCTGGAGTTGGCCTGTTTGGTTACCCTGGAGACAGAGCATTGTGGAACGCTTTCCTCGGACCAGAAATAGTTTGCTGTACCTTGTGACTGCAGCGCTCTCCTCCTTCCCTGGTCTGGGGCCAGCCCTTGTGTGTGCTGGGAGATGAGGGTGTCGGGCCATGGCCCCAAGTCACAAGCTCTGGTGTGGGTGGGGTCACGGTCACCAGCCTGGTCCCCTGCTCCTGCCCCCTGCAGTAACAGTGTTAGGTTTCAGGGGAGTAATTGCACTTGATTTCTGTCCCCCCTGGTGTTTCAGTGGTCATGTCATATCTGTTGAGGCTGTGACGCTGTAAGCTGGCTGCCAGGGCCCAGCAGCTGAGTAGCACGTAGTGCACTCCTACCTCTCTCTCCCTTCTCCTTTGCTCAGCTGTTTGGCCTTTGGCTTCCCCGTGTCCCTACACTTCACAATAGGTTCTCTACAGGCGTCACTTGTTCACAAGGGCAGCGCGATCCATGTGGGCAGCAGGGCCTCCTGATCTGTAAGTGCTGCCATGTGGAGTTGGGAGGCCCTGGGTGGAAGGGGGAAGAGTTTATCTTAATCTCTGGCCACTGAGATGAGGCTGATAGGAAAGGGTGCCTGGTGCTCTACTCACTTATGGTTCGAATGGCATCAGGCACTCAACAGGCGCAATGGGAGTGTGGGGCCTTCTCTGGAGAGAGCCTGCAGGTCTGGAGTGCTCCGCCTTTAGTGTGTCACAGCCTCTCCGTCTCATCCCCTGGGGGAGGCAGTAATCTGTCTCAGATCCCTTTGCTGCTTGTGGCCATGATTTTAGGCCAGTACAGTCTCTGGCCATTTGGGCCCTGTTGCTCTCTGGAAATATTCTGCTTTCAGTTCCTTCTTTTTCAGGTGCAGTCAGGCTGTGATACTATGCACTGCTGCAAGGCATTCTTGGTAGAGTTACACAGAACTTGGGAGTCTCTTTTTGGGAGGGCCTTGCATCAATATTTTTATTTCGTGTTTTCTCCTGAGGTCCCACGCATTGCTGTGGGGGTACAAGTGTGTCTACAGTCCACCCACCCATCACAATTTCACATACCTTTGATGCAAAGCTATATTGTGGCTTAAATTTGTTCTAACCCCAGCCTTCCAAGGGCAGAGCTTACAGGGCAATCTGGAAGCAGCAGGTTACTTTCCAGCTGCTTTGCACAACGTTTGCTCTGAGGGATACCGCTACAGGCAGAAGCCAAGCCACTCCTTTTTCAGCAATGCAGCAAAAGACAGGGGCACTGCACCATCTCCCCACCAAGGCTTTGAGAGTACGGGGCTCCTCCAGGCATTCCTCCTTCTTGCTCCTTATTTTGGGATGATTCTGGAACGGAACAGTGAAAACATAACTGCTAGGACTAGGAAGGAGGGAAGGGTAAGAAAAAGATCCTCCCCCCTCCCCAGTGGCAGCAGAGGAGGAAGTGAGCATCTCTCAACCCGTAAAGTCAGGATATTTGCTACACTGGAGCAATGAGAAAGTGAAGACAAAAACCCTGCTGGTCCTGGGCTGCTGCTCCCATCCCAAGAGTGAGCTATTGTGCGCGGCGCCTTGCTGTGCTCTCCCTGTGGTGCAGCTGTGTTGTTACTTGAGGCTTTCAGGTGCAAGAGGCAGGGTGGTGAAGCCTCGTGAGGAGCCTGTCAATTAAAGCATGGTTTCATTCCTGCCACTGACCACACCATGTAGTCCAGCCAGCCAGCCAGGCCCCTGCCGCTCATGCGGCAGTGTTATTCCCAGAGAGAGGGCCAGGGTGGACACACATTTTCAACTCAGCCTGATGGAGGTCCAGAAAGGAGGAAGTGTAGGAGGTGGAGAGGGGGTCAGTGCCAGTTTCCTCCACCTTCCCCTTGTGTTGGTAGGTGGGGAAGAAGGACATTGCTAACTTCTCTGTTTCTGGGGGTCTGCACCCCTGGGAGAGCTGGGGTTTAGCAGCTGTTAAAGTTCCGGCTCTTTCGTGCCCTCTCTGTGAAGCTTTGCTCTCCCCTCACACCCTCAGGTGTGCAGGGCAGGGGTGGGCGAGGGGAAGATGAGGATGGGGAGAGCCAAGGCTCAATCAGGGAATTACACCTCCTTTCTCTTGGCTCCTCAGTGACTGAAAAAACCCTCTGTTCCTTGGCTAAGATGGGCAGAGCCCCTGCAGCTCCCTTCCCTGCTTCCATATGTGTTAAACGTTAGGGGCAGAGAAGCCTTTTCCCCTCACCTTGATATTTTTTCTTTTAATCCAGATGACAGCCCTGCTTGAACTGACATTGCCTGTCTGTTGCAATAAATATGCTTAGCACTTAGCAAGCACTTCTTGAGTGCTTGATCAGCATTCCACCACAGAGCCCATGCACCGGCCCTGAATGCAACTGGCAGTGCTCCCCGCTCTGGTCCTCCGGCCCACGTGATGGCTGTGCATTACTGTAACTCGATTTATCTTCTTGTCTCCTCTGATAGTTCCTTTTGCACTGAGATCTGGCAGAACTCATTTCACATGAGTGTTCCCAGGTATCTACTCACACGCCCCTCCTTGAAAAGAGGGCCAGTCTCAGCCATTGAACTCAAGTTGGTATTTCACATCTGTGGCAGAGACGAGCCCAAAGCATTCCACCCCTGCACTACTTGCTTTAAAGGCAACTTGGGAAAACCAACCCAGCAATGACCGTGGCGGGCGGGATGTCATCCACAGCCTTCACTATGTGCAGATGCGTTGCCCCATGCAGCCTTGCCCCGTGACAGTTGTGAGTTCCTGGGAGACTACTGCATTCCAGCCATTTCTAGTCTGTCTCAGCCTTCTGCTGAACAGCCGATTCACTGTCTCCCTATGCCATCGGATCTAAACAAAAGTCTAGTTTTCAGTTTGCCAGCTTACACCCTCTTTCTTGCTTTCTTTCCAGATCACCAGAAACTGGAACGTGAGGCCCGAATCTGCCGACTTTTAAAACATCCAAATATTGGTAAGTACCCTTGTGGGGGGGTGGCTAGTGCTTGCTAGACTGTTCCTGGGAATAGATGGTGAATGCTCGCTGCTAGCCTGCCCAATTCTGGCCTTATTTGCCAGTGAAGCCTCATCACTTATTCCTTCTTTCTGCAGTCCCTGAATGCAGAGCCATTCCAGTCCCTGCTGTGATGCTGGAGATAGAACCCTGAACCTCCTGGCTTAGGTTCACGCGCATGGTGCTCCATGCCGTGCACCAAACTGTCCCAGATCCGGCTCTGTAGCCTTTTTGTTTGGCATTCTGCACCTGGAGCGGGCTGCTGTATTCACCCCACTTCCACCTCTTGGCGCTTCTTCCGTACACTACTGTAAAGGCTGCATTCAGTGAGATCCCCAAGTTTGATGCACAGTGGGCTAAGCTGTCAGCTCTCTCACCACAGCAGTCACTAGCTCTAGGAACAAAAGAGCTGATGCTTTGTTTCTGTTCTTGAAAGTGTTTTGTCTTCTGCTGAGTATGGCTCACACACGGTTGGTTTCCATGGTTATCCTGCATGCAGGTTTATTTTCTTTCTCTCAGTGAAATGGGGAGATGGAGAGAGAATTGCCCGCTTTGAAGGCTTTAGTGACAGGCTAAAAATAAGTGGTGCAGTCACGGGGACAGCTTTGACTTGAATTACAAGGAGGGGGAAAAAATAACTCAACTTCTAACAAAAAAAACACGTTATTTACTAAACTGCGGAAACAGGAACGGGATTGTTTTGCCTTCTAAAGCTCCATGGAAGTTTGCCCGTCAGTCCCTCTCCAGTGAAATTTGCCATTGGTTGCTAGAAACTGTCTTGAGCAAAAACTTTGAACCCTATTCATTGCTTTTATTAATGTATTTTATTGTGATCTAAAGAAGCGTTGGAGCCTACCTCGGAACTAATCTGAGGTGGTTGTGTTTCTCTGGGGCAGAATGTGGAATAACACCTTCAAGCAGATCTCTAATATTGTTCCTGTAGAGCCATAGGGAAGGCTTACCTTTGTCACAACTGCCCTAGGGGACGACATGGATTTTCTTTCACACAAGTATCCACGGTGGTGGTATCATGCCCCCCAACCCACCCAAATATTTATAAAAAGTGAATTGGAGCCATGGTACCAGGTTTGACAGCGCCAAAGACTAACCACTATAGCCTCAGAACAGGGACTGCCTGGGAAGCATCTGCACAAGCCTCCCCCAGGCTGCTGCACCAGGGTGCTTCCATCCTGACCTGGATAGAGCAGCTCTGGCCATAGTTCAGGCTGCATGACCCAGCCAGTCCATGGCCTCTTCGCTGATACTGCTAACAGAGACAACAGGATGGCCCTTGTTGGGACATGGACATTTATGTCTTAATTTAGATTTATATGATCACTAAAAAAGTTCTTGTCCAAACCTTTGGGTGCCCATGGCATTTTCTGAGAATACAGAAATAAAAGGCAGCAAGTTTCCCAAAAAGGAAGAGGAGGGGGAAGGTCCCCATCACTAGGTGCAGCTTCTTTCCTTCATGATACAAGTCCCCACTCCCTTCCTAAAGGCCAAGGAAAGGAGGTGGCCCTTGCAGTGTGTTCTGAAGGCCAACAGGTATAGGCTGTTTCAGACCGAGGGAGGTAGTGAGTGAATTCCATTATTCAGGGCCCCTCATCCAAAATGCGCTGCCAGCAGCCTTCAAACAGAGGCTGCTCCAACTCTGCTGACTGTGGCAGTATGGCATAGGCAACAGGTAGGGGGGCGGGGGGTGAGGAGAGAGAAAGAGGGTCCCTCAGATAGACTGATCCCAAGTTACGTGGGGCCTAATCAGCCTAAACAATTTATCCACTCTGAACTGGTGTCACAAACCACTTCAGAGCAAGGCAGCGATTAGTTAAGGATATTCTAAATCTAACACAACTTTTTTCAAAGTCTGTTGTTCCATAGATTAACTGATGCATTTCCCATTTATCAATTGACAGTTGTTTGATACAGTAATCGTAATTCTGGTTTCTTGAGTATAAATGTGTGTGGATGAATAGGGAAGTGTGTAACATTGATTTATGGTGAAAGTATGTACGTATGTGGAGTGGCCTTCGTGGCTGATCAATGTACATCTATTCCTGTTTTTTGTTATTACTGAGTGTAGTATTCATTTTGGGTCAGAGTTCAGGTGGTTGTGCTGCACTAGTCATTTCTTCTCTCTCCTTGATCAGTGGGACGTATTTCAGCACCTCTTCAAAATCAGTAGCTCACTCTGGGTATCCAAAATTCAAGGCAACTTTCAAAACAGGCATCCAAAATGCGATACATGTCACTAGTGACAAGTTTGAACAAGCTTTGTTTAGAGCTTTATCACAGGTAAACCCTGAGCTTCCATACTGTCAGGAAAAACCCATCAGGAAACGAATGGAGCAGAAGCTCAGCAGCAAAGAGCCAGATTAGTGAGACCAAACTCAGCAGGGCCATCTTAGTACAAAAGCAGCCAAATCAGGGCACCCACTCACAGTTAATACTTGCAGCAGGCTTGGGACTGTACATGCCTGAGCCCATCTGTGCATGTCTCTAGAATGCCACCAGCCTGAGGAAATATCTTGGGGAGTTCAGGAGGACTTTTACCCAGAGGGTTTAAAACGTGATCCTTGATCCTGTCTTCCCATCCCACTTTTTTAAGTGATTAGTCTCTGTGAATAAGTTAATCCATGGATCTCTTGCATAGTAATGCAGTAAGCTTCAGTGGCTCATTTTGGTAGCTAATGTCCAAACTTTTGGTGACCCACAGTATTTTTGTACTGAGAATCATGTAGGAGAAATGGCCATCAAGGTTGTCTCAATATCTTTCTCCTAGTGTGAATTTTTCTTCTTTTTCCTCTCTCCTTCTTTAAATTAATCCATACATCTCTTCTCTTGTCAAGCTTTTAGCGGATTGTAAGGCTGCACTCAAGGACAGAAACACTCTACAAGCAGAGCTGGCTGCATATGGAAACTGACCAGGATCACAGAAACCTAGTCAGTTTCTCTCCAGTTTGATCCATGAGTGAGGTACTTCAGCTGGTATTGGGTGTGTCCCATTCTTGTAATCAATTACCTGGTATAGTGACCTTCACCACACCTAGTGGGAAGATACTAATGGCCAGTGGCCAGCAGTCTTTCGGCAGAGGATTTCTTGTCCTAGAAAGAACTTTTTATTTTTAAAGACAACTAGCAGTTATAGAATTAATTTGAAGACCCCAAATAACTAGGGACAGGGTACATTCAGTATACCCCCAGCTTTAAATCCAAGACAGTTGGACCTTCCTGGGCTTAAAGGTTTCTGCTTGTTACACTGCCCCAATATGCACGGTGCTGGTGACATTGCACCACCACCAAACAGTTCTGCAGATTGGAGCCTGCATATAAAGAAGTGGGTTAAGTCGTCAACTTTTTGTTTGGAAACGCCATTCTGACAAGTACTGTGATACTGTGGTGAGCTGAAGCAGGCTATTACAAAGTGAAGGTTTTAAAGTTGGATGTATGTTTGCTGTCCCTCTTCTGGTTATTTGGAGCATGCAACACACCTTTGTTGGCTTTGCAAGTGATCTGTTGGGTCTGAAAAGGCCAGCTCTGGTGTGGTAACTCCAGAGTGTAAATCCATGCCCACAGCATATGTCAATCGTGTACCAAAAATGGCTAAAATAAAGGTTATTTTGGGTATAAAACAATTGTGGGGAGTGCAGATGGTGTGTCTATTTCTATTATATTTCTCTTGCTCTTACTTTTTGTGCTGTGACCACCTGTCATTTCTCTGAAAACGCTACCACCAAATCTCAGCACTTGTTATGGACTACTGCTGTATAATTGGTAGTTCTCTTGCTGTGTCTGTGGCTACACACTGGGACCGAGGTAACCTCAGCAGTATACGGCTTCAGGGGGGCTGAGTTTTTGGTCCAGTTATTCTGCAGTCCAGAGACATTGTCAGCCTCTGGAGGGAAGAGACTGATGTTGAGGCAACTTCCAGAAAGTCTTGCTTTCCAAAGGCAAATTGCTCTAATGCAGTGTATCGAGCGCTGTCAACTGGCTGCCATCCAAATGTGTCTGGCTTTTTGTTACCATCCATTTGTTACCATCCATTGTTGTTTTCAGTGGGGAAGGAGCGACGTCCTCTGGGATTTCCTTCCCCAGCCCTTCAGTTTCCGTTGGGTGTAGCCTTGCTGGGGCAGGAAGACTCTCTGAAGTCTATCCACACTGCTTTATGCATCAGAGGGGCTGAATGCTTTGTCTGTAGTATTCTGGAGTTCCTTCGCAAACTCAGATTCCCACTTCACCTGCATAGCCCATTGCTCTGTGCTGGCCAGGAGTGGCAGTTAAGTGCAGTCAAATGGGAGGGGGATTAATTGGTGACCAATCTATCTTCATCCTTTGTTTCAAAGGGAAAGCAAATCTGACTGACTCATAATGAGAGCAAGGAAATACACAAGAGAGGGCCTGGTCCAGTGAAAACTCCCATGGAGATCAATGAGAGCCTTGCCTCCGCAGGGGATGTTGGATTTCTTCTTTCGCTGTCTGATCTGCCATTCAGACAGATCTCGAAAGCTTTGCAGAGCTGTGTCTGCATCAAAGGCTCACAAAGCCCTTTCACTTCTTTGAAAACCAGAGACAAGTTTTTTAACTTAATGGGAGGGGCAACCAAATGCTATCTCCTGCTGTGAGTTGCAGAACCAGGTCTCCCTCACTGGAGTTCTAGCCAGTCTCTTCAGGAGGGATATTTAGGCTCTGCTCCCTTCTCATCACTGAACATCGTGTGACTGCCTAGATACTTTTTTAAAAACAAAAACAAAAAAAAAACCACCCTTCTTGTTTAACACAACGCTCAGCTGTCAAACCAGACGTGGAGTTAATCCAGGTGTGAAGTTCATTCTGAGGCTACGACTACACTAGCACTTTGGTCGGCAAAACTTTGTCGGGTGTGAAAAAACTCCCACCTCCCCCGACCAACATAAGTTTCACCGACAAAAGCGCTGGTGTGGACAACGCTGTGTTGGCAGGAGACCCTCTCCCGCCGACATAGCTGCTGCCGCTCATTGGGATGCTGTAATTTTGCTGACGAGAGAGCTCTCTCCCATCAGCATAGAGCAGCTACCCAGGAGACTATACAGTCGCGCAGCCGCAGTAAGGTCCGTAGTGTAGACATAGCCTAAGAGAGCCCACTAATTCAGGCACTGTCTATACTCTGTTCCGGGGGGGAGGGATTTCAGCCATTTTCTACCCTTGCTAACAGCAGTGCAGCTCTCTGAGGTCAGGATGCCCTAGTGTATGAGATGCAGATTTGGGGTCCTGGGTGCAGACAAGGCTTCAGGGGGTCACCAGAAGCGTTGTGTTGCTCAGGGCAGGTTTCAGCTTCCTGATGCTAAATGTGGCCTTGCCCACTAGCACTCCTTAAAGCTACAATGGTGGGAAATTTTTTGAAAGTGCTACCCCAGAGATCAAGGGCTCCTAGAATCTGATGTATCCACCCCTGGACTATTTATAGACTGCTGTCATGTCCTCCCCTCCTTAGACGGTGCTTAGTCAAACCACACAAATTTAGCAGGCTCCCCAGGACTCCCATGCTTATCCAACCCCCCTCCCCTTCTTCCCCGTCCCCTGACTGCCCCCCGGGACCCTCCATCCCTTATCCAACGCCCCGGCCCCCTTACCATGCCACTCAGAGCAGCATGTCTAGCAGCCGCACCGCCCAGCCGGAGCCAGACGCGCTGCTCGGCAGGAGCACGCAACCCTGCCACCCAGAGCCCCACTCAGCAGGAGCAGCGGGCTAGAGCGCTGCTCGTGCGGCGGTGTAACTGCAGGGGAGGGGTAATAGCGGGGGAGGCGGCGGGGACTAGCCTCCCCAGCCAAGAGCTCAGGGGCTGAGCAGGATGGTCCTGCGGGCCGGATGTGGCCTGCGGGCTGTAGTTTGCCCACCTCTGCTCCATATGCTTCAGTACTGTCCCAGGCTTTCTTTACTCTGCCCTTCCAAACTCCTTTAAACTGCTGTCCTAGGTCCCTTTCAGAACTAGTGCTGTCTAGGTTTCTCCCTCCCTTCAAATATCTGTACTCCTGATTATTTTTCCAAGTGTAACTTTTGCATCTTGTTGCTGTGTCCCCAAGTTCTTCTCCCTCTTGGGCACTTCTATTTTTAAGATTTGGGGAAAGATCTAGAGAAATCAGTTGTGGAAACTTAATTTCCTCTGATCCTGCTCAGTTTGATATTCCTTTATCACCTGGTGTAACACTTTAGAAGTCCATTCCTCAGGGAATCTGATGTTGGTGGCTGTGTAAATAATACTTGTAGTTTCTGCGTGCTGAGATTATGGTGATCAAATGCAAGGATTGCTGAAGGGACCAGGAAAGAAATGTTTCTTGTGTATACAGCCCTGCACGGTTAGCTGGGAATGTTGTATGGTAGTTTCACCTGCCTATGAAAGGTTAGGCACTGACCACCTCTGGAGGCAGGAGACCAAACTTGAAGGCCTAATGATTTGACCCAAAACTTCAGGCCTTCTTATCTTCAGAAGCACATTCCTTGTTAACCAGATCCTCATTGATTATGTGCTCTGGAATGTTTTCCCACAACCTTTTTTAACAAAATAACTCCAACTGCCCCCGTTCTAGCAAGAAGAAACTCTGGACAGTGTTTGCCATAAGCAGCAAGTTCAGTTGTTGTGGACTGCAGAGGTCTAGGCTGCCTTAGAAAGTGGGTTGGAGAAGATATGTGCATAGAGAATAGTTAAAATGCTGGCCGTGGGTACTTTCCAGCAGCCCAGCCAAATTCACCCCTAGCAGAGCTCAGTTGACTTCCTTGGTGCGACACTATGGAGGAATTTGGCCCTCTATGTTTAAATGTGTCTCTGCCATGTGACTGCTGCTGCCTGGGGGAGGTGGGGGTGCTGGATGTGTTCCTTGTTCCCCTGTGAACCTGTTGGTGGGGGGAGGAGGGACGGCCTGTGTTAAGTCCTTATAGCAGGAGACGCAGTTCACTGCTTTCCCAGCTCCCAGTTCGAATGGCTCTGCCTTGGAACGGGCTCAGGCTGTTTAGTGGGTTGCTATGGTTCCTGGGAGTTCTTGTAGGGTGACAACAGCGATGCCTCCCCTTCTTCATTCTTCCCTCCTTCTCCCATCTCCCCACCCCCAAAATGCAAAACACCACCTCAGCAGTAGAGCTTTTCCCTCCCTTAAGTTTGTGCCAGCTGAGCTGCAGGTTTCCCTTTCTCCGGTTGCACAGGGATGGTGATGCGTATCTGTGTGCACTGCAGAGGGGTGGGGGTGGGGGTGGGGTGTGTGCTGAGAATTGGCCAGTCATCCATCCCTTCATGTTCCTGACTCAGATTCTCTCCCTCTCACTTTTTTTCTCTCTGATTTTTCTCCTCTTCCCTTCGTCCCTTTCCCCACCAGTCTTGTTCTTTCATCTTGGGAACTATATTTCCCCATTACCGCCTCATCTTGGGGGCTGCACAGTGACTCTCTTGGTCCCTGCTGGTTGATGTGTGTCCACTGCACAACTCCAGCTTTGTGCTAGTTCATAGAATCATAGAAGATTAGGGATAGAAGAGACCTCAGGAGGTCATCTAGTCCAATCCCCTGCTCAAAAGCAGCACTAACTCCAACTAAATCATCCCGTCCAGGGCTTTGTCAAGCCAGGCCTTAAAAACCTCTAAGGATGGAGATTCCACCACCTCCCTCGGTAACAACCCATTCCAATTCGCGGCACTTGCAGCAGCATTGGGAGCGGTGCATTATGGGCAGCTATCCCACAGAGCACCTCTTCCCATTCTGGTGCTGTGGCTTGTGGGAAGGAGGCGTGGGGTGCGGGGAATTCTGGATTCTGTCCCAACGCCCCGTGATGCATGGCTTCACATCCCAGCAATCCCTGTGTTTCTGTCCACATTTGGCCCCATCTTTCAACGGTTTCTGTGCGGTGCACTCTGTCTTCCCTTTCGGTCTGCAGGAACGGAGCCCGAACTGCTGAGGAGGATGCTGACGAGTCTCGCCAGCACGTCACGTTTATCATTCGAGCTACTCCTTAAGATCCAACGTGACAGTAAGGAGTCCGAGGATATTGAGTCGTGTAACGCATAGGACACAAAATTGCTTGTCTCATTCACGGACATGCTCTCCACCATGGAACACCGCTTTTGGGCTCGGGAAACAAAGCACTGAGTGGTGAGATCAGATCGTTCTGCAAGTCTGGGGTGATGAGCAGTGGCTGCAGAACTTTCGGATGAGAAAAGTCACTTTCATGGGACTGTGAGCTGAACTCGCTCCCACCCTACGGCGCAAGACACGAGATTGAGAACTTCCCTGCCGGTGGAGAAGCAGGTGGCTATTGCAGTCTGGAAGCTGGCAACTCCAGACAGCAACTGATCAGTCGCTAACCAGTTTAGAGTGGGAAAGTCGACCTTTGGAATTGTGTTGATGCAAGTTTGCAGGGCCATCCTGCTCAGAAGAACCGTGACTCTGCTTAACGTGCATGACATTGTGGATGGCTTTGAACAAATGGGTTTCCCTAACTGCGGAGGGGCTATAAATGGGACGCATATTCCTATTCTGGCACCAGACCACCTAGCCTCAGAGTATGTTAACCGAAAGGGGTCTTTCTCCATGGTTCTCCAGGCGCTTGTGGATCACTGTGGGCGTTTCATTGACATTAACGTAGGCTGGCTCGTACAGGTGCATGACGCACACATCTTTTGGAACACTGGCCTGTTCAGGAAGCTGCAAGCCGGGACTTTTTTCCCAGACCAGAGGATCACCGTAGGGGAAGTCGAAATGCCCATTGTGATCCTTGGAGACCCTGCTTACCCTTTAATGCCATGGCTCATGAAACCCTACACAGGGAGCCTGGACAGCAGCCAGGAACAGTTCAACTACAGGCTGAGCCGGTGCCTACTGACTGTGGAGTTTGCTTTTGCCCATTTGAAGGGCCGCTGGCACTCTCTTTATGGGAAGCTGGACCTGGCCGAACCCAGCATCCCCACGGTTATATCCGCGTGCCATACCATCCATAATATTTGTGAAGGGAAGGGTGAAAGCTTCACTCAAGCATGGGCCTCGGAGGTTCAACACCTGGAGGCTGAATTTGCACAGCCAGAGAGCAGGGCTATTAGAGGGGCCCAGCATGGGGCTGCAAGGATTAGGGATGCCTTGAGGGAGCAATTTGAGGCTTCAAGCCACCAGTAATGTGTGTTGCTCTGCACGGGAGTTAAGTGCAGTGGCTGTGTTTGGTACACTGAATTGTTGTGCTTGTTGCTTTCCTGGGCTAAGGTATATTTTGCTTTATGCACTAATAAAGTATGTTTTCAAAGTGGAAAAACTCCATTTATTGAAAAGAAAATTAATTTATTGAAATAAAAACAAAGTAACACAGCAATATCACAATGGCAAGGGGGTGGGGTGGGAACCGGTTCACTCACAGACTTGAGTATGTCCTGATTTCATACTCTGGAATCCTGTCTGGAGTGCTGTGCACTGAGTGCTGCACTTCAGGATGGCTATAAGGCATGTTGAGGGGGGGTTGAGTGCAGTGGGTAAGGGTTGTAGTTTTTGTGGCTGGATGGTGAAGTTAGGGGTGTAGGAGGCAGCTGGGGGCAGTAAGAACCCGGACGTTGGGGAAAGTGGGTTAGAGGGGACATGGGGGCACAAGGGAAAGAGTTTTGGGACAAAGGCTGTGGGGGGAGTGAGCATGGTAGTGCTCCGCCTGCATGGTGACGAGCACCTGGATAGAGTCTGCTTGGCGCTACATTATGCTAATCAGCTGATCCATGCTTTGCTGCCGGAGCACCGCGTTTTGCTGCCGGCGATCCTCATTCTTCTGGCGGATCCTCCTTTCACTCTGCCTCCACTTCTGTGCCTTTCGATTCTCTTCCACAGACTGCCGCATCACTTCCTGCAGCATGTCTTCTTTGCTTTTACGGGGCCTCTTTCTGAGTGCTCTCAGTCTGTTGGCCGGTGATAACGCCAGCGGCTGAGATCTCAAGGTTGCACCTATACAGGCAAAATGCAACACTTAACAGAGGAAGCACTGTACACACCAGACAGAGCACTTAAGGAGGGCAATCACAATCCATACAAAACCGCACTTTGCCTGTCCCAAAGCGAGCGCACGTAACCCACATGAGACCCAGAAATGGTGAGTAAGCACAGGGTCCAGGGGGACTGACTGTTTCGTGGATGTACTCTCCTCTGGGTTTCTGTGCCTTGGGGAGAGCCAACAGCTGCAGGGGAAACCTGCACTGTCCCCACATTCTCCACAGGAGTTCGTCCTGGAAGATATCTCGCTGCTGAGGGTGACCGGGGAAGCAAGGGAGGGTCTTCTACTACAATGCAATTTCCGGCCTGGCCCATCGGCAGCTTGCCTGTGTGCAGCAATGGTTCCCCCGCCCCTCACAGCACAGTGGCACGGACACGTTAGCCTGACTGGGACAAGAACCATGTTGGCTCTCCCAGTAAACCTGCGCAGACGCTTTGCCCATGTTCTGTCTGAGACTTTTGAAGAGATCACCGACGCCGATTACCGTGATGTGATAGAGCACATAAATGTGCTGTTCCGCATCTAGGCGTGCATGCACCCCAAACCCTCCTCGCTCAAAGAGCCCGCACCAAAGAACTTCCTTCCTGAAAAAAAAAGCCACTTACTGGGAACCTCCTCTGGTGTTTGTCCTTCCCCAAGCACTGGACGCCGTGACTGGCTGCCTTCCTTCTGGCTTGAGAAGAGCTCCTGGCTGCATGCATCTCGGGATTCCGGGGTGTCTCCCCCCACCTCAGCACCCTCGCTCGCGTTTTCCTCCTCCTCCTCCCCGCTTGCTGTGCTGGGCTCAGAAGTGTCCATGGTGGTCGTTGGACTGGAGGTGGGGTTGCCCCCAAGTATCGCATCCAGCTCTTTGGAGAAACGGCAGGTCGCAGGAGCAGCACTGGAGTGGCTGTTTGCCTCGCGGGCTTTGCGGTAGGCTCCTTCACTTTAACCCTGCACTGCACAGCGTCCTGGTCATGGTCCCTTTCTGTCATGGTCCTTGATATGTGCCTGAAGGTATTGTAATTCCTACGGCTGGAGCGCAGCTGGGACTGCGCAGCTTCCTCTCCCCAAACACTGATGAGGTCCAGCACCTCACCATTGCTCCATACTGGGGATCGTCTGGCGTGTGGAGGCATGGTCAACTGGAAAAATTCGCTGATAGCACTCCACGCCTGGCATAGCAAACAGGAAGGGGATTTTCAAAATTCCCAGGGAATTTAAAGGGCGGATCTGATGGTTGGTCATCTGAGGACAGGGCATCAGAGTTCAAAAGTGATGACCAGAGTGGCTAGAACAGGCACTGTGGGACACTTCCAGAGGCCAATCAGAGCACATTAGGTGTCCACACCGGCACAAACGTTATTCCTCTCGGGGAGGTGGAGTACCAGGAGCGCTCCAGCCACGGAGTCAGAGCAGTCTAGGTGCCTTGCCAGTGTGGATGGGTAGTAAGGTAGAGCACTCTTGGCGACTTTATTGCGCTCACGCACAAGTGTAGCCAAGGCCTAACTTTCTGGCAAGAATACTGTAGGAGACCATATCAAAAGCTTTGCTAAAGTCAAGGTATATCATGTCCACTGCTTTCCCCATGTCCACAGAGCCAGTTATCTCATCATAGAAGGCAATCGGGTTGGTCAGACATGACTTGCCCTTGGTGAATTCATGTTGACTGTTCCTGATCACCTTCCTTTCCTCCAAGTGCTTCAAAATGGATTCCTTGAGGAACTGCTCCATGATTTTTCTGGGGACTGAGGTGAGGCTGTAGTTCCCCAGATTCTCCTTCTTCCCTTTTTTCAAAGATGGGCACTATATTTGCCTTTTTCCAATAGTCTGGGACCTAACCCGATCGCCACGAGTTTTCAAAGATAATGGCCAATGACTCTGCAATCACATCAGCCTCAGCATCCTTGGATGCATTGCCCCATGGACTTGTGCATGTCCAGCTTTTCTAAATACATACACTTGTGCACTCTCTCACACTGAAAATTGCAGGGTACTGTGCTTAGCTGGTACATGGATAATTGGCAACTGTTGCTAATTGTCATGAAAAGGAATGAGTGCACTTTAACCAGAATGTTTGCTACTGTCCCAGCTAAAGTAGACTCACTTGGCTGGTTCCCTCAGGTTTAGGTGGGAGATGTTGGGCTCTAGTCTGTCAAGACAGAAGTTGCAGAATAAAGACTAAAAGAGGAAACAAAGGCTAACTAAAACTGAAATGTCACGAATGTAACTTCTATTCAATGAAATACGTTTCTCTTGTTACTTTTAAATGTGTCTGTGAAAGGGAACAGATGCTTAAGAGGGAGGATATTATGATGCAGTGGAGTGTCCAGAGAACAGAACCCTGTTTTCCAGTAGAACGTTCTCTTTCTGGAGTCCCTTCGTGGCAGGGATAGCATTCTCTTGCCCTCACTGTCCAAGGCTGGAGTTGTTACGGGTTTCTCTGGCCATAAGAATTACAAGAAGCACATGGTGAAATCTTCCTTGTAGTTTTTCATACTAACTTAGCCCAGCTCATTTTGCTCTTTCAGTGGCGATCCTTTGGCTGCATCTGTAGAGGCTTGGTCCTGTCTGAGGGGAACTGTGGGTTGAGATGGGAATGCATTGCTGTTCTCTGGGGCTTTAAAAATTCAGTCAGTGTGAAATGTTTGGGGCTTGGAGAGTGTGCAACCAGCTGTCACGTATACAGCATCCTGTAACCTCTCTCTGTCAGAGCCAGGAGGGGCGGAGGGGAGATGCCATCATCCTAGGGGACTGCTTAGCAGCAGCAGGAGCTAACCATCCTGCTCCTGTTAGTTACCGCTCTAACGAAGCCGGTCATTAGCTGCTGGAACAGATGACTTCCAGAGGATTATTTGTATTACACACTTTAATGCTTTTTAATAGCAAAATTTTAATTAAAAGGAAAGTCTTTTTGGAAGCAGCCTGAGCAGCTGCAGCCAAATTCTGCGTGTTTAATATAATTAGGGAAACAGCTGGAGTGGGAGCTAAGCTGCCTCAGCAGCCCCAGGTTCACCATGAGCTCCTGGCTGGACAGGTGTGTTGTATGTTGGGAGCTGTGCTGGGAGAGTCGATACACCATCCGTTATTGAGGTGGTGGAACAGTTTCTCTCTCAGGCTGTTAGGATGGTGAGCAGGTGGGGAGATGGGGCGTGGGTGGTAGCCATCTGTGTCAGTTCACTTGTTAGTTGCGATGTTGCAGATAGTGCTCAATTTGCCGTCTGTTAAGCCATGTGTATTTGTATTTGTAGCTTCAGCATCCTCTGGCTAACGTGAGAGCATTACTTTGGGCGAGGGAGTGGGGCAGGTTTTCACAACTCATTTTATTTCACCTCTTCTCCCGGCTTGCTGACTGCTTGCCTGCAGTGTCTTTCTTTTGCCACCGAGCTCAGTAAAGTTACCACTCCAGTACATCTCCGCTGCTAGTCATGGGGGAGGGAGAAATCCAAGACATCGCTTACTCCTTGAGGGAGGCAAACGCTGCCTAATGCTTGGCTGGAACCTGCCCAGAGGTGAGGCTGCTGCCGATTCGAATGAGCAGCTGATATTTATACAGCACTTTTCATTCCAAAAGATCTCGGAGTACTTCTGAGATTGTACCACTACGGCTGCTTGAACGAGTTGCTGTGCTGCAATTACCGTGACATGGGCTGGGAATCTCCATTACAGTGTATTGGCTCTGCTGTGGGTACTGCGGCAAAGGCACCTCTGGTTCAGCAGCTTGAGTGGTATGTAATCACTGCCCAAAGTCTTGGTTAATGCAGCTAGGGATGACTGGTGGTGCCTCATAACCTCGTAAGCATTGAATGCACTTAAAAGCCAGGAAATAGAGAGCCAAGGTGTAGCCCTACCTTGCCCCACAACCCTCACTCTGCCCCCTGGAGCTTGTAACAGCCCCTGGGGGATAGCCTGTGTAGTCCTATAATAAACAGACATGAGGAATTGCTACGGATGTGTTTCGGTCCAGGTAGCGTGTGGCGTCCTACGGAATTGTTCTCTCTCATCTGCATGCGCTCCAGTCGCTCTGCGCTGTGTCAGGGTTGGCTGTGGCACGGATTGGTTGCAGCAGGCTGGCAGCGCTCATGCTGCGCTTTGAGAAGTGCATCAGGACCGTTCATCGCAGTGCTGAGTCACGTGGGTTGTGCTAACAGGAGCCCAACGGCGTATTGCTGTGGGGCTTTGTAGCTGTTGGGTCGTGTGCATGACAGTGAACTATAAGGCAGGGGCAAGTGCAGGGTCCAGAGGGAATCTTTAGGGACAGGGTCACATGTGGCAGTGGCTTGTGCAGGCTGAGTGAAGTGATTGAGTGTAAGCCAGGCATAGCCAGCTGGTGCCTGCTCAGCCCACCCTAAACGCAGCTGGTGCCTTAGTGAGGACACAGTCTGGCAGATACACCTACCGTACCTGTGTGCTGCATCCCAGTACTGAGCCAGTTTGTGTTTAAAAGGACCGCGTAGCTAGAATTCACAAAAAAAAGGACGACTTGTGGCACCTTAGAGACTAACAAATTTATTTGAGCATAAGCTTTCGTGAGCTACAACTCACTTCGTCGGATATCAGCCTCCCGTTCCACAGAAGCTACAGGCTGGGGAGGTGTGAAATGATTAGGCGTGAGAATCTTTGGTTTGTGCCAATCGGATGAATTATTGTAGAAAGGAGAAATTTGGTTTTGTTTTTTTGTGATTGATGTGAATTGTGGTCTCGAGTGAGCAGTGTCCTGACCCTGTCTTAGTCAGTGTCGACCTTACACCAGCCCTTAAAATAGGACTCCCAACAGTAGGTGTGTGTCTGTATGCTTGGCCACCCCTCTGATCGTGCAAACATTTGAGATGGCAGCTACTTGCTTTCCTTTGATCGTACTTGCTCCCAGTGTTCAGGAAAGGGGTGAGGAGCCTGTGGCATGATCACATTACCCTAATAATGCTGTGTACTCGTCGTTCACCTTCTCTCTCCAAGAATCATCTTTTCCCTGAAAAACTTCTTAAAAATTTTGCTTCCCTGAAGGAGCAATGGGCACCAGATGCTATCTGAGCTCAATTCTGAGCAGATGATATCAGTTTGGGGGGAACAAAGCCATAGTTTGAGCTCCAGGAATGTGTTAAAAATGGGAGAAACATCAGGTTGTCCTGGGTGTGTGTGTTTTTTGGTTTTTTTTTTAGGGGAGGTTGTATTGCAGGAACTGTTTGCTGAAATGACCCCAAATTGCCATGAGACAGAGCAATTGAAGGCAGAGTAAGCATGTAGATGATTTTAGAGCACTTTGAAAAACCGGTAAGCTAGTCTCAGCCTTAACTATAGTGGTGCCTGGCAGCAGTTTAACAGCATAGCACAAGGTTACACTGTAAGACAGGACCAGAAGTGAAGAATAGTGTATACTGCAGAGGTACTTTCAGGTGGTAGGATGTAATTATCTGAGCATCTAGATGTCCCTTGGAGGGCTCTCCTCCATGTAGTGACCTGTCCAGGCCCTGCCTAGGTTGCTGGATCTGAATGATCGCAGCACCAGGTGGTATGGCTGCAGACAACAGAGTAGCCAGGCATTTGTTACCTGCCCATTTGATTGTGGGTTATATGTGCATCACTAACCTATGGTATTTAGATTGCTGAAGGTACCCTTGGACTTGTGCACTCTACAAACTCGGTCCAGGGACCTGGTTACAATGCTGGTACAATTTATATTGTAGATAAAACTTCTAACTGTATTTAGGAACCAGTGAGTGAGATCCTTTACTGTGTTATGTAGCCAGGTTAATGCCCCAGTGCCTCGTTCCTGTTTTCTTTTCGACCCCACCCCAATTGGTTCAGTGGTAGGCTCATTCACTTGCTTCACCTCCGCTTGTCACTGCCGCTCAGGTGTCTCTGGAGCAGTACCTCTGACTTTCTCGCTGCAGCGTGTCTAGCCTGGAGCTGGAGGTGTGATTTCAGGCACGCGCTAACTCTGATTGAGTGAGCATATGGAAAATCGAAGTGTAGCCGTGATGGTGCAAGCAGTGGGATGGACCAGCTGCCCTGAGTACTATCCCATCTGAAAGCCTAGGTATGTACTTGGGCGTGTGGCTACCCTGCCTCACTGCTGACACTGCCACGTCTGCGTTTGTTTTTAGCATGCTGGCTTGATCCAAGCTACACAGGTATGTCTGCCTGAGCTGGAAATTACAGCTCCAGTGTAGACATACCCTGAGATGCAATCATGGGGCAGTCTGTGAGCATGCAGCCTTGGCAGGGTGGTGTTTCTCTACAGCTGCAAGATGCAGGCAATCATGCTTCCCCCATCCGCCTCCCCTCCCTTGTTTTGAAAAGAGCCTTTGGCTAAAACAGCCCTGTTGGGAAGAGAACCTGGTTTGAATTATCTCTTTGTGGCTACTGTATCTGCCAATAAAAGTAATTGTCCCTCTCTGTTAGCATGATGTGAGGAGCGAGAATGGACTCCTCAGGGAAGTGCTAGGCATTCACTAGTCTGCAGGAGTCCGGTATTTCCTGGGTGCCCTGGTTCCTTAGTAATGCGACTCAAAGCTCTGTTTGTAGAGCATGCACTTGGATAGCTTGCTGCGCTCGATGTAGGAGGCCAAGAGCTGCAGGTTTGCGGTTGTCTCAAAGGGAGCGATGGAAGCTTCATTGCTTGACTAATTAAAGCACCATTGAATGCTGTGTGGGGAACAATCCTGCATTGCAGGGGGATGGCCTGGATGCACCAATCCATCTTTTCCATCTCTCGTCTATGATATCATGTCTGGAATTTTTTCTTGGCTCTGCCTGCCCCCAGCAGCTATACGTGAATTTCCCCCTCCATCTGCTCTGAGATGCTGTCACACCCCACGTCAGGAATTAGGGAAAGGTCCTGGGGTTTCTGCGCAGCTGTCCCAAGATGGTATGTCAGGCCTCCCCAGTGTGTGGGGGAGGAGAGCACTAGGCAAGGGTGATGGGGCTGGCAGCCTCTGCAGGACACCCCAGGGACCTTGTTAGGAACAAGAAAAATCTCCACTCTTGCTGCAACTTTTTTGTATCTGCCCCTTGCCCAGGGAAGTCTGAAGCTGAGAAACTGCTCTGCTTTGGTCTCTCTTGGACACGTTTGGAACTGGTCAGAGCCAGGACCCCATCTCCTGGTATGCAACATCTGCTCTCTAGCAGGCCATGGATATGGAGGAGAGTGCTATATGCTGGCTGGAAGGAGGGGGAGTTGGTCAACTGGAGATTGCAAGATGCATGGAAAGTCATGGTGAACTAAGCAGAGGGGATTCAGAGACCCATTTAACCAACTAACTAACCAACACCCCCCATGCTCTATCTGGAGGGCAGGGGAGACATTTGCCTGTTACGTGCTGAGTGGTGACGGGAAGGGGAGATAATGTCGTTAAGCTGATAGGCTCTGGTAATTGGAGTTGCGTTGAAACTAAATCATTTAATCTCTACGTCAAAGCAGTAATCAGGCAGGGTGGAGGTTAATAGCAATATCAAAACAGGAGCCTGGCTCTGATGGCGAGACTGCAGAGTACGAGTCAGTTTGGTGGGCAATGCCCAGGATAGAGTGAGACAGGCTGTGTCTGGCTGGCTGGTTCTCTTCCTTCGGATTAGCTCACTGCATTGGCTAACTCCAGCTAAAGCAACAGCAAATGCTCTGCTTTTAACTCTGGTTAGCAGCTCACGTTCACCCCGGGTCTTCTGCAGGTGTCCACTCGAACTGTGAACCTGAGCTAAAAGTAGAGTTTCTTTGTCTTCACTCATGTCCTAACTAGAGTTAGCTAACCTGAGCTAAGAACACACTTTGTTTTTTTGCAGTGGAGACGGACCTTGAAAGAGCGCTTCTGCTGTTGCATTGCTAGGGAGAAGCAAACTCATTACACACCGGTGGCACTCATGGGCCGGTGGGCGGTACTGGGCTGGGATTGAAGGGGTGGAGAGTTTTCAGTATATTCCCCACTCCTCCTCATGGTCTCTTTCCTTTCCTGCTCTTTCCGGAGCCTTCCCTCTTCTGTCTCCTGACCGTTGCTTGTTACGTTACTGCCATTGTTGGTCAGCCTGCCAGCGTCCAGTCTCCTCTTTACAGACCTTCCTTGGCCCTGAGGCTCCAGCTGCCACCCTCTCCCGGAGCTTGCAGCCTCAGCAAACTGCTTAGGAAAGGGGTTCTCCTCTCCTAAGTAACCTTTTAGTGACCAGACTCCAGGCTGATTTCCATCTGAGATCCCCAGGGGTCGTAGCAGGGAAACGGCTCTTCTCTATGTGGCTAACAACCTGGATTGGTGGGAAGGCTCATTCTTCTTTTCTTCTGTGCAGCTTTTAATGCTGGGGACCATTCCATCTTCCTAGCTGTGCAGGCATCTCTGGTTCCCTCCTGTGATGACTTTACTCTTACTTATCACACTGCTCTTTGGCTGTCTTTGAAGGTAGCTTTTCCACAGCCCATGCTGCCTTGTGCTTCCAAAGCTCCATTCTCGGCCCTCCCTTCTTTCCTACTGTCTGCCTTTGTCACCTGCCATCTTTGCCTTCCCTTTAACCGTAGGCATGTACACCGCACTGTCCATGTCTTTGAGATGTCCTGGTCCATGTTCTCTGCCTGTCTTGGCCAACTGATGCTCCACTTCCTTCATCTAAACATATCAAAGGCAGAAGTGCTGCCCTTGGCCAGGAAACGCATTGTGAACCACAAACCTAGCTCCTTTATGTGTGTCCATGACTCACTTCCCAGATCTCTTCACTGTCTACATCCTTAGCATCATCCTTGATCCTGAATTTCCTTGTCCTTCCCACTCTCCTGGGTCTGAACACCCGTTCGTTGCCACTTCTGCAGCACTGCCCTTGTGTGCCGCTGGCTCCACTCCAGCTCTGCTGGAATTTTCACCCCTCCACCTCTCTCCTTGCTTGGACTACTGCAGCACCTGTCGGTGACCGCTCCTGACCCCAGTGCATGGAGACTGCTGGTGCCTGCCCTACCACACATGCAGCATCTCTGGGGCCCCACCTTTGTCTCACAGCGTCACGAACGGACTTTCCTTCTCGTGCCATAATCCTGGCTGTGCTTTGCTGTTTGTAAGATCCTGCCCTTGACTTGCTCCCATTGATCTCACTGCTTGTGGAGTGAGAGCCTTCTCCTCTGCTGCTCTTGCCAGCTGTCCTGTTCTCGTCAACTTGCCTTCTCATGTCCAATTACACGTGGAAATCTCCCCCTGGAAATTGCTCTCCCCCACTGTAATTCTTTTGTTAACTCTTTTTGACTCAGCAAAGCACTCTTGAGGCTAGTTGATAGGACAGATACTTTTAAAAGCAGACTTGTATTGTGGTTACTGCATATTTCAGCTTTAGCAGACAGTTTGAACAGATTTTTCAGGGAGAGCAACTGGCTGAACTGGATTCCTGAAACATAAGGTTTGAAAACCGAGATCCCTCATCTTGAGGACCATGGTGAGTCCCCTGAACTCTTTGCTTTATGCGCTCCTCAATAGCACCAGTGTATTGGTTCCGGTGCTAGAGGGGCAGGAAGTGAAGGATGCTCATAAATTATTTGGGATAAGGGATGGTGGGAGGGAGGGTTCTAGATTCCAGAGTGAGGGTGAAGGGGATGAAGGGAGCAATAGGTTGCCGGATGGGACTGGGGAAATGTGGTCATGGATTTCCAAGGGGGGTGGATCAGATCTGGAAAATGTTAAATGTCCCTTGTTTCTTGCTTGTGTTTTTACAGTGCGGCTCCATGACAGTATTTCAGAAGAAGCTTTCCACTACCTCGTCTTTGATCTGTAAGTGCCTCCCTTTAGCTCTGGTGCTTCGTGGCTGAGACAAAGCTGTGGGCTGCTGATTTAAGAGCAGAATGAAAGATCCTTGAACCTCTATTTCCTGCCGCCTCCTTTCCCCACCAGGACCTGTATCCCAGTTCCCGACAACAAGGCTATAATCCACTGACAAAGAACCTCCTCCTAAAATAAGGTTTTGGTCTCCTCTCCAGGGATAATAGTCACTGTGCAACAAAATCACAGGTGGTTTCATGCTGGGTCAAGGAGCTGAAGATCAGTGTGTCCTAGAGCCAAAGACTCATTGGACCTGACACCTTTGGAAATGTTGGCTGGTGTACAGTGCAAGCTTGCATGACTCTGTGTGTAGTGTTGAGCCTTCCCAGCTTCTTCTGCAGCGTGAACTCTGCATGTAAGGGAGGTGGACAGGGGTATAAGATGTGGGTGTGGAAAGGTGAGAGGGGAATAGATGATGCAGGTGCCTTGTATGAGAGAGGTCAGAAAGTAGGACAGAGAGGTCTGGGGGAATGGGGAGGGGGCGTGTCCAGGGTGTGTGGGGGAATGGATGTAGGAACTGCCTGGCAGCAAATTTAGGGGTGAGAGGTATGTAGTAGGTCAGTTTCTGACCTGTGTCTGCTATCTAATTTTAGGGAATGATGCGATGGTTCCAAGGGCGACAGGTGTCCTTTCCATGCCACAGATACGAGAGGCAGAGGGGAGGGAGGGCACCCAGTGTGTTTATGGCATCTGTACTGGCTTCAGTTATGTGGTTCAAGATGCTGGTGCCCACCATGCTTGTTTGCCAGGGAAGTGGAACCCAGAGCACTGTGGATGTGAGTGCAAAGATGCCCCACTGTTTGGGTAATGATCCCTTGATGCTCTCGATGCCCTCCCTGACCTGAGTGAGGACCTGGTGCTCTGAGGTTTCTGGCCCTGGCTTGCCCTCCCTCGGGATAATCCCGGGCAAAGATTCAGGCAGGCTGGCAGAGGACAGCCTGGTACCCCAGGAGCGAGTGTGTACCCCTTGTGCCTCCTCGCTGTGCATGAGTCTCCTAACTTCCCTCGGTCTGTCTCCTCCAGGGTCACTGGTGGAGAGCTCTTTGAAGATATTGTCGCCAGAGAGTACTACAGTGAAGCTGATGCTAGGTAAGAATCTGTGCTCAGACTCTCCCTGTTATGTGCCAATCATGTCAGACAGTATGGCGTGTCTGCACATGGCTGTGTTGTAAAACAAATGCTCCCCATGTGGGAAACCCCTCCTCCGCATCCCATACTAATGCAGCCTTTCAACTGTAGCTGTGACAGACTCAGTGTAGCTGACTCAGTGTGGCATTAGGCCCTCCTCCCTTGGAGACGTTGCTTGTCTCTGGAGGGCCTGCTGCTGGCGTCTGTCTGACCTGGCTGCTGGAGTGGGAGCAGCAGTGTGTGTTTGGAAGGGTAAAGCACAAGAGGAAGAATTGTTTTCACTCACATTAGAGGACTGGAAACCTGGACTATTGGCTTCTTATCCCAGCTCTACCAGGAACTCATGCTCGCCTTAGGCAGTTCTGTACAACTGACCTGTGCCTCAATTTCCCCATGTGTAAAATGGGTGTGCTTCTTGTCCCAGTGTGTGTAAAGCATTCACAGCCTCTGCTGACAGGAGCTTAGAAGCACAAGGCACAGTATGAGAAGGGAAGCTTTTGGTTCTCAACTTTAAACGGACTTAAGTCCTGTCCCTCCTCTGTGTTCCCCCACCTTCACCCCTAAAGAGTTGGGCTTCCCTAAACGAGTCTGAACTGGGCTCACTCCTGACATCTCTGGCCACCCCTTAATTGTTGGCTGACAGTATCCCATTTCTCATCAGTCCAGATGTGGGCTCTGGATACCTAGTCTGCCTCCAGAAATGGGGGCATTTGAAACGGGATCTTTTCAGCTCTGGTTTGGGGGAGGCAGGAACGGGGGAGCAGAGGCCTACGGTGAAGTTTCATGGAACCCTGTCCTGCCCCTACAAGCTATCCCTGCCTGCCCTTGGCTGGAGGGGGAGCTGAGTAGAGCCTGGCAGGAGACCGGAATAGCAGGTGTGCAGCAGAGAAGGAGCGAGCTCCGTTGGGGTGCCTAGATTGGGGTGACGGGGTGTGGCAGTTCTGGTGTGATGTGCACTCCTGGAGCTGCTCTGTGGCATATGTAAAAGAACAGAGCATGGCCCTTGCAGGCATTTCCAGGGCAATGTTTGGGTGCTCATTTGCCCCTGCTGTGGCTCAGTTAGAGCCTCCACCTGCTCCCTGGCTCTGGAAGTGCAGCATTACACATGACTCTCCCCTGCAGGATGTGCTGCAACAGGCAGCTGTGTGCTGAAGGTGAAGGAAGTCCAGGAGGGCAGGTGCTCTCTGAGGGAGCGGGTGATGTTAGGATCCAGGAGCCCTTGGGATGTGTTTAACAGCTCTGAGGCTGTTGCATGTGTGTTTGTCCCAGACCAAGTGATGTTCCCTGGCTCATCCATTTAGTCCAGTGGGGGCGGGAGGTGATTGGGTTGTCCCCGCCTGCCCTGGAGGGGGATGGGAATGAGGAGCAGTAGTGAGGGACACTAGTGGCAGAGGAGGGGGACCCTGGTTAGGTTAAGGGAAGAGGAGAGAATGTGGCGCTGCTTCTTGTCTGTGCCTATGCAACGCCCTCTTGTCCTCTCCAATTCAAGCTGGGCTGATTGAACCATGCCCACAGAGCCCAGCGTTTGCTGAACAAGTACAAAGCCCTCCCTTTCTAGCCGCACGCCAAGCTGAGCTGAATTCCAGAGCAGGCTGGGAGAGCAAGGTTCGTGCCAATCCGCCTCGCTTGGCTCGCCTGGGACACCTCGCACTTTTGCCATTTTTGGCCAGAAAGTCTCTCACTCAGGCTTGGCTCTGTTCTAATTATACATTTTTTTTTTTGTTTTGGGAGCAGGGAGATATTCACAGAATCTGACCCAGTGGTTTGTGCTGCCAATTCCAGTGGGAGGGGCTGGTGGGGTAACGATATACAGTGCAGCAACTACCTTCCCCCCACACACACACCATTTCACCCATTTCCAATCTGTAAGATCCATAAAGAAAGCCTGGGCCTCTGAGACTTGGAAAAACATCTGCTTATTCCCAATGGGGCGGCCTGCTCTGGCTTCTCCGGAGTGAATTGCCAAGGGAGGCCGACCACCCCGACTTCCCACAGACAGGCTCTGACTGCCTGGCCGCAGGAGCTGTTTAAATCTGTGCTCCTTTCCACATCAAAGAGGCTTCCTCTCTCAGTATGACACCTATGTAAATGCTGCTGCATCTGCTCCAGCCGGAGAGCTTGGGAACCGCTATCTAGCTGAGTAGCCTCCTCCAGCAATCTCAGCTGTGTGCGCGTGTCTGGTGCACACACTCTGTGGGTGTAACATTGACTCTGACAAGCCAAGTGTAAATAACGTCTTGCTCCTCTCCCTGTGGTGTCAGTGTCGAGAATGGCACTGGTATTCTGCAGGCTGGGGGAGTGCGGCACGGTGCACTCAGCAGGGAGCGAGTGTTTTTCAGCTTCTAACTCCCTAAGTGGGATCTGTACTTAAAAGGCGCCCGGCTAGCGGGTGCGTGCATGGGGCGGGGGGGGGGGGGGGGGCGTGCACATTGTGTATGTAAAGTGCTTGAAATGCTGCTCTGAAAGCCGTGTCAATTGGCAGACACCCAGATTCTTCGTCTGGAGCTCGATGGAGTAGGCTGCTGTTTCATGAAAGCTTAGGCCAGGCCTAGCTGAGTGTTTCTGTGGCTTGGCCTTGTTAGCCCAACCCTGAGCTACTGCTTACACACGTGCAGGTGTATGTCCTCAGCTGATGAAACAAACACAGTGCCTAACGCCAGGAGCGGGGAAGGAGGTGGACAGGGAAGGGGGGGGTCAGTGGGATGGTAGGAGGGGGCAGTGAGATCCTGCTATCTAAACCCACTGTTGAGCTGTCTTTGAAACCCTGTTGCTAAGCAACAAAATTCCAGCTGTGGTAGTTTGGCGGCGGCAGCAACAGCTGGTGGGCGTGATGGGGTTGGAGGAGCCCTTTGGGGGCAGGTAACTGCTGGGCCTGGCCCAGAGTCCCTGAACTCTCCCTGCCATGGCTGGGAAGGGTGGGGAAGTGGAGGTTAGAGGCTGAGACTGTGTGTAACCCTGTGTCTCTCTCTTTTTCTCCCTCTGCTCATCTTGAAGCCACTGTATTCACCAGATACTGGAGAGCGTGAATCACATTCACCAGCATGATATCGTGCACAGGGATTTGAAGGTACTCCACTACTCAGGAGTGGGACAGCAGTCAGTGTCATGGGCAGGAACCTCGGTGGCTGATGTCTGCATCTTGTGTTGCTGGCTAGTCGGAATTCTTGCTTGTGCTGGGCATGAAGGTTCCTGAAGCCACCCGTGTTCTTCTTGGGGTTTCCTCAGAGGGCGGTTGAGCTCCCATAGGTTGCTCAGAGGCAGCCTCTCTGCGAGGCAGCCCCAGGTGGGGGGAGGAGCCAGGATCAGTCTTTGGGGAGGGCGCAAAGAGGCTCTCTAGTCTAGGCCTGGTGTTTAGTCTGCTAGGATGAGTCTGTTTGTATAGCGCATGGATTTATTGATTCCACATTTGGATTGCCAAAGACCTGCCATTGGGCTAGGCCGGGGTCATGCAACATGAGTCTCTTGTGCTGGTCTCTCTTGTCGCTGGTCAGTAGAGCCTTATAAGTAAGGCTGCGTGTCTATCACGGAAGTCACGGATTCCATGACTTTCTGTGACCTCCACGACTTCTGCAGCGGCCAGTGTTGGCTCAGGGGCTGCCCGAGCCTTGCAACCCCTGGGCCAGGTAGCAGCAGTTTGGGTGTGTGGGAGGGGGCTCAGGGCTGAGGGTGTTGGGGTGTGTGGCGATGCTTACCTGGGTGGGGGGAGGGCTCCCTGGCTTCCCCCCAGCATGTCCCCGCAGCTCCTAGTCGGAGTGGCTGGGGGGTTCCGTCTGCTGCTCGCACCCACAGGCACCGCCCCAGCAGCTCCCACTGGCTGTGGTTCCCGGCCAGTGGGAGCTGCAGAGCCCAGCGCTTGTGGCAGGAGCAGCTTACAGAGCCCCCCAGCTGCCCCTCCCCTTACAGAGGGAGCTCCAGGCACATGCCGGTTGGACCAGGATAGGGAGCCTGCCAGCCCCGTTAATCCTCCCCTGCTCCCCCCACAAGCACCAGTGGGAGTCCCTGGCCACGTGCCTCTCCCCGCTTTCCCCGCAGCACCAGCAGGAGCCCTGGGCCAGCACCCACGGTGCCCCCGGCCTGCCCTCCTCGAGCACCCGTGGTGCCCCAGCCCAAGTTTTAGTTAGGGGTATCTAGTAAAGTCATGGACAGTCCACAGGCCGTGAATTTTTGTTTACTGCACGTGACCTGTCCATGACTAAAACGTAGCCTTACCTATAAGTTTAATCAAATAGCTAATCCAGTAAGCACTGGCTGAATCAGGCTTCTACCATGCTACAGCACACTTATGCCCCAGAGGCCCCTCACAGGAGAGATTTCAGCTCCTTTCCCATGGAGTGCCTGCTGCTGTACTGGGAGTTGATTTGACTCCAAAAAGTAAAAGCTTTGCACCAGGAGGCCTATCTGTCCAGCAGCATACTCTGTTTTACATGGGAATGTGACAGCCAGAAGCTGCTCTGCTAGATTACTACAAGGTGGCGCCCCCTTCTGGCGCTGCTTTGCTGTAGGGTGAGAAGGTTCCATGACCCTGGGAGTCTGAAGATAGCAGCCTCAGCAGAAGCATGATATTAAAAAAAACCTTCCAGAGGGCATAATAAACACATGTCTGGAAGCTATACGGTGTCAATGAAGCTAGCATCCTCGAGGATGGAAAAGGTGACCACTGGGCATGCTAGTGCCCAAGGCCAGGGAGTCTACGGAAGTCCGGGTAGTTCTTTGTGCCACAGGATAGCAGAGTCGTTTTCCGCTGTAGGCCTGTACTCCAATCCCTATGTTGCAGTATGAACACAGTGCTTTCCAAAGGCCACCAACGGGATGGGTGTGAAAGCCAGGGAGTTCTGGTAGAATTGGCCAGCAGCTGGGCTCCCAAGATGGCTAGTTTGTTCCTCCTCGCACCCAGTCCAGTTCCCTGCAGCTGCTCCTCAATCTCTGTCATTCTGCTCTTTAAAAATAAATTACTCCATGCTCTTTGCTTAACACATGGCCCCTAGGGGCTCGGCCCTCATCAGCTGCCCACCATAACAGACCACAGATAATCTAGAGCTGCAGAGCTCAGGCGTATTTGTTTTTGATATTCTGCTTTTTGCCCTCCTCTGTTACAAACCAGTCCTAAGGAGCAACCCTGCAATAGCAAATCAGCAAACCCAGCCCATGGCTTGTGAGCGTCCCTGCAGCTACAGTGTGTTCCAGAGGACCACAATTGTGCATGTGGAGGAGGAGACATTTGGCAATAGGTTTCAGATTCTGCAGGGCTGTAGTGAAGAGCTAGGGTGAGATAAGTGAAGTTGATCATGGCCCTTTTTAAAGTAGAACCCTGGGTGTTGCAATGGCATGAATTAACTAATGAGAGGAGAAGCAGGGTGGTTTCAGGAGGTGCTATCACAGCACGTTTGTCTTGCCTAGGAAAAATGGACATGCTTAGGTCTGGCTCCGCTCACTCACGTTAGCTAAGCCCCACCTAAACTCAACCCGTTTCTAGGGTGAGGGAAGGGTAACAGCTTGAGCTTGGCTTCAGCCAGTGGGATTCTAGCCTACAGAACATGCAGGTAGATACACCTGCACACAGAGCTGGAGTCCCGCTGAAGGGGTTTCCCTCTAGGTAGATGTCTGCAGGGAATAGGTGGAGTTTTGGAGGGATTTAACTAGCATGAGTTGCTGAGCCCAGCCTAAGCACAACCACCGTCCCTAGTTGAGACATATGCAGTGTGAGTTGTGGGTGGGAGGGAGGTCCTAGATTTCCCACCAGGCTTGTCTACACTGGTGAGTTTTCCTCTGCGATAGCTACAGTGGCACTGTTCCTGCTGGCGCAGAGAAACGTGCTGGCACCAGTGTGAAGTGGGGCCTGACTCTCAGGCAGGGATGAGGGGACATGTATTTCTAGCTCCCCACCATCTCCTTGCAGCACAGGCAAGGCAGAGGGCGACACATGTCTGATCTTCCTCTCTGCCTCCTCATCCCACCCTCAGACCACCACATGTACCTAAACCACCTTCTGCGCAGTGCAGGCCGGGGTGGGCTTTGTGTGCATGCCTCACCTACCCCATCCCCGCTGTGCAGGTGACTGAGCCACACCACCTTCCTCATCCAGCAGGACTGCAGTTCTAGGTCACCATGGGAGACAGATGCCCTGCTGTGCAAATGACCTCCCAGGAATGTGAGAGTCCAGTTTGTGGATTTCCAGCCTTCTGTCCTGCTGGAGGCCACCTTTCCCACCCTCCCATTGGTGCCTGCTGTAGACTCCAGTCTGTGTAGTTTGTTATATCCTGCCCAAGATAGGAGAGGTTCTGGGCTCCTCCCCCTTCTGCCTTTTCCAGCACACCCCTGTCCCTATCTGTAAGTGCAGTGGGAACTCCATTTCCTGCTGAACTGCTGCAGCCAGTGTCTTCAGGGCATGTGTGTTAGAGGCAGGGTCCCCTTTGCTAGCTGCTCTGGCAGACAACACCTCAGCCTGGAGGAAGGTTTTGCAGCCACTTTAACCCCTTCACCGCTTTCTCCTGCTGAAGCCTCCAGAACACAACTGAGTTCCTCGAATGCCTGAGGTTCTATTTGGGTGACATCCTTTTTCCTAATACTTCAGAGGTAGCGGTGTGGGGTCCCATCTCTGGTATAAGGTGTTTTCAGGAGCAGGGAGAGAGCAGCGGCATCCCATCCTTGGCATAGGAAAGGTCTTGTCCCTCATCAGAGGAGAGGGTGATGTAGGAGCATTTAATAAATTCCTGTAGGTGGGGGTTCACCACTCAAACAAAGGGAGTTTTCATTAGCAGCATCAGCAGCACTGCAGTGAGCTATGTGGAAAGGCACTCTCCATAAAGCTACTGCCGGACTTGACTGGGCCTTCCCACATTAGATTTCTCTTTGGCAGCCCTTATTATTGTGTTTGCTTGTCCACTGCCTTAGGGACTGTGTGATGTTCGTGGGGAGCCACATCACTGCAGATTGTTGTATCTGCGGCATCATTTTCTCTCTCTGCATGGATGGGTCGGAATCATGTCCTGGAGGGACTGTGCTGTCAGCGCCACCTGGTGTCAGCGCTGGGTGTATGGGTTGGGCTGGGAGCAGCGCTTGCATTGCGTGTGAGAGCAAAGGGAGATGACATGAGTGTGAGACCGAGGAGGCTCTCCCCTTCCATCAACAAGGCCATTGGCAATTGCTGGGCCTTAGGTGAATGGCTGCTTTCACACAGGGCCCGTGACTGAATTTAAACAGATCGAAACATCGAGGAAAGGAGATTAATGTAGATTTCTCTTTCTCCCACCCCTCCCTCCTTTCTCTTCTCTCTCCTTTCCCCAGCCTGAGAACTTGCTACTGGCAAGTAAGTGTAAGAGTGCTGCTGTCAAACTGGCCGACTTTGGACTGGCTATAGAAGTGCAGGGGGAGCAGCAGGCCTGGTTTGGTAAGAAGATCTGAGCCTTCCCTTTTCTAGCTGCCCCTTCCAGCTTCCTTTGGACATGCCAGGCCTTAGGAAGGGTCTAGTTTATTTGGGCTTGACGTCTTCCAGCTAACTATTAGACAAGTTCAGTGCCACACCTTCCTTGCCCAGCACTCCTGCTTCTGGGGCCTTTGGACTGGGTAAAATGGGAGCAAGAGAGAAAATGTGACCATATTTGAGCCTTAAGACTGAATCTCCCCTCTTGTTTTCCTTCCCAAATGTACAGTAGGAGTTAGTCACAGAGCTGCCCCAGCTGCAAAGTCCACACCCTGATACAAACTTTTCCCGTTCCTCAGGAGTGTTGGGGTCTGCGGATTTTGTTTCCCCTTTTTGTATAAATGGGGACAGCTGCAAAGTCCAGGCCTTGATCTGGACTCCTCAGGTGTGTTTGGGTCTGGGCTTGTCTCTCTCGAGGTATAGCAGAGTCAGGAACCAGATCTTTTCTGTCTGAACATTCCTGAGAGATGGCAATTGCTGTGGGTCTGTTCACATCCTTTGGCTAAGCCATGAGCCAGGGTTTGTTTTCTAACTCCAAACCACACGGGTAGCCATGGTCTAGATGTGGCACAAGGACTTGTGCTCTAGAGGGTGACATGATCTCATTCACTGCTCGCTCTTTGCTTGCTTATAGCATTTTGAGCTGGTGGACTGTCAACCCATTCCTTTGCCTTCCCTTTCCTGTGTCCATTGGCTTCCACAGAGGTAACTCAGGGAAGTCTAGGCAAGAGGGGAAGCATGGGCTTGTGAAAGTTAAATGGTACAGTTTTCAGATCGTGTGGTAGGAGTCAGCAGATCTTTCTAGCTGGGTACTATGTATGCCCCATGTCGTTCCTCTCCTGACAGGGTTTGCCGGTACTCCAGGCTACCTCTCCCCTGAGGTGTTAAGAAAAGATCCGTATGGAAAACCAGTGGACATATGGGCATGCGGTAAGATCTCATAACAGTGATAACGCTTTGCACTGACACTGCATTGTTTACAAACATCAGCCATTCTTCGCAGCCCCCTGTTAGAAAGGTCCTCATCCCCCTTTCACAGACAGGGAAAGGAAGGCACAGAGGGGTTAAGTGACGTGCCCAAGGTTGCAGATGGGGCTGATGGAGCACGGATTGCAATTCAGTTGCTCCTAACTCCTAGTCCTGTGCTCAGACAAGCCATCAGAGCCTTCTGCTAGGGCTAAAGAGTCAGAACCCATCCTTGCCTCATCGAGCCAGCGCGCCATTGTTTAGCTCTATAATGCTCGTTCTGTAGGTGCTCCTTTCTAAAAAGGAAGCATAAGTGTAAATACAACTGAAGACTGATCAGTTTAAAGCCCCAGGACCTGGGGGATGTTGAACTGATATGTGGCAGAGACCTATTCCTGTAGGCCCCCTGGGTGTTAGGCTTTCCTGCCCTGCGAGTGTGTGAGGCCAGCATGGAAGAGTCTTGGAAGCGCCTGTAGAACCTTGCTCTCCAGTGTCCTCACTGGGCGTGGTTTCTGGAAGCAGCTGAGAGCTGTGGCTCACTAGCCGTGATGTATGGGGAGGTAGAAGGACAGCATGCGCCTGCTCTGTCCTAGGAGCTGGGGATCAGAGCTGGTCTTGGTGTGCCAGGACCAAGTCCAGCAGCTGAGGGGAGATGGCTCCTGGGGCTGCTCCTGCTCCTTGTTCACCATCACTTTCAGACCTCCAAGGTACTGAAGTCTCAGCCCAGACACTACTGGAGAAGGAATGTTGAGAGGGCAGGAAGGGGGGTCTCCTCAGCTCTGAAGTGGGTGTACAGATGGAGGACAGGAGTAATCAGAGCCAATGAACCTAACCACAGCATATCTGTCTCTCTCTCCCAGGAGTGATCCTGTACATACTGCTAGTGGGTTACCCTCCCTTTTGGGATGAAGATCAGCACAAGCTCTATCAGCAGATCAAAGCTGGAGCCTATGACGTAAGGACACTTCCTCGCTGAGTACCTGCATGGTGTAGAAAGCTTGTGCCATCTAGCCAGCCAAAATCTGGCATCATTTCATGTGGTGACCGGTGGCAGCCGCACAGCTGCTGTGCCAGGTGGTGCTTGGAGTGTCTGCCTTGTGTTCGTTGGGCTTTCTTTTTGCTGCATGCTTAGCATGATACTGTGTGGGGCTACCATTGGGGTCCGGGGTGGCAGAGGCGTGGTTGTGGGTACAGGGAGCTAATTGGATCAGGAAAAAACTACCAAACTCAACTGCTCTACGCTCGTGGGCTTAGTGCAGTGAAGTGCTGGAGGAGATACAGATACTGACTCTCCAAGGGGGACATAAGGAGCGTGAACTGGAAGGATCTCGTCCCACCAATGCCTTATAGAACAATGTGGGGAAACTCTCTCTAGAGACAGCTTGACCTGTGGCTCATGGCCTCCTGCACCCCACAGTGGAATTTGCCTGCAGCTGTGGAAAAACTGTCCTGATCTGCCCAGCAGTGAGTGTTCTGGTGGACGGGGTGGCACTGGGGAAACTGGGACTGGCATGAGGGATCAGAGGCTGTAGTGAGGGTGAAGGCGTCAGCGTGGAGCTGCTCTTGGGACTGTGGCTAGACAGGTGGTCATAGGGTGCAGCGTGATGTCTGACCAGACTGAGTAGCGACTTGGTGGGGAGGTTAGAGCCAGAGAGGTTAAGCATTAGTGACTGTTCTCTGACTACAGAAGTTTGAACACTTGGAATAAATCTTCCTGAGTGAGGGGAGCCTGTTGGAGTGGGAAATAAACCTGGAGCTATTGATCGAAGAGTGGCTGGCATACGCATTGCAGGGAAGCTGCGGGGTTTGCTCTGTGGGCAGTCACAGTGCCCGTACTTAACTCAGAGCAGCCGGAGATGGAATGGTGGGAGTAGGATGTTTCTGCTGGAATCCAGTAACCTCCCCTGCTGCCAGGTGCTACTCTGTCTTATTGCTCCTTTTGTTCATAGGCTCCTTCTCTTCTGTGTTCCTGGTTCTTATGCTAAATGTTACATTTAGAATGTGTTGCCGCAGGAATGCAGAGTGGGATTCTCAAAGCACCTAAGAGGTTAGACACCCAACTCCTCTGGAAGGTGACTGGGAGTTAGGTGCCCAACCCCCCTAACTCCCCTTCAGATTTTCAAAAGTGTCTAACTGTCATGAACTAGTTCCTGCAGCCCCCTTCTGTGCCGTGTATGGCAGGGAGCAACTTCCACTTTAATAGGGATAGAGAATATCTCCTGTAGTCCACCCCGCCCGGGGCAGGGTGTGTGTGTGTTGAAGTACTCATTTTTACCTCTTGACTGAACGGGAAGTGGCCATTGTGAATTTCAGTCTCCAGAAAATAGGACGTTTGTACTTCAGAGGAAGCCCCTGGGGTGGGTTTAGACTCAGCACTTGGGTTTTTTGAAATGTGACCAGGAATCTTTTTTGGTTTGGAAATAACCTCCAGATGAAAGCTCAGAGTTTTCTGAAGGTTTTTAAGCACTCCTCTGCAATGTTTGCAGCGCAGACATTGCAGCACTGTGCCTGAGACCAGGGATGTGAAACTGACACTCAGCAAGTGTGACCCTGGCTAGTGCATTTTTGTGGACTGTGTTGAGAGGAGCACAAAGCGTAAGCTAATGGTGTGAATGGGAAAAGTCAAGGAGCTCTTTACGCTTTTTTCAGCTCTAATACTTGGAGGAAATATTCACAGCACAGGGAAGGACATCTTATTTTAAACACAGGTGACTTAAAGTGACCATGACCCTTTAACTGCCCTCTGGATCGTCTCTGTGTTCAGAGGCTGTATGTTCTGCTCAGGTGGCCGAGCTGTCATCCACTTAGGGTGTGTCCGGGACCCCAGCTCAGGCGGACATGCATGCTCTGGCTCCGCTCCGGCTAGCACTTTTCAATTAGCACTATAGCTGCAGCTACCCGGGTGGCAACTTGCCTGAGTACAGTCCCACCTGACCCTTGAATGCATACACAGCCAGCTGGCCTGAGCTGCTGCCCATACCCCATGGCCACACTGCTATTTTAGGTGCTAGTGTGAGCAGAGGTACATGATCTGGGGGTTACACCTCCCAGCTGCTGTACAGGTGCGCCTGTAGTTTCACTGTGCTTTCATTTGTAACACCCCAGGAGACCTGGGGCACTGTCCTCATCTGTACTGATGTGCTGAACTGCACATGGAGTGGTGTTAGTTCAAGGACTTCAGATCTCTGCCCTTCATCTCCATACCCACATGTTGCCAGCCTCTGACATGTCTCCCATTCCCCAGGCAACAATTTCTGATATTACAAACAGGATTACAGCTTTTTAGTGTGTGGGGACAGGGAGTGGGAGGAGGAGGAGGAGGAGGAGGGTGGGTTAAAGGAGACCGGGCATCTGTTTTCTCATGTCTGCACCAAATGCTCAAGAAGGGAAGCTACAGATCTTTGAATGGACTTACAGATTTGAGTAAAAGCCCAAGGCTTGACTGAATCCTGAAAGGCTCCTTGAACTGTTTGGCTGCCCCGTGGACATCCATTGTACAGCCATCAAAATGGTGCATGTATGGTCTTCAGCTATTTGTCAAGTCCCTTAGTATTTTCACACTGTGGGTGTCACCAGAAGGTTTGTGTCCCCTGGGTGCAAACTAGCTGTGGTGGTGCCAAAGGGGTTAAAGCCTAAGCAGGGCTCGGTGTGGTGGAATGGATTTCCTCCAGCGGGCAAGGAGGGTTGTGTTCAGCATCTCATCTCTTCTCCTCTCTCCCTCCTAGTTCCCGTCACCTGAGTGGGACACAGTGACTCCTGAAGCAAAGAACTTGATCAATCAGATGCTGACGATAAACCCGGCTAAACGCATCACGGCTGATCAAGCACTCAAACACCCATGGGTCTGTGTAAGTGTCTCCTTCCTCACCTGTTAGGAGGTCATGCCATGGTGCATGCTGAAGCCATGTGCTGGGAGGACAGGCTACTAGAGCAGGAGGACAGAGCTAGGGGAAGAAATCAGGTGCTGTCTAATCAAGCATGTTTGTATGCTTTGAACTGTGAGCTTGTAGGTGCTGGCATGGGAAAAGCCCACCTGGTTTATATCCTTATCTAACCACTGCGATAGTGAAGAGATGCAGAACAAATGGCTTTTAATTTCAAGGCTATTTTATCCAATAGTCATTGATTGCCAATGCAGATCATCGTCATGTGCCGTATCCAGGGAGATGTCCGCTTGAATAGCCTGGCACCTGGGCATCCTGGATGTTGCATCCCAGCCCCAGTTTGTCGTATTGCCTCTTCATTTTTCACAGGCACACGTGGAAGTGCTTCTGTAGCTCCTACAAACATTCCATATTGCCACTAGCCATACGTGTAATGCTAGTGGCCATGAAGCAGCTTTGACTAGTTCTCTCCCTTGAGAGCTGTCTTCTTTCCAGACCAGGAGCATGGTTGTTCTCCCATTTTCTGCAGAGCTGGTAAGAGGATCCTGAAGTATAATTGGGAGAGTTTCTCTCAATCACATAAGGAAGGAGTGTGCACTAGAGACAGGCATGCCTCCGCTTTCCAGTGTGTTCATTGTGCATACCCACCTTCACAATTTGTTCTTGACAGGTGGCGATTTCCCCCATTCCCCAAGAGAGATCTCATTGGCGATTCCAATTGATATGTGGTGTACACACTGTATACATTATAAATTGGCATAGTTCCAGAGACCTCATCAGAGATATAATTGGGGATTGGTCCTGCTTTGAGCAGGGGGTTGGACTAGATGACCTCCTGAGGTCCCTTCCAACCCTGATATTCTATGATTCTATGATATGCTCATTCACATCAGCTCAGGCTCTGGCCCTTCCCTGTTTGTGTGTGTGTACTCTAATAACTGTGTTTCATTTTGTGAGCCTTGCAGCCCCAGTGCCTGTGACTGGCACTGTCTGAGAAGCAATAACTGCCCACATCGCAGGATTAATGTGAAATGTCCCGAGACAGTTTCCCTCTTCGCCCGTGTTGGCTTGGCTGGCCATTCTACAAAGTGTAATGGTTTCATTCCATAAATCTCTTCAGTCCCCATCCACTTTCCCCTATGTTAAAGTTGTTGTCGCCGCGTGCCCGACATGCTCCGTGTATGTACCCTACACGGATTCCCTTTCTAGACACTTGCTGTGCTCACCAGTAGGCAGCGACTGGTCTTGGCTGTGCGTTTCCAATGGCAGTGCAGGGCACTCCTGTTCTCCTAGTGCCAGTGACAGCTGTGCTTTGTGGTCAGTGAAGCTGTCTACAGAGCCCATAGTGTATTTTCTGGCCCATTTAAGGCCAAACTAGCAAGAGACCTGGAATGACTTCAGGCTTCTCTGGCTTCACAGGAGACGGTGTGAACTTTAACAGCAAGAAGCTCTTTCAAAGAGGATGGTCCAGCCTTCCCACCCCCCACAACAGCCTGTGCAGATTGTAGCCAGCTTTGAGAGCAGGGGTGGCTAGGTTTGAGGTCACAGTAGAGGTTTCCTACGTAACTTTGCAGAATCTGAGCACAGTGCATGCTGTTCTCCCAGGTCTTAATGAATTTGTCTGAACCAAGAGAGAGCTGCTCATGGCAGATCTGTAATGCCTACGGGTCAGCGTGATAGTCCTTCGCCCACTGTCCTTGTAAAGCGAATGCAGACTGGTAGGTCTGTGTTAGAACAAGAGCCAGTCTGGCATCAGCCTCCAGTTTCCAAATGTTCCCTGACTCTCTGGCAGCACTTCTGGGAAGTGCTCCTCTTGCAGCTGATGTGACCCCAGCTGAGTGCTGGTGACAAGTGCGCCCCACTGGCTGGACGCTGCACTCAGGCTGTCGGCTGATGTGGTAGAACTATCTGACTGAGCCATATGACTCCCCAGCAGTATGCTGAACATCATATTCTGCATCTGATGCCAGGGTGCTGAGGGCAGGAGTCGTGCTCACAGGTTCGAAGAGCAGCCTTGTCCAAGAGTCATCAGGATAGGCAGACAATGGTCTTCACTTGCCGGCTCAAATTTTCCTTTTGAGATTTAGTAACAAGATCCGCCTCTTCCCTTCCCCTCCCCTCCTCCCACCCAGCGTAATTGCTGGTTGTGCACTTTTGCCTCAAATCTGTTTTTGTTCTTTGGTGTCTGAATGATGGAGAACATTGCTCTTTCATGACTCAACTTTTTCAGGCATGGGTCTGTGATAACAACCCACCTTGTTTAGAACTTCTCGCCACAGGGGGTGGTTAATGTCACCTTGCAGTTGGTTTCTGCTGCCAGGTCTCTGCGGTTTGGAGCCAGGGTCCATTAGGAGTAGGGCACCCAGAGCTGAGCTGCTCAGTCGTATTGGCTGTAGCATGTGAACGGAGAGCTGGAGGGAGAACTCGACTTGGTGATTTGTTTACAATTATTTAACAATCCTTCCTTGTTCCTGTCTTCCAGCAACGATCCACCGTGGCCTCCATGATGCACAGACAAGAGACTGTGGAGTGCTTGAGGAAGTTCAATGCCAGAAGAAAGCTGAAGGTGAGTAGGTGTTTGCCTTTTTTGGGAGCTGGGATTGGGGAGGGTGGTGGTCTTTTGGCTGAAGCACAAGGCTGGGAGAGCTGGGATTTCTTCCAAGCTCTGCCTCTGACTTGAAGTGTGCCCCACATCACTTCCCCTATCTGTGCCGCAGTTTCTCCCTCTGTGCTGTGGAGCAAATACCTGCGTTGCCAAAGGTGTGCTTGAAGATTAGCTCACTGTTTGTCAAGTGCTTTTTGAAATCCTCTAATATAAGGTGCTCTAGAAGTTTCTTTGCAGGTTGGGAGATTTCTGTAGGTACAAAAATTAGTTTCCCATAAGGTCTGTTCTCTCCATGCCCACCTGGCCCCCACTTAAAGAGAGCTGAAATACCCAAATGAGCACTCCATGCGTAAGAGCTGTTGTCTACTATGCTGATCGGGCTCCTGGCTCCCAGCACCAGTAACTGTTGAATAGCAGCTGCTGGGAGGTGGAGAGGACCCCAGTAGCCTGTCTAACCCTGAACCACTTGGGTTTCTGCATCCCTTGTCTGAGATAGGCAGCGCTATTTATCCCTGCTCTCTCCTTCTCCCCCACAGGGTGCAATCCTCACAACAATGCTGGTCTCACGGAACTTTTCCGGTAAGTTCTCCCTACCCTCATCCCTTCCCCCTTATTTCTTCATAGATCTGGATGCATTTTAACCCTTTAGGGGTGAGTCAGAGAAGAGAGGGGTCTTGTTCTGTTTAGCATTCCAAAATCCATTAGCTTTGCCCTGGCCAGTGACCAACAGGGAGAAACATTAGACTGGTTGGGAGAGGAGCCTGCATATGGAACAAGAGGGGAATCCAGTCTGCTACCAAAATACACTCATGTTTTATTGCAGGCTTATGTTTGGGATGTTCTAGTTGGCATCTGTCAGTTTTCCCTTTGGAAACCCTAGTTATCAGGGACTATAACTGCCGCAGTGGTTCTCTCAGACCTGAGGACCTGGCTTCACCACTGGATAAGTAATGATATTTGCAGGGGGGAGTAGCCATTAGGGTGCTGGGTATCCCTGGCTCAACCAGAAAGGATCTCAAACATGCAAGCTATTAGGTGTTTCCATCTCTGTCTCTGAACTGGCTGTGGTCATCTGAGACTCGGTGACCATTAGTTTGGCTGCCTGCTGAGCATTCTGTGCTGTGCCCTTACTGAAAACACAGATCCAAATGTTTCAGTCAAATGAGTGTTTTGAAAGGTACATTTAGTTTGTTAAAATTGCCAAGCTGCTGGTTTGTGCTATCATTAGTGTTTATCCGCAACTGATACGCCTCTTCAAGCGGGTGGCCTTTCTGTGCCCATGTGTCTGTCATAGCTTAGACCACTCGCTCACCCTGAGTGATGTTTTCCTCTTTAAAAGGTAGTGTCTGGGCAGTAATTCAATCCAAATTTTACTGAGCCTGGCTGTATTACAGTCCATACACCAATTCTCCATTTGGAGCGTAATTTAGGGATGGTTAATGAAAAGCAGCCATAATGGAATCTCCTCCATCCCTTTTCCCTTTGCTAAATGCTTTAATGGTGGGCACCAGTACATACTATCTATGGTATAATGCAGGAATCTCCTAATTACGCCAACAACAAAGGGCGCGTGTGCACTCACTCGTGAAATCCAGGTGGCATCTCCCTTCCAGCTGGGATTCGTGTCATTCTGGTGGTGGTGTTCAAATAGAAGACCTGTGCACCAAACCCCAAAAACGTAGCAGGGCAGCCCACTGGAGCTTGAGAATTGATCCTTGGTCCCGCTACACATTAAGTCTGTGCAGGCATGTCAGGACGTGGAGAAGGATCAGGCTGGCTGTAGCAGCAGTTTTTACGCACGCTCCCTGGTCATTGTGCAAAGGGTCCATCTACGCTGCAGCTGGGAGGTGAGATTCCCAGTGCATGGAGACGGACACATACTAAAAATCGCAGTGTGGATGTTGCAGCATGGGCAGTGGCTCAGACTAGCTTTCAAAAATCCAAGGCCTCTTGATCCCCTGAGTCGGCGCTCCGGTGGCCAGCCCGCGTCCCCGCCCATGCAGTAATGTCCACGCTGCAATTTTTAGCATGCTAGCGCCAATCCGTCTGCTTGTGCTGGGAATTGCACCTCCCAGCTGTGGTGTGCACATAGCCCCGGGAAATGTGTCTGCAGGAGCTGAAAGCCAGACCTTGCGGGCCTAGAGTGATTCTAAAGCAGTTTAATTGTTAGGAGGGCCTGTGTGCTCTCCTGCAGCCATTGCATCAGCTCAGGGGTGAAAACCCTTTCCCCTATAACCGTCCTCAGTTCCCCTCTTCCCACTGGTACAAGCGGTCGTGGGTCTGTGTTCCTTCGCTCAGTGACACAGCTGGGTTTAGTTTAAATGTTAATGTAGTTGTTAATTCTTAGGCTAGTGTTTCCAATAAATAATAGTACTGAATTAATTTTTTGTAAGACTAATTCTGCACTCTACTTATGATGCGACTGGGAAAGGGTTTGGGTTTGGAACACATCTCTTTGGGTCGGAAAATGTCCCTTGTAGACCAGCATGTTGGGTACTTGAAATGCCTGGGAGAAGTCAGTGGTGCTTGGACGTGCATCCTTTATTCCCAGACCTAGAAGCATGCTGGAGGAGTCTTGGTCTGCTCACTCGTCTGTATCTCAAGAGCCAGTAGTTGGATCCAGGAGTTTTTTTCAACACTAAAAAGAGGAGGAAATGTTTGGGTCTGGTGGCCTATTCTGAGCCCCTGTACTACTCGATTCAGAGACTTGGAGACACTCTGAGAAAGAGGCCTGAAAGAAGTGCTATGAACCTACAGAGCTGGTCTCCTAGTTCCAAACCTCCCATGCTCATTGATGGGGGAGACTCCACAAAAACAAACTTTCAGAGGCTGCTGTAATGTGAGATTTCTCTAAAGAGCTTTCAGAGCCATCCTGGGCCACTTTAATACTTCTGATACAGAGGTCTCCCCTTCATGTGCAGCCTTACAAATCTACAACCCAGTCCAGTATGCGGTTAGCTTTTGCTCCTATTTCCCCTGCTGATGGCTTACCTACTATATTTGCCTGGTCAGAGGTCAGACCTCTAACATCTCAGTGAAAGTGGGGATGCCAAGTCTTGGATTGTATGACCAATTGGGCCTTATGGCTCTTGGGGCATGAAACCATCTCTTGGCAGTGGCAGGCTCATTTGAGATGTGACCTCTCTGCATTGGAGGAGGAGGAAGAGTAGATGAAATTTAGTTTAAGTTGGTCTCCTCGCTGTGATGACAACAATAAGGCATTACAGGAAATGATGCTAAGCTGAGCTTAGCCCTTGGACTTTCCAGTTGCTGCAGTCCTGGAGAAGGTGCACAAACTTGCTGGCTTGCTGGAGATAAAGGAGAAGGCACCCTGCTTATAAACAAAGGGTTGATAGATCCAGCCAGGGAGATCTGGCTGGCAATGCTCAGCTTAGTCCTCGCCAGCCAGGAAACCTGACTGTATGTTTCACACAACAAGGTCTTGTTTTTCTTCCGAACCTCCAGTCTTTGGTCTAGAGAAGGCAGGGTCACCTGATAGTACACTTCTAAAAGCAAAGCTTCAGGTGCCTTGCACATGTCAGACCAGTCAGGGGTCCTGGATTTGCTAGGAAAGGGTTCCAACTGGAGTCACCCTGTTCCCCATTCCCATTGGAGGGATTGAAATGGGACAGGGCTAGGTTCCATGCTGTGACCTGCCTGTGATGTCTCAAGCCTTGGCTAGTCCTACTACTCTCAAAGGTCAAACTCTCCTCCAGTTCAGTCACGATGCTTGGAGGCCTGGGTCTTGAGCTCTTAACGTCTGGTAGGGTGGTGTATTCAGAAGGGGTGAAGCAGCAGGCTTGTCGCAGTCGCATGCTCCTGCCACCAGAAAATCATGTGTTTGTAAATGGATACATTTCTTTTCTTAGGTGTGTAGTAGTAGTAATGTGTTACCCCTCACACTGCTTGGCTCCTCTAATCCTCAATCAGTTACTAGAGATATCTTGGTTTGATCCCTTTCCACAGTTAAGGTACAGTTAACCTGAACTCAGCATTTCACTATTCTGCTTAAAGGACCTTGTCTTCATTCAGCCATACACTGTTATCCATCAGTTCAAGGTGCCAGGCCTATGACTACATCCCTTGAACCACTTGGGAGCCACTGTTAGCTCCCTGGTAGCTATCTCCTCTGCCAAAGGGGTGAGTGAAATCCAAACTCTGACACTGAACCTTCTTTACGAAGCAGTGCTCACCTAAAACTTCTGCCCAAATTGACTTCAGACATTCATCTGAAACAAACCATCTCTCTCCTCTGGTCTCGTCCCCTGCAGCCTCATAACACTCTCATGGGGGTTTGGGGGAGTGGCTAGACTGCATATATTAGATGTCAAAAATGGAGTTACTACTTTTGAGAGTCATCCTGTTTGTTTATAGCCTTTGAGGGAAGTGAGATATATCCAAAAATTATCCAGATGGATGAAACTCAGTAGCCAAGCCGAGTACAACCAAATGAGCTCTAGACTGGAAGAACTTGGAACTCATTCTGTCAGTTGAGTGGCCATCTACACAGCTTGTCTCCATAATGTATCTATCACCAAGATTTGTAAGGCTGCCACTTGAAGTTCAAGTCACATCATTTGCCAGCTCTGGATCTAAACTGGATGATCATTTGTAGAGCAGTTGTCATTCAGGGTGAAATTCACTGCCATGCAGTGGGCCATCGCCAGTCTTGTGCACCCCTTAAACTCTCAAAATAGACCATAAGTGGGATTTAAGTGTGCTTAGACCTTGTGCTTGATCCTCCATCTTTAACCACTCACTCCTCAGCCCTGTTGTTGGGAATTGCTATTGCTTGCTCATCTATGGGGAGGAGCAGCAGAGGCAGCATTGTGAGGGAGAAAAGAAGCTAACCTGGCAATAACTGGAGTTCTCCACATGTTGCCTCTACAGATTCAAGTTGACCCGCCTTCATCCTCTCATCTGAAGTTTTTATAGCTAGTTTGGGTGAGGCGAGCAGGGGACAGCTCTAAGAATAGAGTCCTTTATACCTCTGACGGGGAGACTGGATCCGCAGACAGTGTGCGCACCCGTAAATGTTAAACTGTAGACCTGAGCGAATAGTAATAAATAAATATTCAAATTCCAAAACCAAATATGATTATATACTCCCCAAGCCTCTTATGTTTGCCTTCCATGAAAGTTTGAGTGGCTGAGCTTTTCTAATAGGAATACTTGGAGGGTGAATTTTAAACTGTTATTTAGCAAAGGCAAAGTTTGAATTGTGTACGTGATTAATATTTGAAATTCATATTGCCCTGTGTTATGTAAGTGTCCATTCATGGAACCGAAATGAGACCACATGTCTGAAGTAACTCACCAGCTCAGGTGACTTTTGAAGGTGGATTATGAAGTGGGAAATTGGCCAAGAAATTCTTAAGCAATTTTGAACAACAAACAAATTTTGAGAGCTATGTGATCTATTTGAAGATACTTCCCAAACAGGAAATGAGGTCAAATTTAATGAAAATTTAGACAGTGCTATGAACTGTTCGTCCATCATTATTAAAATGCTTTAGAAAGATTCAGGAATGGCTCGGGACTCCTAGAATGTGGATCTGCTATGGTAACGTACTCTGAAAACTCCACTTGCTGGTGAGTAAACTTCCTTTTTACTCCCATCTCTGGATCCTGTCGATTTTAATTATTTTCTCAACTGTGCATTTTTTCTGGTGTTTAAGAGTGAAATTATTATGCTTCGGCAGAGCAAATGAAATTATGTGAAAATGAGGACCACCACTGGCCTTTGTCCTCCTATCACACCAACCCCCAAACTTCTCTGAGGTTCACAAAAAGTCTGTTAAAACTTTTTTTGTTGGCATCTTTGCATTCATGCCTCTTCCCAGCCTGCTTATGGCAGGAAGTGGGGGGTGCTGAAATGCTGCAAAAGGGTATTCTTGCAGCATCCTCGACCTACTGAATGAGGAACGTGCTGGAACACTCAATGGGTCTGGCAAGAACTCCAGCCTAAGAGGCAGTCAGACCATCTGAACCTTATAAGTCTCAACACTCATGTTGCGTGCCACACAAATGCACTGGAGTAGGTGTTTTAGGAGGTGGATTTCTGCAGAAGTAGTGAGATGTTTGAAAACATCTACTGAAACAGACTTAGGTCCAGATTTTTAAAGGTGTTTTGGTGTTGCTGTACTCTGCGTTGTAATGCCTAACCGATTTAGAAGCCTAAATGTCATTTTCAGAGGGGATTTAGGCATTTAGTCAATGGAACTTAGGCTCCTACATGCCTGTATCACTTTTGAAAATGACACTTAGGCTCCTAAAATGAGTTAGGCATTGCAATACTGAGCATACCAACACCTATATTCCTTTACAAACCTGGCCCTTAAAAACTAACTTTCTATCTTCTCTGTCTGGTTTCCTGTGTTAACCTGGCTTAAGGATGTTTGATTCTGTGCGGGGTCGACAGAGGCTAATGGAAAAACCACAGGACTATCTGTCTGCTCCATACACCTTCTCCAGTAACAGCCACATGAGAGAGAACCAGGGTTTCTCTGGTTGATGATGATAGAAGCCAAAGAGGATGCCTCTGGGTTGAGTACTTGAGGATTGAGCCTCAATGAATTCTGCCTCCCCTCCTTTGTCCCAAAGTGGGGGAAGCCAGGTACATCTGGGAGACGGAAAGGCAGTCTCAGATCCTGCCCATGAGACTTTTCTGTGGAGCTGAAGCGGGTTAATTCCTCTGAAAGTGCCATTTGATCTTATTGCATTGCAGACCAGTGCGTGCCTGGGACTAGGTGTTCGGAAATTTGACGATACGAAGCGTATGGGCAAAATGCAGGTGCACGTTTTTCCCCTGCTAAGTGTAGTGGCCTGTGCGGGTGGGGGAGAAATCCAAATAAAAGGGTTAACTTATCGTATATACTCGTTCATAAGCCGAATATTTTTGGTAAAAAAGTGACGCATCAAAGAGCAGGGGTCGGCTTATAAATGGGTCTACACCAAAATTTGATGATTTCAAACTCTATGAAATCATTGAATTGAATATCTAATACATTATTGTTTTGTTTACCTGGAGCGTCTGCAGGCAGGGAGCCCCTCAGCTCCCTGTGGCTGCGGTTCGCCGTTCCCCGCCAATGGGAGCTGCGGGAAGTGGCGTGCCAGTTCCCACAGCTCCCGTTGGTGGGGAACGGCGAACCGCAGCCACAGGGAGCTGAGCGGCTCCGTGCCTGTGAACGCTCCAGGTAAACAAAACGTCCCGACCCGCCAGCAGCTTACCCTGACGGGCCGAGAGCCAAAGTTTGCCAACCCCTAAAGTATAGAGTTGGCTTATGAAAGGGTCATACAGGTTTTACTATTTTTACCTATCCATCTTGGGGGGTCGGCTTATACTCGTTCATTAGCCTGTTCGTTTATATACGGTATATATTAACAGAGAAGTTTGCCCCTTTTTAAAGCTGCTTTTCCTCCTTTCCCCCTCCCCTTTTCTCTCCCTCACTCTCTGCTTGTTTATCCTGTCCATTCAAAGTGACTGGCTGCTTTTCATGTTCTCTCTCACCCACATTAGTTCATTCTACAGAATGAATGTAGTAGTACTGAGGAATAAATGCCCCCCTCATCTCTGCCCTCACAGGGAGGAGGGAGCTGTTGAGTGCAGCTCTTTCCGTCTAGCTGACTTTTCCTGGCGAGCTTGATGCTTTCCTAAGCGCTTCAGCGTTCTGGTCTAATGCGTGAGTATGTGACTGTTACAGCAAGGCTGGAGTTAGAAAACACCTCTTCATAACTGGGAAGAGTCCCACACAGATAACTCAGTCCCATCCAGCAACTTGTCGGCACCTTGGGAACATGAAACACTAAGCTATCAGTCATATAAATTGCTGGGAGCCATTACTCCTGAGCTGTGTTTCAATAGCAAGTCAGTGGCCGTTTCCAGATGAAATGTCTGAGACTTTCAGATAGAATGATTCGAGTGCAGTGGAGAATACTTCTTTGAAATAACTGCAACTTTACATGGCAATTACTAGAGTAATTGTGCCTCAGTTGCCATCATGCCAGATGGTTACACAAGTTATTTCAGTTCAGTCGTGGGATGCCCCGGTCATTGTGTTCCGGTGTCCGACGCATGGAGGCCTTGGGTTACTGATCCAGTGGCAGAAGGGATATTCTCCCTGTGAATCCAGGAGAAGTGTTAAGAGTCTCTGCGATAGGCTTGGGTGGCACACCCTGGTTTATGCTGAGCAGTGGCGGTTGAGGTGAGATTTGTATTAGTGGGCATCTTTTGAAGGTTGCTGTCATCCTATGAGATCACAGAAGGTGGTCCGCTGACCATCTCTTCCATAGTCACACTTCCTCAAATGCATTCCACCATCTGTAGTCACGGAGGCTCTGTATTCCTTGGTGGAAGTCCTTCCAGAGTTAAACAGGTGTACAGTAGGCAACACTCCCCTCCACTTCTCCCTCACTAATTTTCCTCTCAAGGAGGATGCTGTCAAGTAGTTTAGGCCTCAGATATTTGTATATATTAAGATCTAGTGAGAAATGGCCTCTGGATTCTAAATACAGTATCTCTATTTTAAAGACCCCTTTGCCCCACTCCATCACAAAGGAGTTTATTTTAAAATAAACTTTTATAGGATGGACAAATAACAGATGTCTCCTCCCTGTCAGTGTTGCAGCAGCAGTTAACTAATACATATAGCTTCCACAACTGTGTTCCCTGCAGCTGCTAACATTGATGATCCTAGCACACAGATAAAGAACTGAACCAGAGAATCTCTAGAGCCATTCCACTCTGTTTGAAATACAGGGAGATAAAATACCAGTGTTCACTAAAGGGAGAAATTATTATTTATTTGTATTATTGGAAGTATGTAGGGAGCCTCAGGCATGAACCAGGACCAATTGTCTTCTCCATCACAAATGTATCTTCATATATAAATATTATTGGAGAGTGCACAACCTCTTGGAGCTTTGCAGTGGAGTCAGTGGTGTTTATATGCCTTGACATGTGTTACACAAGTGCACTACAGGGCAAGGTCAGAAGGGATCTATAAAGAGGTGCTGAAATCCCGCTCGTGCTTTTGGTTCCTGTTTTAGTGCTGGTCTGTCAAATTTGGAATTGCTTCATCTCTGACAGTCTTTGGGTAAGTTTTTATGGGGGTTTTGGTGGTTTTGATTTATAAAAAGCTGCTAAATTAACTGTCCATTTGACATCTTGTTTTCAAAAGAGAAGAGATTCCCTGTTTGTAGAATTTCTGGGTCTAGAAGTTTCTTACCAAGGTTCCTTCCTGGCTCCTTTAGAAAACCAGTGCTAAAACTGAGAGCTGAAAAAAGTATTTCTACCACCAACATTCACTGTGTCTCCTTTCTTTGAGATGGGCCTGTTCCCTATGAGCGTATGGACAAATTTCTGAATATTCCGGGTGGCAGGACAGAGGGAAACAAATGTCTCACTCCTCTGTGAAAGTGTATTTGTTCCCAGCCTGTCTTTGTCCTCTCCCTTGACATCAGAGGAATTTGTCCCAGCTCCAAGTGATAGGCAATTTGAGATATGAGGCAACCTCCATATGGGGGGGGAGAGAATCTTTGAAGCTCCTTCATTTAGACAAGTTGTGGTGCTGGTGCTGCTCAAAACCATGTTTAAATACCAGCATGTGGCCCCCATCTTCACCATCACCTCCTCTTTCACAGACAGAGTCTGTGCAGTATTTTTATGGTTTGAGGCCAACACCTTGATTCTCATGGTCTTCCTTTGCATCTGGTTCTTGTGTACAGGTGTAGGGCCCCTCTCGATAGCATTCATAATGTCATTGGAAGATCTTACTTTGGAAGTACAGGTCCTTCCTTACTTGGAAGTTCAAATTCCAGTTCTTCACCAAAATCCTGTGGCATTTGAGCACCCTGCTTTTCAGTGCTTACGTTTATCCTAAAATTGGGGTGGGGGAGTTTCTAAGGAGCCTTTCTAGTGATCCCAGGAGCCTGCATATTTCTTTTGGGTCCTCAGTAAGGTACAACTTCTCATACTTTATAGTTGTGTGTCGTCTTTGGTAAAACAATGTGGAACCTCTTCTAAAATGCCAGGTTGAAAAAGTTCTTCTAATTCTCCTCAGGCCTGTGTTCCTGCTTCTCTAAGTGTGTAACTGGATGATTCTTTGTTCTAAGGGGGACTGGTTGATCCTGTGTTCATTTCTCTGGAGAAGACTTCTGTTTCTGCCCCTTCTCCTGTGGCCAACAGAATGATTCCTCAGGTAGCTAATAGTTTGGATGGGCATTTTTCTTCTGTTAAGCCCCTTCTTCAGATTATCTAGTGACAGCAGCTGCTAACAACATGGCCAGAGCTCCCAGGATCCTTCTGCTGTCCCTCTTGATAAAGTATCCAGGGAGCTAGTGTGTCGGGGAAGGGAAGTTGCCCTCTGAAGCTTGGCCATGAGTAGATAATTACCGGACCCTGAAGACGTCATCGTTACTCTGTTTGGTCTAAAATGCAGTCAAGATGTGAAGGTTTATTGGTGTCTTACAGGTGATGCTTGTTTTGAAAGGTGGTCAGAATATACAGTTGCTGGCTTCTTTTATGTTCATTTGAGGGAGAGGAGCTAGTTGCCATGTGGCAAAAGAGGAGTGTGGATGGAGTGAGCCCAGAAGGAATCAGGGGAGCCCTTTTAGCAGCATTTGGGGCTGCAGAGACGTAGGGAGGGTTTCATCGGCTGGAGCTCAGAGCCATTAGATTGGCCTTGCTGGCTGGAGCTGAGTTCTTGACAAACGCGTCTTCATTTAAACTGTCAGAGGGTAGGAATTATTTTTCCTTTGAAATCTTCTTTGTCAGTAGCTGAGCTTTTTCTTGCTTTTTCTTCTGCTGCTTCTCTCATGTGGCTGTTCTCGGACTACTTTGTGTTAGTGTGAGAGCCCTCTGTTCTCTGTCTGCAACCGAAAGGAGCTCTGCCCCCTCTTTCATAGGGAAAGGGGAACAGTTTCTCCTACTGGGAAACAGCTTTGCTTTAGGGGTGCTGTTAGTAGCTCTTTCAGAGGAGGTAAATTCACTCTTCCTTAGAATTCTATCACCCTTTGGCCAGGAAAAATTGCCATCTGTCTGGGGTAAGAATAAAGATCTGGTTCCTTTTTAGTTCCTGAGTGACTGTGGTTCTGAAAGTCTGACCCACCTTTTTGTCTCTGGTTTAGCGACTCTTGTCCATTAGAGTTCATTTGGTCCTATTGCTGCTCACTATGATTTGACAAATAGCTGTCTGCTCAGCCACAGAAAGCGTCTTCTCAGGATCTGTCCTCATCTTTATCAATTGCTTAGACTATGTTAATATATTTTGGTAAGATGTTTTCCCCTCCTTGGTTTTGGGAAGCCCATCTCTGTGTAGTGTGTCCCCAGATGGCTCGAGGATCGTTTGGAGATTAGGTATAAGGTATCAAGTTGCTTGTTTCAAAAGTTTTCATGGGCTAGTTTAATCAAATCTTCCATGGCATTATAGTTCAGACTTGGGCTAGGCAAGATGCTCGGTTTTCTAAGGCAGACTTTTAGGCTGTAGGAGCTCACTGCCAGGGAGACTACTCTTTGCTGACCTCCAAGGACAGGGGAACGTAACACAAGAATGGCTGTAGAAAAACCTGTGAAGCTGCAAATGGGGCTGGATGCCAGTACCTGGAGTCCCCTCTGGATGTTCTTCCCATAAAGACACACTCTCTCTTTTGCTCTCTCCTCTCCCACTCCTGCTAACTACAGGAGAAGGATTTGGGGCAGCAGATTGGGAAGGCTGGGTCTACATATCCCATTCTATAAATGCAACCTTGTAAACTCCCAACTGTGCATGCGTTAGGACATGCGGTCACTAGCTCAGCTGATTCCATCCATGTGCTGGAGCACGTGATTCCCAGAAGGGTGGATGTGTGTGAGCACTGTAGTCAGACAGACCAGTCACGAGTGACCTCATTTTTATTCCAGCATCTCATGTGGTGTTATAGGGCAGTGCTGTGTGTACATAAAATAATTTAGATGGTGTTAAGTGTGTCCTAAGCGGTATTTCCCTCTTATGTGATGGGTTTGATCATTTTGTCGATGAGTGTCAGCATTAGAAAAAACTTGCAGAACCAGAACTCTGCTGAATTCATGGTCCTGTGAATAATGGATAGGTGACTGGAAGATCCTAGGTTCTCTACATCTCTTGAACAGTCTGCATTGCTGCATAGTGACCGTTGATTCACTGGTACTTGGACAGATCCAGGAAAAGCATTGGGCAGGTTAAGAATGCAGTAAATCGGGTTTCCTCCCAACCTACATTACAGAGGGCCAGATTACAGTCCCGGATCTGTGTCGCTGGATATGCTGTGTCTGAAGAGTCTGATTTCACCTTTAAGCACCCCTGACTCTGGGTGAGGCCAGAGCTTTTCACTCCCAGACTCTACACATTTGGGGATGAGAATTCCAGGCTGCCAGAGGGTTGGTTGTGTTAGCCATTCTTATGGAATTTAGTTCTTCTACCACAGAAAGTTTTGTTATGGATGCCCTCCAGCTTGAGAGGTTTCTTTCTTCCTCTATTTGATGTTTATCTATTCTTATTCCTGTTGGGTTTTGTTGTATGTTAATGCATGACTTCATGACAAGATTTAGTTGGGGTCTGCAGCCTCCTCCAAAGCCTTTCCCAAAACACTTCACTACAGGCTCATTGACTTTAAAATAAACAAATCAGACCAGAACCCCGCTGTTTGTTCCTTCTGCTTTGCTTACATCGAAATCCATAGCTTGCAAATTGATTCTCAAAACTTTGTTATAACTAAATCCATGGCTTTCCAAACGTCATTCCTGGGTCCTTGGAATCCACCCAAACTGTCTCTGTAGCCCAGTTTGGTTTTGTCTTTGTGTTTGAAGGACATAAATAAATTTTAATTCAGAACTTTACATTCTTTTCTCCTCACCTTTCTTTAACACTAATTTACTTGCATCTTGCTCTCTTGTTGCTGATTGGTCTTTATTGCTTTACTACGGCTCCTCTTACTGAATGATTCTGACCAATCAGTTGGCAGGCAGAGCTCCGCCCCTGCTTCGGCCGCCATGAGTGCTGCCGGCCTGGCTGAGCAAGGTACGTGGCATGAGTCCTGTTATCTCCTGAGTGCCTGAACCTAGCCCACACCCACTCACTGCCAGTAAAAAACCAGCATGCAAGTGCCTGCACGCCCAGTGAGACGTCATCCGTGCTTGCTGGCTGAGCAATTGGCATGCAGAACAGATTTCATCTAATCTGGAACCATCACCACGTTGATCTTACTGAATTACTAACCAGATTTGAAGGCCAGACATGTATAGGGCCCTGCAGCGAGACCAGCACATGAGTCGGGAGGGGGAATTGATGTGTGTGTGTGGCTAGTGCCTGCTGTTTCAGCAGGTGGGGCTGAGCAGATTAGCTCAAGAATCTGAGTTTAAAACTTTGGGAAGCCCAGACTAAAGGGCTTTATTTGCATGTGCTCTTTAGAACCCTGTTGTACTGAGATGGATCAGGTTGATTGTTACCCTGCAATGGCAGGTTTCTCTGAAATAAACAGCTACTGTGTCCTAGGAGAACATGGAACTGGGTTCCCCTCTGCTTCCAATTCTTCTGTAAAATGGGGTGAATTAGGACAGTGGAGAGCCCTAGGGTTTCTGTTCCCAGTACAATATTGTCTTAAAGCAAGAAGAAAAGCTCTCTGTCAGGCTACTGTGGAGCAGTCAGATTTCACAAAGCTAAATTCAGTGATCTTCCTTCCCACCACCCCCCAAAAATGCCTGGCAGCTTGAGACCGTAACAGTGTCTCAGCCCTGTACTGCTGCAGGGCTGAGAGAGCCAGTGTTGGTTAGTGAACTAAGTGTAGGGATGGAAGTCATGAATTTCTGGGTGGCCAAATTGGGACTGGCAATCACTGACGTGTGGCATGACCTGAGGCCTGCCACCTGGAGGTAAGGCGACTGCAGAGCACACAGACCAAAGGACTGTCGTTGAGAAAGAAGAGTGAGAGGAATGGGGCTCGGAGAAGCATTCCATGGCATTGTTTGGAGTTGGTATTTTGGTCCCATGTGAAACGCTGCCCCTTAGCACATCCAGTGTGTCCAGTGTTCATTGCTGATGAGTTCAGCATGATCGGTTTGTGACTCTTAATGCCAAGACTGTGAGCCTAAGGGGCTGCCTTTCATTTTTGTCAGAGACTAAAACAAGGTGTGCCTGGCTGGCAGAGGGGGTGGGGGACAGAGGTTGTGCTCTGTGCTTCTCATCAGAGATTAATGAAGAGATGCTAAACCAGTAATAGAAATACATGTTAAATTATAGGACTTTCAGTAGGGGCTCTTAACAGCACTGTGGAGGGAAGGGGGTTTTGAATCTCCTTACATAGAGGAGGTGGAGAGGGATGCGGTCAGTGACCCATGCTTGGAAACCAGCAAAGTATGGGTGCACAAGACCTTTGCTAAACTTAAAGGGGTCCCCCACACATTTCCCTGATATCTCCTGTGTTGAATGCTGGGGATTGCTTGTCTGCTCTTCTCATTAAAGAAGTAAGTCCTGTCTGTCTGTTGCTAGCTGCAGGAATCCCACCCACATCCTCTGATTTCTGTCGGATAATGTGTACAGATTAACCAGTGGGTAAATTACGTAGTGTCTGCTTTGCTTGGGATGTCTGCTGCCTCTTTGTCACTGTGAGAGTGTGCATCTCCTGTATCCTCGGAGTATCCTTACAAATCATGATGATGCATGAGCTAAATGAGCAACCAACTGAATTTCTTTCTTCACTGCTGAACTAGTAACTGGACTGTGAGAGAACTGTATGTAACTGGCATGCTGAGATCACAGTGGGTACCAGCAGAGGGGTGGGAGGGGAAGCTGTGTCTTCCAGGGCCCATGCCTGGTATTGCAGGGTGCTGGGCTGGGTGGGAGGTGTTCTCTGCTAGAGGCTAGGCTGGCATCCACAATACCTGGGGCAGGTGGAAAGACTATCTCCACCAGAGGCCTGGCTAGTGTAAGCAGGTGGGGAAGCTGTCTGCGGAAGCCGTGGTCTCTGGTGTAACTTCATAATGTTTCACCTGTCTACAGAGGTAAATCGGAGTGTTGGGAAGTGTGGAGAGTGAAGAATCAGCAGACTCCCAGCTTGTTCCTGGGCCCCCAGGACATGGGCAGTAGTGCAGGCCTGCTCTGTGCTGTTTTTGGGAGCTGGAGCTTTAAGGCAAATTCCAGATGTGAGATGCTTGCATTATGGAGTAGAGTTAGGACCAGCTCAACCATGGCAGTTGCCAAGTTTATGGTGTTATTTTCTTGGTATTGGAGAGAAGCAGCTGTTGTCTGCACCATTTCAGCCTGAGCTGAGCAAAAAGTTTTGTCCCAGGTGTTGTCTAACCAGTATAAGTGAAGTCTGTCGGCCATGTGGTATAGCTGAGGTGTATGGGTGTGGAGTTGAAGAGTTACGCAGGTATTTCAGTCTCAAGGCCTTGCAGCTGCTGGTTTGTTGCAATGTCTTCTTGTCTAATTGTGGACAAATCCAGAGAAAAGCGTGAGTGCCAGTTTACCAGCACATCTTCTGGGAGTGGTAGGACAATGGAGTGTTTCATCAGAGGTTCTAAGCAAGGCAGGTTTGGTGTTGCACATTCTGTCACTTCCTCTTCCTCTCTCTTTCTGTCTCTTTGTCCATGTCCTCACTGTGGTTAGCATCCCAATCTGGTGCCTGCTCATGCTGATGAGGCCACACACTTTTAAATAGCTGCTTAGGAAAGGCATGTCAACTCCTTGTCACAGCAGCTTCTTGCCAAGGGAGTGGAAACAGCTGGGCACCATCCACGAGAGTTAACCAAACTGTTCTGTATCCACTGAGAATGGAGGCAGGGAGGCCCATTGCTGACAACCATTGTTAATGTGTCACTTTCCTGTTGCACGTGCAAGCCCCGCCTACCCTGATCATATGTGCACATGGCCAGACGCGCACACTTTGGGTGTGTGACTCTCTCTCTCTCTCGTGCACTGCCAGATACTCCTCCTCCCTCCTCCTATGTGTCTGTCTGTCTGTCTCTGTTGGTTTCTCAGTTCTAGTTGTTCAGACCAAGCATGGCAGAGCTTCCATCACCGTCAATGAAGAAATTCAGCCTTCCCTTCTCTTCTTTTTTCACTCTCTCTCTTTACAAGCTGGCAGTGCTGCCTTTGCTCCTTCCCCACCAAAGTCCTCGATCCCATTTTATTACTTGCCATTATCCCAGACATTCCTCTGGCTAATTTTGCATCTTGGCAGTGGTTAGGATTTCTTTGCATTATCGACACCTCCCCCTGCCACTTCATAAATAAAGTCTCCCTTATGTAAATAGCTGTACTTGAGGGAAAATCTCTGTCCGAATACTAGAATCTGACGGATGTCTTCAGCTTTTTCTCTGTAATGGCTGTCACCTTTGGAGGAAGGGGAGGCTGTGAAAGAGTAGAGGACTTGAAATAAAATCACCTTGGGAGCTCTGCACTGTTGGACGCTGGACCTCAGTGAGGTTAGGGAGGTGGGAGAGTTGCTGGCTTAACACTAACTGTTGAATAGAAAGGGCAGGCTACCTTCCTTCTCTCGATCTGATTGTAATGGGTAGCGACACAACAGTTTGACCTCTGCTGCTTTCATCATTACCAAGAGAAATTAGCAGGGGGTTGTCCCTTTAATTCTTGTGCAATCTGGAAGGGAAGGGAAGAGAGATTTAAAACCAAACCCTCACCACCTTGTCCTGTTTTTCTCTGCAGCTACCAAAAGCCTATTGAACAAGAAGTCGGATGGAGTGAAGGTAGGTCCAAGCTTTTCTACCTCCCCGCTCCTTTTCAGTCCATTTACCAGCAGGCAGCTGCCTCAGTACTGGGGCTGTCCTCTGAAGAATGGGTTGTTAGGGAGCTGCTGGGTCAGATCCCCACACCTCTTACCTGCACAGCATACAACTAGCAAGGTGTGTTATAGGATTTCCTTCCCCCTAAGGTTTGGGTACTGGCTGTTGCCTGAGGCAGGATACTGGGCTGGAGGGACCAAAGATCTGATCCCGTCTGGCACAAGCCCTGGCCTGTGCAGTTCGGCTCCTGAGCATGGGAAGATTTTGCTTTTTTGCAAAGCTATTGTCAGAGGATGACAAAGGCCAGCAGCACTCATGGAAATCTCCCCATCTCACCCCTTCGCTCCATTGACAGGGGCTGGGGGTTGTGGGGAGGGGGAGTTCCACCCATTGGGGATCTGTTGTGTCAGAATGTAACCATTTCACTTTGTCGGTTACATCTGAGTTGCGAAAAGGCAAGCAGTACTGCTTTCTCCACCCTCACAGGCCAGGGACTCTGTGCTCCCTGTTCAAGGAAATCACCGTTTCCTTAGTTCACTCTCCTTATGTGTGTTGTAGCCTGATCTATGAATCTGATATTCATTGTGTTGGTTACTTAAGAATTTCCAGTGATCACTCTGAGGTTTGACAAGTTCTTGTCCCGAGATCAGGCCCAGTATTGTTAGAATTACTGTTCAGTTGGGAACCCCGAAGGGCACAGCTGTAGCGCTCACTCTTGAGGAACCTGTGTGTATTTGTAATAGTTTATTAGTACATTTAGCAAAGTCACAAACACTCTAACCCAGCAAGGTAGATAGAGATAATACAGAACATGCATCAGAACATCCATTTACTCATGCCATCCCTTGCAGAACAAACTGAAATGTTAGCCATCATCTTCCTCATCACCATCACCTTCCTCATCATCACCAGTGGCCATCATCCTGGCACCTCCCAAGGGCTGTATCTCACTCTCCTCTTGCCCCCACGCTGGGATACAACTTTTATAACATGTTACGCTGACACCACTCTGTCTAATGCATATTCAGCGAGGTTTCTCCCCTCTTCCTTATTTGTATTCCTCACATTACTAATGTTGGGAGGCCCTTCTCCTATAGGTTAGGATGTTAATGATCTCAACTTATTATCATATACGTCAGTTCGTTGCCATGGCACTCTTGTAGTAACACATCTGCAGACGTTCCCGTCCTAAAATATCCAAAAGCCAATGTTAGCTCATGTTCCTGTGGCTGGCTGGTGGTGTTATGGACAATCCCCCCTCTTATACACTCTGTTCCCAGTTCCCCCAAACTCAGGGGTGATCGTCAGGCCATTCATGTGTGCCAAAGTGTATAGACCTCAAGCCTATATTTGTGTGTCTGTTTTGGCACACGAGACAGGTCTGTAGTTTTCCTTGCATTACTGCTGAATAAAATAAATTATGGGCTACAGTGTGCAGCCTTCGGTTCTGGAGTTCAGAAAGGAGCCATTCCCCAGGACACAGGCCATGACTCCAGATGGCGACTTACACCTGGTAACCAGCTGTTTAGAGCAAGGATGAGTAGAAAAGTCCAGTAAATGAGGAATTCCATGCCTAAGTGCAACTCTTCTCCTCTCGCAGGAAGGGAGCACTTTATTCATCCAGGTTTGTGCTTTCACTTGAAGCCCCAGACTTTCCCCGCTGGTTAAATGACAGGAAATAAAAGGTAGGAATAAATGGTCATTTTTCAGAATGGAGAGAGGTAAACAGCAGTGTCATAGAATCATAGAATATCAGTGTTGGAAGGGACCTCAGGAGGTCATCTAGTCCAACCCCCTGCTCAAAGCAGGGCCAATCCCCAATTTTTGCCCCAGATCCCTAAATGGCCCCCTCAAGGATTGAACTCATAACCCTGGGTTTAGCAGGCCAATGCTCAAACCACTGAGCTATCCCTCCCCTCCGGTGGACATCCCCCAGATGCCCACCAGGGATCTGTACTGAGACCTGTCCTATTCAACATATTCATAAATGACCTGAAAAAGGGGGTGACATTGTGGTGGCAAAGTTTGCAGACTATAGAAAACTACTCAAAATAGTTAAGTCCAAAGCAGGCTGCGAAGAGTTACAAAGGGACCTCACAAAACTGGGTGACTGGGCTACAAAATGGCAGATGAAATTTAATGTTGATAAATGCAAAGTAATACACATTGGAAAACATAATCCCAACCATACATACAAAATGATGGGGTCTAAATTAGTTGTTGCCACTCAAGAAAAAGATCTTGGAGTCATTGTGGATAGTTCTCTGAAAACATTCACTCAATGTGCAGCGGCAGTCAAAAAAGGGAACCGAATGTTGGGAATCATTAGAAAAGGGATAGATAATAAACTAGAAAATAATCATTTTCTTCTTCAAGATGTGTTGCTCATGTCGATTCCATTCTAGGAGCGCGCGTGCCCATGTGCACGGCCATCTGAGATTTTTGCCTTAGCGGTATTTGTAGGGTCACGCTCTTGAGTGCCGCTCTCACGCATCAATATATTAGGCGCTGCCGGCCCTACACCCTCCCAGTTCCTTCCTACTGCCCGAGGTGGTTAGTCAGAGCGCCTTTCCCTTGCCTCTCAAGGGCTCGAGTCTTAGGCCTTGTAAATAGTTTACAAGTAGTTAGTTAGTAAGTAGTTTTTAAGCCCTGCTCTGACTGCAACAGCCCTATGACCCCCATAGCAGCTGCCTCAAATGCTTGGGGGAATCGCATGTGAAGGAGAAGTGTTGCATCTGTAAGAACTTTCGTCCCAGAACTCAGAAAGAGTGAGACCATCTTTCTCATGGAGGCTGCTGTCCGCCCGGCGTCTGAGCCTTCTGGCTAGACTCTGCCCCAAGCACCTTGGCACACAGCACACCCCTGGCACCAGAGCCTAAGAGGAAGTCGAAGAAGGGTGACTCCCTGGCACTGAGCAAGAAGGGCAAAGGGCCCAGTTCAGGCCAACAGCCCACATCAGAGTCACATGGGGACGCCCCACGCCGATGTGTCCCCTTAGTCCCCCAAGGAATCTTCCACTGACTCCAGGGAACAGTAGGGGACGCAGACTGGTGGCAGGGTCGATGCCTTTCCAGGCTCTCCCGGCTCCCAGAGAGCAGAGGCCTCTATCAGGACCGCATGTGTCGCAGGTCACAGGCAAAGGCTCCTGGTGAGGGCAAACCAGCCGTAAAGACCTCCCAGAGGGTGGGCGAATGATGCCAGTCTCCAGAGATGAGACAGTGCTCTGCATGCTCCAGGTCTCTGTCTTCTGCGGGATGACCTAGATCTCTGGCACCGCACTCACCGTCTCCACATTCTCGATGCGGGTCGTCTAGAGGAAGGCACCGGTCACCATATCGCCGGCACCGGTCACCATATCGCCAGCACCAATCATCCTTCCACCAGCTGTCTCCTCGGTGCAGATCCCAGTCTCCTAGACCGCGGGAGCGGTCTGCGTCACGGTACTGATCCCCCTGTCCCCAATCCACCTACTTGAGACACCGGTCTCCTGTGGCGACAGACGCAAGCTTCAATGTCCCCTCCGTGGTCACCGGAAGGTGATTCCTCTAGTTCAGAAAGGAAATTCAGCACTTTAACGCGACAGCATCAGCATGATTGGGCACCTGAGGCTGCATCGACCTCCGTGATGCCGTCAGGGCAGCGAGGCCAGTGGTTGGTGCAACGGACCTACTGGGGTGCGTGGGGCATGCCTGTGGTGCTGATGCCTCAGTCAGTCCATTACTTGGCCACCGCCTCAGAGCAGCAACCAGTGGCACTGAGCTCAGTGCGTGAGGCGCATTCGGAGGCTAGGGGAGAGGAGCAAGCGCCCACCCCAAAACCCTCTTCCCCTTCCCCAGTGACCCATTTGTTGTCATTGTCCCCAGGTGAGGGTGTGGCAGGCCCCTTCCACGCCAGCCCGCCAGACGATTTTAAAGAACATCAGGCCCTGCTTCATAGGGTGGCTACGAACTTGGACTTGGAAGTGGAGGAGATGGCCAAACAGGGGGACGCCCTGTTCTATGTGCTCTCGACCTCTACCCCCACCTGTGTTGTATTATTAGTACATGGTGGGGTCCTAAAAATAGCAAAAGCCCTTTGGCAAACTCCTCCTTCCATCCCTCCCACTTCCAAGAGGGCAGAAAAAAGATATTTTGTCCCTGCCAAGGGGTTCGAATATTTGGCCTTGCTGGTCATCTTGGCAGCCAATGAGAAGGACAGATGGGGGCAAACCACTTCAGCCCCCAAGAATATAGAGGCCAAGAGGCTGGACATCTTTGGGAGACAGATTTATTCAACTGCCAGCCTTCAGTTCCAGGTGGCCAACCCCCCAGGCTCTCTTGGAGAAGTATAGTTTCAACTTATGGGACTCCCTCTGTAAGTTCAAGGACTCAGTGCCCCAGGACTTGGTCCAGGAATTCAGGGCCCTGGAGGAGGAGGGTATGACGGCTGCAAGGTGCACCATCCAAATGGTGTGGGACGTGGCCAATTTGGCAGCTAGGGTGGTCGCATTGGCTGTGGTCATGAGGCGCAGATCCTGGCTTCAGACCACTGGCCTGTCCCAGGAAATGCAGACCTCGATCCAGGATCTTCCCTTTGATGGGAATGGTCTCTTTGCAGAGCACTGACAAGAGGCTGCACAGACTGAAGGACACTCAGGCCACCCTTTGCTTGCTGGGTCTGCATATGCCGCAGTCAGCAAGGAAGCAGTTCCGGTCGCCCCTGCCACCAAGGCCTTGGCAGCCTCAACAGGGGCCTACAAGGAGAAGGGATAGGGTCACGAGTTTTAATTGTTGCCGCCCTTCCTCCTCCCACTCCCCTGCACAGCCCATCCCATCGAAGCCTCACGAGAGCCAGAAGTGCTCGTTTTGAGGGTGCACTCAAGGGCGACACCCCAGTCATCTCTCCGGATCCACCTCATCCTTTCCTTAACCGTCTTCACCCCTACCATTCGGCCTGGTCGCAAGTCACCTTGGACCGTTGGGTGCTAGAAATTGTATCTTGGGGCTACACCCTGCAATTCTTGGCTGCTCCCCACCCCTTCCCTGTCGCTCTGCCGGGACCCTTCTCACGAACAACTCCTCGTTCAAGAAGTTGAGAACCTCATGTAGCTGGGGGCAGTGGAGGAGGTCCCCTGTGACAGGAGGGGAAAAGGGTTCTAAGACCCATTCTGGACCTGCAGCGCCTCAACAAGTCTCTCAAAAAGTTGAAGTTCTGCATGGTCTCTCTGGCCTCCATCATCCCCTCCCTGGATCTGGGAGACCGGTACACCACCCTTGGTCTGAAGGATGCTTTATTTCCATATCTCCATCTTTCAAGGTCGCAGATGATTCCTCCGTTCTGTGGTGGACAGGTGCCATTTCCAGTTCACAGGGCTGCCCTTTGGTCTCTTGTCTGCTCCGAGGGCCTTTACAAAAGGTATGGCACAGTGGCTACTTACCTCAGGCATTGAGGGGTTCAGGTCTATCCGTATCTCAACGATTGGCTCATCAAGGGCAGATCTTGGGGACAGGTGCAGAGGAGCCTTGAACTGGTTAGTTCCACCTGCTGCGTTCTGGGCCTGTTGACCATAAACTAAGGGTATGTCTACACTACGAAATTACGTCGAATTTATAGAAGTCATTTTTTTAGAAATCGGTTTTATATATTTGAGTGTGTGTGTCCCCACAGAAAATGCTCTAAGTGCATTAACTCAGCAGAGTGCTTCCACAGTACCGAGGCTAGAGTCGACTTCCGGAGCGTTGCACTGTGGGTAGCTATCTCACAGATCCCGCAGTCTCCGCTGCCCATTGGAATTCTGGGTTGAGATCCCAATGCCTGAAGGGGCTAAAACATTGTTGCGGGTGGTTCTGGGTACATATTGTCAGGCCCCCGTTCCCTCCCTCCCTCCCTCCGTGAAAGCAAGGGCAGACAATCGTTTCGCGCCTTTTTTCTTGAGTTACCTGTGCAGATGCCATACCACGGCAAGCATGGAGCCCGCTCAGGTGACCGTCACCGTATGTCTCCTGGGTGCTGGCAGACATGGTACTGCATTGCTACACAGCAGCATCAACCCATTGCCTTGTGGCAGCAGACAGTACAGTACGACTGGTAGCAGTCATCATCATGTCCGAGGTGCTCCTGGCCACGTCGGCCAGGAGCGCCTGGGCAGACATGGGTGCAGGGACTAAATTTGGAGTGACTTGACCAGGTCATTCTCTTTAGTCCTGCAGTCAGTCCTATTGAACCGTCTTATGGCGAGCAGGCAGGCAATATGGATTGCTAGCAGTCCTACTGTACCATCTTCTGCCAGGCAGGCAAGAGATGAGGATGGCTAGCAGTCCTACTGCACCGTCTTCTGCCGAGCAGCCGTGAGATGTGGATGGCATGCAGTCCTTCTGCACCGTCTGCTGCCAGCCAAAGATGTAAAAGATAGATGGAGTGGATCAAAACAAGAAATAGACCAGATTTGTTTTGTACTCATTTGCCTCCTCCCCCGTCTAGGGGACTCATTCCTCTAGGTCACACTGCAGTCACTCACAGAGAAGGTGCAGCGAGGTAAATCTAGCCATGTATCAATCAGAGGCCAGGCTAACCTCCTTGTTCCAATAAGAACAATAACTTAGGTGCACCATTTCTTATTGGAACCCTCCGTGAAGTCCTGCCTGAAATACTCCTTGACGTAAAGCCACCCCCTTTGTTGATTTAAGCTCCCTGAAGCCACCCCTGTAAGCCGTGTCGTCAGTCGCCCCTCCCTCCGTCAGAGCAACAGCAGACAGTCGTTCCACGCCTTTTTTCTGTGCGGACGCCATACCAAGGCAAGCATGGAGGCCGCTCAGCTCACTTTGGCAATTAGGAGCACATTAAACACCACACGCATTATCCAGCAGTATATGCAGCACCAGAACCTGGCAAAGCGATACCGGGCGATATTCATGACTTGCTTTCCCCTGCCCTGAGGCACATGAATACCAAGATGAGAGCAGCCCTCACAGTTGAGAAGCAAGTGGCGATAGCCTTGTGGAAGCTTGCAACGCCAGACAGCTACCGGTCAGTTGGGAATCAATTTGGAGTGGGCAAATCTACTGCTGGGGCTGCTGTGATGCAAGTAGCCCACGCAATCAAAGATCTGCTGATATCAAGGGTAGTGACCCTGGGAAATGTGCAGGTCATAGTGGGTGGCTTTGCTGCAATTGGATTCCCTAATTGTGGTGGGGCCATAGACTGAACCCATATCCCTATCTTGGCACCGGAGCACCAAGCCGGCGAGTACATAAACCGCAAGGGGTACTTTTCAATAGTGCTGCAAGCTCTGGTGGATCACAAGGGACGTTTCACCAACATTAACGTGGGATGGCCGGGAAAGGTACATGACGCTCGCATCTTCAGGAACTCTGGTCTGTTTCAAAAGCTGCAGGAAGGGACTTTATTCCCAGACCAGAAAATAACTGTTGGGGATGTTGAAATGCCTATATGTATCCTTGGGGACCCAGCCTACCCCTTAATGCCATGGCTCACGAATCCGTACACAGGCAGCCTGGACAGTAGTCAGGAGCTGTTCAACTACAGGCTGAGCAAGTGCAGAATGGTGGTAGAATGTGCATTTGGACGTTTAAAGGCGCACTGGTGCAGTTTACTGACTCGCTTAGACCTCAGCGAAACCAATATTCCCACTGTTATTACTGCTTGCTGTGTGCTCCACAATATCTGTGAGAGTAAGGGGGAGACGTTTATGGCGGGGTGGGAGGTTGAGGCAAATCGCCTGGCTGCTGGTTACGCGCAGCCAGACACCAGGGCGGTTAGAAGAGCACAGGAGGGCGCGGTACGCATCAGAGAAGCTTTGAAAACCAGTTTCATGACTGGCCAGGCTACGATGTGAAAGTTCTGTTTGTTTCTCCTTGATGAAACCCCCCCACCCCTTGGTTCACTCTACTTCCCTGTAAGCTAACCACCCTCCCCTCGATCATCGCTTGCAGAGGCAATAAAGTCATTGTTGCTTCACATTCATGCATTCTTTATTCATTGATCACACAAATAGGGGGATGACTACCAAGGTAGCCCAGGAGGGGTGGTGGAGGAGGGAAGGAAAATGCCAACAGCACTTTAAAAGTTTACAACTTTAAAATTTATTGAATGCCAGCCTTCTGTTTTTTGGGCAATCCTCTGTGGTGGAGTGGCTGGTTGGCCAGAGGCCCCCCTACCGCGTTCTTGGGCGTCTGGGTGTGGAGGCTATGGAACTTGGGGAGGAGGGCGGTTGGTTACAAAAGGCTGTAGTGGCAGTCTGTGCTCCAGCTGCCTTTGCTGCAGCTCAACCATACACTGGAGCATACTGGTTTGGTCCTCCAGCAGCCTCAGCATTGAATCCTGCCTCCTCTCATCACGCTGCCGCCACATTTGAGCTTCAGCCCTCTCTTCAGCCCGCCACTTACTCTCTTCAGCCCGCCACCTCTCCTCCCGGTCATTTTGTGCTTTCTTCCACTCTGACATTATTTGCCTCCATGCATTCGTCTGTGCTCGGTCAGTGTGGGAGGACAGCATGAGCTCGGAGAACATTTCATCTCGAGTGCGTTTTTTTTCTTTCTAAGCTTCACTAGCCTCTGGGAAGGAGAAGATCCTGTGATCATTGAAACACATGCAGCTGGTGGAGAAAAAAAAAGGGACAGCGGTATTTAAAAAGACACATTTTATAAAACAGTGGCTACACTCTTTCAGGGTAAACCTTGCTGTTAACATTACATACATAGCACACGTGCTTTCATTACAAGGTCGCATTTTGCCTCCCCCCACCGCGTGGCTACCCCCTCAACCCTCCCCCCTCCCCATGGCTAACAGCAGGGGACATTTCTGTTTAGCCACAGGCAAACAGCCCAGCAGGAACGGGCTCCTCTGAGTGTCCCCTGAAGAAAAGCACTCTGTTTCAACCAGGTGACCATGAATGATATCTCACTCTCCTGAGGATAACACAGAGAGATAAAGAGCGGATGTTGTTTGAACGCCAGCAAACATGCACTGCAATGCTTTGTTGCACAATGATTCCCGAGTACGTGTTACTGGCCTGGAGTGGTAAAGTGTCCTACCATGAAGGACGCAATAAGGCTGCCCTCCCCAGAAACCTTTTGCAAAGGCTTTGGGAATACATCCAGGAGAGCCACGAATGCCAGGGCAAAGTAATCCTTTCACATGCTTGCTTTTAAACCGTGTATAGTATTTTAAAAGGTACACTCACCAGAGGTCCCTTCTCTGCCTGCCGGGTCCAGGAGGCAGCCTTGGGTGGGTTCGGGGGGTACTGGCTCCAGGTCCAGGGTGAGAAACAGTTCCTGGCTGTCGGGAAAACTGGTTTCTCCGCTTGCTTGCTTTGAGCTATCTACAACCTTCTCATCATCATCTTCTTCGTCCCCAAAACCTGCTTCCGTATTGCCTCCATCTCCATTGAAGGAGTCAAACAACATGGCTGGGGTGGTGGTGGCTGAACCCCCTAAAATGGCATGCAGCTCATCATAGAAGCGGCATGTTTGGGGCTCTGACCCAGAGTGGCCGTTCGCCTCTCTAATTTTCTGGTAGGCTTGCCTCAGCTCCTTCAGTTTCACGTGGCACTGCTTCGGGTCCCTGTTATGGCCTCTGTCCTTCATGCCCTGGGAGATTTTGACAAAGGTTTTGGCATTTCGAAAACTGGAACAGAGTTCTGATAGCACAGATTCCTCTCCCCATACAGCGATCAGATCCCGTACCTCCCGTTTGGTCCATGCTGGAGCTCTTTTGCGATTCTGGGACTCCATCATGGTCACCTCTGCTGATGAGCTCTGCATGGTCACCTGCAGCTTACCGCGCTGGCCAAACAGAAAATGAGATTCAGAAGTTCGCGGTTCTTTTCCTGTCTACCTGGCCAGTGCATCTGAGGTCGAGAGCGCTGTCCAGAGCGGTCACAATGGAGCACTCTGGGATAGCTCCCGGAGGCCAATACCGTCGAATTGTGTCCACAGTACCCCAAATTCGAGCCGTCAAGGCCGATTTAAGCGCTAATCCACTTATCAGGGGTGGAGTAAGGAAATCGATTTTAAGAGCCCTTTACGTCAAAATAAAGGGCTTCATCATGTGGACGGGTGCAGGTTTACATCGATTTAATGCTGCTAAATTCGACCTAAAGTCCTAGTGTAGACCAGGGCTTAGTGTAGACCAGGGCTAAAAGAAATCAACCTTAAGGCTGGAGCAAAGAATAGAGTTTGTTGGGGTGGTTCTCAACTCCATGCAAGCCAGAGCCTTCCTTCCAGAGGCATGTTTCCAGGCCATGTCGGACCTGATCTCCCATATGGAAAAACTACCTGCTCACCACGGCTCACACCTGCCTGTGGTTGTTAGGCCACATGGCCACGTGTACGTACCTGGTCTAGGAAGCCCACCTCCATCTCTGGCCACTGCAAGCGTGGTTGGTGTCGGTCTTCATCTCCAACAGACACGATCTAGATTGGGTGGTATGCGTGCCGGTTTACATCTGATAGTCTGTAGATTGGTGATTGAGCCCCAAATTGGTGTGGGAGGGAGTTCCCTTTGCGACCCCGGCCCTGTTGCTGACCCTGGTTTCTGATGCCTCGGACCTGGGCTGGGGAGCCCACTGGGAGCTCAGCACGCAAGGCCGCCTTGTCATGGGACGATCAGGGAGCTCAAAGCTGTTTGCCAGGCCTGCTAGGCTTTCCTACCCTATGTGAAGGGCAAGGTAGTGCAGGTTCTGACAGACAATACTGCGGCGATGTGTTACCCTTTGCCAAGAAGCTCTCCACCTTTGGGGCTTGTGTGTGTGGCATGCCATCCATCTGGTGGCCATGCATCTGCCTGGAGCCAAGAACGTGGTAGCAGATTGCCTCAGCAGGACCTTCTCGTCTCATCATAAGTGGTTGCTCCACCCGGAGGCGGTCAGCATTATCTTCCGGAGGTGGGGGACTCCCCAGGTGGACCTGTTCACATCCCATCAGAACAGGAAATGCCATGCGTTCTCCTCATTCCGGGGATTGGACAGGGGCTCCCTGTCAGACGTCTTTCTGCTCCCATGTTCGGAGGCTCTGATGTATGCCTTCCTGCCGGTATCTCTAATCCACAGAGTCCTCATGAAGAGTAAACAGCAGAGGGCAAAGGCTATTCTGGCCGCTCCTGCATAGCCTTGGCAGCACAGGTTCAGCCCGCTGATGAACCTTTCAGTGGTCCCCCCACGGCAGCTGCCTCTCTGGCTAAATGCAGACGAACAGAATGCTCAGCCCAGGCCCAGCAGGTTTTGCTGGGTAGCAGAGAGCCCTCCACCAGAGCAACCGACTTGGCCAAGTGGAAGAGGTTCACATGCTGGGCCTCAGACCAGGGTATCTGGACTGAGTAGGCCTCACTGCAGGTGATCCTGGACTATCTTCTGCAGCTCAAGCTGCAGGGGTTGTCCTTATCTTCAATCAAAGTCCACTTGGCTGCTATTTCTGCCTTCCACCCTCTGCTCCAGGGCAAGTCAGTTTTCACTCACGACATAATGGTCCAGTTTTTGAAAGGTCTGGAGCGTCTCTACCCAGGGATCTGGTCCCTCCCTGGGACCTGAATTCTCATGCTGTCATGGCTCATGGGTCCTCCCTTCGAGCCTTTAGCTTCCTGCTCCGTTCTCCTTCTCCTCCTCCTCCTCCTGGAAAGTTTCTTTCCTGGTTGCAATAACGTGTGCCCATAGGGCCTCTGAGATCAGGGCGCTTACTTCAGAGCCACCCTATACAGTGGTCTACAAGGACAAGGTCCAGCTGTAACTGCATCCAGTGTTCCTGCCCAAGGTGGTTTCACAGTTTCATACCAGCCAAGACATATACTTACCTGTCTTCTTTCCGAAGCCTCACAAATCAGAAGAGGAGCACAAATTGCACACCCTGGACATCAGGAGGGCGCTTGCCTTCTACATCGACAGCATCAAGCCATTTTGTAAGTCAACGCAATTGTTGGTTGAAGTGGCAGACAGGATGAGAGGTCACCCAGGGTCTTCACAGAGGATTTAGTCCTGGATCACAGCCTACATCTGTCACTGCTATGACCTGGCAAAAGTGCCTCCATTGGCGACCGTGACTGCACACTCGACTAGGGCTCAGACTTCGTCGGCAGCCTTCCTGGCCCAGGTGCCATTTCAGGATATCTGCGGGGCCGCTACTTGGTTGTCTATACAGACATTTACATTTCATTGTGCACTCACCAAGCAAGCCCAAGACAATGCTGGCTTTAGCAGAGCAGTGTTGCAAGCCCCATGACTGTGAACTCTGAGCCTGCCACAGGGATACTGCTTGAGAATCACCTAGAATGGAATCGACATGAGCAAGTACTCGAATAAGGCAAAACCGTTACCTACCTTGCATAATTGTTGTTCTTCGAGATGTGTTGCTCCTGTCGATTCCATTACCCATCCTCCTCCCCTCTGTCGGAGTTACTGGCAAGAAGGAACTGGGAGGGCGTAGGGCCGGCAGCGCCTGATATACCAACGCATGAGCGTGGCACTCCAGAGGGCGCCATTTCCAACCCTACGGATACTGCTAAGGCAAAAATCATCTGGGCGCGTACACACCTAGAATAGAATCGACATGAGCAACACATCTCGAAGAACAACAGTTATGAAAGATAGGTAACCGTTTTATATGAATCCATGGTATGCCCACACCTTGAATACTGCATTCAGTACTACTTCACACAATGCACAGACAACTTGTAGAACTCATTGTCAGGGGATGATGTGAAGGCCAAAACTAAAATGCGGTTCAAAAAAGAACTACATACGTTCCTGGAGGCTAGGTCCATCAATGCCTGTTAGCCAGGATGGGCGGGGATGGAACCCCATGCTCTGGGTGTCCTCAGCCTCTGATTACCAGAAGCTGGGAGTGGACGACAAGGGATGGATCACTCGATAATTGTCTGTTCTGTTCATTCCCTCTGGTGTACCAGGCACCTGCTGCTGTCAGCAGACAGGACACTGGGCTAGATGGACCATTGGTCCAACCCAGTATGGCTGCTGCCATGTTCTGATGCTGCCCTGTAACTGGAACAATTTCCCTCCTTGTTTTACCCTGTGACTGTTTTTTGTTCTCCTCCTGCTGGGGGTTTTATGTCATGCATGCTGAGGCAATAATTATGCTGTTCTCTCCTACTGACTGAGTCTTACTGAGGTAGTGGTGAGGCTCGGCCCCTGGAAGGCTCCATGGCATAAAGGTGCAATTACCCAGATCAGGCTGGTGAGGAGTGGAGATACATTTATTTTTTCTGTTGCTGTAGTAGGTGCTCTGGTGTAATGCAGCATTTCTGTGGCTGGGGGTGTCCTCCCTGATGAGATTTGAGTGAAATACTAGGCTTCTTTCCCCCCAGCCAAAAAGACATGAAATGTATAAGTCTTTCCTCTAGAGCGCATGCTTATGAAACCAAGTATCAGGGGTTAGCTGTGTTAGTCTGTAACCACAAAAACAACTAGGAGTCTGGTGGCACCTTAAAGACTAACAGATTTATTTGGCCATGAGCTTTCATGGGTAAAACGCCACTTCTTCAGTTGCATGCATGCATGCATGCATCTGAAGAAGTGGTGTTTTACCCACGAAAGCTTATGCCCAAATGCATCTGAAGAAGTGGGTGTTTCACCCACGAAAGCTTATGGCCAAATAAATCTGTTAGTCTTTAAGGTGCCACCAGACTCCTTGTTGCTTATGAAATGTCTCCACGTGGGAGTCTCCTTGTCTGAACACAGGCTCTTGCTTCTGTTACCAGACACATGTCTATGCACCAGCTCTTCTTGTTCAGTGATGCAAGGAGGCTGGTTACTAGCCTGAGGAGTCTCTCACTGGCTGCTTCGTAAAACATCATAGCAAAACGGAGGAGGCAGGGCTGGTCCTGGAAGGCTGTGGACTTAAGAAAAGCAGGTCTCTGCTTCAGCGTCTCCCAACAGCTCAAAGAAAAAGCTGAAAAAGAAGCAGATCATGCAACTGCATGTCTTATTGGAATCTTCCAGGCTTGTGAAATGGTGCTGTCCTCAGAGACTTTTTACTATCCCCCAGGCTCCCTGGGGAGGGTGGGTGAATATTATTACTCTAGATCAAACCCTTGCAGAAGTGGAACCTGTACAGTCTTTGACATGCAGCCTTTTGCTTGGAGGCATTGTGGTAGGGAGGAGACCTATATTTGGAAGAGATTTTACTCCTCCATGAAGTGTACATGCTGAGCAGGTCCCCGAAGGTGTTGGGTACCTTTTTCCCTGAAAAGAATAAAGCTGGATTCACCTTTGACAACTATAGAGCGTTCATCAGCCCTGCAGAATAACTGTAACCCCTAAAGTTCAAATGAGCTTGTGTGGGAAGGCAGAGAATGAAGCCCCTGGAACGTGCAGGAGGGGCATTTGTTCTCTTGAACAGAATGCTCTGTATGCACAGAAAACAGGTACCTCCTTTCTGCCGCTGTATCATATCTGGGGACTGTAAGCAAATGGTCACATGTGAACTCTCTCCTCCCAAACACCAGCACGCTCTGTTCTCTTCAACAGAAACAAAGCTAAGATGCATTCTCCTAGCCCTGAAGGAAGCTTAGCAGTCCGGTAGTGGGGAGGAGGTCAGAACTGAGGGGAACAGTAGAGCAGTGCACTGCACAGGATGGGCAGGACTGAGATGACAGTGGGTGCTCTAAAGCAAGATTGAAGGGCATCTAGAGAGCTGTTGGAGTCTTCACAGCCCTTTCACAAAGGCTGTCTGGCTCTAGCTGGTGCTTTCCGTTCCTTGCTTCCCTGAATTCTGAAACTTGCTAAAGAGATAGAGAAACAAATATTTTTGCTTGGTAATGTATTTTACTTGTGTGGGTCTAATGCTAAATATCATGGAAGCTTTTCCATTGACCAACCCATATCACTTCTTACTCAACACTGTGGTTGGAGGCACTCGGGTTTGGGGCAGACCTCTCTCTCTCTCTCCCCCTCTCCCATGTTACCTGGGTGTGAACATTCTTCTCCATCCTAGGGGTTTTGTTGCTTCTCTCTCTGTCTTCCAGTGGTGTCCATGACTGCAATGGCTCTTCCCTTCAGCTAACAGGCTGGCTGAGTGAGGCTACACTGCCATCTGTGTCCTGCACTCAGAGCTGGGTTGGCACATCTGATTGCCACGCAGTTGCACCGTTTCAGAGACCTCTGACATGAAAGATTTAACCTATCTTCCTTTCGCATGCCATCCTCGTCTTGGTCTTAGTGGAGGCTGCTTCTTGGGTCACCTCAGTGCTGCTATATTGATTGACCAGCAGCTGGCGCCTTCTCATTCCATACTCTTCTGTCTTCTAGATCAGTAGTTTTCAAACTTTTTTCTGGGGACCCAGTTGAAGAAAATTGTTGAAGCCTGCGAGCCAACAGAGCAGGGGGTGAGGGGCTCGGGGTGCTGGAGGGTCTCAAGGCTGGAGCAGAGGGTTGTAGTGTGGGGTGAAGGCTGCAGGTTGGGGCCAGGAATGAGGGGTTCAGGGTGTGGGAGGGGGCTCAGGGCTGGGGCAGGGGGTTGGGGCCCGGGAGGGGGTCTGGGCTAGGGGTGCAGGCTCTGGGGTAGGACCAGGGATGAGGGGTTTGGGCTGCAGGAAGGGGTTCCAGGTTTCGGGGGGCTCAGGGCTGGGGCTGGGGATTGGGGCACGGGGTAGGGGTATGGACTTACCTCCGGCGATTCCCGGTCAGTGGCACAGCCGGGATGCAGAGACAGGCACCGTGTCCTGGCACAGTGGACTACACTGTGCCCCGGAAGCTGCCAGTACCAGGATGGATACACACACGGCAGCACACAGAGCCCTGTGGCCTCCCTGCCTAGAAGCTGGTCCTCCTGCTGGCCACTTCTAGGGCGCAGCAAGTGTCGGAGCAGGTAGGCACAAGCCTGCCTTAACTGGGCAGCACCGCTGACAGGACTTTTAACGTCTTTACATCCACCAGCCTAAAGATGGGTTCCATTGTCGCTCTGCTTGCCTCTCCTGCTGCTGCTGCTGCTTAGTCTGTTTTGTAATTTTAGTCTCTGGGTTGGCCATCCTTGTCCATTTCTGATCTGAGCTGGAGACAGGAATGCATAGAGGGTCTGTTCCTGGATCCTGGTAGCTGACTGTTTATCATTCAGTCCCCTATTGTGATAGCTCAACTTCAGCTCTGTCCTCTTTACTATCTAAATATCCGGTCAGCTTTGGGGTGTCCCTCCCATGTCCCCCTCCTCTTAAATATCCTGTCTGCTTTGCGGTGTCCCTCCCATGCCTTCCCTTCCCCTTAAATATCCTGTCAGCTTTGGGGTGTCCCTCCCATGCCTCCCCTTCCCCTAAAAGAGACAAGTTTCAGATGAGCATTGCTGAGTCTGGCACATAAGATGCAGGTTTAGAACAGGTGTGAACAGGCAGAGTACTTTGTTTCACGTGGTTACTTGGCGAAGTTGGGGTGCCTAGTCTGGTGCCTGAATGTCCCACTTTTAGGCTGCGTCTCACACTTCCTCAGAATGATATTGCCCTCACGTTTCCACCCATTGGGAAGCCTTTGCCACTGGATTCCTTGGGGATGTATCATTTTCTCTTTTATTAAGTGAGAGAGAAAATCTCTGTTTTTCCCCTGGCTTCCAGTTTGCAGTGACCAGACTCCTCCAGATTAGCAACAAACCTCCACATGCATCTTTGTGAAATGTACAGTGAGGCCATTAGCACAGAACTAATGTACTCTGTTTTAGGTCACTGAGCAAAAGCAAGATCTGGCTGAGCAAAGCGATGTGATATTTCAGTCCACCCTCCATTATTAAACAACTTGAACAGGATTTGAACTCCTGTCAAGGCAGGCACTTTATCCCTGGGGCATTGATCAGCCAGCAGAATTTAGAGCTGTGACATTGGCCATCACCAGGCACCTTCAGGATTCCACAAGGGCAATAGAAACATATGACAAATGGTGCTCGCCACACTGAAATAAAGGTTGTAAAGTTTCAGGTGGGTTCCATAGCTCCTACCCACAACTTCAAGCATAGTAGTGTCGGTGGCCATAAGATGAGCCATGCCCCATGTTTTGCTGCTTTAGCAAAACTGAGGACAAGGGGAAAGAACTTTTTACATTTCAGCTATGTCGATGCACTCTTTGCCTCTTTTTGTGTGCTGTGGTTGTGATTGGAGGGATGAATTCGGGGCTTGAACGGCAATAGAGGTTGCACAGCAAGTGGAACTTGCACTGATCGAACATTATGTGAAATGATGCTGTGGGAGAACTCAGAGGGAAGCAGAGAACCGTTAATGTGGAATCCTGCTCTCCTGGGCACACAGTGGCACGCAGGAAGAATGGGCCTCTGCTGCTGGGGGAGGAAGGGAGGAAAACTGCTGTGCAAAGCCAGGAGCTGATGTGGGTGTCCCCCTCTCCCCTGTTTCAGGATTGGTTGCTCAGGTGGCTGTCTGAACTTAAATAGCATGTCGACACACACTCCTCCAACACACACACACTACCCAACGCACACTGTCTCTCTCACATATACACTCCCCCCACACTTCAGTTGAAAAGCAGCTGGCAATCTAATAGGATGCCCACGGAACGATTTGATTGAGAAACCTGAATCAAATGATACTGTACCTGCCCCATGAGGCATTGCAGACCCTTCCTAAAGCACCCTGCGGCCAGTTGCATAGTGGGATAGCTACCCATAGTGCACAGCTCTCTGTGTCAATGCAAGAGCTGTTAGTATGGATGTGCTCTGCCGACACAAGGAGCTAGTGTGGACATGCAAGAGCGGTTTAATTAAACCGGCATAACTTTTGTCAACAAAACTCTAGTGCAGACAAGGCCTTAGATTGTAAAGCCCTCTGGTAGCTAAAGGTCTCCTCCAGCCGAAGGGGATTTGCAGAAGGCCACAGAGAGTGTACTTTCAGGCCTCTCCTGCCCCAGGCTCCCTCATGGAGCTGGGCCCTCATTTATATTCTCCAGCTGGGACTCATACCCAGTCACTGGCTGCTGCCCAGCTGGGTTAGCTGTTTCCCAGCGCCTCCCTGCTGGCCACCTCTCAAGAACAGGGCTGGCTGCTCCCAAACCCTTGAAAGGAGTGACCACCCGGTTACAGGGTAATATCAGTGTGATAAATTGCAGCACCATGTAATATAAATGGATCGTGTACTTTCGACTGTCTCACCTGCCCTCTGCCAACCATTGGATTGCATCTCCCCAGGGCTTGTTAGAACATCCCAAACAGCTGCTGTTTTTAAATGTACCTGCCACACTAATGCATCTTTCTTTTCCCTTCTCATACAGAATCCACCCCCCCCCCAAAAGAAAACCACTGGGCTCAGACCAAGGATAGTCCTGATTCTCTCCTGCATCAGCGATTATCTTTGTCTACATAAATACATCACAGTTTTAAAGTTGATCCTGTCACTGCCCATGGTTACAAACAGTAGCATTCCCCATTTAGCAAGGGAAGTCCCATTGATTTGTCGTGGTCCAGCACTCATTCCTAGCCCTAGATGGCCCTGGGAGACCTGATTACACATTCATTACATTTTTGTGGGCAGAAGTGCTATTTTAGGTATTTTAGTAGTTTAAAATGTATTTTATTTTTTTTATTTTTTTTTTTTTTTTTGCCTCTGAGCTCTTTGCATTTGGTTTCATGGTAACAAGCACCTTGCTTTCTGGGTGGGAGATACCAAAAAATGGTCCCAGTAACTTTTAATGAACACACTGAACCAGTCTGAAAACAGTTTCTCTGTCGCACACAGCATATATGGGATGGTGGGGGCGCTGGAGGTTTCAGCGATGCTCAGAATGAGCTACGTAATTTTTATTCATGGCTCTGCCACTCATGCATACTGCACCCATCCCAAACTCGCCACACCATCATTCAGATCTCTCACATGCACATCTTCCACTGTCATCAATGGCAGCTGTGTATACGTTGCTTAAGAGAGAACTGGGCTGGAAAGTATTAAAAGTTTCAGCATTTGGTGTGGTGAGGTTTATGCTGCAGATCCAAACTCTCCTCTGTTCCTTGGCTGGGGTAAATGGTAATGGCTCCAGTGGAGCTGTGGCAGAGTACAAACAGATCTGTCCCTGGGGGAAGGAGAAGAGGTGTCCCTGCTGGTTGCTAGTGTTCTTGGTTCTGGTTGCCCCAGGGTTCACTGTCATGTTGCACAAATTTATTTGAGCATTAGCTTTCGTGAGCTACAGCTCAGCTCACGAAAGCTTATGCTCAAATAAATTGGTTAGTCTCTAAGGTGCCACAAGTCCTCCTTTTCTTTCCCAGTAAATAGTTATCTACGTCTGGGAATATGTGCTTCCAGCCATCAATGGGGGAAACTGTTACTCCACTTTCTTATTTATTTGTATTACAATAGTGCCTAGAGGCCTTAGCTGAAATCAAGGCTCCACATACGCATAGCAAGAGAATCTTGGCTGCATAGCTTCCAGTCTAAAGACACAGGCAGACAGAGGGTGAGGGAGGAAACAGGCATAGAGAGCTGAAGTGACTTGCTTGGTGAGCTTCTCTGTCCCCAATATCAGTGTCATGATATTCCTCCACTCTTTAAACCCCAGAATAACCATACTTTGTGCAGCGATGCGTTTTGTAGCAAGCGTGTTAATATCCACGAATGCTCTTTCCAGTCTCACATTGAGAGAAAATTCCCTGCAGATGATTGCATTTTCAGAAGCCGTGTAAAATACTTGTGCTAAGACCCCAGAACCCAGTTTGCTTCACCAGAGCAGGAACTACTCTTGCTAACTTGATTTGAGTCACTGTTTACTTCCTGCAGCATCGTCTAGTCTGCTTTTTATTTTCTGTGGGGTTTAGAATGATTTCTGCCTGCCATTTCTAAGATTACTGCTGTTGTGCTCGGGGGCGGTGGGGGGTGTGTGTGTGTGATGATTCATAAGGAAGTGTTGTGTTTTCTGCTCATTTGTTTGTGGTTACTGAAGGCAAAATTCTGCACTCCAATCCCAATGTAGATATTCTGCTCTCCTTTCATGGGTGGCTGCTTGTTTTTCCTCCATAACTTCTCCTTCCCATCACAATACAAGCGTTCCTGTTCATCTTTCTCTCCTATTCCCAAAGGCCAGCCCTTGGCCCAACCACCACATCATCCCCAACTCATCAAACACGCTGGGTAAACCATTTCCATAAGTCCCTCTGCTTGGTATAGAACCCTGGTCTCCTAAGTCCCGTGTCCTTCCACAAGACCAATTTTCTACTCCAGTCATAACCTGTATTGTGCTCCCGCTGCAAGTGTTGATACAAGGGATAAGGCAGTGGCCAACTGGGCCCCCTTACCTTTCATCCTCCCATTGAAAACTCTCAGCCCACCTAAAGCTAGGCAAACGTGTCAGACTTCCGATGGATAGTAATGTCTGTTAGGTGTGATTTTTTTTATGACATTTTTATACCAGCCAAAGCCCTAATGTAAAAAGTGCTTTTGCAGGTATAGTTTTTGTTCAGGGAACCTGTATAAAAGCTGTGCTGGCAAAAGCAATCTTTTGTTGATATAAACTGTGTCTCTGCTAGGAGAGTTTCCTGGTATAGCTATGTACTAGTAAATCTTTTCTAGTGTAGACCATGCCAACACATCAGGTCAAAAGGCAGCTGCTAAGATCCTCCTCTCTCCAAGTCTGACCACATCATCTCCCTCTGAATCCCCCTGTCGTTTCTAGTTTTCACCATGTAAAGGTGGAGCTTCTTGTTCTGTTCTTCAAGGCCCTTCACGTTTCTTCCCCTCCCTACTTATTCAGTCTTCTCCCTTATCCCATTGCCTGCTCCGGCATCCTCTAGTCCACCAGTGATTCTCGACTTGGCTGGCCACTGTCTGCTTCCTCGCATATTCCTTTGTTCATGGAACAGCCTGCCTTTCAACAGGGCTGTAAGGCCAGAGCCCCCACCTTCAGATGGCTCTCAGTACTCACTTCTCCTGGAAGTCCATAAGGAAGTGACCAGCCCAAAACTTGGTAAAGGCATTGCTGTGTATGGCTGATAAATCCCTCTGTTTTGTAGAAAGGAGTTACCTAACAAGCTTAGTGCCTACCATCCCCATGGCCAGTTTGCTGTAGGTTGTATCCTGCTCCTCCTGCTGCTGGCTATTTGTCATCTTAGACGTTAAGGTCTTTGGGACAAGGACTATCTGGTGCACAGCACCTAGCACAAAGGGGCCCTGATCCTGACTGTGACCTCTGGAGTTAGGAAAAGAGATTTGGGGATACTTTATGGCAGTCTCTTAGGACGTGATATTGCCTCATTAGAATACTCACATGGTCAGGAAAACAGTAAATACAGTAAGATCTGTTTCCATCATCACTGGCTCAGAGGCATATTTCCAGCATCTGGAAACACACTTTTTTTTTTTTTTGCTGTCGTTAAATAAAAGAAAGCACCTTTAACTGTTTGAACAAGGAATCTCTCCCTGCTTTGTATTGTTTGTTAATATACAGGTGCTCTTCCTCTAGTAACTTCACTAATTACCATTGGAAGGTTGTTCTAATCGATACCTTTAGATTAGATGGTTGGGATATTTAAATGTAGAATTTGCTGTGGGCTGCAAGCTTTCCTCTATTGGAGACTGAAAGTATTTTATCATTTCTGGAGGGGTTATTTGGCTGTTTTAAGAGCAATTTGATAAGTTAACTTCCATGGAGAGCGCTATCTACCATTATGGTTTGTGTGTGCTAATACTACTGCAAGGGGCCCTCTGGAAGTGCCTGTAAATGGAGAATGAGTGGTTTGGGGTTTGGATATCATTCTGGCCCTGCTTGAAGTGCTTTATTGCACTAGGGCAATTTGGTGTGGCTGTGGTGGGCTGCATTTCTCTCCATGGGTGCCAGACAGTATTACCAAGTGCCATCACAATCTCAAGTATATTTTGACATGGATGCTTTTTTTAAAAAATGTTTTTGAGCACTGATTAGTCGTGTAGTATCTAGTCGTAAGATATGCCTACGTCTGTCTTGTGGAACAATCTTAGCCCTGGTCTACGCTGGGGGTGGGGTCGACCTAAGATACGCAACTTCAGCTACGCAGATAGCGTAGCTGAAGTCAGCATATCTTAAGTCGACGTACCTGCCTGTGAGGACGGCGGCGAGTCGACCGCTGCCGCACCCCTGTCGACTCCGCTTCCGCCTCTCGCGAGCTGGAGTTACGGAGTTGACGGGGAACGTGTTCGGGGATCGATTTATTGTGTCGAGACGAGACACGATAAATTGATCCCCAATAGATCGATCACTACCCGCAGGTTTCAATTAGTTTCCTTACCTTTTTTGTGTGAGTTAAAATCTGTTCATCCACTTCTTATTGTTTATCTGTTTTTTTTTTCCTGTTATACGGGGTGGGGATTATGTGGTGTCCAAAACTTCCAGAGGCCTTCCTGTTCGGTTGCTGGTGTTTGAATTTAAGCTGTACTTTGATTAGTGGGTTAACATTCAAATCTGCAGAGAGCTTGAGATTTCCTCTTCCCTGTGTAATTCCTGGGGAGAGAGGTAGAGGGTGGTTGTTTCAGTATTTTTTGTATTACTTGTTTGGACCCTGCGTTGATACTGAGATCTGACAGACAACTGTTTCTTAGCTTACCATTTTCACAAGCTAGTTATTTAAGTCTGTTGTGCCAGTGGTCTTGCTGATGCTGTATAGATGGGAATCGAATATAAACTGCCCTGGAAGATCTGTATGTCTCATCTCTTGTGTCTCTCCTCCCCACCCCCCTTTTTTTTCTTCTTCTTGGAAATGTATCAAAGCTCAGAATGAGGTTGATTCCCCGCCCCGGGGAGAAGCTTCCCTGTAGCACATGGGTGCAGATCAGACTGTGTTCTGTCTGTCATATGCTTCCGTAGATTTGTAGAAGATGGTGAAGCCTAAAGTTTGAGGGGTGGTTCCTTGGCTGGGGTAAATGGTAATGGCTCCATTGGCTCCAGTGGAGCTGTGGCAGAGTACAAACAGATCTGTCCCTGGGGGAAGGAGAAGAGGTGTCCCTGCTGGTTGCCAGTGTTCTTGGTTCTGGTTGCCCCAGGGTTCACTGTCATGTTCCACGATGATGCTTAGGTCATTGCTATTGGCTTTCCAACCCAGCCCATCGCTTTGCTCTGACTTGGCCTAAAAGGAGACTGGATTTGGCTGGCTGACTTAGCCAATGGACAATCCCTGTTCTGAAGCCTATAAAGTGGTGTGTGGGTATTCAAAAATGGTCCTTTGAATGCTCTTCCCTAGGGGTTATATCTTCATCGAGATCATTAATTGCAGCCCTTTGGGTGGCCCTGCAAGTTTCAGAAAAGCTTGTGGAGATGCTAACATTCCCTGGGAGAAGGCTGGGGGAAGTCCTGGAACATAGGCCGGATGAGGGCCAGTTCCTGCTGCCTCTGTGAAGATTGGTGCGTGGTGGGCCACATGTGAGAAGGTCTGCAACTACTCAAGAGCCCCAAACTCTCACATACAGGCTCAGAATGAGGCAGGAAATAGATTTCTATTTGCAGTTGTTCATACCCTGCCTGCCTGGTCCCAAACCATGCTGAGTGTCTGAGAATGCATCTGGTGCTATGTGTGTGTGTTGAGGGGAGCATCTATTTCTCTGAATGACACTGTCTGTATGACTTCCTCTGCACATGTGTGAGAGCACTGGCAGAGCAATGGATTAAGGTTGGATTCATGCCCAGGCCAGGTGGGGACCCATAAGCTAACAAAACGGGGGGAGAGATGTCTTCGAGGACCAAGGCCCTTTGTGCCCCTTATCCCACTTCTTTGTGTGAGAGGCTCTCTGAACACCAGCCGGGGGTGGGGGTTGTCACCCTGCAGAAGGGGTGGGTATTGAACAGTTTAACTGATCCCTGGGGGTTAGCTCCAGTGACGGTACAGGGTGGGTTTGCCCCCAGGCTCCCCCATAGCCTGAGTTCAAGCTGCTCACGCAAGGTAAAAGCAGAGTTGCCATGCCTTCAGTGCTATTTTAACTTGGGTTAGCTGACCCAAGTTAAGGACACACCTTGTTTGTAGTGCAGACAGACCCTGAGTGTGGGGGCCCCTCCCCCATCTGTGCCTGGCAGTGTGTATCAACTCCCCTGCCCCTCCCCCTTTCTGTTTGGGAGTGCCTTTTGCTTCCCCTGTCTGTGTGCATGGGGAACCCTTCCCTGTTCTCTGCACCTGGAGGTGCCCCAAGCTCTCCCACGTGCATTCCTTTTCCTGCCCTGTGAGTGCTTGGCACCCCTCCCTGTCATCTGCATGCATGGGGGTGGTCTCTGCCTGCCCCTTCTCTGTGGGAAGCGGTGCTTCTCCCTCGTCCCCAGTCTGGGTGCATCTGCAGGCACCCCTCTGCATGTGAACATTCCCCTCCTCCAGCTCTGTGCATGTGGGTACCTCCTTCCTCGCCCCCATCTCTGCACATGTTGGGTGTCTTCTCCCTGGTCCTGTCCCTCCCCTCCCGTGTGTGGGGGGGTGTTCTTGGTTAACACTGCCTGTACTTTGCACCCTTTCCGTGAGTCTGCATTTCTTCTGCTTCTCCTTCCTGCCCCAGGGGAGTGTTGGTGGCACTAACGGGTGAATAGTTTCTGTGCTTTTCTTCTCATCGCCTCTCTTCCTTCTTTTTCCCCCCTCTCTCAATGGTGTGTCCAGAAAAGGAAGTCGAGCTCCAGTGTGCATTTGATGGTGAGCACCTCCCGTAAGCTGCCTGTGATCCGTGCGTCCACCATTCTCATGCCATGCACGCTCAGCTTATGCTCATCACCCTACATAGCATGTCTGTGTGGGGGTTGTGGGGGGAAAGTCATCTTGCACTTTAAAGGTCCATGTCCTCATAGAAAAGGCCACGTGATTGGTCAGGAGCTGGCCAGTCACCAGCTTCTATTATGTACAGAAAACTGGCTACTTAAAATGCAGTTTAATATATCCTGCCATTGGCGGCTGATCCAAAGGAGAAACAAATGGAGAAGTCATCAGCTCCCCAGTGGGTCTCGGCAAAGCAGAGCTGTGTCTTGTCTGAACATGGGCTTGTCGTTTTGCTGTAGAAGTGCCAAAAGAAGAGCAAGTGGTGGTAGTCCTGCAGTGTGGAATGAATAGGAGTCACCCTTGATATGGCAGAGGCCTCTCATGGAGCTCCAAGGCACACAAAATAAAAGGTGCAGGAACAGCACCACCTGGTGGCTCAAAGCGGCCCTTAATATATTTTCTTTACAATTCTATACTGAAAAGCTTTGTCAGCCCTGTAATCCAGAACTCCCTGTTATCCAGATCTCAGTTACATCTCCCAGCATGAATCAAGTACCCAGTGACACCTTCCCCACTGTATCCATTCCCCCTTCATGCATCCGAATATGTTTGCTTTCTCTAGAACATGTTGGATAAATGGTGATGCGCTGATATGTCGAGCGAGCAAAAAGAAAACCAGCCAGTGCCATATTCCAGGGGATCATCTGCAGCCTAGTAGCTACTGCCCAAGTCTCTGTCTCAGAGATGTGGGTGGTAACTAACATGCAGGAATCTACTGTATCGTCTGCTGCGTTGCAGCCTTTGCCTCCTTTCAGACAGAACAGGGGCTCCCTAAGGCAGGAAAGCAAGCAATGTTGAGTGATGCCAGAGCAGAGGAGTCAGCTTCTCTGTTACTGCCTGGGAATTCTGCCCTCCCTCGGTCACATTAAAACTTTACAAGTAATAAATCCCAAAGTACCACTTGGAATACCCCAGGGCAAAATTTGACTCCGGGGCTGCAGCCCCTCCTTCTCTCAATCCCCAAAGTATTAAATGTAGGGGTAGGAGTTCTTGGTGTCTGTCTGTCCTCTTCTCTTCTGCTCAACATCAGCACCTACCCTTACGCTCCCTCTGCTCGTTGCATCAAGGCAGCTGGGAAATGAGAACCAAACAATGTCTCAGGGATCACTGGGGCAGTGAAGCTTGGAGAAACAACCAGTGAATACAGGGCAAGCCCAGGTGGCCAGTGTTTGCTTTCCTTTCTTCTAGCTGGCTGGCACCTGTGTCCTTAGTGCTATGGTCACTGGTCTGTTTTCTCTCTTGCACCCTCTGTGTTGTCTGTCTGTCTCTCATTGTCTAGCTCAGAGAGCACTTTCAGTGGTTCTGCCAAAACTGGTCATATCAAGTAGCTCTTCTCAATGGCCTGATGCTTTCCTATGTGGACCGCCTTCTTTTAAAAGTCAAGATCTTCATCTGTACTGCACGAATCTGTAAGGATACTTGGTGCTCATGCAGGGGCAGGGGTGTGCATGCACGTGGCTCACTTGTTTGCTTACTGAGCCCATATGTGGGGTGCCTGCCTGTGAAAGTGAAGAGCAATTGGTTAAATGGCCACAGAGGCCCAAAGAGCAGAAGTCACTAGGTCAGGCATCTCCCTACAAGGTACAGATATGTGGAGCACGCCAGTCACATTTTCTGTGTCCTTAGTTTCGTAATGGCTTCATTCGGGAATTAAGCACAATGCTGTGGATCTGGTCAGCTGGCAAACGTCCGGGACCTTGATACGCTGTGCAGAACTACCTCTTCCTTCAGTTCTGTTGGGACAGCAGTAGGGTCAGGTTGGGCAGCCAGGTGTTCCATGCAGGATGGAGAACAGGTCTGCTGCATGCGTTTCAAAAGCTCTTGTGGGGCTGAGTTGCGTGAGGTAGCCGGCCTTGAGACCTAAAGGGCGATTATCAGCTGTTCTGCAGTGAGGTTTGGGGTTGTAGTGGCTCCCTTGGAGGTTCTTTTCAGTGAAGCCGCCCCCTGTTCCAGAGCTGAGTCAGGTGTCCAGCCACATGGCAGCTCCCCCCACATGTCTGCACCAGCAGGCTAGAAGCACCCCTGCCGAAGCAGTGTACATGGAAGGCCGGAGAGCAGGATAATGTGTGGCCACACTGAGATGAAGGGAGTGTCTGGTGTGTGCATGGAAATGCTGCTCTTTTCCTAGCTTTGGGGGCTGGGCAAGCGCACCATGCTCTGTCCCCATGGGACCTGAATGGAGCTCCAGGAGGGCGTGCGGCTATGGAAGGAAAGCCAGAGGAGAGGAGAGTGGTGCGGGGCCGCACAGGCACCTCAGCCCCATGTTATCTGCTTGCAGTGGGTGTGTTTAAACTCGCACCAGGCCTTTTCTGATTTAGCATTTGAATTCGAAATCCCCCAGTCTTGGTTTTGGTTCCTGGGTGGTGAGGTGGTGGATGTACTAGGATCCCCTGAGTCACCCTCTCTGTGCTGCTTTTGAAGGGTGGGGAAGAGGGTGCAAGGAGGCCAGCCAGCTCTGAAGTCCCTACGAGTCTGATTTGTAGCCAAGGGATTGCAGAGAGCCTGCGGTGCTGCTGGTTTTATCTTGTTGCTAACATCGGGTAGAAGGGAAGACATAGGGGAAGAGGGGTGAAACTGTCTCAGTCACGAGAGCCCTGCCTCCTGTGTGGGGGACAGGCCTGTTCCCCCAGCATTGCACCACGGGCCCTTGGGAGACTCATGCAGGGTCATGGTTGGATTCCCAGGCAAGGCAATGCACCATGGGAAGAAGCCTTGGTGCATGCTGGCCTGGCCTGCACTTTCTTGATTCAGCAGGGCCACTCTCACCAAACAGAAGGTCTTCGTGCTGCAAGCAGGAGGGGGGTTGGCAGCTCTGCCTCGCCGTTGGGCTGTGTGAATGAGGAGGACAGAGGTGTTACTCACCAGCCCTGTCTACGAGAAACTCACTGGGGAAAAACACAAACCAGCTAGGCAGCCTGCAGGACTCACTCACCCCTGGCAGCTTCCTTCGTGCTCTGGCCCTAATGTCACTCCACACATCCCCATCATCCCTTGTCCCACCTGAGCACCTTCTCTGGGGCCCTGCCAGCATCGTCCCATGCCTGGGTTCCCAAAGGCACAATCCCAGACCAGCCATGTATGAGACTGCCCCACTCATTTCCTGTATCTATCACACTTGTAGTCTGTCTGTACGCAGCCCTGGGTCCTCATCTCCTGGGGTCACTGCCAACTCCCAGCCCTCCTGCCCCAGAGGTTCTTGTTTGCACCTCTCTCTACCTCCCTTCCCCCTTTGGACTGCTGCCTCTTTTGCTCTCCTTTCCCATCGCTCTAACCATCCATGTATATTTGGGTATGGGTACATCTGCTTACACCTGGTCACCCCCGGGGGAAGGATGGTCTCTAGCGACCAGGGATGGGTTCCCTTGTCCTTATCTCTTGCTGCAAGATGAGTGTGTGGGGATGGGGGCTGAGGAGATGGTGGGGAGTTAGAAGGACAATACTTGAAAGATTTGCTGACTCTGCTACCCAGCAGAGGAACTAAAACAATCTGTTTTTCTGTCTCAGCCACAGAGCAACAACAAAACCAGTCTAGTAAGCCCAGCAAAAGAATCTCCCCCAGTGCAGACGTCCATGGTATCTTCCCTGACTACTACTACTTCCTTGTCTTTCCTGTTTGGGTTACTTTTGACTCTTGCCTCCCTGAGTGCTGCTTGTTCTGCTCTGTCTGAGCTTGTGTTTTGGCTTAGTTCTGTCTGTCCCTCTGCTGCTGTGGGGTCTAGTCACAGCCGTAGGGGGCTGCGGAAGCTGAGTGGAGTGGTGGTTGGATGGGGACTGCAGCCGGCCTGGACTACCCCCTCACCATCCCTGTGTAATTTTCATCTCTGACTTGGGGGAGGCTGGTTTTGAAGAAGATAACGATGGAGTCACTCTCCAACACCCAGAGCATGGACTTCAGGCCACCGTGAGTGGGTGGGATGGGCACACATGTCTCAAAGGAACCCCTTTGTGGCCCCCTCGCACTGTTGGCTGTGAAGTTAATCGCCTTCTGTGCTGTCATCACCCATTCATGTTCTGCAACATGCAGTGGGGTTGTAGGGCATGCTGTGCCTGGTATGTTTAGCAGCCCAGCCCAAGTGTGTTCTACCTGGGTACCTTTGGAAGATCAGGCAGCAGTCAAGTAGGTAGTGGAGATGGATGGGTGAGTGTGCATTCTACCATCGCAGCCCCTGGTGCCCTTGCCGATCTATCCAGAGGAGTGATGTAGGTGGGTGACATGGGGCAGGATCCCACGTGTTGTCTCCAGAGCAAAAGGATAAGTGCAGAAACTAGCTTGTGCTCCTGGAGGCCTAGCAGCTGCTTTCTGTAACATTCCAGAGAGTTTTTTCCCTGGGACATTTCATAATTTTAAGCTTCCCCTGCATTGGCTTTACCTGCATCTCTTTTGGTGCTGAAGGCACCTTTCTGATGCTTTTTTGTGTTACAGATGTCTCATTTGGGAGACGTTTGTTTTAGCAAATTATGCATTTTCCTTTGCAGCCCAGTTCCCTGAGTAGTTCCTCTCTGGGACACATTGTCTTATTTTATCCCCTTTTTTCTTATGGAAATTATGAATGTCCCTTTTCAGAGTAAAAAAATCTGGCAAACTCAATGGAAAGCTGGGAGACAAAGGCCCTTGCCCCACCCACCACCATCCCCCTTGCCGCCCTCCCCCAAAAATCTGTTCTTTGAGAGAGAACCTGCTGAGGGCTCATTGCTTAGTCAATTGCCTTCTAGAGGGTGGAGATTTATACTCCCAGCTGCTAGCTGGGCACAGGTTTAAGGTGTGTGTGCCAACAACGTTCTCAGAAGGCAAATTGGAACCTAGTGGGTGTCTGGGGCCTTTGTCTCCTTGCGAATGTAGCTGTTAGTTGAGCATCTCTTTTCAAGAAGCCCTTGGAGCAGAAAGTGTGTGTTTGGACACACCTCAGCAGCTTGGAGTTTGTTTGTTTGTGATTTGTTTCCATGTTGGTCACTTGTTCTGTGCTTGTTGGAGAGTGAAAACAAGGGGAAAAGGTTTGAGAATCTGAGTTTAATTCTTTTCTCCCCTCCTTTCCTAGGAGCCTCAAACGACTGTTGTCCACAATGCCACAGATGGCATAAAGGTAAGGGCATGTCGCTATTATTTTTCCTTAGGGAAACCTCCGTGACCCTAGTTCCTGCCCCTTTGACGATGCATCGCAGGATAGTTGTGAACAGTCTCTCTGGCACTGGGAGGGTTCTGTTAGGTGACTGTGGACCTCTAGAACACTTGGGCAGGGAGGGCTAGTAAATTCCAAGTCAGATTTCACTGTCCCTTTCCTGACCCAGTGGGCAAGATCCTCACCAAGTGCATACTAATGGTGGGCTCTGGAGTTGGAGACCGGTTCCTTTCAGTGCACTCTAAGGTACAGTTGTAGGTGATCCATATTCCCTCTTCTCTCACCTCATAGGAGAACTCTCCTCAGGGTGAGTGCGGAGTTGTCCCCTGTGATATATACTCCCAGGGCTTGGTGCTGCCTTCTTGAATGGCCCCAGCTTTGAGGGCTTGTGCCACTTCTCATGAGATGCTACTCCAACGCCTAATTGATCTTGCTGCTAGGTATTGACTAATACTTTGCCCAGTTTCATCCCACTCCTCTTAGTAGTACTCCTTCTATCGTTCCGTTCCTGTCTCTTCCTTTGTTTTGCCCTTCCCCCATCCTCTTCCACAGACAAACGGAAGTGTCTTCAATCTACTGACTTTGCCATCTAGTAACATTCTCTTGTGCCGTGCAGGGTTCCACAGAGAGCTGTAACACCACCACTGAAGATGAGGATCTGAAAGGTAGGTGATATTGTGGGGCTGTGGGCAGGAGACTCTGGAGGTCCGACCTGCAGAGTTCAGTCGTCATGGTTTAACATCCCCAGAGCTGTGCATCTGATTCGGTTCTTGAGTTTGCCATGGCTTTGTCTGCCAGGCCTATTGCAGTGGGGTCATGGGTATGCACCATTCAGTCTGTTTTGAGGAAGTGGCCAGCCTGGCTTTTGGGGCATGTGAACCCTCCATGCCCCAAGTTGTGTGTCTTGTTAGTCTCAAGGTGGGAATTCTGTCCTCACGGGCATTGGAATCTCTCCATTCCCAACCATTTACAGGACTGGAATCTCTCTCTTTTTTCCCCTCTTCAGATCTGGAATCTAGCTGTTCCTTTCTGTGTTTCGACACAGTTTGCAGGGGATTGAGATCTCCTTGTTTCACCCCGTCCAAGGAGCTCTCTTGTTTCCACACCCATGTCTTTTGGATGGATGTACTGTCTCTGGTCCAGGGCAAAGGGACTCTGCTCTCTCTGTTCTGTTTTCCCTTTGCAGGTGGAAATGGAATTCCCCGGCTGCCCCAGCGTTGGGGCATGTTAGAGGAGAGAGATGTTAATAAAGGGGGGTGAAATTGTATACCTCTACATGACCACATTGTACAATCCTTTCTCCTTCTTGTGATGGACTTACATGAGTCAGACCTGCCTGGCCTGGAGTGCAGTGTTTCAGCAGCTGCCCAGTACACTGGGAAGTGTAAGCAAGTCAGGGAAATTCCAGCCACACTGAAGAGGAATGTGGTGGAGTGCTCTCCCTGGGAGCAAATTCTGAAGTCTCTCTCTCTCGGGTTGGGGAGAGGCAGTAGGAAGCAGTGAGGCACAGGTGTACTCTCCCCCGTTATAACCAAAGCCTGTTCTGTCAAACACCCAGGACAGCACTAGTTCTAGCCCTGCCAGGCTCAGGGGGCTGTTCTTACTGATACCACATGAGTCAGCTGGGATGATTCATGACTCGCTGCACAATGAGCTGCTGGCAGCCGTTCTGAGGAGTCATGGGGACCAGAGAGAGACACTGCTGGTTGGACAAACTCTCTAATACAGGTCCAATTTCAAGGGGAGACCTGGCCTCATCACATGCTAATGCTGTAGCCCTCACTTCTGCCCAAAGTGAGGCTTGAATGAAGCCAACTTGAGGGTTGGGGACTGGATGACTCAGGAGATTAGTAATGGCTAGTGGATTATGTAGCCTCTGATCCCTGGAGACATGGGTCAGAAACCAGTTTGGACTCTTTAATCTCAAATAGATGACTGTCCACATTCTGAAGTCACTCTTCACTGAAGCCCAATACCATTGGCAATTTGTGCTTGGCAGAGGCCTAGAACTGGAGCAGTGGGTGCTGCAGGTCTGGAGTGAAGGGCATTAGCAAAGCTGTGAAGAAAGAGGAGAGGGTCGGCACTGGCAAAGCAAGGGGACCATGGGTTGGGATAAGGTGTATTGAAGGGCTATGTAGGGAACCTAAGGCTGGAATGGCAGGGATACTGCTGCTCAGAATTGGCGTTTACTGACTGAGCTGTGGGGGTATCTTCTTAGGACTTGGAAGAGCAGAAGATGCTGCGGTGTGGGGTGGTGGCAGGGAAGAAGCTTGCACATTTACTGTCTGCACCATGCCCAGCTCTGGCTAGTACTGTTATCTCTTTACTTCTAGGAGTGCCAGCACTCACCAAATGCTTCCTGATTTAACTCCTCCCTCAAAGTAGTTAGCTAATCAGAAGTTGAAATCCAGTGAGAGGCTCAGAAGGAGGACCCCCTTTTCTCTATCACACACACACACTCTGCAGGTATCTTTCCCTGGTTACAATGTGTTCATCACTCGAGCCAAGAAATTCATCCTCCCTCCATTGCGAAGCTTGGAGTCCTCAGCTCCCTACACAGCCAGGCCCCTGGGGAACGAGGAGCTACTTTGCTGCTGCTGAGTTTGCATGAGACAGACTAGGCAGGTGTACAAGGGCAGGCCGATGTCAATGGAGCAGTAGACAGCTTTAGGTATGTGGTCAGTGATGCCTCAGTGAGCCATTGGTTGGAGTGTAGCAGGGCTGAAAGGAGCATGCAGTTCTACATTGTACTGAGGGACTATGCTGTAGTGCAGGCTGCTTGCCTTTGTGCTGGAGGGTGCTCTTGCAGGTTTCTGTGCCCATCAATGTGGTTTCTTTAATGTTCTCCTTCCTTTCTCTTTTTTTATTTACTGAACTGCGTGTTTTGTTTGTTTTTGTGTTTTTAATTCCCTGCCATGCTAGCTCCCCCTCTCTCCACCGGGGATGGCAGCTCAGTGCTTGAAGGACGGAGGCACAGTGAGAGCAAAACACAGACTGAGTCCATGCAGTCCCAGCTTTCTCTCTGTTTCTCAGCCAGTAAGTCCAGGGGTGCAGCGCTCCACAGCATCCTTCCTCCACCCTCCCCATGACCTTCCTTTCCCCAGTTCCCTTCCAGAGGGTGGATTTTCATTTCCAGTACTTCAGCGTATAAATAAATCCATCTCCCCTCCCCCACATGCTGAAATTCTCCAGAGCCCCCTGTAAGGTGGACCCTCATCCTCACTAATTCCATTCCCCTGCTTCCCTGTGGATAAGGCATGGCATTCTCTTCAGTGACACTCGCTGGGTGATGTTGCACAAGTCATGTTGCCTCTCGAGCCTCAGTTTACCCAGCTGTAAAATGGAATGAGACTGGCCTAACACTCAGAGGTGGTGTGAGGCTGAATTGTTTCCTGTTTGTGTTGAGCTTTGAGCTCCTCAGATGGAAGGTGCCATGGAAGTGCTGAGTACCAGTAGTAGAGTGAGTCACCTCGCTGGGAGTAGGGCTGTGGCAGCTGGAAGACCCCTTCCCTGTGCCTTCTGCCGTGTCTGGAGCTCTTTGTGAAGCCTTGACTCTGGAGGCACTTTCCCTCTGCGTGTGCGTCTGTTGTGTGTCTCGCTCAGTGCTTCAGTGGGTTTGGACCTGAAAAATCCCGTCACTTATTGCGTGTTCTCCCAGGTCTTCCCTGAATCTGTCAGCTCTGTAGCATCCTGGCAACAGAGACACTGTAAGAGCAGGTGGTCCAGCTATCCATGCCCCTCCCTGTAGGCATGTCCTGGAACAATCTGTCTGGGTCTGTTCTCCTAGTGGCCTCACGGCCTACCCAGAGGGGACCATAGTGGAAAAGGCCACAAGTGTAGTGATGCCTGGAGGTATTGGGAGCCCTCCTATCAAGCTGTCTATAATGGGTGGGAGGGAACAGCTGCCCTCTCCTCTTGTCCCTCCTTTGCTGCCCCCCATCAGACCTCCTTGTTAGCTCATTTGGTGAAGTGGTTGCGCCTCCCATTTGGAAGCATCTTCAAGAATGTGTGGCTTTGATAGGCACAGTGACTGGGGAGAGGGTCCTCTGGGCCAGATGGGAAGGGAAATGATCTGTTAACTCCAAACCGCTGTGCCTCCTCCAGCACTGCTTCCTACCTTGTCCAGCCGCCCTGGCCGTGGTGCAGTGCGATGTGCTGAGCCCCCTGAGCGAGGAAGCATTCTCCCCTCCCGCTCCTCCTGTCTTAGATTTGCAGTGATTTGGATCTCCTGCTCATTCTCCCCTGTGCTGCTCAGTCACTGACCTGAGAGGGTGGGCTGCTTCAGGACATGCTCACGCCAAGCCCTTTGGCATCCGTGAGATTTCCGCTATGCTCCGAAGGATTTTCCCCTGCCCTTCTGAGCATTGTGCAGCCCACACGGCATGACAGGAGCCAGCCTGGAAGGTGGGGGTTGAAGGGGTGTGGGTCTGTGTGGAGATGGGGGCTGGGACTGTGTGGTGTGCTTCTTTGTTGGTTTTATTTTGCATTCTGTTGTTGTTGGGTTTTTTAATATTATTTTAATGCTTACGTTTGTTTTGCAGCCACGCAGTCTTGTGAGGAGAAGCTTCTTGCCTGGGACAGCCCAGGGCAGACACTGGAGTTAGAGCGTGCTCAGTCGGAGCCTTTGCTAACTCCTGTAGTTCCGTTTGTATTTAACAGTGCAGCGTGTAAGTTAGTGGTTGGCTAGCAGTAGTGGAGTAGTACAACTAATTCTAGACGTCTAGTTACCCTCCTCTTCACCCTTATGCACCCTGTCCTCCTGGTCCCTGCTCGGGGGGGGGGGGGGCAGTTGCCCTTTCATGCTACAGCTACAGGGGTGACCATTGTAGTCGGCTAGAGGCACAGTCACATTGAGTAACATAGCTCAATTCACGTCCACACACAATCGTTTCTCCCGTTGCAGCCGTTCTACCAACTGCACTTGTGAGAGTGCATTCTGGGAGACTCCAGGCAGCTGCCCCGTACTTCCTCAGCAGCGGATGCAGTGCCCGAAGGACATGCACACAGAGCGGCACGAGCAGCATGTGGGGCCACGTGCTCTGGAAAGAGGGTTGGCCCAAACCACTTACACATGCATGATTATTGGGTCCCAGGTACACTGTAGACCAGTGTGGGAAACCGGTTGCGGGAGGACAGCCATGTGGTGGAACACGTGGTCACTAGCCATGTGTGAACAATACCGTCTGTGTGTACACAAGCCATGTTTAAAGCCAGTCGTGCCTTGAAGTCGCTACAGACTTGGTTAAAAGTTGTAGTGTGGGTAGGGCCTTAGTTACTGTGTTGTGTTCCTCACTTGTGGAGATACTACCGGGCAACACTGGGGAAGATACAGCCGTGTGAGCCTCCCACTGGCAGCACCCAGACAGTATCATCCAAGGTGTGTGAGACAGTACATGGCGGGGAGGGTTTCAGGGACCGCTGTTGGTTGGTCCTTCCTAGAAGAGAAAGCAGGGGAGGCCGTATTGACTTCCATCTTGACTGGGAGGCAGGAGTGCCTTGCTGTGTGAAAGCCAGGGGTGCCCACCCTCGGAGGTAAGGGTACACACCACCTCTGTTGCTGTGGTAGCTCAGTGCGTACAGTAAACACCGGGGCAAGGCACAGTGTTGTGTGTTGGCTTTGTGTCTGACCTGTGGAGTGGATGCTGCCTTGCATGTTGAGCTGGAGATCCTCTGAGATGAGCTATCCCAAGGCTCTTGTGGCTTTAGGCCTCTTCACTCATCCCAAAGAAAATCTTTCTCTGCTCTTCCCCCAGCCCCTGGGGTTCCTTCTCGAACTGCTGAATGTATCTGTACTCTCTCCACTGGGTGGGAGAACCCATTTGCCACTTATCCTCATAGGGAAGGCCACATTGCTCATGAATGACTTGCTCACGAAGCATCATTTCATAGCTAACGTAATCCGGTGCACCCCCTTGATCCATTTCCCATGCCCATCGGTGCACAAATAACACACTACGCTACAGTACACCAGCCCCACTGCCAGGACCTGCTCAGTTAATGTGACGAGCTCATGCTACTGGCTGAAATGTATCTGTGGGGAGCTGCATAGCAAAACGTTCTTGGTGGATTACAGAAGTGGGTGTGGTCATGTCTCTCACCAGCTGAGATTACGCTTTTGCACCCTAACTGGGGCCAGTTGGTGTTAGAAATGTGGGGGGGACGGGGGGGCTTCAGATAGCTGGTGACAATAGCAACACTTAGGTTATTTATTTCGTAGCTTTACAGATACCACCACAGATAGCACATCCTAGATAGTGCCAGCAGTTCATACAATACCTTCACTTATCGAGCGTGCGCGGGGGGGTGTTGGGGACAGACAGATGTAGGACGCCTTGGGTCTATACGTAGATGCATGCGTGTGTACGGTGTATACGGATGTAGCACTTGGATCGGTGTGTACTCAGGTATGCGAACTGCAAAGGAAAGATTAGTTCTAGCGAGCCCCTAGGGACTGCTACTGAGAGTTGTAATAAAGCCCATTCATTGTGCACGCTTTGCTGCAGGGTTTGGTGCTTTGATATCAGAGGTAAGGATGGCAAGACGAGGGGAGCTGGGCTGCCTACAGCTGACCGGAGAAAATAGGTGTGCTGGCCAGAGAGGACTGGGACAGTGACAGGCAGTAGATCCATCCACATGAATGTCTGCTGAGCAAAACTGGGTGAAGTGGCAGTGCTATTCGAGTGCTGAGTGCCCCGAAGCCAGTTACAGGGAGCTGTGTGCCAAGCATGGGCTACTGCGGGGGGGATGAGGCCCAGCCCCGTAGAGCTGGCAATTTGTTCTGCTTTAGTTGCCTCGTCAGCTTGTGGAATCTGTCCCTGCATGTGTCCCGATGGCGTGTTTGCAGCACTCGCTGTCTGGGGAGTGATGGTGATAGGTAAATTGCTGAGGGATTCTTTGGCTGCCTTGATCTTGTTGTGGCCATTGCTATATCTGGATGTCATGGGCGCGGGGGCTTCACTTCCGACAGCTGGTGCCAGGTTTTACTTTTTCCTTTGTGTTGGCCTGTTCAGTGACCGGGGCCCTTCCTTGCAGTCCCTGGAAGCAGCCCAGGCTGTCAGGAGACGATGAGGCTCCTGGGACAGGCCTGCTTTTGGAGGAGAAAATGAGTATGAGACGGTGTCTTTATTCCCCTTCTCCCTGCATCCTGGGGTCACCATTTCCCCTTCATACCACCAACCCCGTGCCCTTGAATAGATGGCTGCCACTATAACATATCTCTGGAGTGCAGGGAGCTCCTCCTGTGAGATCAGGGTCAATGGCGTCCTGCAAATTGTCCAGTAGGAGGCGTTCGATTGTCTCACTTCCTCCCAGTCAAGGCAGAAGCATAGTTAAATTGCCTTTACTTCTCGTCCACAGTGCGCAAACAAGAGATCATTAAGATAACAGAGCAGCTGATTGAAGCCATCAACAATGGAGACTTTGATGCCTACACGTAAGTACAGTGTCACTGGGCATTCCGTTTCTACGTGTCAGCCTGTGGGCAAGAGGCAGAATGGCCCCTGCCCACGAGTGAGTCACGCAGGTTGTCCAGTGCAGTGGGGTGGGGAGGGTTACGTTTCACTCTCTGACAACTGCAGCTATGGGAGTTAGAGCCAAGGAGGCTCTTTAAATGAACACTTGGTACCAGGAGTAAGGCAGTTACCAGCAGCAGAACGGGTGACCGTTAAAGGAGCACATCTGGAAGCCCTGCGATGCAGGAGCAGAGGGAGATGGGGATGATCAGTGCGGGATGGAAGGAGATAGGATTAAGGGACAGACTGCGTGTGATACATGCTTGGATGCTTGACTGGACCACAGAACTGAAAGAAACACACCAGCTCCAGGTAGTCAACATGGGTCTCAGTCCCAGGGGAGGGGTGTGTCTGAATAAGCACAAGGAGCTAGCAATATGGCACAAAATAGCTCCTGGACTTCGGGGCTGGTCCAGGAGAGGGTGATGGCTCTGAGAGGTTTATAAGGGGGTGGAAATCCCTGGGGCATGAATATTCCTTTTTCTTTCCAGGAAGATCTGTGACCCGGGCCTGACCTCATTTGAACCCGAAGCACTGGGGAACCTAGTCGAGGGGATGGACTTCCACAAGTTTTACTTCGAGAACTGTGAGTGGGCAGATTCCAGCAATGCCAACAGCCCCCTCATTCACACCTTTCTGCCCTATCTTGGGAAATGGCTGCAGTTCTCTCAGACTGTCCATGGACACCAGGGTTTAATGTGGGTGAACTGTGAAGGGTTATTAAGATCCAGCACTTTCTCTCCTCCCTCAGTGAGGTTTCTGTTTCCCTCATTTCTCTTCGCCCTAGGAATGGGGCTAGTCTGGCACAAAGTATGTTGTCGGAGTGGGAACCAGTGGTTCAAAGGGACCAAGACACTGGGTTTCCAGTCAGTGTAAAAGGGGAAAGAGACGCTAACCCAGCTCAGCTGGGGAGCCCTGCCCAGTCATAGGGGTGGGAGGGATACTCTCTGTCACACATGCCAGGACGTAGCTCTTTGCAGTGTACTGCTCTCAGAATTTCTCCAAGTTGAGGTCCCACGTCCCTGGTTCAGATCCCAAACCCCTGGTGAACCCTTTGGTAACTGGGTCAGAGGGGGGACACCTTGTCCGTGTGGCTGGGAAGGCAAACCCAGCAAATGCCCTTGTGTGGGGTTGTCCTTCCCTTAAATAACACCCCTGTGGTTTCCTGTCCCGCGTCCATCCCCAGGAGTCACCACAGTGTGGGGCGAAGGAAGTGAGCTGCTATCCTGAGCTGCCGCATGTGGCTGATCTTGGGGAAAGGGCCCCCTTAGCACACACTGATCCTTGGCTTGTGAGGTGAAGGGGGCCCGCTCACCTCTTTCTCATTGTCTGCATGACAGCCCTGGAGTGCCTGTCACTCACTGAGGCCTGCTGGCACCCAGGGAGGTCCTGGCAAGCCTCAAAGGGCCCTCGCACACAGCTGTGCTGCAGGTAACATCTGAGAATGAGAACGGCCCTGTAATTGAGGCACTGGCCGCACTGATGCCTGGAGTGTGGAATGTGTTCTGAGCATAAAAGCAGAGCAAATGGGAGCTGAAGGGTCAGATAACCTGAGGGGTGAGGAGGTTGAATTCGGGGAGCAAGAGAGGTGGCTGGGTTGTGCCTCGGGAGTGTTGGGAGCAGAGATGCTGTGGCCTAGGATGCAGGTGGGAGGGGAAGGAAACTGGGACAGTAGATGTAGTGGTGTGCGAGGCCTTGATCTTCTCAATGGGGACATGAAGCTGATGGTTTTGCATGTCCCCCCAGTATTGTCCAAGAACAGCAAGCCAATCCACACCACCATCCTGAACCCCCACGTCCATGTCATTGGCGAAGACGCAGCCTGCATTGCCTACATCCGCCTGACTCAATACATCGATGGCCAGGGCCGGCCCCGCACCACGCAGTCTGAAGAGACCCGCGTCTGGCACCGCCGTGATGGCAAGTGGCTGAATGTCCACTATCACTGCTCTGGGGCCCCTGCCGCTCCGCTCCAGTGAAGATCGAACACAGGTACGCTCCAGCAGGGAGAGCAGATGACATACCATGGGGCCAAGGCGGCTGTATGTGGCAATGAAGTATCGGAAGCCCAGAATGTTGAGAGGCCATTAACCGGGCTCTGAGGGATGGTCATTTACTATCTGGCTGCAGGCAGAGTGGAGCTAAGACAGTGAAACATTTCCCTCAGCCCTCTCTCCACCCCAGGTGTCCCTTTCCCTGAGTGTGCACCATAAGGAGGTGATGAGCTCACTCTCTTGGCAGATGGGAGTCGCACTCTGCAGGTATAGCCCCTTACTGAGGATTTCAGAGTGCTACAGCTGCCTCCAGGGGATACACTAGTGCTGGCTCAGCCTCCGCAGGGCCGCCAGGCACTAACCTGGGGCACTTGGGTCAGGTTATGCACTCTGGCCTTGGACTGCAGAGGGAAGCCATATGCCTGGCTCTGGGGTGGGGGTGGGATTGGGTCCCTGGCTGTAATGTGCTGGCCTCCACCTCTCTGGTCCTGGGGTGCAGGCGGGTCCCATTGCCTGGCAGAAAATGTAATGAGGTCTTGGGAGATTATTTAAAGTAGGAGCGTGGGGAGAGTTGCCTGAAGAGCAACTAGGTCTGACATGGATCTTTTCTAACAATGTCAGTCACACAAAGGCAAGGAACCAGGGAAAGAGCAGACAGAAATTACAGCTGAACAGGGGTGGGCAGATTGAGATCCCAGAGGTAAAATTGCAGGAAAGTAACAGGGTGTTAGACTGAGGTGTTGAATACAAATAGGTATCCAGCCCCACATGCAAACTATAAACGTCTGCATAGTGGTGAGGAGCATTAAAGCAAACATATGTGAATGAGACTGCCTGGCAGTGCAAGAGAGCTTGACGTGACAGGTGCTCCAGGAGCATGATGCAATGCTAAGTCAGTGGGGTACTCTAATGCCTGCCTATAAACAATACAGGGAAGGACAGATGAGGTTGGAGAGGTAGGTGGGAAGTTGCTCCAGAGTTTAACAATTCCCTAGGATTTGAATGAGGCAGTGTCAAAGTAGAGAGAACCATAGACTACAATCTATAAGGATACAAATCCCAAGCTATAAGAATGCAAATATATAAGAATGTTAATACTGGCCTTCTAATCAGCAAAAGGATTTTGAACATACCGAGAGAGAGATCAAAGGCAAATAAAGTTAATGGAAATGGTAATATTGGGCAACTTAAACTAGCCATATACAAAATGGCCAAACATCACAATGGAGCAAAGTTTGACTAAACAATTTGTTGACACCGTCAAACAATTGCTTCTTGGAACAGCTGGTTCTGAAGGATACCAGTTTGGCTCAGATAACCTCTTGAAGCTTATTATTTAGCCATGCTGGTTTACTTATCTCCTTGCTTTCTCTTGTGTTGAAATGTGTGCATGCCTTATGCATCCTTTCTTATGTGTGCCTATGTAGCTGTCATGCCGAGTCCAAGGATTTAAGTTTCCTAATGTTAGAAACTTTTTGCCTAGATTCTTCCCTTTTTTAAAAATGCCTTTTTCTAAATTGAGTGTCACCGGATGAGGTTCTATAAGATTTCTTCCCAGAGGATGTTGAACTTCATTATACTGTAGTCACTGTTACTAAGTGGCTCAACTGCAGCGATGTCTTGAATGTAGTCCTGTGTATTGCTTAGGACTACGGGCTTGTCTAAACTTACAATGCTACAGTGGCACAGCTGCACTGCTTCAGCTACCTATGCTGATAGGAGGGGCTCTCCCCTTGGTGTAGGTACCCCACCTCCCTGAGAGGCGGTAGCTAGGTTGATGGGAAAATTCTCCTGTCGGCTTAGCACTGTCTACGCTGGGAGTTGGGTTGGTTTAACTGCATATTTGGAGAATTCCCTCAGGAGTAAATGAGGAGATTGGGCTATTTCTCACTAAAATCAGCTACTGGGCTGGAGGGTAGCAAATGGTATAGCTATCTTTGGAAAAAGTGCTTCTGGAAAGGATAGCCCTGGGACCCTCCCTTTGGTAACAGGTCACGCTGGCTGAAACAAATTATAAACCAGTGTAAACTGCTTGTGCCCATTGCTGGGCTTTACATTAACTATAACCCCCCAGGATAAAGGCTGCAGAATTGTGGACAGCTGTCCGCAAACGTGCTCAGTATGGAGCAGTGGTCAAAAGGCACTGAGGTATTAAGATGGAGAAGGAACGGGATGGAGGATATTACTAAAATACCATAATATACATCAGTGGTTCACTCTCTCCTGGAATACTGAGTTCAGTTCTGCTCACTCCACTTTAGACAGGATATAACAGAATTACAGGGAGTCCAGTGGTGAGCATAATTTAGACATATGAGAACCTCCACGTGAAGAGCGAGGCAGAGAAGAGTCAGACTGTTACCATAGAGAGGAGTCAGAGAGGACATGATAAAGGTATCCAAGGTGGGGAGTAGTAGAGAGGAGGTAAATCAGATAGTCCTAGTTACCTTCTCATGATACAAGAATAAAAAACGGCAAATTTAGAACTGCTGAATGGAAATCCTTTTTTTAACACAACACACCGTTAGACTTTGGAATTCATTGCTACAAGACATCATTGAGGCCAGCAGCTTAGCAGGACCCAGAAAGAGAATGGTGGTATATACAGATAGGGGGAACATCCAGAGTTACATTAGACAAGATTAAATAGAAAACAAAACCGTATGCAGGGTTATGAACCCACCTCCACCAGGGCAGGAGCTGACCTGTAACTTACAGTGAGGAAGCAACTGTCCCTACGGGCAGGTCATTCCATAACAACGTGCTTTGGGGTGCCTTGCACCCTCCTCTGAAGCATCTGGGGCTGGACTTTGGACCTCAGGTTTGGTCTGGTCCAGTCAGACAATTCCTTCCACGCTGTCCCCTCTCTCTGGAGTGCTGTGATTCATCTTCCCCTCCTCTAAAGCATGATGTGAGGAGAGTTTCCCTCTGCTATAACTGAGCCCCATAGCAGAGCAGCGACTGCAATAATGGTGTCCCTTCTCACCGTACCAGCGGAGATTCGTCCTCCCAGCCTGGAGAACGGGGCTGGGTGGGAAGAAGGGTCCCGTCCTGGTGTGTTGCAGGGGTGCACCTTCCCAGCCCAGGTCTGGGGCGCACTGTGTGTGGTGAGGTGTTCCTTCCTTTTGTATCACTTGTAGCGTTTTCTCCCTGCCTGGTATGCTGTGGGAGAGTTTCTGTATAAATTGTGCAGCTAACTTTTGGCTTTATTTCCCTTCCTTCTCCCACCCCATTCTTTTCTCTCCTTTCTGGGTGGACATTGCCGCCTCCTGGTTGCAGCAGCTTTTGGAGATACTCAGCTGGAGGGCAATATCTTCTTAGCAAGCAGCTCTGGAGTGCCTGAGTGACAGCGACGGTCATGTCCGTTTTGACGTTTAAAAAAAATTACAAATTACAAACCGGCAGCAGCCAAATGCACGAAACCCTGCATGCATCTGATGCTCCGGGCGCTGCCGCCTTTCTGTTGTTTTCCATGGATCCATCGTGTCTGTTTCTGCTGTACGAAGGTGTTTTTTAAATCTAAAAGAGACATGTTGTTTGTATTAAAAAATAAAATAAACCGGAATAATGATAAATAAATGACAGACTATCCAACACCCCCTCCCCCAGGGCTGACGAAATGGCATCAACTGGAGCATCTTTCAGAAACCGAGCGAGGGGGAAAGCAAAAAGGAAGGCGAGAGAGCGCGAGGAGGAGGAGGAGAAGGCAGCTTGAGCAGCGGATTGCTGAACTCTGCTCCACAAAGGCAAGGTGGAAGCTAACATTGCATTCAGGCTGTGCTGTGACTTTAATCAGTGAGCGGTGGCGAGGAAACACTGGAGGGGCCTGAATGAAGAATGGGAGGGAAAGGTGGAGGAATGACACTTCTCCACTTCCCACTGCCCAGCGGACTGACTTCAGCCCGAGTTTCTTCTTAAGTCTTCAGCGTGGTGCGGATGCTGCGGAAAGCTGGCTGCTCAGCCGCCAGAGCCCACAGACTTCCTAAAAACAAAACGGGATGTCGAGTAAAACCAAGGCTGGAAAAGGGGACTATAAAAAATGGCTTAAATAAAAATATAAATAGGAGCTTGCTCTTGAGAGATCCTGGTTTTAGAAGTGGCCACTCCCTGGCCAAACATGAAGGTTTGCGGCCTGCTGACAAAAGAAGCGTTAAGAGCAAAGGTTTTAGAGGAAGAGGGTACATGTATGGGATTTCTTTTATGGCTTTTCTTTTTCTTGTAGCGTAGCTGAGATCCGCAGTGCTGAAGAACACATGTTCCTTAGGAAGCAGATGAGAAAACTAGTGTTATGTTCTTTCATGAGGACTCACGCATCCACCTCTATGTGATGCATCATTAGCTTGTGTTTGATACTGAAATATATGCACCCATAGAATTAAGGGGCTCACCGGCTTCCAGTTTGATTATTTTTGTTTGTTTTTTTGTTCTCTGGTAAAATAGTAGAGGGAGCCAGCAACCCAAGGCAGGTGCGTCTCCCCTCCCCCCCCCATCTGTTTTGTAAGTGTCATGTGTCCTGGTGTTTTTTTGTATAGCTTTTCTGTTTTTTAATGGTCATGATGTAACTCGTAAAACAATCCACTCAGAATCTCAGCAAACTGTAGATAGAGGGCTTCAGGCCTCATGATACAGAGGGGAAAGGTAGTTACTACAGACCTTCTGATGCTTGTCCTTTGGGCAAATTCATCTTCCTTCCTTTGTTGGGGGATGCTGTCTGTTTCCTTTATTTGCTAGAAGGGGAATGTTGAATTATTTTGTTGATTTGTCTGAATTAATCCTGGCCCAGAGAAGCAAAAGGCCTTTTTTTTTTGTAGATTCTCTTAGCACTAAGAGGCCCCCAGATTTCTGTGTCCTGATCAAGAGGAGGGCAGGGACTTAGTCATTATTGTGGGATATTGGCATGAACTTTTAGCTGAAGTCCCTCCATCTACAAATCACTAAATTTGGTCCTGGGGCTTTACAGTATGTTATCCCTACACTCCTGAGGGACAGAGTAAACAGTATATTAAAAGGAAGGCAACGTTGTAATGGATTCTAAGGGAAAAGGAGGGCTAAATTATATCATGATCCTTTTTCAGTGGAATGATGGGAAGGACCCGTAAGCTGTAGCATTGAGTGGAGTTACTGCCTTTCTCTGGAAATCCCTCCACTCCCCTTTAAAGGAAGACTCTTAGGTCAATCCCACACCATGATTAGAGCAGCTAATCCATGATGCAGGAAAAGGCCATACATACTTCCCAGGGTTTGTCTGGACAAATAGTTTTCTTCCTTCCTCCACCATCCCAACTGCATGTGTGGGTGGGGTGGGGACTGAGACAGGAGGGAGTGAACACTGTCTCTTATCATTTCGGAACATTTTTAGGAGGGCAGTAAGCTAGTGAGTCAGGTGGAGAGGAAAAGCTTTGATATTTTCAGATTGTTTTTAAAAAAAAAGCCACGCAGAGAGCAAACAGGACATTACAATTATGCAGTTTTAAAAAGAGAAATACAAAAAGTTATGCATGCCTTCTTCAGGTCTGATCTTTCCTTGTCTCTTTACCTATTGATTATTAATGTTTAAAAAAGACCCTCTGTATTTAGTAACTGCATCTTTCAGAGAAAACTTAAAAAAGAAAATGGTTGGGTTGTTTTGGTTTTGCACAGTCTTGGAGACAAGCTCTCTGTTTGTTCTTTTAAGTTAATGAGAACCTTAGCTTGGTATGGCCATTATCAGACATAGCTGTACACCTTTAGCATTCTTAATGTTCTCTTACGGGGCTAATATAAGCATCTATATAATATATATTATAAATATCACATTTTAAACAGGAAATGGAAGGCGTTTGATGCAGAATTTTTGCATGATATAGAAATAATTAAAACAAAATTAGCTAGTGTTTGTTTGGTCTGAATGTTGGTAGAACCTTCATAGCTTTGTTACAATGAAACCTTGAATTGAAAATATTTAATAAAATAACATTTAAACAGGGCATAAAGTTGAATGGCATTCCTTTCTTCTGTGTACCATGGGACAATGTGGCGTTGAGGATTTTGGGACACAATCTTTTCTCAGAGCTATGTTTTTGGAGCAGCAGATCTATAGGTGGCATTTGTGATCACATGCGATTCTTCTGCTAATGTACGTGTGGGTCTACATGCATAACAAATAGGTGGTTGCTGACCTTCAGAAAAGACATGGGCAGTGGAACCTTCAGGAGTAAGTCCCAGTAGTGTGGTCCAGTGATCCTGGACTGGGCATCCATCCGCAGACCTGAGTTTTCTACCTGACCCTTCCACTGACTTGCTGTATGACCTTGGGGACGTCCAAGCCTTTGTTTCCTTTCCCCACCCTATGTGTGTCTTCTCTGCTTAGATTACAAGCTCTTTGGGGAAGAACATTTCTCTCGCTATGGGTTTGTCAGGCCTTGACATTTTTAACTCAAGTTAATTGATAGCTAACTCATAGAATCCTAGACTTTAAGGTCAGAAGAGACCATTATGATCAACTAGTCTGATCTCCCGCACAAGGCAGGCCACGGAATCTCACCCACCCACTCCTGTAACAAACCCCTAACTTATGTCTGAGCTATTGAAGTCCTCCAATCGTGGTTTAAAGACTTCAAGGTGCAGAGAATCCTCCAGCAAGTGACCCTGCCCCATGCTGCAGAGGAAGGTGAAAAACCCCCAGGGCCTCTGCCAATCTGCCCTGGAGGAAAAGTCCTTCCCGACCCCAAATATGGCGATCAGCTAAACCCTGAGCATGTGGGCAAGACTCACCAGCCAGACACCCAGGAAAGAATTCTCTGTAGTAACTCAGATCTGGTACTCCACCAGAAATCTGATGAGGTTCAAAAAGGACAAGTGATCTGGACACTCCAGCAGTGTTTGTTCCAGGACGCACGTCTGTGGCTTGGTCGAGATTAAATCACAAAAAAATTGTGTCCTGGAGCAAAGGTCAGGGGAAGGCTCACACTATAAACACTTTGGCCAATGAGTTAAAACTATAGTCTAGGTGTACCCCATTTGTCAGTACAGTACGTGTTTTGACGGGGCTGCAGTTGTGGCCAGTCCCGTAATACAAATAATATTTCAGTCGACTTTTCACACCGCCTAGGCCTTGTCCCCACCAGCATTTTTCTTAGTCCCCCACCCACCACCGCTTCCCGTGTTGCCCGGCCTGTGCTGCACCACAAGTGGTAGCCATGATGGCCATGTTAGCATACACAGGGTATCAACTTCTTAATGCGTTTTTGTCAAGACCTGCTCAGAGTCAAGCTAGTAAACACAAGGTTAAAAACACCAGTGCTCGGCTCCATTTGTGTGCTCCCTGCTACCACCCGTGGTGGAGCTGTGCTGGCAGGAGTGTAGCAGTGAGTACGTGGAACATGCTCATGTAGACAATTTTTCTCTCCCACTGTGAGCGTTCCATTGTGCGAATCCCCTTGGAAGGTAACTATTATCACCTATCAGGTAAGTGTCAAGGGCCACTTCTCATTGGGATTATCACGTCTCCTCCCGAGAGCAAGGAGAATTACCCCTGCACCAGGGGGTGGGTAAAGAGCAATCTGTGCTGTAGCTGCTGTCTGCTGGGAATTAAAATATGGCCTTCCAAGGACTCCTCCATTGATGCCAGTGCCCCCCTGAATTACAGGGAAGACGAGAGGCCCTGCTATCATTTCTGGTGTTGAGAGACAGGATCACTTGCCAGGTAAGTCCTAAACCACAACAGAGAGATTTTTGGAAGAAAAGTATACTTCAGTGTGGCCCAGTATACACTGAAAATGACCTCTTGTCCACACTGGTAGTAATGGTTTCTCCATGACTGGTCTTGAAATCTGTTTTAACTGCCAGTGTAAACAGGAGAAACCATTTCAACACTATTACAGAAAGCCTGATAGAGAGAGTATTTCCCTAGCATGGATGGGGTCTTTGACAGGGTCTGTGCACATGTGTGTCAATACATATTTATATTGTATGCATGTGAATTAATTGCATATAATTTGCACCTTTGGCCTCTTCACCACCTGCAATCTTTCCACGAATCCATCTCTGCGAGGACATCAATAAAATTCCATACTTCTGATTAGTTACCTCAGAGCAGCTATTAAAACCTTTCACAAAAGTGTTTTCTTCCCACTAGATCAGCCCATGGCAGGAACTGAGAATTGCCCCGCCTACAGGCCAAGATTGGCAATAACTAAGCTGGGGGGAGAGGTAGATACGCTGCAGGGTAGGGATAGGGTCCAGAGTGACCTAGACTAAGGACTCGTCTACACTACCTGCCAGATTGGCGAGCAGTGATCGATCCAGCAGGGGTCGATTTATCACATCTAGTATAGACGTGATAAATCAACTGCTGAGCACTCTCCCGTCGACTCCAGTACTCTCACCAGAGCAAGAAGCGCAAGCAGAGTTGACCGGAGAGCGTCAGCTGTCGACTTACCGCACTGTAGAGACTGCAGTAAGTAGATCTAAGTACGTATACTTCAGCTATGCTATTCACGTAGCTAAAGTTGCATATCTTAGATCAACCCCACGCGGTAGTGTAGACAAGCCCGAATTGGAGGATTGGGCCAAAAGAAATCTGATGAGGTTCAAAAAGGACAAGTGCGGAATCCTGTACTTAGGACGGAAGAATTTCATGCACTGCTACAGGCTGGGGACCGACTGACTAAGCGGCAGTTCTGCAGAAAAGGACCTGGGAATTATAGTAGATGAGAAGCTGCATATGGGTCAACAGTGTTCCCTCGTTGCCAAGAAGGTTAACGGCATATTGGGCTGCGTTAGTAGGAGCATTACCAGCTGATCGAGGGAAGTGGTTATTCCCCTCTATGCGGCACTGGTGAGGCCACCATCTGGAATATTGCGTCCAGTTTTGGGCCCCGCACTACAGGAAGGATGTGGACAAATTGCAGAGAGTCCAGCTGAGGGCAACAAAAATTATTATGGGGCTGGAGCACATCACTTACGAGGAGAGGCTGAGGGAACTGGGCTTATTTAGTCTGCAGAAAAGAAGAGTGGGGGGATTTGATAGTAGCCTTCAACTACCTGAAGGGCGGGTTCCAAAGAGGATGGAGCTCAGCTGTTCTCAGTGGTGGCAGATGACAGAACAAGAAGCAATGGTCTCAAGTTGCAGTGGGGGAGGTCTAGGTTGGATGTTAAGAAAAGCTATTTTACCAGGAGGGTGGTGAAGCACTGGAATGGGTTACCTAGGGAGGTGGTGGAATCTCCATCCATAGAGGTTTTTAAGGCCCGGCTTGACAAAGCGCTGGTTCAGATCATTTAGTTGGGATTAGTCCTGCTTTGAGCAGACGGTTGGACTTGATGACCTCAGCTCCACAGCCTGAAGGACTCAAGGACTCAAGTCCCTTGAGTTCCATACTCCGGGTAATCAAAGGAAACACTTTAAGTCTCAGCCTCCGCCTCGTTTTTACCAGGCAAGACTTCTCCTGCAGACGGCATAGAAACAATAGAAGGAGGCCTCACCCTTTGTCAAACCAGGGCTCTGGTCAGATGAAGCAGTCTTCTGGCCAGAAACAAAACTTTTGAAGATGCACCCAGGGGCAACACATCAGTCCGGACTCTGGATCCATCCCGCCTCACCTTCTCGTACAGACTGTCCCCTTTCTACCCTGCATGGGCCTGTATTACATCGGATTGCTGGGTACTCCGCGCAGTAGAAAGGGGATACTCTCTCCAGTTCTCTGCCCTCCCACCCCTTCCAGCCCCCCTTCCCCATCCCTCTTCAGGGACCCCTCTCACGAGCAACTCCTCATACAGGAGGTGCACTCGCTTCTATCACTGGGAGCAGTGGAAAAGGTTCCTCAGGAGCTATGGGGCAAGGGTTTCTATTCCCAGTATTTCCTAATACCGAAAGCCAAAGGAGGCCTCAGGCCCATCCTAGCCCTGCGACATCTCAACAGATCCATGAAGAAACTGAAGTTCCGCATGGTCTCCTTGGCCTCCATTATCCCTTCCTTGGATCAGGGGGACTGGTAAGCCGCCCTCAACTTAAAGGACGCTTTCATATTTCAATCACACCGTCCCACAGAAGGTACCTCAGGTTCATGGTGAACCACAATCTTTACCAGTTCACAGTCGTCCTGTTCAGCCAGTCAGTGGCTCCTCGAGTGTTTACTAAGTGCATGGCAGTCCGTGGCTACATTCCTGCACAAGAGACAGGTGTAGGTGTTTCTGTATCTCGACAACTGGCTAATCATGGGCTGCTCCAAGGCACAAGTGGAAGCACAAGTCAGTTTCAAAAGGGCTACTTTCGATGACCTGGGCCACCTTCCGAATGTACAAAAGTCAACCCTATTGCCCATGCAGCGAATAGAGTTTATAGGGGTGGTATTGGACTTGACACTCCTTCCTGTGGTGGCTCGACCCACATGTGGTGTGTGCGGGGGTCCCCTTAGACAGACCACAATTTTGGTCTCCAATTTTGGACACATCAGCATTGGGGTAGGGTGCGCACTTGGGAGACCTCAGATCACAGGGCCTCTGGTCTCAGGTGGAGCTCTCCCTTCACATCAACAGTTGGGAGCTGAGAGTGGCCCACCTAGCATGCCAAACATTCCAAGTTCACCTGGAACTTGTTTGTATCAGTCATGACGGACAATACAACAGTGATGTTTTATATAAACAAACGGGGTGCATGCTCCTCTCCCCTGTGCCAGGAAGCTCTCAGACTGTGGGACTTTTGCATAGCTCACTCGATGCACCTGGAAGAATCGTAACTTCTCGGAGTACAGAACAAGTTGGTGGACTATCTCAGTAGGTCCGTTTAAGGCCACAAGTGGTCAATACACCTGGATGTTATGAACACTATCCTCCAACAGTGGGGATTTTCCCAGATAGACCTGTTCGCCACACAACGCAACAGGAAATGCCTGCAGTTTTGCTCCTTCCTGAATGACAGCCCAGGCTCCATCGCGGACGTGTTCCTTCTTCCCTGGAAGGGACACCTCTTGTACATGTTTCCTCCCATACCTCCCATTCACAAAGTGCTCCTCAAGGCTCAGAGAGATGAGGCCTCGGTGATATTGATAGCTCCAGCCTGGCCCCGTCAGCACTGGTACACATCTCTTCTGGAAATGAGATCACCTTACCGCTCTTCCCAGACTTGATAACTCAGGATTACAGCCACCTCCAGCACCCGAATCTTGAGTCGCTGCACCTCACGGCATGGAAGCTCCATTGCTGAATTCAGTGGCGCTCACTTGTCTGACTGGGTCCAAACAAGTCCTCCTTGGCATTAGGAAATCTTCCAGTAGGGCTACCTACCTGGCCAAATGGAAGAGATTCTCAATTTGGTCTTCACAACACCTTCCGTCTCCAACTCTAGCATCCATACCTGTCATATTGGACTACCTGTCATATTCTCGACCTCAAACAGCAAGGACTTACCCAGTCTTGAGTAAAGGTACACCTGGCCACTATCTCGACCCTCCATCCTGGTGTGCAAGGTTGGTCAGTCTTCACCAACCCAATGGTGAGCCATTTCCTAAAGGGTCTCGACAGACTGCCCTCACATACGACAGCCAGTCCCAACCTGGGACCTTAACCTAGTCCATCCAGACTGATAGAGCCTCCCTTTGAATGCTGGCGACATGTTCCTTGCTGTACCTCTCATACAAGGTGGCGTTCCCAGTAGCAATAACATCAGCCAGGAGAATGTCGGAGCTCAAGGTACTAACTTCTGAGCCTTCGTGCACAGTTTAAAGACAAGGTTCAGCTCAGACCTCATCCGGTGTCCTCCCTAAGGTCGCCTCCCAGTTCCATAGTAATCAGGACATCTTTCTCCCAGTTTTCTATCCTAAGCTGCATTCAAGCAGCAGGGAGTAAAAACTTCACTCATTGGACGTTCACTGGGCATTAACCTTTTACATCGAGCGAACTAAACTATTCTGGAAATCCATTCAGCTGTTTGTCGCAGTAGCAGACAGAATGAAGGGGCTTCCAGTCTCCTCCCAAAGGATCTCATCTTGGATCATGTTCTGCATCCGGTCATGCTGCGACCTGGCATGCTATAACCTCCTTCCCCACCTCCACTCTCCTGCTTACAGTGCACTCCACGAGAGCGCAAGACATCTTCAGCGGCGTTCCTGGAGCGTGTTCCAATGCAGGGGATCTGCAGAGCTGTGACATGGCCATCAATACATATCTGTACCTCATATTACGCTATTACCCAGCAGGCCAGAGATGATGCAGCCTTTGGTAGAGTGGTGCTACAGTCAGCGAACCTTTGTGCTCTGACCCACCTCCAAAACTCAAGCTTGGTAACCACCTAATTGGAACTGACATGAGCAAGCACTCGAAGAAGAAAAAACTGTTACCTACCTTCTCGTAACTTTTCTTAGAGATGTGGTGTTCATGTCCATTCCAATACCCACCCTCCTACCCCTCTGTCGGAGCAGCCGGCAAGAAGGAACTGAGGGGGTGGCAGGTTGGCAGGCCCCTATATCCAGCACCATAAAGGTGCGACCCCAGGGGGCACCTGGGCCAACCCGATGGATACTGCTAGGGGAAAATCTTTCTTTCCTGCTGCCGTGCACATGGTTCATGCACATGCCTAATTGGAATGGACATGAACAACACATCTCGAAGAACAAGAGTTATGAGAAGTTAGGTAACCGTTTAGTTTCTCTCCCCTCACCCCCATTCAGGGGAAATCCTTCCCAGTCTCAGGACTATACCCAGAGTCCCAGGATTCAAGAATTGTCTCCTGCCCTCACTCCTTCTCCATCAGTGACAATTATCAAACATGCCTGTACTGTCTTCTGGGTGGGCCACGAATCTCTGCAAAGTGCAGGATCCATCAATCCTTCCCACCCATCAATAGAGAGGCCCAAGAGGTCCAACTAAAAAAGGTCCAGATTGAGGAGTCTGAGGTCCCACACTGACCTGGGCCTGGGAGGTTCCCCCGCCCCCGTACAGCAGCCTCAACTGATCAGTAGTGCCCTTCCAAGCACGAGCTTTGGAGCAGAGACTTTATCACCAAAGCCCAAGGACTCTGCATGAGAGTAAGGAGCACTCTACTGGCCATAAGGACACATCCCCGCAGAGGACCATCCGTAAGAAACATTCTTCCTCCCAAACGCAGTACAGGTCGGCTGACATATCGTGTATGAACCGTCTCCACCAAAGACCCCCAGGCTGGAGGCAAGGCATGCAAGAAGAGGGATCCACCTGTTCTGGCAGTGACTGCGGGACCAAAGCAGAAAGACAGAAGCTCACCAGTCCCATCTACAAATGCAGGTCCAGATTCATCAGTACCACCTTGTTTATCCAAAGACCAATAGACGACAGGTGAGCCGGGTCCTTCAAGAGTTTCTGCTGAAATTCCCTGGATTCTGAGCCATACGGAGACTTTTTTGTAACACCGGAGGATACATTTCTCCACTACTCTCAGTCTTCATTTCTTTCAGGACCTGCCCTCCTGAGGGACATCCTTACTCCGGAGGAGGAATCATTACCAATGACTCAGGAACAGTTCCATCTTCACCCACTGGGCAGGAGTGCCTCTGTACCAACAGTACCACTGCTACCAACAGAACCGTCTTAAAATCAGAGGAGGTAGCTGCACAGTATATCCACAAAGGCACGGGAGCCCTGACAGACAGTTGAGAGGCTACGCTTACCATCCCTCTGGATATGAACCCAATCCCCCACTACAAGACATCTGGTACTGATCCCCTGGGGGCACCAATGGATCCTTCCTTCTGGCCTTATTTGAGCCCTTTGGGCCCATATGGCAGGTACCTGGACCCCTCTCAGGTGTTGTACTTCTCCTCCCCCTCTCATCAGCCAGTTCCATTGGTGTATGATAAGGAGGAGCTGGAACCAGTGTCTGACAAGAGGAGGGAGCGAACAACACCTCAGAGTGGAGGACACCTCAGATGACACCTTATCTCCAGATGATACTGTCACCCCTTCATTGCCTTCTGCACCAGATGACCACTGTCAGTATCAGGAGGTGTTGCAAATGGTCACTAACAATCTAGAGATCCCATTGAAAGAGGTCCAGGACCCTCAACACTGGCTTTTGGATGTTTTGCAACCACAGGGACTGCCCAGGGCAGCCCTTCCGATTAATGAGGTTGTATTAGAACCAGTCGGAGTGGTTTGGTGCACACTAGCATCTTGTGCCCCTACACCAAAAAAAAGAGCCAAAAGACGTGTTTTTCCTGCCAAAGAAGCTGATTTTTTGTTTTCTGATCCTGCCCCTAAGTTGGTGGTGGTACCAGTGGCATTGGAAGGAGCTTGGCCACTCTCCCAGAAATCCACCCCAGAAGGTAGGAAAGTCTCCTCCTCCACAGGTCTCCAATTTTGTGTAGCTAATTACCAAGCTTTATTAGCAAAAAATAAGATTCCAATACCTATGCCAGGCTTGTGGACGTTAGAGACAAACTTCCCATGGAAGACTGAACCCAGTTCCAGTCCTTTCTTGTTGAGGGGAGGTTAGTATTAAAGGTGGCTATCCAGGTGCAGTAGATGCTGCAGATATAGTATACAGAATGTTGGTCACAGGACTGGTCATGCGAAGGGTCTCCAGTTGTCATGTTTTCCTAGAGAGTTCCAAAACATCATCCAAGACTTCCCTTTCAACAAGTCCAACCTTTTAAATGAAAAGATGGATGAATTCCTGCATTCTCTAAAAGACTCAGGATCCACTCTGCAATCTCTGGGGACTTACTCTCCAGCCCCCAGGAGGAAACACCAGAGACAGCTCTTTAGACTGTTAGCATATAAGCCTGTTTGTTAGCCTGAGAGAGAATTTTGGGTTTGACTTTTAATACTCTTACATCCTTACTAGTATGTGTGAAGAACAAAAAGGACAAAGATGCTGTGTGTTGCATTTCCCACAACCAGATGAGGCTTTTAGTATAATGGGACAGATAAGGGATGGAGCTAAAAGTGTTACAAGGTATAGCAGGGGTGGAATATATGAGTGCACACTTCACAACTGCCTCAACTCCTTATCTCAAAGCAAGGTCAGGCAACCAGTCGGGAGGGGCAAGGGGGGGATTCGAGGGGGGAGGTAAAATCCTAAAAGACCAGAGAAATGTCTGCCCCTGACTGGAGCACAACCTCACTCCTTAGCCCTCCCATGTGGTACAAAGGGGGTGGGATGAAGACCCTGACTCACGACCCTCCAGAATGGAACATGACCATAAGTTATAAGGGGTGTAACTAGGGGCGTGCATTGCAGGTATGCGTCAGCTTTCTAAGAAGAAAGCAGGGGAGTGGGAAGGGGAATGAGAATGGGAGACCTCGAATAGGGGAATGAGGAACAGGGACACAGGCAAGGCTCTGCAGCGTCCAAGTTGGGAAGGGGGACACTGGGTAAACACTCTGCGACATCATAGCTGGGAACAGAACACTGGGAAGAGGGAGCTCCATCGGTGTGTGGAGCTAGGGGTTAGAAGAAGAAGGGGTTCTACTGGCATCTAGACCTGTAGTTGGGGGAGGGGAAGGGTAAAACTCTATCAGTGTATAGAGATAAGCCCGACTGGTGTGAAGGGCTTCAGATATGTTTGCTTGGAACTAAAACCCCAATAAACATTGCATTGCCTGCACTTCGGACTTCTGGTCTTCTGCTTTCTGTTTGCGTGACAAGAACCAGGGAAGGGAGTGAAGGGAAAGCCCTCTAACATATACTATGACCATCCCCTTCCTATATTCCATATTACCAGCGTCCACCTGAGCATGCGTGTAAGCAACAGAGGATTCAAAGGTCCTATTTCTTGGCTTTCTCTACTTGGACAGGCTCCGCTTACTCCCAGCTGCAGGCCAAGGGCTAGCTTTGACATGCAGGTTGAGACCTGCATATCACCACTGTCATTTTTGGAAACTGGCTTGCTTACTTTGCCCACAACTGGAATAAGACCACCACAGACAGACAGTTGGGTCCAGGAGATTATCCATCAGGGCTACTCCATAAGTTTCTTTCCTTCCCTCCTCCCAAGAAACCTTTCCAAACCACCTTCAGGTACCACTCGCCAACTGATTCTTCAACAGGAAGAGAAATTCCTTTTATGCTGGGGGGTGATAGAATGAGGTCCATACGTCCCATATTTCCTTATCCCAAGAAAGATGGAGGATGGAGACCCATCCTGGATCATCAGCAACTTAACATCTTTATTTGAAATCTGAAATTCAGAATGATTATGCTGGCATCTATAATCTCCTCCCTTCTGGAGGGAATGTGGTTTTCAGCTCTCGACATGAAGGATGCATATTTCCATGTAGATATTCACCCATCTCATGGGAAGTTCCTGAACTTTATGGTTGGTCAAGAGCACCTCTAGTTTCATATCCTTCCCTTTGGGCTTGCTACAGCACCCAAGGTATTCATGAAAGTCTTTGCCATGGTAGCACCCAGATGCTGGATTATACGGTGTTGCCATAGGTGTACAACTGGCTCCTCATAGGCCAGTCTTGTCAGGAAGTTGGTCTGCAACAGGATCACCTTGGCACCTTCTTCCTACCTTAGGTGTTTGCATAAATGAAGAAAAGTCAGTTTTGTCACCCGTAAGGACAATCATTTTTACAGAGCACGGCTGGTATCCATCTCTACGAGAGCATTTCTCCACACAGACAGGTTTTACGTGATGAGCAACCTGAGCTCTAGCATCACTCCCAAACCACAAATGACACTGCACCTGTGTCTTTCTCTGTTAGGCTACATGCACCTACATGGTGCTGTTTAACAGACTCCACTTGCAGTGACTGCTACCTTGGCTCCACTCGACCTACCAATCAAACAGTGATTGTATCAACTCCAATGTCCCTGTTTACGCTAGAGCTCTCACCTCCCTCGCTTAGTGGTCCAACCCAAACACAGTCATGGTGGGGACTCCCTTTAGCCCTTCCATAGCAAGCCCGACTGTGACACTCTATACATCGGGGGAGTGCCCTGTAACCCCCATATTCCTTGTTTATATATAATTGTGATCTTGCATAAAAAGAATGCCATGTAAGGTATCAGGGGAAAGGTTATGATCTGCTGAAAGTCACTGTTCTATCTAAATACATATATCATTAGTGCATGTGAAGTTATGAGATTGTGTTGTATGGCTGTCAGTAAAACATGCTGTAAGTTGGGGAGCTGGCCAGATACTAGCTCCCCAGAGACAACAGCAAGGAAAGTAACCAACACCTGGGCAAGTGTCAAACAACAATCAACAGCCATTGTCCAGCAAGGGAGTTACAATTCAATGACTCGATTCAATTCAATACAATTCAGCTGCATAAGGCTACACCAGGGGAATTGCTCCACCTTGTCTGGGGACTCAGCAATGCCTACCAGACATGCCTGGACTTGTGTTCTCCAAGCACATGGACTAAGGGTATAAAACAGAACACAGTGGCCCCATGCTTGGCATTTTCTCCTTCCCCCACCTATGCTGCAAACAAGGACACTCAGAAGACTCCAACAGGGTTAAACCTGTGTACTATGAACTGCAATATCGAGTGGGGTGAGAAACTGCTTAATCTAGATGTTGTCCAGTCTAATAGAGTTGAGAGTTTAGACTGCGTGCTTATATTTTACTTTATTTTGGTAACCACTCTGACTTTTTGCCTATCACTTATTATCTATCTTTTGTAGTCAATAAACTTGTTTTACTGTTTATCTTTACCAGTGAGTTTGCCTGAAGTGCTTGGTAAATCTGCTCAGGTTTACAAAGGCTGGTGTATATCCACTTTCCATTGATGAAGTGGTGAACGAATTAATAAACTTGCATTGCTCAAGAAACGGTCTTGAGCAGTGCAAGACGGTATATTCCCGAGGTACAAGGCTGGGAGCTGGAGAGATTTGGCTGGTGCCTTTCTGTGTGTGATTCAGGAGTGGCTCTGGAAGCATTCATGCAATCTAGCTGGGTGTGGGGCTCCACATGCTGTTGTGCTGAGAGAACAACAATGCCTGGAGGGGATTGCTATGTGTCACTAGTAAAGCATTGTGAGAGACAGCCCAGGCTGCAGAGTTAAGGGGACACAGTGGTCCCACAGTCCCAGGCTGCACCCCAAGGATCCTGTCACACCCACCAACCTGACAAACACCTCCCTTACAGAGTGGGGTACTCACCTGGACCACCACACTATTCAGAGTACCTGGACCCCAACAGAGGGCAGGCTTACTGAAACTGAGAGCAATCAGCCTTGCATGCAAGGCCTTCCTTCCACTCCCATGCTTACTCCATATACAGATTACATAGACCATGGTGGTGATATTATCTGATGTTAACAGCGAGATCTCATCCCCTCTGCCTGGAAGCAGTCAGCCTTTGGATTGGTGTATCAGAAACCACATTACAATACAGGCCACCTACCTTCTGGGTGTTCACAACTCCCTGACAGACAGGTTAAGCAGAAGTTTTTCTGCAGGCCACGAATGCGAAATCCAGGAGGCAGTTCTAACCAACATAAACATACAATGGGGTACTCCACTATGGGGCCTCTTTGCATCCCAGACAAATAGTACTCCTGAGGGCATTCTGCGCCAAAAGATTAAAAATTCTGCACACACTATTTTAAAATTCTGCATTTTTTTTGTCAATAAACAAATGCAGAGGCTCTAGCATGGCAGTGGGGAGCACAGGCCACTTGCTTCACGAAGGTGGGAGATCACCTTGCAGCCTCCCCACCCTGGGGACATGGACTCAGCAGTGAGGCTGCACCCAACCCTAACACAGCACAAGACCTGGTCTTGCCCCAGAAGCACCCTGGGACCCTGCCCCTCTGTGTTAGGTGCACCAGGTGTAGGGCAGGTAGGCTCAACTAGGCAGGATCCGGGTGTGACAGTGCACCCCATAAGGCTTTAATGGAAATATGCTTATGAATATATATGACATAACTAGACTATGTTTTATGCTACATATGCTATGTAACATCTCTGTAAAGGTTATGATATACTGAATATATAAATCCTATTTGTATGCATGTAGCATGTTGTATTCGAAGGTATGAATATTGGCTGTGTACTTGCTTGATTTTTAAGTAGCCTTAGTAAAGCATTTGGTCAGTTTCTTGAGAAAGGAATGTGCAAATTAAGTACCCAGTCAAGAAGCACTTAATAAACAATGGATCTTGGAATGCTTCAATCCACATAAGAAGTTTATTTGAGGACGTTCAAGGTAGCATGTGAACTGTGGCTGCTACCTGTAAGTTCTGAGTTATATATGGACATGTGATTGGCCCCTGTGACTCCAAAACTCCATATTGTAGCTGGGATTCTACACAGGGGGAGGGAGGGGTGTCCACCCATAAGAGGGTCTATTTAAGCCCTGGGGAGACCCCTCCATTTTGTCTTCAGCTGGCTCAAGAGATAGCCTCTCCACCCCCCAAGGATACCTGAAAGAAACTGGAACAAAGGACAGTAACTACAGGGGGTGTGAGTGATTTCTGGACCGAGACTAGAAGGAGACTAGTCTGTAAAAGGAAGCTTACTGGACTTCCTCTGAGGGTGAGGTTTTTATCTGTATTCAGTTTTCTTACTGTATTAGGCATAGACTTGAGTGTTCTATTTTATTTTGCTTGGTAATTCACTTTGGGCTGTCTGTTACTACTTGGAACCACTTAAATCCTATTTTCTGTATTTAATAAAATCACTTTTTACTTATTAATTAACCCAGAGTATGTATTAATACCGGGGGGGGCGGGGCAAACAGCTGTGCATATCTCTCTATCAGTGTTATAGAGGGTGAACAATTTATGAGTTTACCCTGTATAAACTTTATAAGGGTAAAACAGATTTATTTGGGGTTTGGACTCCATTGAGAGTTGGGCATCTGAGTGTTAAAGACAGGAACACTTCTTAAGCTGCTTTCAGTTTAAGTCTACAGCTGATAGGGGATGTGGTTCCGACCTGGGTCTGGGTTTGCAGCAGGCTAGCAGGTCTGGCTCAAACCAGGCAGGGCACTGAAGTCCCAAGCTGCCAGGGCAGAAAAGCAAGGACAGAAGTAGTCTAGGCATATCAGGTGGCAGCCCCCAGGGGGTTTCTGTGATCCAACCTGTCACACCGGGTGTGGAGGGGCTCAGTATGGGGGGATCCAGGTGTGGAGTGAGAGGATTCTGTGTGGGACAATCTGGGTGCAGGCAGCTCAGTGGGGGGTCTAGGTGTGGGGGGATCTGGATGCACAGAGGCTCATTGAGGAGTTCCAGGTGCAGGGGCAATGGGACTCTGCAGGGGCTTCCAGGGGAAGGTGGTTGGGGCTCAGTGGAGGTTCGGGTATGGGGAGTTAGTGGAGTTCTGGATGTACTGGGTGAGGCTTGGCAGGGGTGTCTGGGAATGGGAAGTCTGGATGCATGGAGGTTGGGTGGATGGGGGAACAGCTTCCTGTATAGAGATCCTGCCCCCGCTTACAGCTAAGGAGCGATGGGGGCAGGAAGCAGGGGAGGATGCTGAGCTTCCTGCAGCTGGGGGAGGTTTCTGGGGGTAGGTCTGACACAGGGGATGAGGAAGTCCCATTCTCTCCTGCCTCCAGCTCAAATGGGATGAGCAGCTGATCCTGGCACAGGGTAGGAGCAACTGGTTGGGGTGTCCCCAGCCCTGCAGGGATTTACTTCTCTGCTGGCTGCTCCGGGTGCCTGAAACAATATACCTGCACAGCAGTGGTGCATGACTGTTCTTGCAGCTTCCCTTTGCTTCCCTATCAGAAAGTCATTTTTCTGCAGGGAAGCAAAGAAATCTGCGGGGGCCATGAATTCTGTGCACTTGCAGTGGCAGAGAATTCCCTCAGGAGTAAAACCGGAAGCTTCAGGGGAACACTAGGCTGATTCCCAGAGTGACACTCTCCTGGACTGATGATGTCAGATGCACCTTTCTTCCCATCCCCCTGCTACCACCAGTTGTACAGAAGATCTGGTGCAACAGAGCCACTATCATCCTCCTTGCACCCTACTGGTCCAGACAATTCTGAGTCATGGAACTCCTCTGTTCACATGCCCACCCATCAGGATCTGCCCATTTCAGGATCTCTTAATCCAGGATGGAGAAATCAAGCACCCCCAACCCATGCTCACTCCACCTCACAGCCTGGTGTTTGGATGGGTGTTGGAAATAGAACACTCATAGAATCATAGAATATCAGGGTTGGAAGGGACCTCAGGAGGTCATCTAGTCCAACCCCCTGCTCAAAGCAGGACCAATCCCCAACTAAATCATCCCAGCCAGGGCTTTGTCAAGCCTGACCTTAAAAACTTCTAAGGAAGGAGATTCCACCACCTCCCTAGGTAATGCATTCCAGTGTTTCACTACCCTCCTAGTGAAAAAGTTTTTCCTAATATCCAACCTAAACCTCCCGCACTGCAACTTGAGACCATTACTCCTCGTTCTGTCATCTACTACCACTGAGAACAGTCTAGAGCCATCCTCTTTGGAACCCCCTTTCAGGTAGTTGAAAGCAGCTATCAAATCCCCCCCCCATTCTTCTCTTCCGCAGACTAAACAATCCCAGTTCCCTCAGCCTCTCCTCATAAGTCATGTGTTCCAGTCCCCTAATCATTTTTGTTGCCCTCCGCTGGACGTTTTCCAGTTTTTCCACATCCTTCTTGTAGTGTGGGGCCCAAAACTGGACACAGTACTCCAGATGAGGCCTCACCAATGCCGAATAGAGGGGAACGATCACGTCCCTCGATCTGCTGGCAATACCCCTACGTATACATCCCAAAATGCCATCGGCCTTCTTGGCATCAAGGGCACACTGTTGACTCATATCCAGCTTCTCATCCACTGTAACCCGTAGGTCCTTTTCTGCAGAACTGCTGCCTAGCCCTAGTCTGTAGTGGTGCATGGGATTCTTCCTTCTTAAGTGCAGGACTCTGCACTTGTCCTTGCTGAACTTCATCAGATTTCGTTTGGCCCAATCCTCCAATTGAACCAATTTGTCTAGGTTCTGCTGTATCCTATCCCTATCCTCCAGCGTATCTACCGCTCCTCCCAGTTTAGTGTCATCTGCAAACTTGCTGAGGGTGAAATCCACACCATCCTCCAGATATTAATGAAGATATTGAACAAAACTGGAACGAGGACCGACCCTTGGGGCACTCCACTTGATACTGGCTGCCAACCAGTCATGGAGCCGTTGAGCCCGACAATCTAGCCAGCTTTCTCCCCACCTTATAGTCCAGTCATCCAGCCCATACTTCTTTAACTTGCTAGCAAGAATACTGTGGGAGACCGTGTCAAAAGCTTTGCTAAAGTCAAGGAACAATATGTCCACTACTTTCCCCTCATCTACAGAGCCAGTTATCTCGTCATAGAAGGCAATTAGATTAGTCAGGCATGACTTGCCCTTGGTGAATCCATGCTTACTGTTCCTGATCACTTTCCTCTCCTCTAAGTGCTTCAGAATTGATTCCTTGAGGACCTGCTCCATGATTTTTCCAGGGACAGAGGTGAGGCTGACTGGCCTGTAGTTCCCTGGATCCTCCTTCTTCCCTTTTTTAAAGATGGGCACTACATTAGCCTTTTTCCAGTCGTCCGGGACCTCCCCCGATCGCCATGAGTTTTCAAAGATAATGGCCAATGGCTCTGCAATCACATCCACCAACTCCTTTAGCACTCGCGGATGCAGCGCATCCGGCCCCATGGACTTGTGCTCGTCCAGCTTTTCTAAATGGTCCCGAGCCACTTCTTTCTCCACAGAGGGCTGGTCACCTCCTCCTCATGCTGTGCTGCCCAGTGCAGTAGTCTGGGAGCTGACCTTGTTTGTGAAGACAGAGGCAAAAAAAGCATTGAGTACATTAGCTTTTTCCAAATCCTCTGTCACTAGGATGCCTCCCTCATTCAGTAAGGTGCCCACACTTTCCTTGACTTTCTTCTTGTTGCTAACATACCTGAAGAAACCCTTCTTGTTACTCTTAACATCTCTTGCTAGCTGCAACTCCAGCTGTGATTTGGCCTTCCTGATTTCACTCCTGCATGCCCGAGCAATATTTTTATACTCATCCCTGGTCATTTGTCCAATCTTCCACTTCTTGTAAGCTTCTTTTTTGTGTTTAAGATCAGCAAGGATTTCACTGTTAAGCCAAGCTGGTCGCCTGCCATATTTACTCTTCTTTCTACACATCGGGATGGTTAGTCCCTGTAACCTCAATAAGGATTCTTTAAAATACAGCCAGCTCTCCTGGACTCCTTTCCCCCTCATGGTATTCTCCCAGGAGATCCTGCCCATCAGTTCCCTGAGGTTGTCAAAGTCTGCTTTTCTGAAGTCCAGGGTCCATATTCTGCTGCTCTCCTTTCTTCCTTGTGTCAGGATCTTGAACTCGACCATCTTATGGTCGCTGCCTCCCAGGTTCCCATCCACTTTTGCTTCCCCTACTAATTCTTCCCGGTTTGTGAGCAGCAGGTCAAGAAGAGCTCTGCCCCTAGTTGGTTCCTCCAGCACTTGCACCAGGAAATTGTCCCCTACACTTTCCAAAAACTTCCTGGATTGTCTGTGCACCGCTGTATTGCTCTCCCAGCAGATATCAGGGTGATTGAAGTCTCCCATGAGAACCAGGGCCTGCGATCTAGTAACTTCCGTTAGTTGCTGGAAGAAAGCCTCGTCCACCTCATCCCCGTGGTTGGTGGTCTATAGCAGACTCCCACCACGACATCACCCTTGTTGCTCACACTTCTAAACTTAATCCAGAGACTCTCAGGATTTTCTGCAGTTTCATACCGGAGCTCTGAGCAGTCATACTGCTCTCTTACATACAATGCAACTCCCCCACCTTTTCTCCCCTGCCTGTCCTTCCTGAACAGTTTATATCCATCCATGACAGTACTCCACTCATGTGAGTTATCCCACCAAGTCTCCGTTATTCCAATCACATCATAATTCCTTGACTGTGCCAGGACTTCCAGTTCTCCCTGCTTGTTTCCCAGGCTTCTTGCTTTTGTGTATAGGCACTTGAGATAACTTTCTGTTTGTCCTGCTTTCTTAGTATGAGGCAGGAGCCTTCCCCTCTCGCGCTCTCCTGCTCGTGCTTCCTCCCGGTATCCCACGTCCCCACTTACCTCAGGGCTTTGGTCACCTCATGCTCCGCCCCATTCAGGAAATCGCTAACCAAAGTTGAAAAGATTCTACTAGAGTCTGCTACCTGGCTAACTGGCAATGCTTTTCAGCCTGGGCGAATCACCACCAATATTTGCTTGATTCTGTGGGCATTCTGGTTATCCTAGACTATCTCATCTCCTTAAAGATTTCAGGTCTGGCCCTTAGTCTGCTACGAGTACACCTAGCAGCGATCAGTGCCTTCCTTCCTCCGGTGAAGGGACATTTACACACCTGGTTACTTTGCAATTCATGAAGGGCTTGATCAGGACCTTCCCACTGATCATTAAGCCCTCAACGGGACCCTAAACTTGTTCTGTCAACACTCACAGGTCCCCTCTTTGAACCTGTCACAACATGTGCTATGACTCATCTGCCCATGAAGGTGGCGTTCTTAGTGGCCGTGATTTTGGCCAGAAAGATTAGTGAGCTAGGAGCCATGATGGCAGACACTCCTTATACAGTATTTCACAAAGAGAAGGTCACAAACCAAACTCCCCAAGATTGTTTGAGTTCCAGATCAATCAATCAATACACTGACCTGTATAACTGATGAGCCATCCTATTTCCTCAGTTTGGTTAGAAATGGAGGTTACTTACCGTTTTTCCTGAAACCCCATGCTTCTTCCAAAGACAAGAGACTTCACTCCTTTGATGTCAGGCATGCTGTGGCGTTCTGCCTGCAAAGAACCAAACCCATTAGAAAATCTCCAAGACTCTTCATTGCTGTAGCAGAAAGATTGCGTGGGCAACCTGTATCCTCCCAGAAGATTTCTAAGTGGGTTTTGTGATGCATCTTGGAATGCTACAAAATAGCAAAACTTCCCCTGCCTGGGGGTATTACAGCTCACACCACACGAGCACAAGCGGCCTCCATGGCATGCTTATCAGACACTCTGCTGCAGGATAGTTGCGGCGTGGCAACTTGGAGCTCTGTCCACACATTTGCGACACACTGCACTCTTAACTGAAGCCGCCACTGCAGATGTAGCTGTAGGAACGGCAGTACTATGTGCATCTCTGCTACCAGCTTCCTTGCACTCTCCTCAACTCTGAATGCTGCTTGCCAGTCATGTGTGGAATAACATGAGGACCTGCACACAAAGAAGAAATGGCGGTTACTTACTGTAACTGGAAGTTCTTTCAGATGTGTGGTTCCCTATCTGTATTCACCTACGCACCCTCCTTCCCCGCTGCTTTGGAGCCTATTGGATTGTGGGAAGAGGAGGAACTGGAAAGCCAATGACCTGCACTGCCTCTTATAGCCTTGGTCAGGAGCATGAGGAAAGCTACTGTGTATGTGCAGGTCACCGGACACTATGCTGAAGAATTGCCGGACTCAGACATATGGCGAGCATGCATGCCACCATCCCGTGTGGAATGCAGATAGGGACTGCACATCTTGAAGAACCTCCAGGTACAGAAAGTAACCTCCATTTTTGACCAAGCTGAGGAGACAGGATGGCTCTTCACTATACTGGCTCAGCCAGATACAATTCTCCATCTACTTAGGGATAGCGGTCACCAGCTCCATCAGTCAGAGAGCCTGGACTTAGATTATCCCTTAGAATCTGAGTGCACACTGTATATCCCAGATGGCCCCTGACATGGTGCAACTCCAGAGGTGTAATGTTCTTGAACCAGTATTCCAAGTCCTTTTGGCTTCTTGGAAGCAGACAACAAGAGGAGTTTACAGCTTTATGTAGAAATGGTTTGAAGTCTGGTGTGGCCCAAGTGGATCATTTAAGGGCCCCCAAATACAACCACTTTGGCTACCTGTTTTGTCTGAGTTAACACACACATCATCTTTTAATATTCATTCAACCACTCGTTTGGCCTGCCATGAACAGGTGAAAAATAGAGTAGTTTATGTAGAGCCCCTTTATTGTCAGTTAATGTACAGCTTGCTGAGCTGCACACCCCCCTTTCCTCCTTTTGAAAAGATCCCTTGGTTGTGAGAGATTAACTGGGGCCTGACTAAGCTCGTGAAAGTGCCAGCATGACTCGAATAAAACCCATCACTGTATCTCCTTGTCATAGGCAGAGTGACAGCACTCAGCCACCCCATTGCCTGGAACCACTGGCTACAATGCAGCACAGCAAGACAGAGATGGTGCTGCTGGGAAGAAGGGGAAAGCTTTGGAAGAGCTGACAGAATCCATGAACATTGAAGGTGTTTACGCTTCTGCCATTGAGGTGATGTATAGTCTTGGGGTCCTACTGCACTCCTCAGTGCTTCTAAGCAGCCAAATAGCAACAGAAGTAGATGCCTTTTTCATTCATTCAAGAGCTGTGCCTTTTCCTGTTGAATACAGTCATGATGTTCTACATATTCTTCACCTTTAGGTTTACCTGATGTAATGGCCTATGCCTCAGGAAGGAAGCAAAAGCCAGAAAGGAAGCCCAACTAGTTGAGGTTGAGGCCTGCTTTCTGATGAGAACAGACTGCTGTGCTCAGAGCACACACACCACTCTGGTGTTCCACACATTTACATTCACTACCTGTGAAAAACTTCAGAGTCCTGAACCTAATCTGTAAAGTCTTCAATGGACTAGGGCACTGAGCACTTTGGAGATCAGCCCTTTCCACAACCCATCTTGACAGCTGCTGCATCTCCAGGAATACTACAGCAAACAAAGACCACAGTGATGCTTTGGGACATACACTGAGAAAAGACAAAGCTATTTCTGCAGAAGGACCCCAGCTATGGAGTATGATCCCTCTGGAAATTAGTGAGCCCAGATCTCACCACTAGTGAAGATGTATCTCTTTGCACTTCCTTTCCCACAATAACATCAGAATGACTTGGCAGCATACACTGGAGTTAATAATGATAAATAAATTCCTTTCTTTGACTAATTAAAGGGAAAGTGGAGAACACAGATTCTTCTACAATAATGAGGTGTCCTTGTGGCACCTTAGGGACTAACAAATTTATTTGGGCATAATACTCTCTAAGGTACCACAAGGACTCCTCGTTCTTTTTGCTGATACAGACTAACACACCTACAACTCTGAATCAGATTCTTCTGACTGAATTTGTATACATAATTCTGTTGATGCCCAAACCCCAAAATGATAGGCATAATATATGCACCTAGGTAATTCTGTATGCCTATGAACTCACTTTTTTGTGAAGATGTTCAAAAATATGTGCTCAGTTAGGAGTGTGCAAAAGAGGTAATATAATAATATTTAGCTCTTCTATAGCGCTTTTCATTAGTAGACCAGTAGGGGGAACCTTCTTTACTGTCCAAGATACATTTTTGCTCTTTTTCATCTGTATAATGCTGGTTGCTGGGTTACCCTCATATCGGCATCTCTCAAGTATTTTAGCTCCAAGAGTTGGAGTCTACTGTGATAAGTAATTTTTTTCCTAATAAGAATTGTCCATAGTTGTTACTTAACTATAATTCTCTGAAGATAGGACACAATGTTGCTGATAGAGCGCTGGGCTGGAGTTCAGGAAACCTGGGTTCTATTCTGGTTTCTGCCACTGGCCTGCTGGGGACTTGAGCTGGTTATGTCCCTGCTCTGTGCCTCAGTTTCCCCATCTGTACAATGAGGATAATGATACTGACCTACTTTGTAAAGCACTTTGAGATTTACTGTTGAAAAGTACTAGAGGGGTGTGAGGTATCATTACTTACCCCAGTAGATTCCAGTCCTTTCCTATCAACCCTTCTCCCCTGAGAATTTGGAAGGTTCTGTACCTGTGGTGTGTACTCATAAGAATGGCCATACTGGGTCAGACCAAAGGTTCATCTAGCCCAGTATCCTCTCTTCTGACAATGGCCAATGCCAGGTGCCCCAGAGGGAATGAACAGAGCAGGTAATCATCAAGTGATCCATCCCCTATTGCCCATTCCCAGCTTCTGGCAAACAGAGACTAGGACACCATCCCTGCCAATAGCCATTGATGGACCTATCCTCCATGAACTTATCTAGTTCTTTTTTGAACCCTGTTATATAGTCTTGGCTTCACAATATCCTCTGGCAAGAAGTTCCACAGATTGACTGTGTGTTGTGTGAAAAAATACTTCCTTTTGTTTGTTTTAAACCTGCTGCCTATTAATTTCATTTGGGGACCCCCAGTTCTCGCAGTACTCCTTTTGTCATACTTGTTTTTGGAAGGAACATACTGTAGAATTTTTTTTGGGGGGGGGGGCCGCCCAAATCACTTGACTGAAGGGTGTGAGACACCTGCTGATTGTAGTCTCAGTAGCTTTTCAGTGATAGGTGTTCCTGCCTGATCACAAACTGGAAGCACAGACCCAAGAGCTGGAGTCTCCCATGATATACACCTCTACCCCAATATAACGCAGTCCTCAGGAGCCAAAAAATCTTACCGCGTTATAGGTGAAACTGCATTATATCGAACTTGTTTTGGCCTCGAACATTTCTGTTATTAATAGTCACTTCCCACCCCCTGACTGACTCCTCAGAACCCCCGACCCATCCAAACCCTTCCCCCCCGTTCCCTGTCCCCTGACTGCCCCGACCCCTAGCCACACCCCCGCCCCCTGGGACTCCCCCGTGCCCTGATCACCCCGCCCCCAGAACCTCCGAACCATCCAACCCTCCCTGTCCCCTGAGACCCTCTGCCTCTTATCTAATCCCTCAGCCCCAGCCTGGCACCCTTAACACGACGCTCAGAGCAGCGTGTTGGAGCCAGACACGCTGACCGACCGGAGTGCGCAGCCCCGCCCCCCAGAGCGCTGCTTTACCGTGTTATATCCGAATTCATGTTATATCGGGGTAGAGGTGTATATCATCAGGAAGAATAGATAAGGAATTTCCTTTTATACACAAACTGTTTTTAGAAAAAATATATTAACACACACTTGAAAGCCTGTATGTTCATGGTAATTAAGACAACCTGGCTTATTGGTGGAGAGATGCAAAGAACTGACATAATAAAGTTTTAACTCTAAAAGTTCTCTCTGTTATGTGGCATAAACTGCCCTTTGTCCCTTCTTACTCATTCCCCCTTGCCATCCCACCCTGGCAAAGCCACCATATTTGGTACTTGCAGCCAGCTGTGTGCTAGCAAAGGGACAGTGAGAAAGAGGTGTGTGTAACTTTTGTGATTCACAGCTGTGAGCACATTCACAATACTGTCTCTGTTCATTGTTTCCTTGGCTTCTGCGGATGTGCCCTTGAGGACCAACACACCAGCAGAGCACCTCCATCAGATAAGGAGGCAAAAGAGAAGGAGTAAGGAGAATATGTTTAGAGAAGTGCTGCAATCACCAGATGCAGCACACAGCAAAACAAGAGCATGAAGGGAGACACTTAATGAAGGACTCAGGCTGGCTAGCCTGGAAAGGGGGGAGGAGCAGATGACAGAGCTCTTGGAGGGTGTGATGGGGTGGGAAAACCCTATCCAGTGCAGGGTGAGTTCACCCCATCCTTCGATCTGCCTTCTGTCTCTAGGCCGTGAGACCTAAGGGCTGAAGTCCATAGAGTTGCCCTGATCCGCTCTAAGGCTCAATGGCCGGTGTCTATGTAATCACCCTGATGCACAGGGTGGTAGGGTCACGTGAACTACATCAGGGGGATAACCCTGCTCTGCAGGGCAGTGAAGCCTGACAGCCAGAGTCAATATAGATACCCTGGGTTTGAAGGGCAGCAAGGCCTAGTGGCCAAAGTCAATAGAGTTGCCCTCCGGGGCAAGGCTGTATGACCTAGTGGCCAGTTGGGGTATGTAGGCTGCCACCCATGGGGAGGGGGCAGGGAAGGACAGGACAGGACAGGTGGTGGACAGGTAGGGGGTCCCAGGCCACGGCCCTGTCAGTGATGAGTGTGTCCACCACTGGGTCAGTGGGGATCTGTTCGCAACACGGTGACCGTCATCGGGACAATGGCTAGTCCCCCCTGGGCTACTTTCTACTATGTTGCTCCTGGTGGCTGTCTGCACATCTTCGGGGTCTCCAGGTTCCTCAGCTGGTGCAACTCACTGTAGCTCAGACCTCCCTGGGGCATCCACAGGTAGCTGGGCATCTGCTTGGGTCTTGGCGCCTCTGGCTTCAGCAATCCAGGCCTCTAGTGGTTCCTGAGCCAGAGCCAGCAAAGAATATCTTTCCTCTCCAGCAGTTAGCTCGGAGTGAGCTGGGATCCTCCCTCTTATACTGGTGCTACACCTGGAGCATGACTTCCTCTGCCCAGAGTGAGGAGTTAACCCTTCCCCGTCCAGTGTGGGGTGAGTTCACCCCATCACAGAGGGCCAGACACAGATGCTGAAGTTCCTCATTATGCTGCAGTCTGAGCTTATCTGTGCACAACTCCCCCTGCATCCAATACAGAACTCCATTCCATGCCCTCCCCAAACTCCCTCACCACATTCCTCACCTGTTTCTGGTACGCTGTGCACTCCACACTTAGGGACTGGTTTCACAACAAAAGTTGGAGTTACACGCAGCTGTGAGAGCCCTAAGCATGAGACTGTTCCTCGTTGCCATATCCCCAGTCTGACCAAAAATTTGTGTTTTGTCCTGTTATTAAACTTGGGTCTTTGAAATAAAATGAGTCTTTATTTGCATCATACACATGTTGGTCAGTGCTAACATTCAAACAAAGTGGCTTTAGGTAGGAATATTTGCTTAGTGCAATTAATACTCAGGAAGCAAGCACTACAGGGGTAATTCAAGATGGCAAATAAGCATTGCCTGGCCAAATGCATCACATAAAGACACGTTACTGGGAATCATTGTCAAAATGCTCCTTCAAAGCTTCCCTGATTCGAATAGCCTCCCACTGTGCCCCTCTAATTGCCCTTGCATCTGGCTGCTCAAACGTTTTATGCCTTTGCTTTGCAATTATGCAGAGTACAGTAGGCTGCAATGATCATCAGAATATTTTCCTCACTGAGGTCTAATTGGCCAAAAACACAGCACCAGCGACCTTTTAATCAGCCAAAGGCACATTCTATGGTCATTCAGCACCTGTTTTTAATCCGCTCCTTGCTGCTGTCTAGGTTCCTGGTGTAAAGCTTCTTGAGCCACAGGAGCAAGGGGTAGGCGGGGTCTTCAAGGGTCACTATGGGCATTCCCACATCTCCCACTGGAATTTTCTGGGCTGGAGAGTCCCAGCATGTGGCTTTCTATACAGTCCAGTGTTCCAAAAGATGCATGCGTCATGCACCTTCTCAGACCACCTTGCACTAATGTCAGAGAAATGCCCATGATGAGCCACCAGCACCTGCAAAACCCTGGAGAAGTACCCTTTCAATTGATGTACTCCATTGAAAGATGGTCTGTGGCCAAAATTAGGATATGCGTTCCATCTATCAATCTGCTCCACTTAGGGAATCCCATTGCCTGACAGCCATCAATTATTTTCTGCACATTACTGAGAGTCACAGTCCTTCACAGCAGGAGGTGATTAATGGTGTCCAATACTAGGTGACATGATCACATGACCCAGCAGTGTCAAAGCAGCATCCCAGGAAACTTCTCAGGAAGTAGGATCTTCAAAGTCCTAGTGTTCTTCCTAATGGGCCATTCCTGGCTGATTGCATACTGTCTGGTGGGTGTTACCCAGGTGAAAATACAGTTGTAATTGTTACATAGTCAATATTCCTTACTTCAGATACAGAAATGATACATGCATACAAATTGGATAATCATAATCTTTCAAATGATACCTCACATGACCCATCTTGCATAAAACATATTTCAGTTATGTCATGGTCATATCATAAGCATATTTGTATGAAAAATATGGGGCAGAGGGATCACACCTCACCCCCTTTGATTACTGCAAGAGGATTAGTCCCTGACTAATGCGAGGTCCAGGGTGGGGCCAGAAATGAGGGGCTCAGCGTATGGGCGGGGGCTCTGGGCTGGAGCGGAGGGGTTTGGAGTGTGGGAGGGGGCTCCGGGCTGGGGCAGGGGGTTGGGGTGCAGGAGGTGGTGGTGAGGGCTCCGGCTGGTGGTGTGGGTTCTGGGGTGGGGTTGAGGATGAGGGGGTTGGGGTGCAGGAGGGTCCTCCAGGCTGGGACCAAGGTGTTCAGAGGATGGGAGGGGGAATCATAGCTGGGGCAGGGAGTTGGGGTGCAGCACGAGGTCAGGGGGTGCAGGCTATGGGCAGCGCTTACCTCAAGCAGCTCCTGGAAGCAGTGGCATGTCCCCCCTCCAGCTCCTGCGTGGCAGCAGCCAGACAGCTCTGCGCACTGCCCTGTCTGCAGGTGGCACCCCTACAGCTCCCATTGACTGTGGTTCCCAGCCAATGGGAGCTGCAGAGCTGGTGCTTTGGGCAGGGACAGCGTGCGGAGTCCCCTGGCTGCCCCTATTTGTAGGAGCCAGAGGGGGAACATGCCACTGCTTCCAGGAGTTGTGCGGAGCTACAGTACGCACAGAGTGGGACAAGCCCCCTATCCCACTCCCTGGCAGGAGCTCAAGGGCTGGATTAAAAGGTTTTATGGGCCGGATGCAGCCTGTGGCCCATAGTTTTCCCACCACTGTTCTAGAGTTTAGGTGTCTTGGCATTTAGCCACCAATGCCATGAGGTGGTGTGCCTCAGTTTCCCCTTCCACACAGCAGTCTAGATTGGTTATTCTTTCTCTGCTGTGCCAAGCTGTGAGTACTAGCTGAGAAGCAGTATTCTTATAGAACTTCCTTCTTATCACAGTGTGTGCGCACCGCGTGCACAGTCATCGGAAAGTTTTCCCCCTAGCAGCACCCATCGGGTCGGCTGTGGAGCTCCCTGGAGTGGTGCCTCCATGTTGCTTGATAGATGACCCTGCTGGCCCAGCGCCACCTCAGTTCCTTCTTACTGCCAGTGATGGGCATTGGAACTGTGGAGTCTTGCTTTGCAAGCTCTCCTCATTTTCCCTAGCTTCTGATTCGGACTGTTTGTATTTTATAGTTGATTGGTTCTTAGTTAGTTCTTAGTTATTGTAGTTCTAGTTAGTTAGTTACTCAGCTGTTGGACTGCGGGGGTTACCCTCCACCCCGACTGCGTTCTCATAGACTCATAGATACTAAGGTCAGAAGGGACCATTATGATCATCTAGTCTGACCTCCTGCACAACGCAGGCCACAGAATCTCATCCACCCACTCCTGCAATAAACCTCTCACCTATGTCTGAACTATTGAAATCCTCAAATCATGGTTTAAAGACTTCAAGGTGCAGAGAATCCTCCAGCAAGTGACCTGTGCCCCATGCTACAGAGGAAGGCGAAAAAACCCCAGGGCCTCTTCCAATCTGCCCTGGAGGAAAATTCCGTCCCGACCCCAAATATGGCGATCAGCTGAACCCTGAGCACATGGGCAAGATTCACCAGCCAGATACCCAGGAAAGAACGTTCTCCTTGGGGGACTTACATGCCTAAGTCCCAGGGGTTCAATCCTGTAAGTCCTGCAACAGCCCATGCCAATGAGCAACCCTCATGACACTTGTTTAAAGTGTATGGGGGAAGCCCATCAGTCATAAAAGTGAAGGATTTGTAAGGGCTTTCATCCCCGAACCAAGAAGGAGCGGGACTTTAGATTGAAGCAGCTCCTTATGGAGGTGGCAATTACACTTCAACCGGCATTGCTGTGGCAGGACCCGGTGCCGAGTTCGTCGGTGTGCAGTGCCCCAGTAGCAGTGGTGGACACGGCACCGTGGAAAGACTCTGGTAGCTCCCCGGCACTGAAGACGGTGGGACCAGCCTGGCACCAATTCCATTCCGCGATGCAGAAGCAGCACCGGAAGCAGGGGAGGAGTGGTTCCCCTACTTCGGGACCCACTCCATCAGAGCCAAGCAATGGGGCACATCCCAGGGAGGAGCCCCCAGCGCCAAACCTTTTGGAACCAGCACCACTGACTTCGGCCCTGCAAGGGGGACTGTTGAGTCAGGTGCACTTGGACTCCCCGGGTCCAGTGGTGGAGGAGGTAGAACTGCCTTCCACCCCAGACACCTTTGAGGCTGCCAGGAACCTCATTGTGATGACGGCACCAAGGTCCCGGCCCTCCACATTAAGCCTCCAATACCATACCATGGGCAGCACTATCCTGGGGAAAGCTGGCCATGATCCACCCTCCAATTCAGCCTGCAGAGGGGCGGTACCGCTCAGAGTCCCAGCACCGCTTGGAGTCCTGAGGGCAATCAGTGTGACGGCGCTGGTTGCACTCGCGGTGCAAGCCTGACTCGCGGCACCAAGCCAGGTCCCGTCAGTGCTCCCACTCGCGACACGATCGCCCTCGTGCAGTAGGTCCCGATCTCTGCACCATTTGTATTGGCACCGATCCGGCTCTCTGCACAGACGCCGTTCACGGGACCGCTCCAGATCGTTGTTCCGATCCAGGTCAAGGCACCACTCCCCAGCCTCGTGGTACCACTCCCGGCTCAGCTGCGCTCAGCACTGCCTCGGCTGTCACCATCTCGGTCCCTGTCTTCGGACTTGGAGATGTGGACCAAATATTCACAGCGGCCCCGGTACAAGTCGGCATGGGACAGACCTGACCTGGATGCAGGGCCATGGCCTGCACAGTGGCACAGGCCAGCGCAGTGGCTATTTTGGACCCCATGGATGTACCACCAGGCCCAGGGGGCCCAGTCCAAGGCCTTTCATTCAGTGAGATAAGAGCCTAGGGTGCCAGAGGCAGCGGCCAGTCGCCCCACCCCTAGGGGTGCAGAGGCGTTGGCGGTTGCACCACCTCCCCTGGAACCCACTCCAGTTCCTGAGCCAGTCCCTGGAGTGGCTGGCATGGAGCTAGAGGGGGGTCTAGAGGTCCCTGAGGACCAAGATGGTCCGGAGGACCCAGTTCCCCCACTAGCATCCTCGTCATCTTCCCCGGATGAGGCAGTGGTGGGCACCTCCATCTAGGGGCTGCCCCCTATAGATAGCCATGCCCATGATGAACTCCTGCACAGGGAGGCACAGAATATGAACTGCGTGCTGAGGAGGTGGTAGAGTCAGAGGACCCTATGGTGGACATCCTGGCACCAGAAGGGTCAACCAAGGTCGCTCTACCCCTCATCAAAACTATACAAGCCAATGCAAAGACCATTTGGAAGACCCTGGCCTCCATCCCTCCCACCGCTAAGTGTGTGGAGAGGAAGTACTTTGTGCCCTCCCAGGGGTTCAACTACCTGTTCACACACCCACAGCCTTGCTCGTTGCTAGTGTTGGCAGTAAATGAAAGGGAGAGGAAGGAACAGCAAGCCCCAGCGCCTAAATCTAAGGACGCCAAGTGCCTGGATTTATTCAGACGCAACGTATGCTCCACAGGGGGCTTGCAACTCAGGATTGCCAACCAGCAGGCAATCCCGAGCAGGTACAGTTTTAACTCCTGGACCTCAATGCTGAGGTTTAGGGAGCTGGTACCAGCAGAGTCCAGGGAGGAGTTTGGGGCAATTGTCGAGGAGGGCAAGGCAGTGGCACAGACCTCTTTACAGGCCTCACTGGACTCTGAGGAATCGGCAGTGCACACCTTGTCCTCAGGGATAGCTATGTGGCGTAGTTCATGGCTGCAGGCCTCGGGGCTCCCGCCCGAGGTTCAGCAAACTATGCAGGACCTACCCTTTGACGGGGTGAGTCTGTTTGCTGAACAGACAGACTCCAGGCTGCATAGCCTCAAAGACTCCAGGGCGACAATGAAATCTTTGGGTATGCATACCCTGGCAACCCAACGAAAGCCCTTTAAGCCCCAAATGCCGCAACAGCGGTCGTATCCTCCTCAGCCAAGGTAGGATTTTTACAGGCATAAGCCTTCCCATCCCCCGTCCGGACAGGGACAGGGCCCGATTAAGCCTTCGTTGGGCTCAAAATAGACATTTTGAAAGTGTGCCCGAGGATGGAGCACCTATCTCAGCGCCAGATCCTTCCCTGTGTTTTTTGAACCATTTATCCCACTTCTATTGCGTGTGGTCCCAAATAACATTGGACCGCTGAGTTCTTCGCACAGCGGAAGTGGGATAGTCTCTCCAATTCTGCTCCTACCCTCCCTCCTGCCCCCCTTCCCTGTCCCTATTCAGGGACCTTCTCACAAGCAACTCCTTATCCAGAAAGTGCAGGCGCTCCTCGTCATAGGAGCGGTGGAGGAGGTTCCTCAGGAGCTAAGAGGCAAGGGATTCTATTCCCGAGACTTCCTAATCCCCAAAGCCAAGGGGGAAGGGGGGTCTCAGACCCATTCTAGACCCGCGAGGACTCAACAATTTCATGGTAAAGTTGAAGTTCCACATGGTCTCCCTCAGTACAATTATTCCTTCCCTGGATCTGGGAGACTGGTTCGCCGTCCTTGGCATGAAAGACGCGTACTTTCACATAGTGATTCACCCTGCATACAGACGCTTTTTAAGGTTCATGTTCGACCAAAACCATTATCAGTTCATGATCCTTCCCTTTGGCCTGTTGACAGCCCCACGAGTGTTCACCAAGTGCATGTCAGTGGTAGCAGCCTCCCTCCTACTCAGGGGACATACCAGAGAGCAGGTGGAGTTGCAGGTCAGTCTGGTCACATCCATGTTCGAGAGTCTTGGTCTCCTCCTCAATGTGAACAAGTCAACCTTGTCACCAACCCAGAGAACAGAGTTTGTCGGGGCAGTGTTGGACTCGGTCTGGGCAAGAGCAAATCTGCTGGAGTCCCGATTCCAAGCCATGACAAGCATCATTCGATGCATAAGAGAATACCCGACTACTACAGAGAGGAATTGCCTCAGTCTCCTTGGTCACATGGCTGCCTGCACGTACCTGGTATGGCATTCCAGGGTGAGGCTCAGGCCTCTACAGACATGACTCGCTTCGACATACCGCCAGGGCACGACAGCCTGGGCTTAGTGGTCACGGTGCCAAAGAAGGTACTAGAGTCACTCCAGTTGTGGCTCAATGCTTGAATAGTCTGTAAGGGAGTCCCTTCTGCAGCCCTCAGCTTTTCTTGTCTCTAGTTATGGACGCATCAGCTCTAGGTTGGGGCACACATCTGGGAGATCTCCGAATGCAGGGCCTCTGCGCATAGGACAAGCTCTCTCTCCATATCAATATCAAGGAGCTCAAAGCTATGTGACTTGCATGCCAAGCCTTTTAGTCTCAACTGCAAGGCCAGTACGTGGTAGTCATGACGGACAACACCACTTCAATGTTTTACATCAACAAGCAGGGTGGAACCCTGTCCTTTCCCCTCTGTCAGGAGGCTCTCAGACTCTAGGAATTCTGTATAGCCCACCTGGAAGCATCATATCTGCCAGGAGTCCAGAACTTACCAGTGGACCACCTCAGCAGGTCCTTCCACAACCACGAGTAGTCCATCCGGCCAGATGTCATTCTCTCCCTTTTCCAGAGCGGGGGTTTCCCCAGGTCGACCTGTTCATCACTCGGAGCAAAGAAAGTGCCCAGTGTTTTGCTCCTGCCAGAAAAGCAGTCGGGGCTCAATTGTAGATGCATTCCTGCTACCCTGGGGAGGTTGTCTCCTCTACGCCTTTCCCCGATTCCTCTCATACGCAAGGTCCTGCTCAAGGTCCACAGAGACGAGGCGGAAATAATTCTGGTGGCACCAGCATGGCCTCGACCACTGGTACACCACCATAGTTGGATGGTTCCTCAAGGGTCTGGAATGGCTACATCCCCAGATTAGACAGCCTATTCCTGAGTAGGACCTTAACTTGATCCTCTCCAGGCTAATGGGGCCCGCATTTGAACCACTGGCGACTTGCTTCCTTCTCTATCTGTCGTGGAAGGTAGTCTTCCTGGTCGCCATTACATCAGCAAGGAAGGTGACTGAGTTAAAGGCCCTTACCTCTGACCCACCTTACATGTAAGAAAGCCACTTACATAGTTTTCCTCAAGGATAAGGTGCAACTCAGGCCTGAGCCACCCTTTCTTCCTAAGGTTGTGTCACATTTCCATACCAGCCAAGACATATTCCTGCCTGTTTTTTATCCTAAGCCTCATGCCAGTAGCCGTGAGCAGAGACTGCACTCTCTGGATGTTCGGCAGGCACTAGCCTTCTTCATTGAGTGCACTAAGCTGTTCAGGAAGTCGAACCAATTGTTCATAGTGGTGGCGGACTGGATGAAAGGACTCCCGGTCTCATGTCAATACCTTCCTGGATCAGGTCCTGCATCCGCACGTGCTACGAGCTGGCCAAGACACCAGCCCCAGCTCTTACGGCACACTCCACAAGGGCACAGGCCTCATTGGTGGCATTCCTGGCCCACATCCTGATCCAAGAAATCTGCAGGGCAGCAACTTGGTCCTCGATACGTATGTTCACCTCTCAGTATGCCATTGTCCAGCACATCAGAGATGATGCAGCTTTCGCCCCAGCGGTGCTCCTATCAGCGATTCTATAACTCCGACCCCACCACCTAGGTAAGGCATGGGAGTCACCTAATTGGAATCGATAGGAGCAATCACTCAAAGAAGAAAAAATGGTTACTCACCTTCTCGTAACTGTTGTTCTTCGAGATGTGTTGCTCATATCCATTCCAAACCCACCTGCCTTCCGCACTGTTGGAGTAACTGGCAAGAAGGAACTGAGGAGGCACCGGGTCAGCTGGGTCATATATTGAGCACCATGGAGGTGCCACTCCAGGGGGCTCCACAGCCAACCCGACGGGTGCTACTAGGGGAAAAACTTTCCAATGACTGTGCATACGGCGCACACACACACCTAATTGAAATGGATGTGAGCAACACATCTCAAAGAACAACAGTTATGAGAAGGTGAGTAACCATTTTATCCTGCCTTAAAGAGACAGAGTTAGTTTTCACAAGTACATCAGGAACAACATTTTGCAAAAGTAGGACCTGGAGTGGGGTACTCTCTGTCACCCCTCTCTCTGTTCCCGAGAGGTCCGTTGTATGACTGCTCCCCTCCGGGAAGTCAGTTACACAGTTCCCTCTTAAAACCTGAGCCACTGGTAGGGTGCCTGGGATCACAGATACTGATCCAGCACATTTCTCCTGGGTAAACCCTCCCATGTAATCAGTGAGGAGACATTCCTGTACTCCCCCACATCCCTTCTCTGGGCCCCTGTAGCGGGGCAGTTACCTCACTCCTGAGGGAAAAGGCTAGGCTGATTGGGTAAGCAGCCACAGCTGGGGCCATACCCCAATCAGGCCACAGATGGCCCTATACAAGGGCGGTGAGCCAGGAGCTAAGGGAGTCTCACTCTAGCACTGGAGTGGGAAGGGCTAGCTGCCTGGGAACCAGGTATCTTGAGCGGAGCAGTGCTGGGGAATCATAGAATATCAGGGTTGGAAGGGACCTCAGGAGATCATCTAGTCTAACCGCCTGCTCAAAGCAGGACCAATCCCCAATTTTTGCCCCAGATCCCTAAATGGCCCCCTCAAGGATTGAACTCACAACCCTGGGTTTAGCAGGCCAATACTCAAACCACTGAGCTATTCCTCAAAGGGGAAGGGCAAAGGGAACTTCAGCCTGATAAAACCCCAGGATTCAGGCCTTGTCAAAGGCCCAAAGCAGGTACTGGGGTTGCAGAGGGGCATCCCAGGGTTAGGCAAAGGCAGCAGGTCCAAACCCTCCTTGCCGATGATGAGTGGTTTACAGACTGCAGTCTGCCCCAGTAAGCGGGAGCTAGATGGTGACTGCCAGTAGCCACTGAGGCAAGGTGGGGATAGAGGGTTGGGGGTTCCCCTGGGAGGAGAGATCCAGATTGTGGGTTACTGCTGGGGGCAGAACCCTGATGTAAAGGGGCACCGGGGTCCAGGAGGGACACAGGGGACAGCGGCAGGCGAGCCACTGGCTTGCAGAGGGTGCTCCAGGCTGGAAGAACTAATTCCCAAGACGACCAGCAGGAGGCGCTGCACCGGTGAGTCGTCGCCTCGCTAAAGCCCCCCTCTAAGGCACACACCTCTGTGCTCTCTAGAGTTGGATCTATCCCCTGTTCGGCTGTGGACTCACAGCTAAAAGCCAGAACAATCCTTTCGCTGGTAACCACTGCACCCTCCTCTCTCTTTGAATTGGGTTTGCCTCCAGTTACAGAGCCTATGGAACCATCACCCACCACAGCAGTCTCTAGGATTCCACCATCCTCCTCTGGGCTTCCCTCTAAGACACATCTTCTTATGCATTCTAGAGTGAGATCTGCCCCTTTCTTAACTGCAACTAGGACAGACTTCTCACAGGTAGACAAAACCTTCCTTTCCCCCCTGGAGAAAAGCCTGTCTTTAGCCACCGGGTAAAAGCTGGTCTCAACCACACCCACCTCCAGCAGCATCTTGCTTTTCACTGCTGCAGAGGAATTAAAGAGACACTCTCCCATTTCCCTATCAGTTTCTGTGACTTTACTTTTTCCCTCTGGGTCTTCAGCACAAGATTCCTCCTTGCTGCTGACAGGCCCCTGGATAGCCTGTGCCACATTAAAAAAGTCATTCCCCAATAATATTTGGGTTGGGTTATGGGGAACAGCAGCAATTGTTAATTCAGCTTGCAAATTCTCAGTTTCCATGTGCACTTTAGCCGAAGGCACAAAGATTTTGTGACCTCCTACTAACAAAAGCTCTGCCATCTGTCCTTGTTCAGGATAAATACATACTGCCAGGTCTCTCCTAACCACAGAAATATCTGCATCAGTATCTCTTCATCCAGGGAGCTCTTTGCCATTAATTCCGACAGCCTTTATGTGCTTCTTACCAGGCTGTGCAGCGGCTATCTTTACAAATCCTGTATGATAAGTGGCAATTGCCTGAGATGCCTCTGTGCTCTGGGTAGCAGCATTTCCATGAGATGCCTGCTGCCTGTTCCCACTCAGCACCGGGCATTTATTCCTCAGGTGGTCAGTGGAATTACAATGATAGCACCTTCTGGGCTCTTCTGTTTTTACAGATTTGGGACAAGCACTGGAGGACTTGGGGAGGTCAGTGTCCAGCCTCCCATCTACCCTCCTTCTTCCCAGGGGTAAAATGGGAACCCTGCTTCCCACCAGACTTAAACCCCTCTGCCTGTGATTTATTCCTAATAGATGCTTAGGATTATTCAAATTCATCTGCAAAAGTTGTGAGATCTTTGACAGTTTTTACCCTCTTATCCCATAAATAGTTTTACATCATCATTAGACATATTTAGGAGCTGTTCCTGAGCAACCAAATCATGCATTTCTTCAACGCTTGAAATACCTTTTCCCCTCACCCACTTATTCCGTAAATCTCTCATTTGGTTTACATATGCCACATTATTCAATCCAGCCCCTCTTTTAAGGCTCCTAAATTTTACTCAGAAAATTTCAAGTGTAATCTGTAACTGTTTTAAAACTATTTGAATTTACCATAATTAGAAGCATCACCTGTTGGCATCTTATTGAATATATCCAGAGCTCTCCCAGACAAATTTGCAACCAAAGTGGTCATCTTTTGATCATCAGGAATTTTATGGAGCACACACAGCCTCTCAAAGGTGAAGAAATATTCAGCAATGTCTCCAGTCTTGCTGTATGCAGGACACAACTGCTCCCACTTGTGGACTTTTGGAGAGGCGGGGCTCCCTGGTGTGGGGTTCTGTCTCCTCCACTCCATTAAGGTCAGTACATGCTTTCTCTTTTTTTCCCTCTCCTCTGATTTCTTTGCCTCTCCGTTCAATGGCTTGCTTCTGGGCTTCCATGACCCTCTCGTAGGCTGCTTTTTGTCTGGCTTCTTCCGCTTCCCATTCTTTTTATCTGCAATTGTCTTAATTCCACCTCTCTCTTGTACATCTTTTTGTTTTCTTCTACTTGCAATCTGTGACGATCCAACTTTTTGGTAGCTTCACTTTCACTCATTTTCCTACTTTTCCTGTCCCTACTTCCCTTACCCGAAATAAGCAAACAGACAATAACAAACCTGTAACCACTTTGTCTGTTCTCTAGCCAACACACTTAAAACTCACTTAAAATCACCACCAGTGTCTCAGAGCAATAAGCTGTGCATATTACCCTGCTCACTGCACCACTGTGACGGGTTACCCCCTGCTCCACGGTGCCACTTGATAGACTGGGGTTCCACTGAGCTCGCCCGTTTCACCAGCCTGGGATCCCTCATCCTGTCCCGCTGCACGCACGCACGCATACATACAAACAGGTAGGGACACCCTCAGCTGCAGAATGACACCAATACTGAAATCAGTGCTGCATGGGAAGGCTTTCAGCTAGGGAATTACCCAGCACTCAGGTGCACACACCCTCTGGAGTGTAAACCCAAAATTATATTGTCTTGCGCTGTACAGAAATCTATACAGCGTAAACTCATGAAATCCGCCCCCAATGTGGAGGAAGATATGCACAGCTTTTTGCCCCCCAGTTATGAATTATACAAGTTTGCCCAGAATAAAGAAAAACAAGTTTATTAACTACAAAAGGTAAATTTTAAGTAATTATAAGGGACAGTAAACAGATCAAAGCAGATTACTGAGTAAATAAAACAAAACACGCAACCTACGCTTAATACACTAAATTAACTGGTTAATAGTAGCACATTCTCACCCTAAATATTGTTTTGTGCAGGTTGCAGAGTTTCTTGAAGTTAAACGTCACTGCTTGCAGCTTAAATCTCCTGGTATTCCTTTCACAGACTAGACCTTTCTCCCCTGGGCTCAGCCCCTCCCCCGACCCCCGCTTAGTTCCTTTGTTTCTTTAGGTGTTTTCAGCAGTCTTCTTTCTTGGGTGGGGAGGCTGTAGAGAAGAACCTAGATTAACTCACTCCCCAGCCTTAAATACGTTTTGCATATGGCAGGAATCCTTTGTTTCCCAGTTTGAACCTCCACCCCTCCTAGTGGAAAAATACCAGCAGTCCAAGATGTACCATGTCCCAGTACAGATGACATGATCACATAACCCAGCAGTGTCAAAGCAGCATCCCAGGAAACTTCTCAGGAAGTAGTAGTTTCAAAGTCCTATTGTTCTCCCTAATGGGCCATTCCTGGATGATTGCGTCTGGTGGGCATTCCCCAGGTGAAAACACAGTTGTAATTGTTACATAGTAAATTTTCCTAACTTCAGATACAGAAATGATACATGTATACATGGATAATCACATTCGTAAATCATAACCTTTCCAATGATACCTCACCTGTGTTACCTAGCAGCCCTGTGTTCTTGGGGAACCAGGGTGCAGTACCCAACCTGTCTCGCTCACAAAAAACACCCCCTCCCAGCCTCTGCTTGAACCAAATCTGCATCAGAAGAAAGACTTACAAAAAGCAATGAAAAGGGAGTGGGAGACACACCTAAACCCCTGGGATAAGGATGACAGGATTACGGGAACTCCCCTAGACCTCATTCCCATCGAAGATGGGACAAGGAGGCACCTCCATTAGCATACAGAATGGAGGACAGAAATTCCAAGGCAAGAACTGCATGGAACTCTGGGACTAGAAAAGCAGGGAAGCACTGCATGATGGGGGATCTCTGCTCCAGATGTTAATGAACCCACGCCTGCACACACCCAGCTCAGTAGTTATCAGACCAATTCTAGTAATAAATCCTTTATTGGTATCCAAAATAGTGAAGCTCCCTGATTGCATTGTGAGCTCCCTCCAAGGAACACAGTCCAAAGCCAGGAATGATCAGCTCCCATGGTCTAGCCTGAAGGAAACAACTTTGGTATACTCCCTTATTTACACATAAACAAATCTAGTGTTCTCCCTTGAACCATTGTTGTTTCTCAACAAAAACCCCTACTTATGCTCAAGTAAGTGTTCTGATACCAGGATCCAAAATCTGCATCAGTTCCATTGGGACTTCATCTTCTGCTGACTGATCATGCTGGGGGCTCTACCTGTCTCCAGCACTCCGGACCCTCAGCTACCACCACCACCACCACCTGGGACTCCGGATCAATTCAAGCTTCACGGAGTGGTGAGAACCCATCTCTCTCTCTCGGGGATGTGATAGTCTTCTGACCCTGACTTGTGTGATCAGTTATAGTTTTGTAAACTTGACTTTTATAATCAAATTTAAGTTAGATTTAATATTATAACTGTTTTGTTTGTTTGGCTCCCCTATGGTTATTACCTGGCAATAAATAACTTTAATGATTAAGCTGGTTGCTTCTCTCTCTCTCTCTCTCTCTCTCCCTCCCTCCCTCCCTCCCTCGTGGGGGTTTTTTGATTTCCTCATTTGCTCTGCAGCAACGCTCCTCGTACCTAAGCTAAAAGAAGGTGTGAATTCAAAAGAAGCTAAAAGAAGCAGAATTCACACCTTACCTTACAGTGGTATAACTTCCCTTGTAGACAAGTCCTCAGTTCCTGTGACTTGAAGCCAGAACTATGTTGATGGGAGAGTGGTGATTGTACAGTAAACACTAATTCACAGCTGTGGTGTTGTCACTGTCCCGTGTGTAATCCTGACCTCAGATGCCATTACATGTGATTTAGAAAACTTACTTTTGTGGTCAGTCTCTGATGCCAAAGGGTAACTTAGAAAACCACAGCAAGCAGTTTCTATTCAGAATCAGGCTGTAACTCCAGTGCACTGTGTCTCTTAGAGGTTTGCAGAAATGTAACTTCATCAATGGTGCCCATTTCCCTAATACAAATGAGTCCTGAGCTGGGGACTTGACTTGAAGCCATCACAAGGCTCATGTAGCCCCAATAACAACAGTTTGCCATTTATTTTAAAGGATACACGCTACATCTATTTATCTTTTGCAGGGAAGGGGTGTGTGTGTGATTAAATTTGATTAACATGACATTTATTTCCATTGGGCTTAATGAAAACTAGGAACTGAATGTGTGAAAAGAGGGGAAAAGTTGGAGCAGATAGAAAGGGGTTTAACATCTAGCCAGAGCCCATGCAGAACCCCAAATTTAGTGGGCATTAAATAGATCATAGCTATGTTAAGTTAGAAACACCAATGCAAAGCTACTACGATGAATAAACTACATTACATCTAACTAACCATAGTGTGCCAATTAATCATAGTTATGAGCTTGTATGTTGTATCCCTATCCTCTGTTTAGATTATAAAGCCTTGTCTGACTGCTACCATTGTACTGTTTTAAACATCTGGGTATAGTTCGACAGTCCACACCCTGCTTGGATGGAATTATACAAAGGTGCTGAAATGCTTATTCCTTAGGGTGACCAGATGTCCCAATTTTATAGGGACAGTCCCGATTTTGGGGTCTTTTTCTTATATAGACTTCTATTCCCCCCCCATCCCAATTTTTCACACGTGCAGTCTGGTCACCCTATTATTCCTATCTGGGAAAGGGAATAAACTCTGCCCCTATACCCACTTTTATAGTGGTATGGCCATGCCCATACAAAAGGTTGTACTGGTATAACTGTTTCTGTAAAATAAAATCACATCCCCAACAAAAACAAAACTTGTCTGGGACCAGGCCTAAGGGCTTGTCTTCAGTGGGAAATTGACCAGAACAGCTCCCCTGTGGGCACTCTTATTATGGAATAAGGGGGCCTTTTTCTGATTTAAGGTAAGCCATTTTGGAAGAGAATTAAACTCAGTTGCAAACAGCATCCATTCCGGAATAATTTCAAGGGTGGGGAATTATTAAAGGACTGTAGCTATTTTGCAGTAACTTGCCGGTGCAGACAACCCCAGAGCCCTGGGGGCAGGGCTTGTCTCTTCTGTGTTTGTACAGCGCCCCAACTCCCCCTGGAGCAGTTACCCTAATGTCACCATGGGCAGCCCCTTGCCTGGAAGGGGGGCGGGGAATGGTCCAGCCTGTGCCCCCCTTGCCTGGGTATCACTCTGGCCTGGTGCCCCCCTCCCCGGGCAACTCGGGGATGTCGATCCGCCCACGGGGCTGTCGCGACAGGAAGGGAGCGGGCGGGTCTGGCTTGTCCCTCTCTCCCCACCCCGCCGCAGGGCCTGGCGGGCTCGGCGGCGGCGGCGGCCCAGCTGGCGGGGGCGGGACCTTGGCGGCCGCCTCCCCTCCGCTCCCTCCCTCCAGCGGAAGATGGCGACGGAGCGGCGCGGTGGCAGCGGCTCCCCCAGCGGCCGGAGCGGGACCCAGCGGCCGGGAGCCCGCGGCCCGCGGCCGGCGTGAGGGGGAGGCGGGAGCCAGCGCGGGCACCCGCCGGAGGGGCCCCGGCGCCAGGTGGAGGTGAGGCGGGGCAGGGAGTGAGCGGACCGGGGCTCTCCCACCGGCGCTGGGCTCCGGCCGGGCCCGCGGCCACCGCGTCCCCCCGCAGCTGCTCACGGGGCCGCCCGCGCTGGGCGCCTGGTGTGGCGGCGTGGCCCAGCAGTGCCTGGGGCTGGCGCCTGGTGCCCGGGAATCTCAGCAGCCCCCGCCCCGGTGGGTGGGACAGAAACCCTGGGCAGCCGGGTGTGACCCGGGCCAAGCGCTCCCAGCGGAGCCGCGTGGACAGCCTGCCATGGGCGGGCACCTGGGGCTGCCCTTGGGAAAATCCACCCCCCCCCCATTTCACCCCTGCTAGTGCCCTTTGCCGGCACACGGCCCCGTCCCCGCTGCCCCGAGCCCTGCCTGCAGAGGCATTCCCCAGCCGGGCCCACATCTCAGATGCGCTGGTCTAGCTACCTTGCTCAGGGCTGTGAAAAAATGTGCACCTCCTTGGGTCGACTCAGGCTGTGGCTACACGAGAGAGCTTACAGCAGCGCAGCTGCACCTATGCAACTGTGCTGCTGTACGCTGTCTCGTAGCCCCTCTAAGCCCACGGGAGAGAGATCTACCATTGTCTTAATGAACCCACCCCCCAAGCTGTGGCAGCTATGTCAGGAGACGCTCTTCTGCCAACATGGCACTGTCCACACGATTGCTTGGGTCAGTGTAACTTATGTCACCCAGGGGGGTAGCTCATTCACACCCCTGAGGGATACTAAGTGGCAGTGTAGACATAGCCCTAGCATCTGCTGTAGATGCAGCTAGGTCTTCCATCAACCTGGCCTTTCAGGTGGGAGGATTACCTATCGACAACAGCCCTTCCATCGACACAGCATGCGGCTAAACTATGGCACTACAGAGGCAGAGCTGTAGCGACTACTGTAGACATACCCTAAGATGCCTATCACTGTATATTTGTGCACTTTTGAACTACCTGTACAGGGTGACAGGGTTGTCCAAGTGGCTGATAATGGGGGAATATAGTGGGGTGCATTCCTGTGTGCCCGAACCCCATCCACCTCTCCAGGTTGGTTACTGAGTTGTGGCTTCCTTCCCCAGTGAAGCTGGGGCAACTTGGAGGTACTGTGCCTCCTTTGGTTCTTATGAAGCAGCAGAGGAGATTAGGATGCACCTGCTTTGGAGAAACAGACCACAGAGAGGAAATCCAGAAGCAAAGAGCATTCTGGAGCCTGTAAGTTCCCCTGGACTCCCTTCAGCCACTGAACAGAATAGCCCCGTGTACCCTTTATCTAAGGATTTTAAAGCTCCCAATGCCTTCCTTGATCAAGGTTTGTTTTGTTTTCATTCTACTGATGGAAAAATTCAGGCACAGAGAGGTTAACTGACTTCCCCAAGGTCAGGCAGTCTGGAACAGCAGCACATCTGACTCCCAGTCCAGTGCTTTAACCACAAGAATATCTGTCCTACCCACTTCTTCTGAACTCTTCCTGTCCTATCCCATTCTCCATCAGAGCCCTGGTTTTTACTGGAGTTTCACTTGGAGACCAGATTCTTATTCACTTATTTCTCAAAGCTGTTGAGTGCTGCTTAGATCATGTTCCACCCCAAAGGTGGCTGCATCTCCATGGGCTTATTTACATTACACGCTTTTATTGTGTTTGAACATGATTCTGAATAATTGAGTTAGATGGCATAATGGTGACCATGAGTAGAGCGGTCAGCATAAACTAGGACAAGTCACGTTCAGCATTGTGTCAGACTGTGGTGATTAAACCCCATGTTATGACAACAAACATATTTTGGTCTGGTCTGTATTGGCTGTAGTCATGTTCAGCACTGTGTAATCTAACTCAGTTGTTTCATGATCACGATGCAACACAATAAAATGAAGTAGCATAGACAAGGTCGGTGGTGCGAGAAGTCATTCCAGTATTTGCAAAAAGAAAAGGAGTACTTGTGGCACCTTGGAGACTAACAAATTTATGTAAGCATAAGCTTTCGTGAGCTACAGGTCACTTCATCGGATGTATGCATTCCCATATTTGTACATCTGGTTGAGTTGGTAAAGCACCTTAGGATCCTTTGTGACTAAAAGTGCTATGTACATTCAGAATTATCTCTTAACTGATTCTCTTGTATGTTGGCTACCTTCCTCTTTTCACTTTTCACCCCTTCACAAATTCCCTAAGCTTTTTAATCCACTCTTTTCCCACTCTTTCTTCTCCCCCTTCACTTTCTTCTTTTCACATAGTCCTTCACATTCACTCCTGCTCCTTTCATCCTTGTTTAATTTCCAATCATGGCTGCCCTCCATCTATCAGTCAGTACTGAAAAATCTCCATTTCAGTATTTTGTTTTGTTTTTGCAGGCTGCAAACACATCTTTTAAAACAGCTTTGTTTCTGTGTGTGGGATTTCAAAATAGCAGTATTAAAAATTTGAAAGAGAAGTGAATATAAACTTCAGTGTAAGTGCTGAAAAGTGGAGAACAGAAAATCTCTGTAGGTTGTGTTGAATTTTCTTTTCCTGTCATGTAAGTGAAAAGTTAATGTGCTTCAAGGCAGGTGTCAGGGGGTCATGTTCACCCGGCACTTCCCATATTGCTGAGGGAACTATTCTGGAATAACTAGTTCTGATTAACTCCATGTATGGACGCTTTTATTCTGGAATAAGGCACTTGTAATCCATTTGGTTTAAACTAATTCAGATAAGGCACTCTTATTCTGGAACAAGAGTGTCCACACAAGGAGTTAATCATGAATACTAATCTTTAAATTCACAGCCTACCTTAATTAATTTTCATGTGTAGACAAGCCCTAAAATTGCAGTGGGGGGGGGGGGGAAGGGGAAGAGTCCTGAGGCATTTCTAGTTGCAAAAAGGGGTTCCCAGTATAGAAAAGATTGAGAGTCACTGCTTTAATGTATTCATAGTATTTAGAAGCCTGTAGAACAGAAGATTGGGGAGAGAGTGCAGATGTGAATATATGTGCTAGAATATTTGCATGTTTTTCAGTAATGTCTAGCAGATGCAGTGATGCTATCAACAGTATAAACTCTTCTGAAGGCATATTTTACCAATGTCATCTAACCTTCAGACCCTGTGTCTTATCTGCGTTAGTGTTTACACCTCTGGTTTAGATGACACAGTGGTAAAGATGCCTGGGCCTAGTCTACACTAGCTGAAAATGGTAAAGAACTATCCAAGTGTCAACAAGGCATGTGTGCATTCTGGACCCGTGCACATCTCCGGAGCAGTGTTTGACAGGTTTTGATGCCTGTCTCCATCTTTCTGTGGTTTGGCTGGAAAATGCAGAAGAACTGCACAGATAAAATAATCTATTTCATTGTAATTGCTGGAGTTGTTTACACATGATCTCTCAAACATTTTCCTTTTTTTAAAGAATGCATCTCCATCCATGATGATAGCACAGGTCCAAATCCCTCAGCACTTGTAGCAAATATCTTTTAATTGGCCTCATTTAACACCCATAAGGGTGTACTTTATTTTGCTCTCCTCCGAATCCCCCTCCCCAAGTTGTAAGTAATTTATTGCAGGGTATGTTACAGACAGAAGAACAGCCGTCAGCAACCTTTCTGGTATGTCAGATTTCTAGCTTGACAGGCAGCTGCAGCAGTCTGTGGCTGCATGAGGCAATGATGATGCAGCCGCACAAGCAATTTGTGGTGCTGCTCAGGCTTGATGTATCTATTCTGTCCAGGATTCTTGTGCATCTGGAGGGGTTAATGGTCCTGGTGTTGGTTCTCTTTTCCTCCTAGCTTGCCTGTTGGCTTTCCTGAACTCCAGGGTATTTGAGTTCCATTTTTCCCTTTTTAGCTGTTTTTCTAAGGTCTATGCTTGCATGTAAATATCTCTAGGTTGCTCTTTTGTGTGAAGTTAGACTCTGAACAGAGCATAGAGCTATCAGATGTGTAATGCATATTTTTTAAAAGCCTGTCTAGCCCAGAAGTCTTTTTAAAACTTAAGTTTAATTTATTGTTTCTGAAAATAAGGGAAGCAGTTGCTTTGGTTAGAGTCAGACATAATGATGCAGGTGGGTGCAGTTGCAGGCTTTGCCAGACTTGTACCACTTCACTTCAGCCTTGACCTGTAAGAACATCCCCCACAGGTCTGCCAGTGCACCTCATTCCTGCCCTCTAGCTATCCTGTCTTCACAGCAGTATTTGCAGAGCTTGGCTTCTGGGCATTTTCTGCCTGGGAACTGTGCCATAGTTTCAGTATGGACCAATATCCAGAAAGGAAATGGTGGTGACCAAACTCATTCCATATGTGAGCTATTGAGGAACGCAACTGATATCTGTAGAGGTTAAAGGTGTATGGATCCTTTACCTCTGGAAGCTCCTCCCACACCACTCAGGGTTTGTCACCACTAATGTTTTGACCTTAAGTTAATTGATTGCCAATTAACTTGAGGTAATTCACCTTTGTAAAGGCTAGTCTGGACCCTTCCGGAAGGTTTGTTCCAGGCTGTAAATATTTGTGGTTTACCTGGGGTAAACACCACCAGATCTGCATTTTATTTATTTATTTGCACTGAAATAGGGCTTGTTTTCTTGTTTGTTTTTAAAGCCGCCCCAAAAGCTCTCCAAACAAGAAGAGATGCGGTTGCAGTCTATTTCTGTATGGACTCAACCTGCTTTTGTGTAGGCTGAATAGAGTGAATAGCCCAAAATAAACCAGACAGAGCATCTTCGCTCAGAACCTGCAACCATACTAATGACCCTGGGAAGATCCTTAGGAATATCTGTCTCTGCAGAGTGTGTAGCTGTATATAACTTAAATATGTTGCTCCTGCTGGGATTGTAGCACATTTAGTGTTGATGGTATTTCTAGCTGCTCTCAGGGTGAAATGTTAATTGTCTTAACTTAGCCTAAATGCTTGCAAACTGCTTCCCCATGGGGTGAATTTAATTCTCATTAAATATAAATACTGGAGTTAAACATTAAAACTAAACTTAATTTGATGCAAACTTTCATATTCCCCTGGAAAGTCATAGAAGATTATGATGACTATCACTTGTTCATCTGGTGGTGCCCAGTGCAGAATTGTTTCCTACAGTATATTATTAAATGCTCTAACCCTCATTAATACAGAGTTGCCGGATGGTGCCTCATGCACTTCTAGAAGTTGAGTTCAGCAACACTCAAACTCTGAAAACCAGGAAGTGTAGAGTAAGGTACAAGTCACCTGTAACAAAGTTTTTGGACATTTAATTTCTTTGTTTCTTAAAAATAATTTCTCAGCATCCCCATGTACCACAGTCCATCTGTCCACCTCCACTGCCTCTTGCTCCTTGACAGCGATCATCTTAGCCACAGAATACGCTGGCTGCCACTCCATAACCTCATCTCCTCTCTTTCTGCCTATCCAGCATAGCCCAGCTCTCCACAGAGGGATGGGTGTCAGAATGGGGCCTGCGGGTTAAGGGAGTTGGGGAAAGGATGCAGGAACAGCACAGCAACTAGCAAGGAGTCAGTGGGGACAAAATTTGAAGGGGGAGACAGATATGGAGGAACATGGATATGGGGGGGATGAGGACAGAGCTAAAGCCCCCCCAACACCCCACACTGTACAACTGGCCCCCTTCTTTTCAACTTCACTATTCCCTGCCTTTCCCCCCACGTTCTACCTCATTACTAACCCCCGCCCCAATTCTACCCTTCTGCTCAGACTCCCATCTCACTGCTCTGACACTGTCCCAGAGGAAAGCAGCTGTCAGGGTGTGTCATGAATAGTCTGTCTGTGAATTAGCTGGACCGCTTCTGATTTAAGGCCTTAAAGTTTAAGATAGGGGCTTTCAGTTGGCACTTGAAGCAAACAGAGTGCCCATGTGATGTGTCCTTGGCAATTTTTCCTGCCAAGGGGGCAGACTGTTCTGTTTGACACAAGATGGAGTTCGTGTTGCCTCCAGTTTTTAGCCACAGTGAGTTACAATAGTTCAAGCTCGGAGGGGATGAATATAATGACTCATTGTGTCTAGATAATCACTTGAGAGGGATGAGCGTAGTTTTCTGGTGAATTGGAGATGCAAGAAGGTGTTTTTCACCTCTCTTGATACCTGAGTCTCCAGGATTAGTGATGAATCCGATAAGACTTGAGACTCCTTACTTACTATCTTAATGGAGGGTGGATGCCTTCAGTGGAGGAGAGCTCATTGTCTTGGCTAACTCCTCAAAGTTTTGCCCCCTTCTCACTATCATTGCCCCAGTCAAGGTAACATTTGTTTTCTGTTCAGCTAGTGTTCGTCTAGGTGCTAATCTCTTTCAAGTATTTTGCCATCTTTGTTGCAGGATTGTCTGAGTCTACGGCAGATATTCAGAGCTGAATTTCATCAATGTATTGTTAGCAATGGAGTCTGAAGTGTTCTGTAATTTCTTCAAGAAGTAGGACAGGTAGTGTTTCTCCTTGCAGAGACCTCTCATATAAAGGTCCCTGGAAGATGAGAAATTAACTGCCATCACAGTTCTTTGAGTCCTTCTTGTCTTATTTTTCTTAGTTTTGAACTGGATCTCTTGGATTCAATGAGTGGTACTTTTAACTCAAGCTGTGTGCCCTTTTCTTTAGGCTGAGCCACACTTGCCTTCGTCGGAAACATAGGTCCTGCTGCTGTCTTCTGATTCCTATCATCTTACTACTGGTAGAATTCTGCGCCAAAAAAAAATAAAAATTCTGCGCACAATATTTTAAAATTCTAAATATTTTATTTGTCAAAATAACACAATGTAATCACATCAGTTTCAATTATTTTGGTAATTTATGTCAAAATACCTCTCAGCAAGTATGTCTGTAACAATGCAGAAAACAAAAAATGTTTCAGGAAAGGTTTTTTGACAAATAGATTCCTTATTAATACAGAACTTTGAGGACTAATTCATTTAAACTACAATACAGAACCGTATTTCCCACACCCCTCAGAAGTAGTGCAGAGGTTTGGGGGGTCAGGAGGAGCTGAGGGAGAGGCATTTTGATAAAATGCTTTTGAGGAAAAAACCTATCTAAAAATAGTGTTAAGGTACATTATAGCTCAGAGATATCTCATCACGGAATAGGGATTATAAATTCTAATTCTATAGTATGAGACAATATATTCATGTAATGTTTAAGAAAAGTTTTGTACACGAGTTCCAATAGTTCATGGATTAGGGACCCAATCTTATGGGGTTCCAGGGGCTTCTGGATAGATTATTTTGGTTAATCTTTCTATCTACCCAATGGGACTCAGTACTCAGTCTAGAAGATACCATCAGAGATGCTTAGTTTTGCAGTTCTCAAACTGTGGATTTGTGTATCCAGAGATAAGATGCTTGTTAACAGCAAAAATGTTTTAAAATAAATAAATAATATATAGAGGTGAGAAATAACAGACCTCAAACCTATTGTCCCTCTGCAAATCTGTGTACACAGAGTCAATCTGTTACCTCTCTCTAAAAGTGCAAAGTTTCAGAAGGTTCAATGAATAGAAGATTGGTGAGGGCAGAATAGATCTGGACAAGGAGAAGAAGTCTGGAGATAAATGTGAGAAGGGAGGGACAGGCAGTAGAAACACAAGTGAAACTGTTTGAGCAGCATATTCCAGAATGCACTTTTATGTAGAAATCCATGATTAAATCGAGTCTTCCTGACTAGTGATTTAAATCATTGTGATCTAAATCGTGATTTATATTGATTTAAATCGTGATTTAAATCAAATCCACCCTGGAGGGGAGGGATTGTTAGGGAGTTGGGGAGCCTCCCCCATGCAGATGCTGGCTGACCCCTAGCCTTTCCCATTCAGTCAGGCACATCTGCCCCATCCCTGTGTGTCCCTGCACCCCCACCCAGCCACCCTCTGCACTCCTCTTGTGTCCCTGTACCCCCACTCAGCTGCACCCCTCATCCCCTTGTGGCTCTGCACCCCGACTCCCACTCAGCCCCTGGCTCAGTCTGTCCCTCCTCCACCACTAGCCCTTCTGAACCCCAGTCTATGTGACTCTCCCAGCAGCCCCATGTGCCCTGCTCTGTCATATCCCGTGCCTCCTTACCTGGCCCTGCGGGCAGCGTGCTCTGAGGAATGCAGCCTCTCCTCCTCCCTATTGGCTGCTATGGCTGGTGAGCCTTTTATTTTGGTGCCACAGCAGCCCATGGTGGGCGAAACATGTAACTGCAGTGCCTCTCTGACAGAATTTTCTATGGAGAAAAAAAGTCTATGGCGGGGGGACATGAATTCTGCATCTGCACAGTGGCCCAGAATTCCCTCCAGGAGGACTGTCTACAGTCTCTCTTAGCCTGTGCTCTTCCCGTCTTCTTCTTGTGTAATTCCCCACCACCCTCATGAGAGATCTGCTCTTAAGCCAATATTCCCAGAATAAATACTACCCTGACTCCAGGGGATGATGAAAGCATGTGCCATTAGGATGCGTTAGTGTAAGTAGTTTGTTCTTGGTATCAGGGCTTTGGAGCTGTGCTCTGGCTCCGCTCCAGCTCCAGGCAAAAACCTGGAGCTCCGCTGCTCCAGCTCCAGCTCCGGGCTCCGCTCCAAAGCCCTGCTTGGTATCATCCCACAGTACTTGGAATGATGAGGCCTTGGCCTGAGACCATATAAGCTCAGAGCTTCCCACAGTAAAACTTGTCATGGTTCATGCAAAATATTGATTTTTGCCTCCCCCTCTCCCATCCCCAACCATTACTTTTAAAAGCAAATTTCCACCCCCCCCAATCCTATTTGATTTCTTGAAGCAGTTTTATTGGTTTCTGTATGCTGGGTTTAAGATTTTAAATCAAGGTTGTGTTTAAATATTGTTCTAATTACAGTTACTATTAAGTGTGACCTTTCTTGGGCTTGTTACTTTAATTGTCTTGCATCTATTACAGCTATTGTATAATTACCCTGTGCTTCTGTCAAGATGTCTTTATCACATCTCTGTACTGCTGAATGGAGATGGAGTAAATGGCCCCTTTGGCTGATGGCTAACATACTGCTTCTATTACAAAGGGCATGTCTACACTGCCCTGCAGTTTGACCTTTGGGGGCATGAATAGCAGTGTGTGCCAAAGTGTTACACTGTAACTTCCCCGTGTGGATGCTGTGGGCATGAACTTTTGAAGGTCCCTCATTTGCACTAATGTAGTATGTTGTAGTACACAATATAATCTGTTATGTAATGGCATGACATTTTCAATCATTGTCTTTATACATTCCAACATGGGTTTGTATGGCAGGTTGTTTTTTACCATGGCTGCACACTGAGCAGAGGTATCTACAGAGCTCTCCACGCTAATGCAGGTCTCGGTAGGGGACGAGAGCTGAGGCGGCATTGTTCTAAGTCAGCCATAAAAATGTTGGCATACTGTGGGGCCATGCAGGTACCCATAGCAGTGCCACTGATGTGAAGGTATAAGTCATCCCCAAATCTGAAATGGTTGTGGGTGAGGACAAAGTCACAAAGCTCAGCCACCAGGTGTGCCATGGCGTCATCAGGGATACTGTTCTTGACAGCTTGTAGTCCATCCTCATGTGGAATATTGGTGTAAAGAGCTTCTACATCCATGGTGTTTTCAGGAAGCTCACCAATGCATTGTAAAAAGAAAAGGAGTACTTGTGGCACCTTAGAGACTAACCAATTTATTTGAGCATGAGCTTTCGTGAGCTACAGCTCACTTCATCAGATGCATACCGTGGAAACTGCAGCAGACTTTATATATACACAGAGAATATGAAACAATACCTCCTCCCACCCCACTGTCCTGCTGGTAATAGCTTATCTAAAGTAATCATCAGGTTAGGCCATTTCCAGCACAAATCCAGGTTTTCTCACCCTCCACCCCCCCACACAAATTCACTCTCCTGCTGGTGATAGCCCATCCAAAGTGACAACTCTTTACACAATGTGCATGATAATGAAGTTAGGCCATTTCCTGCACAAATCCAGGTTCTCTCACTCCCTCACCCCCCTCCAAAAACCCACCCCCATACACACACAGACTCACTCTCCTGCTGGTAATAGCTCATCCAAACTGACCACTCTCCAAGTTTAAATCCAAGTTAAACCAGAACATCTGGGGGGGGGTGGGGGTAGGAAAAAACAAGAGGAAATAGGCTACCTTGTAGAATGTGGTTTTGGAGAGTTGCCTGGCAGCCTCCTGTTCGTTAAGGTGCCACCAGACTCCTTGTTGTTTTTGTAGTTACAGACTATCTACTGCTACCCCCTGATACTTGACATTTTTATAATGGTGGTTCTGCTGTTGGAGTTGCTCAGGCATGACATCTTTCTCCTGGGAAGGAAGAAGGGCTGGCTTTGCTGGCTGACTCTTTAACTTGCTGCATTGGGGCAGCTCCTAGCTATATTGTTATACTGGTAGCAAAATATCATGTAGCTTTCAAGATGTTGGCTAAGTCACTTGAAAATCTTGGCTTGTAGCACATCTGGGAGCAGGTTTCCTTGAGGTGGAGCAAAGGAATCTCCTTTCTCTTGTTCGCTGAGCTAGCCTATGCATCTTCATGGCACAGAAATTCTGTTGCTTCTCCTTGTACAGAAGCAGTGTGTGCAGAGCACAGCAATCTGCAGGCGGCTAAGTGATGCAAAGGACTCTCCTCTCTTAGCCAGTGTTTCATTATTCTCTTTGCCTGAGGCTTCACAGCTTTGTTTTTTTAGTTAAAATCTTTAAACAATGGGTTATCTATTTTCACAGACTTTGGAGGGTTTGAAATAGCTGTTACCCTCAGGCATTTGGCTCAAGATTACAGCAGTAAGTGCAATCATTAGAGGCCTCAACCTCTTCTGTAAACCAGGCTGTCATAAGGTTACCTTGGCGTCTAACTCCAGTGAAGTGTATCATCCTTTACTAATTCAAGGAAAAGGTAGCTCCTCCTGGCCCTTCACAGATTGTGTTAGGCTTCATTTGTGGGGTGGAGGTTAGGGGGAGGGTTCCCAACAAGTTGTTAATAATTTTGCTGTAGAGAGGAACCAACCAATGTCTGAAATCTTCTAGCTCCTGCTAAGCGGGGGACTCTGAGAGAGTGCATAGCACAATATTCCCCAGAATCTCACCCGGGCCTTTGGACCTCACCACAGTACAGTTAATAATTGGTATGAAGTGAGCTGTAGCTCACGAAAGCTTATGCTCAAATAAATTGGTTAGTCTCTAAGGTGCCACAAGTACTCCTTTTCTTTTTGCGAATTGGTATCTAGTTGCTCATTTATTGCAAAACCTTGTCTTAAAGGAGAGCTTTGCCCATATTCTACAGCACAGCAGTCTGAAATTTCCCATGGCTGTAACATTTTTAAATTGGAAGGTAACTTTTATTAATATTGACATTTCTGAGCTTTGTGCTAGCAGCTGCCATCTTCTGAAAAGTGACCTTAAAAGAGCTTGGGTCCAATATCAGAGATTGGGTGCAAACCAGTTGCCATCCTGCTGTGGTGTTTGGGATGGCAATCAGAATAAGAACACTTCTTGACTGTTTTGTTGAAATACCAAACAGTCAGGTTTTCCTTCTGATGCTGTGGGATCTAAACCAGGTTACACATATCAGTCATTCTGCTATCTGTGATGCTTCGCAGTAAGATGTCAGCTGTCAGTGGGAATCCAAAAGCCATTTCTAATAAAAAGCTACATTTTCAAATGCAATGCAATTTATTTGTGGTAAGAAGAGCTCATTTCATGTGGACTTTGTTGTGCACAACGGGACTTGCTTTTTTCTAGAGAGTAGTTTTATCTCAGGAACGTTCATTGAACAAAGTTGTATGATGTCCATGCTTCTGAGGTTCTGTGAAGCTTTCCATCTCTGACAGATTCTGTTGATTGGCAGCCAGTCAGCATGCTCTAGTCTCCCAACTTCTGACCTGTTCTTATCTTGCCATAAATGCCATGCTGCTCTCACAACAGTCAGAAATAGTCTGCTTTTCTGAAGTCCAGGGTCTGTATTCTGCTGCTCTCCTTTCTTCCTTGTGTTAGGATCCTGAACTCGACCATTTCATGGTCACTGCCTCCCAGGTTCCCATCCACTTTTGCTTCCCTTACTAATTCTTCCCAGTTTATGAGCAGCAGGTCAAGAAGAGCTCTGCCCCTAGTTGGTTCCTCCAGCACTTGCACCAGGGAATTGTCCCCTACATTTCCAAAAACTTCCTGGATTGTCTGTGTACCGCTGTATTGCTCTCCCAGCAGATATCAGGGTGATTGAAGTCTCCCATGAGAACCAGGGCCTGCGATCTAGTAACTTCCGTTAGTTGCCAGAAGAAAGCCTCGTCCACCTCATCCCCCTTTTCCGGTGGTCTATAATAGACTCCGACCGCGACATCACCCTTGTTGCTCACACTTCTAAACTTAATCTAGAGATTCTCAGGTTTTTCTGCAGTTTCATACTTGAGCTCTAAGCAGTCATACTGCTCTCTTACATACAGTGCAACTCCCCCACCTTTTTCTGCCCTGCCTGTCCTTCCTGAACAGTTTATATCCATCCATGACAGTACTCCAGTCATGTGAGTTATCCCACCAAGTCTCTGTTATTCCAATCACATCATAATTCCTTGACTGTGCCAGGACTTCCAGTTCTCCCTGCTTGTTTCCCAGGCTTCGTGCATTTGTATATAAGCACTTGAGGTAACCTGCTGATCGCCCCTCTTTCTCAGTATGAGGCAGGAGCCCTCCCCTCTCACGCGCTCCTGCTCGTGTCTCCTCCCGGTATCCCACTTCCCCACTTACCTCAGGGCTTTGGTCTCCTTCCCCCGGTGAATCTAGTTTAAAGCCCTCCTCACTAGGTTAGCCAGCCTGCTTGCGAAGATGCTCTTCCCTCTCTTCGTTAGGTGGAGCCCGTCTCTGCCTAGCACTCCTTCTTGGAACACCATCTCATGGTCAAAGAATCCAAAGCCTTCTCTCCGACACCACCTGCGTAGCCATTCGTTGACTTCCACGATTCAACAGTCTCTACCGAAGCCTATTCCTTCCACGGGGAGGATGGACGAGAATACCACTTGCACCTCAATCTCCTTTATCCTTCTTCCCAGAGCCACGTAGTCCGCAGTGATCCGCTCAAGGTCATTCTTGGCAGTATTATTGGTGCCCACGTGAAGAAGTAGGAAGGGGTAGTGATCCGAGGGCTTGATGAGTCTCGGCAGTCTCTTCGTCACATCGCGAATCTTAGCTCCTGGCAAGCAGCAGACTTCTCGGTTTTCCTGGTCGGGGCTGCAGATAGATGACTCAGTCCCCCTGAGAAGAGAGTCCCCGATGAGAAAACGGAGACATGAAGAGGGTTGGTAACAGACCTATAATCACACAACAAATGTGAGCTCTGGAGAATCTTGATTCCAAGACTCGCTCTTATTCCACTAGAGGACACTGCCTAATTACTTTACTGGGGAGATGATGTCTCCTTAAATTAGCATAACTTCATTTTGCTTCATTTTGCATTCTGTAGCTCCCAGGAAAAGTACTGACAAGTCTTAGACAACTTTGCACATACAGTTGGGGTATCTGATTTTGGAAGTATCTGCACAGATATCTGTGTTACATGGATGATCAAAACACAGAAAAACAAAATGAAGTGATCTTCTTAAACCTGCTTTTTAATCCTTCCATCTCTATACATACCCATTCAAGTTCCATAAGAAAGAGAGCACACTGTAGGTTAAACACTTTTCATATCAGCTAATATTTGTGGGTTAGACTACTGGAAGCTGTGAATTAAGCGGGCATTTTTGATGGGTTGATTTTCCTCATTGGCTTTGCAGCATGGAACAAGCAATTTAAACTCTGGCCCTCAAGCACTAAATCTTGTAACAAGAAAGGACAATCCCCTTTTCAGTTTGCTATGGGTTTTTTGTGCTGCCTTTTTTCCTTTTCTTTTGGGGAGTAAGTGATTTCTGCCCTGAATTACTTTCTGCATCTAGCCTTCTGTTCCTCACGTTTGTGGTAACAGCAGTGGGGTACACTCAGAGTATTGGCCCAAAGGATCCAGACAGCTGAGCTTTGCTAGAATACAGTGAGCGCAAACATATACTGAGATGGTTTAAAATTAAAGAAAATGAGAAGAGTAAAAATGTTCTGTGACATTTGTAGCAAGACAGCTTCATTTATGGCTTGACTAACCCAAGTCAATAATTTCTTCTCTCCTTTTGCAGCCTACCCTAGTGCAAATCAGCAATTTTCTTTTTCTCTCTCAAACCAGCCTTTCCTTTCCTCTCCTTCCCCTTCCAGTAGCTGCCTGTGGCACTGCATCTTTTTCATACCTGTCTCAGTCCATAAAACTAGTTAAATGGAAAAGGGGGAGGGAGGAAACTGTTGCAGAAACTGGAAAAAACCCTGAAGAGAGTCCCACTGATTTAAAAAAAATAAAAAGTATGAGACATCACTTTAGTCACCCTGGTTTGCTTAAACTAGGAGAAACTCTGCATTTTAAAAACGTGTTGGGTAAAATGAAACGAAGGGCACGGCTACACTGGAAACTTCAAAGCGCAGTTGTGGGAGCGCTCCTGTGGCAGCGCTTTGAAGTGCGAGTGTGGTCACACCCGATGCATCTGAAGAAGTGAGGTTTTTACCCACGGAAGCTTATGCTCGAAGAAATCTGTTAGTCTTTAAGGTGCCACCGGACTCCTTGTTGTTTTTGTGGATACAGACTTAACACGGCTACCTCCTGATACTAATTCACTTTATCGCTCAGCCCCATATTTTGTTTTTAAACAATTCACCACTGTTTTTCAAACATGCTTTACAGAAAAGGCAGTGTGTAGAATGGAGGAGCCATCAGCTCCATCCTGAAAGGCTTTGTCATGTTTGCTGCTATGAACACAACTTTGTCATTCAGACTGCCATCCACACGGCGGCAGTGTGCCCATAGCAGGGCTCGACCTGGCTAATGCTTTTGGATCGATGCCCCACCAGCACATTTTTTGTCACGGTGTGAGAGTTCAGGATGCCTGAAAACTTTCTCCAACTGATCCGGAAACTTTATGAAGGCTGCACCACCACCATCTGCTCCATGGAAGGAGAGACGCCTGAAATTCCTATCCATAGTGGTGTGACGCAAGGTTGTCCCTTCAGCCCCATTGTTTTCAAGTTAGCCCTGGAGCCGCTCATACGAGCCGTCTCCAGCGAGCTACGCGGTTTCGATCTCTACGGCAATAGTGTGAATATCCTGGCCTATGCAGACGATCTGGTCCTGACTGCAGACAACCCTGAGTGTCTCCAACAAATGCTCGACATCACCAGCCAGGCTGCCAACTGGCTGGGACTCCGCTTCAATGTTAGGAAGATGAATCCCTGCATGTCGATGGTAGTAGAAGGGACTTGGTCAAGTGACATCTTTTCAGATCCAGGGTGAACCGATGATATTGCTTGAGGACGGGCAAGCATACCAGCATCTCAGCATGCCCACGGGTTTCCACATCCAGCAGACACCTGAGGATACTATTGCGGAGATCCTATGAGATGTGGCCAGGATCCACTCCTTCCTGCTGGCACCATGGCAGAAGATCAATGCCTTTAACACGTTCCTGATCCCCCATATCTCATTCGTCCTGAGGGAATCTGCCATGGCAAAGGTACCTCTGAACGAGGCAGACAGCACCATCAGAAAGCTAGTAAAGAAGTGGATGTTTCTTCCCTGGAGAGCCAGCAGTTAACTGGTGTACATCTTGCACAGGCAGGGCAGTGCCAGCGTTCCTCGCATGGGTGATCTTTGTGATGTTGCAGTAATCACTCACACATTCTGATGTGCCTGGACACCACGGTGAGGAACAGTGCAGAAAGTGCCATGCGGGATGTCACCAAGAAACGAATCTCCAGGACCCCCTCCAACCAAGATGTCGCCACCTACCTGAGCGGCTTGCTGGGAGGTGAATTTGGAAGAGACGAGGGAGACTTCGCTTTGCTCTGGACTTGTGCCCACAACACTACACGACGAATGGAGAAGTGTATCAGCTGCCGCTGGATGTGGTGCGAGGAATGCCAGGAGCTGGGAGTCCTGGTGCCACAGGTGAAGAACGTGGACCACACAGTCCTCACTCCAAAAGCTAGAACCATGCTGGAGAGGACCCTGAAGGATGTCATCCGCTGCCAGTATGTGCGAAACCTGAAACGGAAGCTGGACCAAGGTAAGGCGTTCGAGGTGACGTGCAAGTGGGACGCCAGCAACTACTTTCTCCCTGAGGGAAGCTTCACCTGATTTGCTGACTGGAGGTTCATCCACAGGGCCCGGTTCAACTGTGTTCTGCTGAATGGAACTATTCGCCACAGGAATCGAGACAAGCTATGTAGGATGTACGGCTATGCCAACGAGACGCTACCCCACGTCCTGTGTAGCTGCAAGCCCCATTCCAGAGCCTGATAGCTGTGAGACAACGCCATCCAAGATCGCCTGGTCAGAGCCATCCGACCACCCGTAGGGAAGGTCGCCGTGAACTCCACCATTCCTGGAAATGACAGCCAACTGCAACTGGACATAGTCATCACCAGTGAGGACCGGAAGAAGATCATCATGATGGACGCCACGGTGACATTCAAGAACAGGACCCTGGCCCTCTGCGATGCCCAAGCTTGAAAGGTGGAGACCCTCTGGCCGACACCCTGAGAGCTAGGAGTTACCAGGTTCAGACAGACACGCTGATCGTCGGAGCCCTGGGTGCATGGGACCCCAGTAACGAACCAGTGTTGAGAGAATGCGGAATTGGTCAGTGCTACGCTCGGCTGATGCAGCAACTCATGGTGTTGGACGCCATCAGATGGTCGAGGGACATCTACATAGGACACATCACAGGACATTGGCAATAGCAGGAGGGATGAGCTGGAGTCCCAATGAGAAGCGCAGTGGGGAAAGTAACTGAAATACTTTCCTCATGGATTGTGTTTTCCAAATGGACAATCTACCCTAAATGGTCAATTACTGAGGGACAATCTACACTCATTCCTATATTTGCTTTCTACAACCAACTCTCTGTATAACTTTTCATGAGTGATGTAGCTGAGTATTCGGAGTCTAATATCTAAACTGTATTGTTAAATTTATTTGCCTTAATTTGGGTTATTGCTGATTATGCACTATATGTATCTTATGACTTTTTAAAACAAACTTTGTATTGTGGATAATCTAAGCACACACTTTTCTTAAACTGTGTACTATATAAATTTTTTAACATTAGCTTTAATAACATTTTAAAATCTACAGACCAGATTTATTCTCTGGTGTTGCCTTGTTTGCAAGGTAGCAGGAGGTTACTTTCTCAAAACTTGTTCCCAGAGTTGTATAGATTAATACAAAATATTTGCTTAGCTCCAAGAAGCTTCTCAGACAGGTGAGGCAACATGGCCCTTGCCCCCAAAGGGAAAGGCAGGGAGAAGTATGGGTTGCAACAAAGAACAGTGTGACTGACTGGCAAAGTCTGCTGTGGAGCTTTCCAGTTTCATGATATTTCTCTGGATTTTTTTTCTTTTAACCTTACTACTTCATTTTAGCTTCTTCTGCAGAAAGAAGTATGTTACCTAGTTTGTTAGCTGATGGGAGGGAGTAGGGTTTGTGCAGGTCTTTGGAATGAAGGCCAATTTAAAGAGAAACTTCAAGGGGGAAAGGGTGGAAGTGTGGTGGGCTGGTTAAGAGATGGGCTGCAGACCTCAGGGGTTATGTCGCAGAAGGCACAGAGGTGTGAGTGAGGGTGAGTGGATTATTTTGCATTTGTCTTTCCTGAATTTCATCTTGTTGAATTCAGAGCAGTTCTCCAATTTGTCAGGGTTGTTTCGAATTCTAATCCTGTCCCTCAACGTGCTTGGTGTCATCTGAAGATTTTGTAAGCATACAGGCAAGTCCTCGACTTTATGATGTTAAGTTCAAGTTTCTGAGAGGGGAAAATGTGGGGAGTAGAATGAGAAATCAAAGTGTACAAGTGCTCTTTGAATGTCTTTACAAGGAAGTAAAGGAGATGTTGATTTGTAGTTGAACTTTTCACTTTGTTGCCCAGCGCTGACTTCTGCTGTTTTGAAGCCCTGGATAGCTCCTCCATGCCAGGAGTTGATTTTTAGGATCAAATGGAAAAATAACATTTGCCTGAGGCTTCTCTGTAAAATGTTCTGTCTTTAATCTTGTCTGCATAATGTGTGCTGGTGGGAGGTGTCTTTTGAGCCTGGAATTCCCTCCTTGGTTCTGTAACTGACAGGTGGTGATTATTGTTTATTTACTAGAACTATTCATTGCCAAATATAAACATGTTTGTGCTGATTGGGTCACAAACTGCTCTCCAGAGTTAATCTGGATGCTCAGTGGGGAAAAAAATGGAGGATAGAGAGAGACAATATCCTACACTTAGGTCTTTGTCCCAATTTCCAACGTATGGTCATACAGTAACTTAAATTTTTAGTTGGACTTGCTAAAATGATGGTGCAACGTTACCCAGGGTGCAATCTGGACTGTTGAACAGCCTTGTTCCCTCAGTTCTCCAGCCTGGGGTGCCTTTTACGCTGCTTTGCTGTGAGAGCAACCATTCCTCATCTGTTCACACATAGCCCCCAGCATATAAATTACTCCCTGCTGTACTGTATGAGTGTTATGGCCAGCCACTCTTGAATTACACTGCAGAGCAACACCAGCAAATTCCCAGTCTCAGACTTTCCTCCATAAATGTGCATCTTGTATGGCTCAATCCTCTCCTGAAGAACACAAGCTCATATAAAATCCATCATTTTATTAATAGAAATGATATGCACAAATCCTGTTATCTCAAATGGAGTTTCCCAAACACTTCAATCCAAGTATACAAGTTTATTAACGACAGAAAGATAGATTTTAAGTAATTACAAGTAATAAGCATAAAACTTAGAATTCGGTTACAAAGAAATAAAAGATAAAATGCAACTAACACCTAACTTAACAAGCGAAGTGAATTCAAAGCAAAAGTCTCTCTCACCACGTCTTAGCAGTCTTACTGGCCAAATTTCTTTCAAACAGGGTGCCTCCCTCAGTCCAAAGCTGTTACTGTGCCCCTCAGGGGTTGTGACAGCCATAGGTAGAGAGAAAGGGAGGAATAACTTGGGGTGTCTCTTCCCCATTTTTATACTTCTCTTTGAGAATCATCTTCAGGTTGGGTTCAGGAGATAAAGTCTGTGGGGATGGTAGCCTCCAGTTGTTTGTTTGCCAATATGTAAATTTCTTACATCCTTTTTCCTGCCAAAGAATGGCCACTTAACCAGGCGATAGTCCATTTGGTTTCGTTGACACTTGGCTGAGTGTCAGTTTGCCTTTTGTCTCTGACAACCTGGTTTGGGCTGCTTCCCCAGATTTGGAATATGCCTTCGTAACATAATACAGTAGAATCTTATAACTTTTACAGTGATGTCAGGACAATAATGATCAGTAAATCGCGAGTTTGCAAATGATACTGTCACGGAGTCACTGGGCGATGCTCTCGAACTACTGCATACGAAGCCAGTCAGGACTCTGGGGGAGCATGCCTGCTCTCTGTGAACATACTGTCTCCAGGGCAAGAAGCTTACACAGCTTTGGCCTTCCTGGGCCTGACCTCAGAGCATTCAGCATCCCCTTTTCACATCATGCACTTCCAACAGCGAGTCCACACAGGTGGGGCTCCTGGGGAAGCCAGAGGGCTCTGCACCGCAACTCCGCAGTCAGATGTGACTCTCAGCCAGCCCGTAAAACAGAAGGTTTATTAGATGACAGGAACACTGTTTAAAACAGAGCTTGTAGGTACAGAGAACAGGACCCCTAAGTCAGGTCAGTCATGGGGATGGTTAGGGAGCCCAGAACCCAGTTCTGGGCCTCCCTCCATTTTGCCAGTCATCTCTAAACTGAAACTCTCCATCCCCTCCTTTGGCCTTTGTCTCTTTCCGGGGCCAGGAGGCCACCTAACCTCTTTGTTCTCCAACACCTTCTGTTGGCACCTTTGCAGAGGAGGGGCCCAGGCTATCAGTTGCCAGGAGACAGGGTGTCGGCCATTCTCTGTGCAGACACCATCACACTGGCCCTCTAGGGATCTGGAACAATCACAAACCCTTATCCCACCACCTAGATACTTAAGAAATACATAGGGGAAACTGAGGCACCCACACAGTAGTCAGAGAGAACATTAAGAACAGTCCCACTTCGTCACAGATACCTTACACGGCATAGTTTGCACAAAATGTATCATAGTCTTGTAAAAGGGGTGGACATAATGATACAGACTGTCACAGATAGATACTTCTTAAATAGCTTCTCTGCAAAGGAGACATTGAAGACTTCTGACATCAGGTGGTGATGTAAGTTAAGAATAGATATGTTATTGGCAGAGGGGGGACCGTAAATGAAATTGGAAGGTATTAAATTCAAAACTCATAAAAGGAAATATGTTTCACACAACACATAGTCTGTAGAATTCATTGACACGGTATAACATTGAGGCCAAGACATTGACAGGCTTAAAAAAGGGATTATACATCTATATAGAATGCAAGAATATTCAGTGTTCTATAAATACTTAGACAAACAAAACCACAACAACAAAGACCCCAAGAATTTTGGAAAGGGCCTAGCCCCACCAAGGGTGTAAGCCAGCTTCTAATTGTTGGGGATTAAGAGAAAAATCTTTCCTGTGGGCTATGATCCCATAAATGCCTATTGTAGAATGTTGTGAACCTCCTTCTGAAGCAAATGATATTGGGCTGGGAAAGTGACAGGATACTGAACTAGGTGGGTCACTGGCCTCATCCAGTATGGCAAATCCTATTGTGTTTCTAAAATAAAGAGGAATTTCTGTCTGTCAAGATGAGATCTACTATAGAAACCCCCCGTATTGGATTCATCATCTTTTGACTTAAAATTTTAGCTATACAATTTTTAGTAATTCTGAGGAAGTTTTAGTACTGGCAACATGAGATCTCCAACATATGTCACTGAGATTGAAGTCTCTTCCCCCCCACCCCCCTCAATACATTGGGTGTTTAAGTATCCAGTCATCCTGTTCTCTAATGTGATTTGGTGGTCTGTAGCACACACCAGCTAATACCCCATTTTGTGCTGTACCTGTTAGGATACTTATCTGTAGGCATTCAAGATCACTTTTTTCCAAATTGCCAGTGACTTGGAAATAAGTAGTAATGTTTTTGAAATGGCCTGCTGCTATCTCTCCCCTTTTGCCCACTTGATCCTTACTTAAATGGATGTAACCATTAATTTTAACATTCATATCATGCAAATCCTCTGTTCAGGTTTCGGTAATGTAAGATAGTGTGAATTTATGCTCATAAATAAGCAATCCCAGTTCCTCTTGTTTATTATCCTGGGTTCTAGCATTGGTGTATAGGCAATTAAAGAATTTCTTCTCTTCACGTCCTTTGGTGTCTTGATTAATTTTTCTCTCAGCATCTTGAGTTGTGCTAAATAAGTGCTCATTTGTTTCCTGTTTTCACCCTCCCATTTTGTTTAATGCACTCCTGACCAGTCTAGCCACCCTGTCCCCTAGCAGATGGATTCCCTTTCTGCTGAGATGGAGGCCTACCAAACTGTGCAGCCCCCTGACCTCACACAGGGTGGACCAGTGTTCCACAAAACCCTCCACCTTCCACCACGAACCTAGCCAGCAGTTCACTTCCAAAGTCCTTCTGTCTTCCTTTACTTATGAGACGGGAAGGATATCCAAGAAGATTACTTGGACATTCTTCACTTTCAGCATCCTTCCAGGTTCCCTGAAGCACCTAGGCTCTATTAGCTATCTCACGGTGCAGTATTGAGGAAAGCCATGGATTGTCTTGTAGGTATTTTTAAATGCTTCAATAAACTTGATTGAGTCTTAATGTGTGGTTATGGCAAAACTGGCACACATTGAATTTTCATTCAGTTTATCTTCCATTTAAACAGAAGTCAAATTTATCAGATTTTGGATCTAAGCCTATCTACTGTTGTTCCTTTTAAATTATTTTTCTTTGCCTAATTCTTTGCCCTCAGTTGGGGGTTGTCAGCCTGTCCGCACCACCTGAGCCTTTCCTTGTCGCAGTGAAAGACCCCGGCAGCGGGGAGCTGTCAAAGTCTTTCCCAGCTGCCAAAGCCTCTGCCACACCTTTCACTGACACGTACAGCTGCACACCTCAGTGTGAACACGGTGTGCTTTTTACTGCAGCATGTAGCTACATGTACGCTACACACTGCTGCCAGTGGTGTGTAGTGTACACACTGCCTTTCTGTGCATGCGCCCTGAAACAGCTCGGATTCCCTTCTGGGAGGGCCAGGCTACAAAAGGAGAGTGAGCATATGGCAACTTACTAAATGGTTCTTTTGCTAGCCACACTTGTGTGTTGTGGGTTGCTTTTTTTTTGTTTTTTTTAAAAGGGTAGACTTCAGATGGGTGGAACATTTATCTCTGTTCCTGTCTCCTTGGAGCTCTGCCACGCCAACTGGTCAGAAGGGCAGGTTCATGAACATGTGCTGTCTCTGGTTAAAATACCTGAGGACAGGGATGGTTTTTGTTTCTTTGTTTTAAATGAATCTACTTATTCTTCTAAGGAGCTTCACATTGAGAGCTACCTACATGACCATCATAAATATAGCTGGCAAATTACCAAAAGAATAATGTGTTAGTAGCAATTGTCTGAGAAAATCAAGGGAGAGCTGTTGACAATAAAATCCCTGGAAATCAAATTGACCAAAAAGTATTGTTGGTCATTGACACAGTGGGCCTGTGCACTGGCTTTTCACCTGGGCAGAACTGGGTTCAGGTTCCGGTTTATGTCATAGCTGACAATTAGTTTTATTGGTCTGAAAGAGGTTTGTTCTGATCCAGTATGGCCGTTGGTATTCCGGTGGAACTTAGCAGGGTGTAATACTGTTTTGGATTGAAGTTCATTGGTGAAGGCTGTGTTGGGATCCCAGGGCTGGAACAGCAGACCAGATTAGAGTGAGTCTATTTAGGAGAGCTTTGTGACACTGGAATAGCAGGGGATACGGTTGGCCAGGCTGGAGGTATACTGGTTGGACCTGTGGTGGGGCAGGGAAGAGGCTTGTTCATTCTAGCACGTGCTTCTGTCCCTCATTATTCTTGATTCAGCCAGTGTTTATCAATTATATATGTTTTCTCCCTAGCTCCTTGGCTGGTGTTCTCTCACAGTCCCAGTGATGTGGCATGAGTCATGTTAGATTAAGTCTGTCTACCGGGTGTTGGGGGGACACTGTGAAAACCAAGGTTTCAGAGTAGTAGCCGTGTTCGTCTGTATTCACAAAAAGAAAAGGAGTACTTGTTGCACCTTAGAGACAAACAAATGTATTTGAGCATAAGCTTTTGTGAGCTACAGCTCACTTCATCAGATGCATTCAGCGGAAAATATAGTGGGGAGATTTATATACATAGAGAACATGAAACAATGGGTGTTACCATACACACTGTAACAAGAATGATCACTTAAGGTGAGATATTACCAGCAGGAAGGGGGGGGAGGACATTTTCTAGTGATAATCAAGGTGGGCCATTTCCAGCAGTTGACAAGAACGTCTGCGGAATGGTGGGGGGTAGAATAAACTATTTCCCCCCACCCCCCACTGTTCCTCAGATGTTCTTGTCAACTGCTGGAAATGGCTGATCTTGATTATCACTACAGAAGGTTTCCCCCTCCCCCTGCTCTCCTGCTGGTAATATCTCACCTTAAGTGATCACTCTCCTTACAGTGTGTATGGTAACACCCGTTGTTTCATGTTCTCTATGTATATAAATCTCCCCACTGTATTTTCTGCTGAATGCATCCAATGAAGTGAGCTGTAGCTCACGAAAGCTTATGCTCAAATAAATTGGTTAGTCTCTAAGATGCCACTAGTACTCCTTTTCTTTTTGTGAAAACCAAGAGAGAAGAAAAGCCGCTTCATGGAAATGTCCAAGTAGAATGCATTTAGAAGCTGGGATAATAGCTGTTACTTAAGGATGATGGATTATTTTATAATGTACTGGGGTGAAATTAATGCTACTAAAAGAGACTGACTATTCAAAATATTTTCTCTATTCACACTGTCATAAAAATATTGCCAGCTTATTGTTGTTATTATAATAGCTTATTGTTCTGTATCTTTATTCTCATACCCCCTTTCTTAGACTTGGATACAGATGAAAACAGAGACTTTCTGTTTAGGCAGCTTACAAAATAAATTTGTAGCCGAAATCCTTTCATCCCATGCAGAAACCTCTGCTGCTGCTGGGATTCAGAAGACAACAGCCACGCACTGTTGCCGATGCAGATGTGGCTGGAAGGGGTGCATTGAGGAGAGGGAGGGAGCAACTGGTAATTTTCTATATCTGTGATTTAAGAAAGATGGGCCTGGTGCTTAAGACAGCTCTGGCTGCAGCCACGCTGTTGGAAATGAAATTGCGTCCCTCCACTTCAGTTCTAGCCCCATAGTAACAATAATAATAAAAGTAGTAGTTAACACCTAAGTTCCCTCTAAGCTGCGCGTCTGCGCAGCAGCCTATTAAGGGCTGCTCAGGCACTTAGGGCTATGGCGGGGAGAGATGCCTCTTCCCCAATCCCAGACCTGCTGCAGCTGGGGGAGAGGCGCGCCCATGCCCCAACCCAGCCCTGGCTCGGACCCGCCATGGCAGGGAGAGATGTCCCGCCCACAGCCCCAACCCAACCCTGACCCAGACCTGCCATGGCTGGGGGAGAGGTACTCCTCCCCCGGCCCCAACCCAGCCCCGGAGCTGCCACAGCAGGAAGAGGCACCTCTTTCCCCAACCCCCCAGCCCAGGTGCTGCTGTGGGGAGAGAGAGCCATAGCCACAGGGCAGCCTGCACCCCAAACTCCTCATCCCCAGCCCCACCCCAGAGCCTACAAAGTTAGGTCAACATAAGCTGTGTTAGGTCGATTTAATAATGTATGTGTCTACGCTGCCGAATCCCTTCCACCGACCGAAGTGGCCTGTAAAGCCGACTTCTGTACTTCACCTCCGCGAGAGGTTTAGCTCTTGATTCGATGTGGGTCAACATGGGGATAGTGTAGACACTGTGTTGCGTAATTTGAATGAATTGGCCTCTAGGAGCTGTCCCACAGTGCTCTGCTGTGACTGTGCTGGAGAGCACTTTCAACTCCGCTGTATGTCAGCCAGGTGCACAGGAAACAGCCACTCCCCTGTTAAAGTCCCGGGAACTTTTGAATTTTCATTTCCTGTTTAAGCAGTGTGGAGAGCTCACCAGCACAGCTGATCATGGAAACTGAAGGCTTCAAAGGCGTTCCAGCATGGAGTACACAGGAGGTGGTGGATCTTATTGCTTTGTGGGGAAAACAATGTGTGCAGGCAGAGCTCTGATCCAGCAGAAGAAACACTGACATCTATGCCAAGATTGCTTGGGGCATGGGGGAGAAGGGTTACACCAGGGACACGCAGCAGTGCCGCATGAAAATGAAGGAGCTTCGGCAAGCGTACCAGAAGAAAAGGAAGATGAACAGTCATTCTGGTTCTGCCCCACAGACATACCGCATTTATGAAGAGCTGCATGCGATTCTCGGTGACGTTCCCGCCACTACCCCAAACGCTCCATGGATACCTGCCAGGAGCCCGTGAGCAACAATGAGGAGGACATTGTTGATGGTGTGGAGGAGGAGAATGTGAGGCAGGCAAGTGGAGGATCCATTCTCCCCAACAGCCAAGAACTGTTTTTAACCCTGGAGCCCATCCTTTCACAGAACCAGTTGGCGGTGGAGCATGGTGCCAGGGAAGGCATCTCTGGTGAGTGCACGTTTCCAATCAAACTGTAGGGGTTACGTGCTATTATGTTTAATCTGAACAAAAAAGTAAGCATAGTGGGTATCAGTGGCCACTCCAGCTACTCTCCGAAAAAGACTGTTTATGTGCATGGGGATGACCTGGGAATCCTCCATGGAGATCTCTAGGAAGCTTTCATAGAGGTACTCTGCAATCCTTTGCAGAAGGTTTCTGGGAAGGGCTGCCTTATTTCGCCCATCACAGTAGGACACTTTCCCACACCACTCCAGCATTAACTCTGCTGGCATCATTGCAGCACACAGCATTGCAGCAGAAGGACCAGGTCTGTTCCCAGATGCTTGCAGAATCTGCTCCCTTGCCGCCTCTGTTACCCTGAGGAGAGTGATATCACATAGGATCACCTAGGGGAAATGGGGGAAGTTTTCAATGCTAGCCCTTAAACCGCAAACAATTCAGCAAGTAATCTGCCCCCTGTTTGGTGAAATCTGGGTCACGCAACCACACTTCCCCAAATGTGCCATGGTTGTGGTTGGAGGGGGGGCGGCTTCCTGTTTGTCTCCCTCCCCCCGACCCAGTGCCACTTTTGTGAAAAACAAATTATTTGGGGGGCTTTACACTGATGCCTATCCTCAAGCACCATCCAGGTTGCTAGGGGAAAGGAGGCTTTTCTCAAGTTCCAACCTGTGATTCCAAGGATGACTTCACAAAAGCAGCAACACAAAACCTCTCACCCATGCCTTGTGGCCTTACTCATCATGGCAGAAGCAGCAAACCGACTCTTGCAATAGCCAGTGGTTGTGATTACGTTGTGGCTTGCAGTGAAGTGTATTGAGGAGTGGTTTTTTTATTAAAAAAAATCTACCTTGCACCAGAAACATATGCACTGTCAATGCTACCCTTGTGCTTTGCATTCCTTGCAGCTGAAACCTTGTCCGTCGGCACATCCTCTAGACTGGGACAGAGACTTTCCCAGATTAGAAGGTGGAAAAAGAAGACTTGGGAGGACATGTTCAATGAGTTAATGTTCGCCTCCAAGAGTGACAAGATGGAGCTCAGAGCATGGAGGACCTTGGACATGGACAGGAGAGCATGCAGGGAACACGAGCATGCCACGCAGGAAGAGACGCTGTGGATTATGAATGAGCAATCAGACATGTTGAGGCATCTGGTTGAGGTTCAAGAAAGGCAGCTGGATGCTAGAGTCCCTCTGCAACCTATGCTGAACCTGCTGCTATCATTGCCCAGTTCTACATCCTCCTCCCCTAAATGTCCTATGGGGGGGGGGGGGGGAGTTTGGTATCCCTTGCACTCAAATCCAGGGGAGGGTATAAGGACTAGAAGGTGCCCATTCCCACACCTTTGATTGTTATTGCAGTGCAACTGAAAGCAAGCTGTCCTTGTTTCTCCCCCCACAGTGTTATCAGCCCTCTTGCCCCAGGTTATGTTTTCTTTGCTGTCTCTGTGCGGTCCGTGTGCATAATAAAACTTAATGTACTGAGGAGAAAAGGCTCTTTATTCATTCAACACATCGTGGTTGGTGGGGGTGGAGTTTACAGGGGAGAAAATGCAATGGAGGGGACAGTTTGGTAAGGAACAACACAGATAAGTGTCACATTACTCTGGCTCATTGCTGAAACTGGTTTTCAAAGCCTCACAGAGACGCAGACCCCCTCAATGTGGTCTTTTTATTGCCCTTGTGTCTGCCTGCTCAAAATTGGCTTCCAGGCAATCTGTCTCAACCCCTGACCCTGCCAGAAACTTTTCTACCGTTGTTTCACCAATATTATGGAGCACACAGCAGGTAGCAATACCAGTGCACGGGGATGCATGGGATTCTTCCGTCTTAAGTGCAGGACTCTGCACTTGTCCTTGTGAACCTCATCAGATTTCTTTTGGCCCAATCCTCCAATTCGTCTAGGTCACTCTGGACCCTATCCCTACCCTCCAGCGTATCTACCTCTTCCCCAGCTTAGTGTCATCTATGAACTTGCTGAGGGTGCAATCCATCCCATCATCCAGATCATGAATGAAGATGTTGAACAAAACTGGCCCCAGGATCGATCCCTGGGGCACTCTGCTTGATACTGGCTGCCAACTAGACATTGAGCTGTTGATCACTACCCGTTGAGCCCGACGATTTAGCCAGCTTTCTGTCCACCTTATAGTCCATTCATCCAATCCATACTTCTTTAACTTGCTGGCAAGAATACTGTGGAAGATATATCACGTCCACCACTTTCCCCATATCTTCAGAGCCAGTTATCTCATCATAAAAGGCAATCATGTTGGTCAGGCATGACTTGCCCTTGATGAATCCATGTTGACTGTTCCTGATCACGTTCCTCTCCTCCATGTGCTTCAAAATGGATTCCTTGAAGACCTGTTCCATGATTTTTCCAGGGACTGAGGGGTGGCTGACAGATCTGTAATTCCCCAGATTCTCCTTCTTCCCTTTTTTAAAGATGGGCACTATATTTACTGTGACAAAGTTCCTCCTCTGCCTTGGTGGGTCCTGTGCTTATTGGCGGATTTGCTTGCCTCAGAGATTCACGGCAGCCCTCAGTTTGGCCACTTTTGCTCGTGGCTCAAACCTGCTATTCACTCAGCTAACCTCATCGCTGGCTAGCATGGAGAAAAGCAAGGAGAACAATCCCTACAGTCTCTGCTGGCCCACCTAATGGGTTGGGGGGACAGGCCAGGGATCTTCCCCTCTGGTGGGACCCACAGTCCAGGTCAACTCCTCCTGTATCCAACAGGGAGATGGGGGGGAACCTGGGCCCTCTCTCTACTCCGGGTTCCAGCCCAGGGCCCTGTGGATCACAGCTGTCTATAGTGCTTCGTGTAACACCTGTGTGACAGCTACAGCTCCCTGGGCTACTTCCCCATGGCCTCCTCCCAACACCCACCTCACCATAGGATCTTCTTCCTGATGCTAAATAGCGTTTGTACTCCTCAGTTCTCCAGCAGCATGCCCTCTCAGCTCCTTGTGCACCCCTAACTGACTGAAGTGAGGTCCTTTTTAAACGAGGTGCCCTGATTAGCCTGCCTTAATTGATTCTAGCAGCTTCTTAATTTGCTCCAGGTGTCCTAATTAGCCTGTCTGCCTTAACTGGTTCCAGCAAAGTCCTGATTGTTCTGGAATTGCGCCTGTTACCTTACCCAGGGAAAAGGGGCCTGTTTAACCTGGGGTTAATATATCTGCCTTCTATTACTCTCCTGTAGCCATCTGGCCCGACCCTGTCACATTGCCTTGTCTCAGTCATCCGGGACCACCTCCAATCACCATGAGTTTTCAAAGATAATGGCCAATGACTCTGCAATCACATCAGCCAACTCCCTCAGCATCCTTGGATGCATTGCATCCAGCCCCATGGACTTGTGCAAATCCAGCTTTTCTAAATAGTCCATAACCTATTCTTTCACCGCTGAGGGCTGCTCACCTCCTCCCCATGCTATGCTGCCCAGTGCAGCAGTCTGGGAGCTGACCTTGTCTGTGAAGACCAAGGCAAAAAAAGCATTGAGTACTTCAGCCTTTTCCACATCATCTGTCACTAGGTTGCCTCCCCCATTCAGTAAGGGTCCCACACTTTCCCTGACTACCTTCTTGTTGTTAACATACTTGTAGAAACCCTTCTTGTTACCCTTCACATCCCTTGCTAGCTGCAACTCCAATTGTGCTTTGGCCTTCCTGACAACCTCCTGCATGCTCGAGCAATATTTTTATACTCCTCCTTAGTCATCTGTCCAAGTTTCCACTTCTTGTAAGCTTCCTTTTTGTGATTAAGCTCACCGAAGATTTCCCTGTTAAGCCAAGCTGGTCACCTGCCATATTTGCTATTCTTTCTGCACTTTGGGATGGTTTGTTCCTGCGCACTCAGTAAGGCTTCTTTAAAATACAGCCAGCAATCCTGGACTCCTTTCCCCCTCATCTTAGCCTCCCAAGCGATCCTGCCCATAAGTTCCCTGTGGGAGTCAAAATCTGCTTTTCTGAAGTCCAGGGTCTGTATTTTGCTGCTCTCCTTTCTTCCTTTTGTGGGGATCCTGAACTCAACCATCTCATCATCACTGCTGCCAAGGTTGCCACCCACTTCTACTTCCCGTACCAATTCTTCCCCCTTTATAAGCAGCAGATCAAGAGGAGAACGACTCCTGGTTAGTTCCTCCAGCACTTGCACCAGGAAGTTGTCCTCAACACTCTCAAAAACTTCCTGGATTGTCTGTGCACTGCTGTTATTGCTCTCCCAGCAGATGTCAGGGTGATCGAAGCCCCCATTAGAACCAGGGCCTGTGATCTGGTAACTTCTGTTAGTTGTCCGAAGAAAGCCTCGTCTACCTCATCCTCCTGGTCTGGTGGTCTATAGCAGAGGCCCACCATGACATCGCCCTTGTTGCTTTGGCCTCTAAACTTAACTCATGCACTGCTACAGGCTGGGGAACGACTGGCTAAGCAGCAGTTCTGCAGAAAAGGACCTGGGGATTACAGTGGACGAGAAGGTGGATATCAGTCAACAGTGTGCCCTTGTTGCCAAAAGGCTAATGGCATATTGGGCTGCATTAGTAGGAGCATTGCCAGTAGATTGAAGGAAGTGATTATTCCCCTCTATTCGGCACTGGTGAGGCCGCATCTGGAGTATTGCATCCAGTTTTGGGCCCCCCACTACAGAAAGGATGTGGACAAATTGGAGAGAGTCCAGTGGAGGGCAATGAAAATGATTAGGGGGCTGGGGCACATGACTTACAAGGAGAGGCTGAGGGAACTGGGCTTATTTAGTCTGCCGAAGAGAAGAGTGAGGGCTGTTCTCAGTGGTGGCGGATAATGGAACAAGGAGCAATTGTCTCAAGTTGCAGTGTGTGATGTGTAGGTTGGATATTAGGAAAAACTATTTCACTAGGAGGGTGGTGGAGCAGTGGAATGGGTTACTTAGGGAGGTGTGGTGGAATCTCCATCCTTAGAGGTTTTTAAGACCCTGCTTGACAAAGCCTTGGCTGGGATGATTTAGTTGGTGTTGGTCCTGCTTTGAGCAGAGGGTTGGACTGGATGACCTCCTGAGGTCTCTTCCAACCCTGCTTTTCTATGATTCTGTAATGGGGATATTGCTTTCACTGAGCTATAAGTTAGCAAACAATGCCAGCTTGTTTTGTTTTAAATATCCAAAGGCACATTCCCATGACCATTCTGCACTTGCTCAGCCTATAGCTGAACCGCTGTTCAGGCTGCCTGTGTACGGCTTCATGAGCCAAGGGAGCAAGGAGTAGGCTCGGTCTCCCAGTATCATTACTGGCATTTGAACATCACCAACGGTTATTTTGCAGTCTGGAAAGAAAGTTCCTGCTTGCAGCTTTCTGAACAGAGGTGTTCCTAAAGATGTGCGCATCATGCACCTTTCCCGACCATCTTACGTTGATGTCGGTGAAACGGCCCCTGTGATCCACCAGCACTTGCAAAACCATTGAGATGTATCCCTTTCAGTTTATGCACTCTTTGGCAAAGTGGTCTGGTGCCAAGATAGGGATATGCGTTCCATCTATAGCCCCACCGCAGCTAGGGAACCCCATCGTGGCAAAACCATCCTTTATGTCCTGCACGTTGCCCAGAGTCACCACCCTTCTTAGCAGAAGTCTGTTAATGGCCCTGCAAACTTGGATCACAACAGATCCCATGGTAGATTTACCCACTCCAAATTGATACCCCACTGACCGATAGCAGTCTGGCGTTGCAAGCTTCCATAGAACTATCACCACTCACTTCTCCAATGTCAGAGCAGCTCTCATTCTGGTATTGCTGCGCTTCAGAGCTGGGGAAAACTCTTCACACAGTTCCTGGAAAGTGGCCTTACACATTCGAAAGTTCTGCAGCCACTGCTCATCATCCCATAGCTGCAAAATGATGTGGTCCCACCAGTCAATGCTCATTTCCCAGGTCCAGAAAGGGTGCTCAATTGTGTCAAGGTGATGTGTGACTGTTGCCAGCAACTGCAAATTGCTCCGCTCTATGTCTTCCAGCAGGGCTGCTTGTTTGGCATCACATTGTTCTGTGCAGCGGCTCCTGTATCAGCTGTGTAAATACTGCAGAATAAGGCACGAGGTGTTTGTAATGTTCTCACAACAACAGTGTACAGCTGAGTGGGGTTCATACTTATCGTGCTATGGCGTCGGTGTGGGTAACCCAGGCTTATGAAAAAAGGCGCGAAAAAGACTTGGTTTGTTTGCTGTTGATTTCAGGAAGGGAGGGAGGTAAGTGCATCATGGGAGGCTAATGCCATGTTCCCATAACTGTCCACGCCAATGTTTTCATCTCATAAGGCATTGCAAGCCCAATCCAACGTTCCACTCGGCTCCATGCACTGTGGGATAGCTACCCACACTGCGGCGCTCCGTGTATCGATGCAAGCCCTGCTAGTGAGGATGCACTCCGCCGGCACAATGAGCATAGTGTGGACATGCAAAATTGACTTGCTTAAATTGGAGGCTCAGTGTCAACTGACATGAAGTCGACTTAACTTTGTAGTGTAGACATGGCTCTACTGTGCTTTTCACCTGCAGTTCTCAGGTGCTTTACAAAAGAAAGGTTTCAGAGTAGCAGCCATGTTAGTCTGTATCTGCAAAAAGAAAAAGAGGACTTGTGGCATCTTAGAGACTAATAAATTTATTTGAGCATAAGCTTTTGTGCATGCATCCGATGAAGTGAGCTGTAGCTCACGAAAGCTTATGCTCAAATAAATTTGTTAGTCTCTAAAGTGCCACAAGTACTCCTGTTCTTTTTACAAAAGAAAGTAAGTGTCATTATCTCCAGTTTTACAGGTGGGGAAACTGGTAGAGGGAGGTGAAGTGCCTTGCCCAGGCTCACCTAGCGGGTCAGTCGCAAAGCTGGGAAGAGAGCCTAGGTCTTTTTGACTCCCAGCGTAATGCCCTTTCCACTAGACCATGCTGCCTTCTAAATATAGTACATGTCTGACCGCTTCCTTGAAAACTTCATTCTTAGGCCTGGGCTACACTGGCAGGTGGTTCGAACAAAGATACGCAACTTCAGCTACACTATTCGCATAGCTAAAGTCGAAGTATCTTAGTTCGACTTACCTGGCTATCCTCATGATGGCAAGTCCACCGCGGCAGCTCCCCCGTCAACTCCGCTTACTCCTCCTGCCAAGGTGGAGTACAGGCGTCGATTCGGCTATCCATTTATCGTGTCTAGATGAGACGCGATAAATCGATCCCTGATAGATCGATCACTACCTGCTGATCTGGTGGGTAGTGAAGATGTACCGTTAGTCTCCAGCCTAAGGAAAACTTGCCAAATGCAGATAAAAAGAGACACGCTCCTACCTGTTAGAGGGCTTTCCCTTACCTCCACCCCTGCTTCTTGTCACACAGACAGAAAGCAGAAAACCAGAAGTCTGAAGTGCAGGCAATGTGATGTTTATTGGGATTAGTTCTAAGCAAGCATATCCATAGCTCTACATACTGGCAGAGTCTGTTTCCCAGTGTTCGGTTCCCAGCTCTGATGCCACAGAGCATTTACCCCATGTCCCCCTTCTCAGCTCTGACACCGCAGAGCCTTGCCTGTGTCCCCATTCCTATTTCCCACCTCTTTCTTCTTAGCAGGCCCAAATATACCTGCAGTGCATGCCCCTGTCCCACTCCTTACAATTTATGGTCATGTTCTGTTTTGGAGGGTTGTGAGTCTAGGGTCTTCGTTCCCACCTCTTTTGTATCCCATGGGAGGAGTAAGGAGTGAGGTTGTGTTCTGGCCAAGGCCTTTCTTTGGCTTTTAGTGTTTCTTATGCCTGCTCACCGTCCCCCATCCTCCCTTGCCCCTCCCAGCTGGTTACTTGACCTTGCCTTGAGATAGGAGTTGAGGCAGTCTTCAAGTTTGCACTCATATATTATACTCCCACCATGCCCACTAACACTTTAACTGGATCCCTTATCTTTTCTCATTGTACTAAAAGCCCCATCAGATTGGGGGAAATGCAACATACAGGGTCTTTGTTCATTGTTCTTCACACATATTAGTAAGGATCCCTTTGTTCACATATATTAGTGTAAGATATAAGAGTATCAAAAAGTCAAACCCAAAGTTCTATCTCTGGCTGGCAAACAAGCCTATTTACTTACACCGCCCAACATGCATGAGCAACAGATTTGCTATGAGAAACTTGCACCAAATGGTTCTGCTGAGAGTTATCTTGTAGAGGGAAGAAGAATGTTGTAGGGATGCCAGAGAGAGGAAATAATGATGCTTCAGCTGAGGCAAAAGGGTTTTTATTTACACAGCTGAGCTCCATTTGGTATTATTAATAAAGAACATTCATTTCTTTGGCTAGAATCCTACCCCCTCTGAGTTTAGCTAGGGTACGATTAGTCCTCTTTCTGGCATGGCACATCAAATCGCATAAGCCACTTAGCTGTTCGGACTTCCGGTATATCTAGCTTACCCTGACTGTTGTAAGGATGATACTTGCTTTTCTTTATAAATCGTTTCCAGGTCTTTAGATGAAAAACTGTACATAAGAGTGAAGTGTTACTGTTGTACTCATGCTGTATATTGATTAATAGCACTTTAGTTTTTCATATGTATTTATTCCTGCTGCATGGATACTAATAAAAAGTGATTATAAAGTAATCATTAATATAAAGTGAATTAAATAGACCCCACTATCCTTTTGTCACCTTACTCCACCTATTTAGCAGTGTCTTCTGTGTGTGATATTCACAACAGTTTTTCATTCCCTATTCTTGGACATTGCAGACTGCACTTTGGTGCAGTCCTATATCAGACTCATTCTTAAACTCCAGAGTACCCAGGACTCGGAGTGACCTTGTTACCCCCTGCCTCCAGCGAGAGGGGAATCTTTCTTGTAGTAGCTTCAGCAATCCTCTGAGCTGTGCCAGCCCTAATTTTCCTTGCAGGTTAACAATAGGTGCATCCCAATCCCCAAGTCCCTTTGAATGTTCCCCTGACACTGGGTACTCACAAATTCCAGATCCAGTGTACCTCAGTTTACCAGTTTTACCTTAAACCCCTGCTGCTGTACACCATACAGGACTTGTGAGCACTTATCATGAACAGAAGTAGGTTTATTTAATGAAGAATAAAGCTTCAATTAGAAACAAGAGAGTGTGGTGGAAATAAATGATTGCACTACAGAACAAAATCCAAACATTCATGAAAGCGCCCCCACTCCACAAGGGGTTTCCTCAGTGAATGGCTACAGAATACTTCTCCCTCCTCTCTGTTATACTGAGAGCAGCCTTTTGTTTTGTGATGGGCTTCCTCAGGTGTAACCTGGAACTGGAGTATCACTGAGCCCTTGGGCATACCAGTCTGGTTGGTCCTGCGCCCCTTCAATACAGCCAGCTCTCCTGGACTCTTCCCCCCACCATATTAGCCTCCCAGGGGATCCTTCCCATCAGTTCCCTAAGGGTGTCAAAGTCTGCTTTTCTTAAGTCCAGAGTCTGTATTTTGATACTCTCCTTTCTTCCTTTTGTGAGGATCCTGAACTCAACCAGCTCACGGTCACTGCTGCCCAGGCTGCCACCCAATTCTACTTCCCCTATCAATTCTTCCCCCTTTTTTAAGCACCCCACTTATTGAAAGAGTGACCTCATCCCTTTCCTTAGTCAAAAACCTCTCAGGTTGAATATCACATGCCACCCAGAGTAAGTTTATTTCCCAATCCGCCCCTCCCTCAATGTGGAGAGGACAGTGCACCAGCCCTTGTACCTGAGCAGATTTCCCTTTTGCACAACACCACACTGTTTTAGGTAAAAAATATAAAACGGATTTATTAACTACAGAAAGATAAATTTAAAGTGATTAATAAGTGTACAGATCAAAGTTAGTTACCTAAGAAATAAACAAAATCGCAATCTAAGTTCTATACACTGGACAGGATTTGAATCAAGCAGTGTCTCACCCTGATGGTACAAATAGTCCGCCAGTCTTCCATACACAGACTAGAAATCCCTCCAGCCTGGGACCACATCCCTGGTTCCATCTTTGTTCTTAAGGTGTTTCCAGGTGTTGAATTGTGGGGGGAATGAGGCCATGTGGTGATGTCACTTCCGCCTTTTATAACAACTTCCGTGTGGAGGGAACTTCATTATTCCAAGCAAAGTCCCCAGCACAGTTTGTGGAAAAGTACAGGCACGAGATGGAGTCCAGTATTACATGATCTAGTCAGATGCCCTTGCATGCTTTGATGAGTCATAGCAGCCATTATTCATATACTGGCTGAAGTGCCCACAGGAAAGCCCATCATATGAGGATAAGCTTCTTCTGTGGCCTATTGAGTTTCTTAATGGGCCATTCCTTGAATGGTTCATCCACAATGTGCTGGCTAGACTAGATGTAAACTACCTTGTGGATGTCACTCAAGGAGCAAACACATTTAAATACTGGTACATAGTCAATATTCATAACTTCAGATGCAATGACAGCACATACAATCCAACTGGACATTAACGTTTAACAGATCAAGACTTTCAGAATGATACCTTAAAAGGCATACTTTGCACAAAGCATATAATATCACCAGGGTAAATATTAGGGGGTGCCTTGGAGTTGCTTTTGGGTTACAGAATGTCACATGTTTCTGTTCACAGGCAGGGCAAACCTCTGTTTTGTCTTGACGTTTCTTTTTTTACTTTTAAGTGGTGTTGATTGTCATTGCCTCAGATGGTTTCCCATTCAAATGGTTAGTATTGCGCAAGCTAAACAATTGAGCCTTGCATTGTATCACCAGCTAAACAGGGCAGGGGAACAACTGCACCCTGCCCAAGTGGGCCATCGCCAAGACACATGGTCTCCTGGTAACTAATTTCTACCCTAAGTCCATAAAGCATACTTTCAGGATAAATACATTATTCCGTAAATGTTACCCGTATATACATTTCACAGTCATGGATGTTTACAGGTTACAAGCTTTGAGTAGATACCTTATATGTTACTCTTTATGGATAAAAGTCTTATAAGACACATTTGGTGTAGTGAGTTTGTCAGGTCTGAGGTGAGAGATGTTTGCAAAGAACAGAACCCTTTGCCAAGGGGTCTCTGTGTCATGATATTGTGTCTGCGATGCTCCCTCTCAGCTTTTTCCCTGGTACTTGTTTCCCATTCTTGATGTGAATCCATACTGACTCTCCTCAAAGCATTCAGAACCTTCCAAATATATTCTTCTCTTTTGTCCCTGGTCCAGTGTTTCCAGTCTCTCCTCTTATTCTTTTTTCCTGTCTGAAGTCATATTTTCAGCTTTAATATGCCACATTAATTTCTTCAGTAAATATACAACTCTGTAGTTGCAAAAAAAAGGTGTTAAACATCTCTGCAAAAGGTCCCTTGTTCTTTAACATCTCCATAAAGTTTTGTGATGGATTCAGTTGGCTCTGGATTGATGTCAGACTGTAACTACTTTCTGGATCACCTGTTCTCACAATCCTTATTTCCTTCAACATTTCTTCCTCTTCTCCTGGAAAATATGTTTGGTTTCTAGCACTGGCCCCTTCCCTTTCACCATCCTATTTTAGAACACTGGGAAGACAAGTGTCCATATCACTTTCCATCTGTGTCTCCTCTGACAATCGTCTGTCTCATAGGAACACGCAAAATTGCACCGTTTCAACTAAAGGTGTGATTTTAAACCAATCTAATTAATTGGTGCACAAGACCACATGCATGCTCTCTTTCAAACCATGCTTATTTCAGTTTAGATTAAGTTAGTTAGGGACAGGTTTTAAGCTAAATTGAAATAAGCCACTCTTAAACCAAAATAATATTGTCCACTCCTGGTTTGCGCAGGTTTAACTAAAATTTTAAAATCACATCGTTAGTTAAACCTGTGTGTGTAGACAAGCTCTTTGAGTATATATATGTCTTCACTGCAGCGTGTACTTGGGATTGAGCACCTGGGTTGACCTGGCTTGGAGGTGAGCAGCCACACTGCAAAGCTATACTTGAGTGTGTCCATACTGATGGTACGTTCACTCATGTGAGGTGCTAGGATTTCCGGGGACATATCCCATGGTTCTTAGCGCTTTAGTAAGATGAGCACTCTGTGATTCTTTCCCAGTGAATTGTGAGAGAATTTACCTGTCTTGGGTATACGAGAGAGTTGTGGGAAGGGATTACTAAACCGAGTGTAAAACATGACCACATTTGTGTGAGGCTTTTGTGTGTGGACAGGAGCCAGCTTAGTGACAATATCTGAGTAAAAGACCAAGTTAACTCTGTAGTGATACTAAACCCTGAGACTTCATTATGTCATTCAGTGGCCACTTAATACTTGTGTATTAGAGTGGGCATTTTTATCCTAATTTATGTAGAAGACAACTTTCTGATCCAAAAAGATTCCAAACAGAGGGGAAATTGTCTAGTGTCCACTTCTCATAAGTAAGGACTGGGGATGAGTCGCTAGAGAATGGGAGAATAATAAAGAAGTTTTGAAATAGGGACATGAGCTACTTGAATCCAGCATAGTGAGGAAAGAGTTTGCTAATGCAGCCGTAAAAGGGTATTTAGTCCTTGTGTAGACTAGGAGAATTTTTTCCTGTTTCTCATTACCAATGCTACTTATGGAATCAGCTTTAGTTTACATGGGGGTATGATGAGGTAGATGAGGCCCAAAGGCTCCCTGCTTGGAGGCCTCAGGGGCCTGCCACAGCCATCCCAGGAGAGGAGCAGTGGAGAGATCCTCCAAGCAGGCTAGAGTGGCTGCAGGGAGCAGCCAATGGGGGTCCAGCGGGCTCATATAAAAGGAGCTGCAGGGCCAGAGTAAGTGCAGTCTGCTTGCAGGGACCAGGGGAGCAAGAGGTGCTTCTGGCTGGCTACAGGAGCTGAAAGAGCCTGGATAGATCAGTCTACTAGCAGAGACTTGGGGACCAAGAGGTGCTTCTGGCTGGCTGCAAGGGCTAAGGCAGGAAGTTGCTGGCAGGGACCAGGGAAGTGAGGGAATAGCTTCTGGCTGGCTGCCAGGACTCACTTAAGAGTTGGGAAGAGGCCCAGGGAAATACAGTTAGTTAAAGGGATGTGGCACATGGCTGCTACTTACCTTCACATGTAAGCTGGCCAACTAGTGTACAGAGATAGGCCCTGTTGGTCAGTCTGAGGACCAGAGCCAGGGGAGGGGTACAGGACATTACTGAGGGCTTTGAGGTAGGCCATGTTGGACAGTGTACTCCGTAAAGGGAACAGTGTAGACAGCTTGGCCAGAGGACTGAGTCGCTGAAGATCCAATGAGAGATCCATCTGCTGGAAGGGGGAGTTCATGAGAGGTGAGTGCCGCCCTGCTGAAAAGAACTGTGAGATTGCAGGCATTGTCGGCCAGAGAAGGGGGGTGCTTGTGAGAGGCAGGTGCTGACCCTGTTATGGGGCACAGGGGTTTTTACTACTGTGTCATCTAGTGTTTAAAGAAGCTGAGTGGAAGGATGATTTTGTGGTTAAATCAGTGGAATGGGAATCCAAAAATTTAGATGAAATTTAGATAATGCTGCAGACTTCCTGGGTGAACTTGGGCAAGTTATTTATTCTCTGGATGCCTCATTCCTGTTTTGTAAAATGGGGATAATATTTCCTTTTTCACACTTGTCTGTTTTCTGTAATTAGATTGCAAGCTATTTGGGACAGGGACTGTCTCTTACTGTGTCTGTATAGAGTGCCTAGCATATTGAGATCCTGATCTTGACTGGAGCCTCTTGGCACCACTGACAGTGCTGCTGTCACAAAAGTGCTGTAATGACTCCTTCTGCTGTAAAATCAATCACACTCTACGCCTTCTTGTTCATCCCCATTGGCTTTTTGGTCCTGATGTATTTATTGCTCAGTGGCTTGCAGAACTCATATATAGACATGCAAATGCATCTGTGAATAATTTCCATCTTTTGAACCACCACTTTAGTTCTTTGACCTCACCATTCTTTGCGTGTTCTTGTGAGATTGAGCATCTTTCTATTGTGCTTGAGTCCTAACTTGCAGTTATGGTAAAAATTTTTTTTAAAACCCCCACAAAAAATAGAATAGGAAAATAAGAACGGGACCACAGGTCCAGCTCAGCAGCCTGTCTCTGACAGTGGCCAGTGATCAGATGTTTTGGAGGTAAAAGGTACAATCTCCATAATGGATAATTATGTAAATATGGATGGGACTTTCAAAAGCTCCTAAATGACTTAAGGGTACACATCCCACTGAAAGTCAATGGGGAAACATCTTCCTAATCCAAGACAACCAATTGTCTTGTTTATATTCTGGAGCATAAAGTCTGTTATTCTAATAAGTGTTCATCCTAATTATTGTAACTGTGGAGGATATTTGTCTTATTCAGATAAAAATCTAATCCTTGTTTTGAGTTCTAAAATATTTGCCTTAATATTTTATGGCAGTGAATTCCATAAGCTATGCATAATTTCCCCTGATTCCTTTCTTCTGCTTTAAATGTGTTGACTTTTAATTTCATTGGGTGTCCTGTTATTAGCGAGAATAAATAAGAACATTCAATTTACTTTCTCCATACTTTTCATTATTTTATCTATCTTTATTAATCTCCTCTTCTCTAAATGAGTCCTAATCCCTGTAATTTCTCTTCCCATGCAAGTGTTTCCATTCTTCTAATAATTTTCGTTGTTCTTTATCACTTTTCTTTTTTTTGCTACATACTGTTTCAATGGGGTGACCAAAACTGAACACACAATTTGAGATGAGGGCGTAGTATTAATTGATGTAATTTCAGTATTAGTCTTTTCCCTTCCTGATGTCTTGTTTGCTTTTCAACTACTGCTGAAATAATTAAGTAAATGATTTCAATAAGCTGTTTGCAGTGACACTTATACAGCATGAGTATTTCTGGACTGCTTACAATTAATTTAGAACACATCACTAGTTCAGGCTCTTCCCTCCAATGCTATTTCCTTGCTATTGTCAATATTCATCTGCCACCAAGCTGCCCAGTTGCCTTGCTTTGTTAGGACCCCCTAAAATTCCTCACAATCTTCTCTAGTCTTGACTGACTTAACTAATAATTTTGTCATCCAAAATGTTGTTCCTTCCTGATTCATTCCCTCTTCCACATAATTAGTAACTATATTAAAAAAGACCGACAGGTTCTCTGTCATGTACCCGAATGGCTCTTCAGAGTGGAAGCTTTGGGTGTGACAAGCTTATCCATTATGATCCTGGTTTTGCATAAAGCTAAAGAATGGGTCACAAAGCCTCAACAGGTGCTCAGTGGTAAACACGCGGGTGACTCTCAGTAATACTGAACAGAATTGTACAGAATTTTATGGAGGCATTGTCTTGTGGTTTTGGTTTTAGGTTTATTAAAGATCTGGATTTTTAATGACATTTGTAAGTGATGCAAAATTGAGAGAGTGAGTGGTTTGTGAAGCAAACACCAGTGAGGCCAGAGAAATAACACACAAGAAACTGGAGAGATTAGAAATGTGGATAGGAAATATCAAAATGAAATACTTCTTTAAACAGACACTAGTACATTGAAGCAAAATAATCTGAAATGCTGATATTTAATGGGAGAGAGACACTTGGTAAGCAGTAATGCTGAAAGAGATCTCGAAGTGAGAACAGGCAGCAAATCCATGAGCTTGCAAGTGCAGTATGGCAGCAAAAAACAAGCCAATATGACTTTGGGGTGCATTTGTTCTGGAAAAGTGAGGTAATATCCCTCACTTGGTAAGTCTGAGACTTGGGCTATGTCTACACAGTGCATCTTACAATGGTGTGGCTGTGCTGCTGCAGCCGTGCCGTTGTAAGGTGCACTTGTGGCTGCTCTTTATCTCCGGGAGAGAGCTCTCCTCGTGACAAAATAAAACCGCCCCCAACGAGGGGCGGTAGCTTTGTCGCTGGGAGCATGGCTCCCACTGGCGAAGCGCTGTCCACACTGGTGCTTTTTGTTGCTAAAACTTTTGTCGTTCAGCGGGGTGTTTTTTCACACCCCTGAGTGACAAAAGTGCCAGTGTGGACATAGCCTTAGCTTGCAGTAGGGTGGAGGACCAAGTACTTCATTACTAGACAGATGTAAACAAATTTGAGGGAGTTGAGAGAAGAGTGACAAATGATTAAAGATGGAAGGGACTGATGCAAGCAAAGAACCCATTATAAATACGGGTAGATTGGCTAAGTCAGAGGTCTCAAACGCAAATGCCCAGGGTGCAGGGTGTGGCAGGGGGCTCAGGGCAGGGAGTTGGGGTGCGGAGTGCAGGAGGGGTTCGGGGACAATGTGGGCTCAGGGGTGGCAGCGGCGCGCACCGGGGCCAGGGCAGGCTCCCTGCCTCCCCTGGCCCTGGCCCCTGCACCACTTCGCTCTGGGAAGCAGCTGGAACCATGTCCCTGCGGCCTGGGGGAGGGCGCGAGAGCACAGGGCTCCATGCACTGACTTGCAGCTCCTCCAGGTACCTCCCCTGAAGCTCCCATTGGCCGCGGTTCCCTGTTCCCGGGGCAACTCATGGAGCCCTTTGCCTCTCCCCCGCCCCCTCCCCAGGCCACAGGGACATTGTGCCAGCCGCTTCAGGGAGTGGCACAGGGCTTGCGGGGCCACGGGGGGCAATCCCGGAGGCCGGATCCGGCCTGCAGGCTATAGTTTGCCCACCCCTGGCCTAGAGGTAGGCCGGAGTGGGGCGGGGGGCTGCTTGTTTGAGACCCCCTGGGCTAAGTGATAACTAAAAGCATGTAGTGGAGAAAAGTGATGATAATCTACAAATATTTGAGGGGAGTACTCTTGAAAGATGGAAATGAATTAATTTAGCTTTGTAGAAAGAGGCATAACCAGGAGCAGTGGAATGAGATCCTGAAAATTATTAAATTTCAGGTAGAGTTGGAAGAAGAAATTTAAAACTAGACTGGACAAAGCACTCAAGATGTGGATCCTAAAGCCAAAGACCCAGCATTTGCGTGGGGATAAATCAGATGATTTAATAGGTCTCTTTCATCTCTTAATTTCTATGCTTCTGAGATACATCAAGACATGCTGATCTCCCTTTTTAACTATTTCTTTCTGCCTCTCACCCCTTCCCTCTCTAGTGAATCTACATTATTGCTTATCCATCATGATGTTTGGGTCCAGGGAGATAATGGAAATAGAAGGGAAGGGGAAAATGTTCAAATACTAACCAATGTTCCCTCTAATTTTTTTTCATCCATGTGCGGAATAAATTTTGTTATGTGCACCAAGGTATGTGCGAATGCGCGCCACCAGTAGAAACAAAAAACCTAGATATAATATTTTTAAAAAGTTACCATAGGGATAATTACTCCAGCCAGGACAGGTTAGGCCTTTTAGAACTCACTACTCAACGAATTAAATTTAAGTGTAAGAGAAATAAAAATTATGAAATGCATTGACCAGTCAAAACACTAAAATAAAACACTTTGAAAGAATAAAATTACAGAGAAATATATGTGTATTGCAGGAAGTACCAAGAAGTAACAACAACAATAATACAAGAATGTGTTGGGAGGTGAGTGTGAAAGAGACAGTGTGTGTGTGCGACACAGCATGTGTGTGTGCGTGCGTGTGTGCGACACAGCATGTGTGTGTGCGTGCGTGTGTGCGACACAGCATGTGTGTGTGCGTGCGTGTGTGCGACACAGAACATGTGTATGAGACACAGAGACAGTGTGTCCTGGATGCTGGGGAAGTTTCTGAGACATTGTCTCTTTAAGGCACTCACTGAACGCTCTCCTGCTTTGTCCCGAGCCCTGTCTCCCCTCCCCTGCTCTGCGGAGATTGGGTACATGGGCAGCGGGAAGGGGGAGAGAGAGAAAGACTGGGTGAGCTGGCTGCTGGGGAAGTCTCAGCGATTGTGCGCTGTCTCTTTAAGAAAGGCAATTACTGCCCAGAGGCTCGAGTCTTTCAGACCTCAGACTGCAGCAGCTCCGAGTGCTGAACCAGGCTGTCCCCTCTCCCCTGCTCTGTATAGATGAGGTACAAGGGCAGGGGGAGGGGGACACCCTGACATCAGAACCCCCCTACCCCCACGCTGCACAGCGAGCAGGAGGGTCCTGGGAGCAGCTGCAGGAGCAACGTGGCTGCAAAGCAGCAGGTGGGAGGGGCACCTGAACACACACTGCTGGATGTGTGGGCTCTGCTAATCAACTGCACGACACTTGAACCTCTCCTGGTCGGCTGCCCAACCGCGCAGCTTAGAGGAAACATAGATCCTAACCTGAGATTAGGTTTGGCAAACCAGTTAATTGACTGGGCAAATAATGTCAATTGACTGCCCATTATTTGACTGCGGTGAAATATTATCAGGTATTCCAGCAAGATTGCCCTGAGGTAGGCCACGGCCATTCTTTCATTTTTGAGACCTTAATTTTATTGTGTTATACATTTTTCTGAGTCAAAGTAACTCAGCTAAACACCTTGGTTTTGTAATTAAGCATATGTAGCTGTCTAAAGCTAAGCTTGTTAGAAATCAGAAGGTCTTATTCTTTTTTTTGTTACTCTTGTTACTGTTCTAGTAAATCTGTGCTTTAAAATATTTCACCATTTATGATATTTTTTGACAATATTTGACTGATCAGCTGACCAATTACTTTTGGATTGGTCAAACGCCGAGCCCTTTTGAAAGATTTGATAGGAAAATAAAAAGCTTGTTAAATTACATTAACTTTGTAAATAGGTATACGGGGTGGGAGAGGGAAAGTGAATAGATTTCTGGGCTGACTTCCCTGAGCATTGTCTTTTTAATCTTCTAATATAACTGACTGGTGCTACACACAGGCTCTTGCTCATGTTTGTGAAAGTGGCCTGGTGCCAGGAAGCCATTTAATCCAGTAACCTCTGGTTCACTGTTTCTCTTTTTGGAGCTGTGTATTGTGGAAATGCTGTGAAGGGAGGTCCCATGCTGTGGGCTGCCATATGTGTTAGACTTGTTTTGAGGCTATGTCTACACTAGAGCGCTTACAGCAGCACAGCTGTACCGATCCAGCTGTGCTGCTGTGAGATCTCTCGTGTAGATGCTCTATGCTGACAGAAGAGAGCTCTTCCATTGACCTAATTAAACCACCCCAATGAGCGGTGGGAGAAGCTCGGCCACTGACATAGCACTGTGCACACTACCACGTATGCTGGCGAAACATATGTCACTTGAGGTGTATATTTTTTTCATACCTCTGAGTGATGTAAGTTTTGCCCACATAAGTGGTAGTGTTGACATGGTCCGACTGTGGAAACCTGCAAGTGATTAGACCACTGTTTCTCAAATGTGGTCACGTGCGGCCACCAGGGCCTTTTCTTGCAGCCACAGCCATCTGGACTGTGATGGGGGTAACGCAAAGCAGTGGCCGCTCTCGCAAGGCTGCCAGCAGCGGTTGGGCCCTGCCTCCCTCCAGAGACTCAAACACTGAAAGTGCAGGCAACTGGTGAATTCCCCACTTTCCTGGGGTAAGGGGAGGCAGGCTTCGACCATGGGGCTTTGGGCTCCATCCACGTGGCGGCAGGCTCTGGTTCCAGGTTCTGGCCCCAGGCTCACCACCCCTGCCATCGTCCCTGGGCCCCGCTGCCTCCCTGTTCGCCTCCCTATCCAGGCTTAATTTGTCCCAGAGATTGCTGGGGCTGAGTAAGTTTGCTGTGAAAATTGATATTAACAAACACACAAATATCACTTTTCACAGCAGAAGACTTACCAGCTAGCAAGTCTTAAGGGGAAAAAAAGCACAACCAAAAAAGCAAAAGAAACAACAACAAAAGACAAGAACATGCAAAGTGCCTTATTTGTGTTTCTAGTCTGTTTAGGTCCAGTAAAGAAAAGAGACAACTGTAAATTATTATTATTACTGAGTCTGAGAAAAACCCAACATAAATAAATTACAATGATTTGGACACATATATGTGCATATTTATTTGTTTTTCCTAAGGTTAATTAAGTATTTTAGGAAAAATTGTCAACGCGGCCACCAGCAAGAGTTGGTGACCGCACTCTGAGGCCACCAAAAATTTGTTCTGAGAACCCCTGGACTAGACAACCTGAATAATAGCAAAACTTTTTAAAACAAGAGGAGGTGTGGGAGATGTTTTTTTGTTTAATGACCCAAAGCATGTGGTAAAATTGCAGCCAAAAGGTCAGTGTATCTGCTGCTGAGAGAAGGTAGGGTGGCCCTGAACTCCTGTGTTTGGTTTCAGTGATAAGGGAAGTGGTGAAACGTGTTCTTGTTGCCAGGCAGAGTGAGCTGCTGCTTTCCTGGGCAAATTGACAGATGACTGACTGACAGTCTCTTGTGATAAATGGAGGTTGTGACAGAGAGCCCAGCCTGAGCTGTGTGTGGAACAGTTACGTGAATCACTGGCTACAGGCTTGTGAAAGGAAAAGTTATCATTGGCTGGCTGACTGGCATTGGCTTTCAGGCAGCCCTGGTATTAATTTGAGGAGATTATGCAAAGAATTTGGAAAAAGTCCCACTTCTGGGGTTTTTCTATGTAAGACTAGAAAATTTGTACCTCATATTTCAAACAGTATTAATAAAGAGTTGGTTTATAGTAGTACATTGCATTTCTATACATGGAGACTGTCTACATAAGGACCTACAGCTGCAGTCTGAGCTCCGTGATAGAATGCTGTGATATATGAACCAATGGGCCTCAGTTTACTCTACATTAGGAAGAAAGGTCTCTCTGTGAAATGTACTTCAGATTTCTCAGGACTGTGACCTTCATATGAAGAGGCCCCTGGACTTTGACTTTCAGATCCAGAAAGACCATGGCAAGCCAGACACCCCTCTGTTTTTTCATTCCCTTCTCTGGTTCTATTTTGACATGGTTCATGCCATGTGTTAAATGTTATTGCCTTTCCTGCACTTAGTGGCCCGCATCCAGGAACAATCAGAGGTGCAGCGCCTTGTTGGCTATTTCAGTCCTGTTGGGAATTCCTCCCCCAACTGAGTGTTCTCTGAACATTGTCTGCAATTAACTTGAAACTCCTATGAAATGAAGCATCCTATTTAGGCTCTGATCTTCCTCTCCTGCAAGTCTCTAATCCAGCCCCATTTTCCTTTCTTTCCAGCTGCAGGGAGTGATTGCAAGCCAAGCATTGTTGGTTTTTGCTCTGTGTGCTGGCTGCTGAACAAAGGTGCTGATGAAAAGGTAAGAGCTTAACCTCCATCCTCTTTGATGTAGATTTACATTCCGAGGGACTGATAAATTTAGACTTGCCATACCTGTCACCTTTAACTGTAACTAAGCTCTCAGCGGAGAGAATCTAATCCACCAGCTCATAAAATCTTAAGTGTCGACCATCAAAGTTAAATTTTGGTTCAGCATGGATGGCATGGCATTTTGCAGTACTGCAGAAGGGGGAAGCTGAAAAGTAGGCACGGTTCTCCTCTCACACGCAGGGCAGGAAGGCAGGATTTAGGGCAACAAAAATTGCTTTGACCTGAAAATGAGTATTAATTACAATACTAACTTGCTGGTATTTGTACAGTTGTTGACCAAAGACCATCTCTGCAGGGCGTGGCTGAGGTGAGCGCTTCAAAAAGTGGTGTGTGTTTCTACACAAACCTGCTTACCTGTGTGAAGTGTTGGGCGCTGTCTGAGCAAAGCCGACATATTTATGCCTTTACTTGCGAGGAAAAGAAGTAATATGCTTTTGTGAAGGGAGTGTGGGGACAGGCATGAGATGGGGGCTGAGGCTCACATGCATCCGATAAAGTGAGCTGTAGCTCACGAAAGCTTATGCTCAAATAAATTTGTTAGTCTCTAAAGTGCCACAAGTACTCCTGTTCTTTTTGCGGATACAGACTAACACGGCTGCTACTCTGAAACCTCCCATTGCTGTGTTATCAGAAGGTGCCAGTAGTTCGTGGGCGGTGATTTCAGTAAAGCCTCCATTCCAGGCAAGGAAATATTGGAAGGTACCAGAGGGATGGGTATTGCTGCTGTGGAGGAGTGTTTTTTCCAACAGGTCTTTTTGAAAATGAGTAGGTTAAACCAGTGCAGGGACTAATCCTAAAGAGAAGTTTGAAAGCACGATGGTATTCTGTAATTGTGAAACAGGATTGTGCCTTGGCTGCACACAGATGAAATGCATATATGAGGAATACTATCAGTGCTTCAGAGAAAACCGGATGAAAGTGAATATATGATGTGATGTGGTGTAAAGAATGCATTGACATGTGTTTGGGCTGGCTACATTACTCACAAGTGGCCAAGCCACGAGTAATGGTTGCAGATCATCCCAAAATAGTGATGATAAAATCATTATGCCATCACATGTTCTCTATGTGCCTGATACTTGACAGAAAATCTGCTTTCTGAACGTTTTTGAGTTAAAAAAATATATTGGTATTATCCCTCAACCTGTAAAGCCAGTCTGTCTTAGTGCCATGAGTGCAACACTTTAGGTTTTGGAGGGGGAGAGAAATTATAACTATTTTAGGAATGTATAAACAATTACCTTAAAATACCTTTTCATTTCACAGGCAGGGCAGAAAAGGTGGGGGAGTAGCACTGTATGTAAGGGAGCAGTATGACTGCTCAGAGCTCCGGTACGAAACTGCAGAAAAACCTGAGTGTCTCTGGATTAAGTTTAGAAGTGTGAGCAACAAGAGTGATGTAGTGGTGGGAGTCTGCTATAGACCACCGGACCAGGGGGATGAGGTGGATGAGGCTTTCTTCCGGCAACTCGCAGAAGCTACTAGATCGCAGGCCCTGGTTCTCATGGGTGACTTTAATTTTCCTGGTATCTGCTGGGAGAGCAATACAGCGGTGCATAGACAATCCAGGAAGTTTTTGGAAAGCGTAGGGGACAATTTCCTGGTGCAAGTGCTAGACGAGCCAACTAGGGGGGAGCTTTTCTTGACCTGCTGCTCACAAACAGGGAAGAATTAGTGGGAGAAGCAAAAGTGGACGGGAATCTGGGAGGCAGTGACCATGAGTTGGTTGAGTTCAGGATCCTGACACAGGGAAGAAAGGTAAGCAGCAGGATACGGACCTTGGACTTCAGAAAAGCAGACTTCGACTCCCTCAGGGAACGAATGGGTAGGATCCCCTGGGGGACTAACATGAAGGGGAAAGGGGTCCAGGAGAGCTGGCTGTATTTCAAGGGATCTCTGTTGAGGTTACAGGGACAAACCATCCCGATGAGTCGAAAGAATAGTAAATATGGCAGGCGACCAGCTTGGCTTAACGGTGAAATCCTAGCGGATCTTAAACATAAAAAAGAAGCTTACAAGAAGTGGAAGGGGACATATGACCAGGGAAGAGTATAAAAATATTGCTCGGGCATGTAGGAATGAAATCAGGAGGGCCAAATCGCACCTGGAGTTGCAGCTAGCAAGAGATGTCAAGAGTAACAAGAAGGGTTTCTTCAGGTATGTTGGCAACAAGAAGAAAGCCAAGGAAAGTGTGGGCCCCTTACTGAATGAGGGAGGCAACCTAGTGACAGAGGATGTGGAAAAAGCTAATGTGCTCAATGCTTTTTTTGCCTCTGTCTTCACTAACAAGGACAGCTCCCAGACTGCTGCGCCGGGCATCACAACATGGGGAGTAGATGGCCAGCCCTCTGTGGAGAAAGAGGTGGTTAGGGACTGTTTAGAAAAGCTGGACGTGCACAAGTCCATGGGGCCGGACGAGTTGCATCCGAGAGTGCTAAAGGAATTGGCGGCTGTGATTGCAGAGCCATTGGCCATTATCTTTGAAGACTCGTGGCGAACGGGGGAAGTCCCAGATGACTGGAAAAAGGCTAATGTAGTGCCAATCTTTGAAAAGGGAAGAAGGAGGATCCTGGGAACTACAGGCCAGTCAGCCTCACCTCAGTCCCCGGAAAAATCATGGAGCAGGTCCTCAAGGAATCAATCCTGAAGCACTTACATGAGAGGAAAATGATCAGGAACAGTCAGCATGGATTCACCAAGGGAAGGTCATGCCTGACTAATCTAATCGCCTTCTATGATGAGATTACTGGTTCTGTGGATGAAGGGAAAGCAGTGGATGTATTGTTTCTTGACTTTAGCAAAGCTTTTGACACGGTCTCCCACAGTATTCTTGCTAGCAAGTTAAAGAAGTATGGGCTGGATGAATGCACTATAAGGTGGATAGAAAGTTGGCTAGATTGTCGGGCTCAGTGGGTAGTGATCAATGGCTCCATGTCTAGTTGGCAGCCGGTGTCAAGTGGAGTGCCCCAAGGGTCGGTCCTGGGGCCGGTTTTGTTCAATATCTTCATAAATGATCTGGAGGATGGTGTGGATTGCACTCTCAGCAAATTTGCGGATGATACTAAACTGGGAGGAGTGGTAGATACGCTGGAGGGCAGGGATAGGATACAGAGGGACCTAGACAAATTGGAGGATTGGGCCAAAAGAAATCTGATGAGGTTCAGTAAGGATAAGTGCAGGGTCCTGCACTTAGGACGGAAGAACCCAATGCACAGCTACAGACTAGGGACCAAATGGCTAGGCAGCAGTTCTGTGGAAAAGGACCTAGGGGTGACAGTGGACGAGAAGCTGGATATGAGTCAGCAGTGTGCCCTTGTTGCCAAGAAGGCCAATGGCATTTTGGGCTGTATAAGTAGGGGCATAGCGATCAGATCGAGGGACGTGATCGTTCCCCTCTATTCGACATTGGTGAGGCCTCATCTGGAGTACTGTGTCCAGTTTTGGGCCCCACACTACAAGAAGGATGTGGATAAATTGGAGAGAGTCCAGCGAAGGGCAACAAAAATGATTAGGGGTCTGGAACACATGAGTTATGAGCAGAGGCTGAGGGAACTGGGATTGTTTAGTCTGCAGAAGAGAAGAATGAGGGGGGATTTGATAGCTGCTTTCAACTACCTGAGAGGTGGTTCCAGAGTTCTAGACTATTCTCAGTGGTAGAAGAGGACAGGACAAGGAGTAATGGTCTCAAGTTGCAATGGGGGAGGTTTAGGTTGGATATTAGGAAAAACTTTTTCACTAGGAGGGTGGTGAAACACTGGAATGCGTTACCTAGGGAGGTGGTAGAATCTCCTTCCTTAGAAGTTTTTAAGGTCAGGCTTGACAAAGCCCTGGCTGGGATGATTAAATTGGGGATTGGTCCTGCTTTGAGCAGGGGGTTGGACTAGATGACCTCCTGAGGTCCCTTCCAGCCCTGATATTCTATGATTCTATGATTACATAATAATATTGTGATTGTAAAGTCCAATATCTCAGAACCTTCTACGATTGGAAGCAAGTGCTGTGTAGTCCAGGGAGTCTGAAAGTTTTGCCTCTAGTTCTTGATGAGTTGTAGCATACTGCACTTTAAACCTCTCACTATGTTTTATTATTGCCTTTGTTCTTTTTTCCTCTTAGCCAAAGTTTTTAATCAAAAAACCGTAGTACTGTGTTGAGTATTATAGTTTTCTGTAAAACTATTAGTAAAAAGCATTTTTTAAAATGTGAGAAACCTGTATTTAAATGTATTCTGACCTAGTTGCAAGCTATGAATATCTCAGTGTCGGGTTGTTAAACTTTGTTAAATAGTTACAGGTTGGTAGAGGTTACCCATGCATATTTAGAAGCTGTTCTCACTATAGCTCAGTCTGTCTGTGGATCCATCTGGCTCTCAAAATCAGTGCTCTGACCTCTCTTTTCGCTCTTGATCTGATGTCTTGTGTAGCCTGTTCCTGCTACTTCTAAAGGTTTGTATATAGATGTCAGAAAGCCTTACTAACATTTTACCTGTTGCATTATTCCTCTCTCTAATGCACAGTTACCATTGTATGTTCCAGTTTACAGAAATATTTAATGGAGTTCAGTATCCAACTGCATAGCATTTTTAAATCTCCTTTTGCGTCTTTGGTCATTTTAAAGGCCTTTTTTTAAACTTCAAAGTATGTCTTTTGAAGTCTTGGGTAGTGTGAACTAGCTGTAAAAAGAATCCCTCTCTATCTTTGTGCATGCACAAACATTCCTAGTTGATCTTTTAGCCAGGTCTTTTAATATTCTTTAATTCCCCTCCCCATCCGGGAAGTCTTCCTAAATAGAAAACCTGCAGTTCCCTCATAAAGTAACATTAAACCAAATGTTGTAGTAGATGTAACTTGTAAAGTAGAAACAACTATATGTCACAGTCCCAAAAGCGAGATTTGTTACAACAATAGGGAACAAATTACTTATGGCATCTGTGGTTGAAATGTTTCCATGCTAGAGGATGTGGGGAGCAGCTGTGAGGGGGGCAATGAAAGAAGGGTTTGCAAAAATGGATTTGGAGGACCAAAGAGTGATTGGTGCACAGGTAGGGGTAGTGGTTCTGTATGTAAGGGGTTGGCTTGAAAAAAGGCCTGGATCTAGTCTTCATAAGGGGAAAAAATGGGGGGAGATGGGGCGGAATGTCCTGTCAGAGCTACTATTGGTTTAGCTGTACCAGTGGTAGAGCTGCTGGGAGTTTTAGTGCACACACGGCTGTGGCAGCTTCTGGCATTTTCATCACTGTCAGCTAAATGTTGTGAGGCTCCAACCAGTGCAGTTGAATTGGTGGTAGCGTCTGTGTGAACTTCTTTTCTAAATTCCCTTGTGTAGACCAGGACCTAAGAGCGAACAAAAGTGCTAATGGGAGGAAGATATTGAGGACCTTTACCTTTTTGTGGTTGTACCCTTGAAAGTGACTGCAAAAAAAGGGGAACTTGTGGTTCCATGTTTATTCTTTCTTAATAACTCCATCTCAAATGTGCTTGGATGACAAGTGAAAAGATATCCTTTCTAAACTTGGAGTTAACCTGAGATCAGAGAGTCAAGCTGGTTTCTTTCCTTGTCGCGCTTCCTCACTGTTATTAATAAAATACTGTGCCTTCAGTGATATCTGTGTAACTGACTAAACCTCAGCAAGCAAGTCTGGTGTGTGAGAAGAAAGGAATTCAGTGCCCCTCTCCTAGCTGTGTTGGGTTTGCATAGCTAAAGGTAGTAAAGTGCCACTAAAGCAAGCAGATAGGGCTTGGAATACACACATGGAACAGGTCTGCTGGTCATGCAGGTGCTATTTTTAGTTACTTTTCAGAGCCTCACTTTAAGGAGAAAAGGGAGTGGTGTGGCAGGGTGGGTGAGAGGAAAATGAGAGCTGAGATGCAGGGAGAGTGAATTGGAGAGGGCCCTGAAGCGGAGGATGAAGAGTTTGAAATGGATGCAGGAGAGGAAGCCAGCGAAGAGTTTCAATAGGGCCGGGTGCAGGAAAGTTTCTTATGGCAAACCATGTTTGTGACTCAGGGAGATAATTGTAGAGATGGAAAGAAGCTAATGTCTGACAGCTGTTGCTCTTTAGTATCAACCTGTTAGTGCTTTCATTCTTGACCATTGTGTGTTTGTGGATTGAGGGAACCTATTGATCTCTGTTGCTGAGAGTGTGAATTCTGCCAATAAGGCACCAGAGTACATACATTGATGGATGCACAAGAGTACACTTCTTCCACATACCAGAGAGGTGGTTGGGTGAGGCTTGGTAATTATATAACAGCTCTCTACAGGAAAGCTTGCTAAGCCCCCTTTTCAAACCAGAAACCAAGGTTGCAGTGCGCAGGTCAGACCATTTCAGAAACAATGATGTTGAACATAAAGTGCTTTTCTGCTCAGAAGCTTGCCTGAAGCAGGCCCTTCTTTTGCTAGGATTCTTTCAGTAGGGTTGCCCCTCCCTCTCTAGCGAGCAGTAGCATCCTTGTGATTCCTTTCAGATTTGCTAGCTTTTGTGGACTGGTGTGGAAGGGGGCGGCTACTGCACTGAGTATGGCATTTCTCCAAAGCTGGTGGGATTGTTCCCAGCTGTCAGTGACTCATAGTAGCTGAGTTACTGTCTCAGAGTTCAAGTTAATGGAATTTGCTATTCAGTTTCCCCTGAATTGTCTAGGAGAGGAGGAGTTTCCCTTTAACTGGAGGAAGGAGGGGAGAAATCCCACAAAGAAGAAGCGTGAATATGTGTTAGGGTGTGTAAAAGTGCCAAGACGTGCTATCCTTGCTAACCAGGATGATGCATGCAGTCCCTTACTCAGGAGCATGAAGGATCAGGCAATCATATGTTCCATTGCATTCTATTCTGTTTTATATAGATTCTCACACAGTACCCCTCACCATAGTACCTGAGCTCTTTCCAATAGTGCATTAAGCAATGTGACTGTTTGCCACATGTTTGTTCCCTCATCATCTCCCTGGGGGGAGAACTGTGTGTAGTGGAGAGTTTTGTTTTGGAATTGTGTGTGTGTGTGTGTGTGTGTGTGTGTGTAAAATACACACTACGTACACACATAGCTATGTTTTTGTTAGAGAAGGCAAGGTCAAAGAAAAGAGCAGAAGGAGGAGAGATTTGTGATACTCCTTCGTTATTGTCAAGTTCCGTCGGACCTTGTTTATTCAGAAACCAAAGAAATATCAGTGAGCCTGTATTTCATAAGTTTCGTGCCAAATAGATAATGTTACAGATTTTCTGAGGACATACAGGAATCATGGGGTACATTGACAGGTGCTAATTTGTCAGCAAGGCAGCTAGTAATCAGTTTGTATGCCAAGTATCAGGAGCACAAGTGGCACCCATGCAATGACCTCTTACGGTTCCAAATGTATATTTAGCTGGTAACTGCCTTCGTTATTTTCATGTATAATTGTTCATTTTCTCCAAAGCAGGCTTCCATCCACCTTTTTGTGTTCAAACAAGTTTGATATTTGAAGTGGCTGTTGCAGAATGGGGAACCAGGTCCCCATGGTGGTTTTGAACATTGTGGCTATAAGTGTATGAAAGCCCCTGACAGCGAGCTGGGTTTGGTGACAACCAATGCAATTGTTGGCCCTTAAGCAGTACGGAATCAGTGGGATGTGGTTGGGTTTCATTTACAGTAGTATTGTTGTGCAGCTGAAGAGCATTGTCTGCTGCCCAAGGAAATAAATCTTCACCTGAGAAGAGCTCTGTGTAACTTGAAAGCTTGTCTCTTTTGCCAGCAGAAGTTGGTCCAATAAAAGATATTACCTCACACACCTTGTCTCTCTAGTATCCTGGGACCAACATGCCTACAACAACACTGGAAACATCTTAACTCTGTTTGTCTCATTGATGCCTTGTTTTAAAAATGTTAGTGTGTTTGGAGAAGATTCAGTCCCCTGCAGGTAATGACTGAGTACTTAACTAACCTACAATTACAGCTGGATTATAATGCATGTGGTAGCTTGATTACTTTTTAAGGGCATTTCTCCGGGAGTTGTACCTATGAATTTGGGCATGTACATCGAAGAGTCTCTTTCAATTTGGAATATCATATAATAATTTATAACGTAAGGGAAGTAATAATTAGCTTCTGTTTTCTACCCTGTGCTTGGTGATAAGATCCTTCCTCCTTCTCCCATCTCTACCAAACTCATGGTTAAACTCATGAGATTATTAATAGGGCCAAGAAGCCAGAATAAGCAAATGTCATATTTCAGAGTAGCAGCCATGTTACTTTTACAACAGATGATGTCCATTTGCTTGAATTCTCCCCCCCCCTCCCCAAGTATCCTGAGTAGGACTGTTCAGGGTGGGGGAAAAAGCATCAATTTCAGGCCTTAAATTAACCCTTCCAGTGGGCATTCGTACTGGAATTCAAGGGACAGACTAAAGACAACCTTTTGCTTCTTTCTGGATCTCATAGTCTAAGTTCCCTATAAGCTGTGCAGCAGCCTGTTAAGCTCTGTGCAGGTGCTCAGGGCAGCAGAGGGGAGAGATGCCCCTCGCTCAGCCCCAGACAGTACTGGGTTTATAATGGTGGCAGGCCCATGCTCAGCAAGGACCCTGCTGGCCCGGCCCGGCACTCCATTTCACTTGCGCTGCGGCCTCTCTCCTCTCTAGTCCCTCCCCCGTGCTTCTCTAGGCCTGCCGGCCCAGGGCTTCTCTCCGCCCCTCCACTCACTCCTCTCAGCCAGCTGGCTGAGGGCTCATCTCTCCGCCCCCGCTCTCTGTCACCTGCAGGCAGCAGCCGCTGGCTGCTTGCCAGTGACAGGGGGCAGGGAAAGGAGCCCACAGCCACTGCCGCTCCTCCAGGCCGCCAGTGACGGGGAACCTAAAGCCGCCGACCATCATCGGTGGCCTGGACTGCGGACGGACCTGCTGCGACTGGGGGTGAGGCATCCCTCCCCCAGCCCCAACCCAGCCCGGCCCAGGTGTGCCTCTTCCCCTTTTCCCCCCCACAGCCCAGGTGCTGCTGCGGGGGGAGAGAGCTGGGGAGAGTCCTATCTCCCCATGGTAGCCCCAGAGCCCACATCCCCAGCTGGAGCCCTCATCCCCCTGCACTCCAACCCTCTGACCCAGCCCTGAGCCCCCTCCTACACTTCGAACCCCTGGCCCCACCCCTGCCACATGAATTGTGTTATGTGCACCAATATGGAGGTGATGTGTCACACATCCCCTCCATATTGGTGCACATAACAAAATTCATTTTGCACATGTATGGGAAAAATTAGAGGGAACACTGTGTCACAGTGCCCTTTTATTGGGGAGGCCCAAAAAGCATTAACTTTGCTGTCTCTTTGAGCTGAAACACAAATCATGAAATCTCCTAATCTCTGAATTTAGTACTGGTTTGCAGAATTGCTGGTAGCTGTATGAGAAGGTGCTAGCATCTATAATGTCCTTCTCCCATTTCATCAATGTCCAGATATGCTCTGTTTCTTCGGTGTTCCGCATCTGATGTCCAAGTGATGCTGCCAAGAAGGTCTTGCCAAATACATATTGTCCTTTGGCATAGTGGATGGGATTTGCAGATGCTGTGGTAGGTCAATAATTGCAGATATCCTTCTGACTACTCCAGGAAAGCAGTGCTTACAAATGTTTATAGATCCAGGTGCTTCCATGAGCCTTCTGCTTGCAGATTTTCATTGATTCAGGGTCCTGATCCCGTCTGCTCTTATATCCTTTCTGGAGTCTAATAGGGAGCTTATAAAATTCTATTGCCCCAAGCCCACATTCATCCCAGCTCTTTTACCGCAAAGTGGACCAGTTACAATATTCCATCCTGAGGTTTCTGTTTCATTCCCTATTGAGAATTGGATTAGAGTAAAGAGGCCAAAGTTTGCTAATCTCAAGGACAGAAAGTTCCACTTCCAGTACCTACACATATGCTTCTCTCATGTCCTCTCCCCATTTACTCTCAGAAATACAATTCAGATCCTGATAAATCAGGGGTGGGCAAACTTTTTGGCCTGAGGGCCACATCGGGGATCCGAAACTGTATGGAGGGCTGGGTAGGGAAGGCTGTGCCTCCCTAAACAGCCTGGGCCCTGCCCCCTATCCGCCCCCCTCCCATATCCCACCCCCCTCAGAACCTCCCACCCATCCAATCCCCCCTGCTCCTTGTCCCCTAACCCCCCCTTTCCAGGACCCCCCTCGACCCTAACCGCCCCCCACGGGACCCCACCCCCTATCAACCCTCCCTGTCCCCTGACTGCCCCTACCCCTATCCATACCCCCACCCCCTGACAGGCCCCCCAGGACTCCCATGCCTATCCATCCCACCGAGAACCTCTGCCCCATCCAATTGTTCCCTGTCCCCTGACTGCCCCCCGAGACTCCCTGCCCCTTATCCAACCTCCCCGCCCCCTTACCATGCTGCTCAGAGCAGCATGTCTGGCAGCTGTGCCACCCGGGTGGAGCCAGCCGTGCTGCCCGGCAGGACTCGCAGCCCCACGACCCAGAGTGCTGGCGGCACGGCGAACTGAGGCTGCAGGGGAGGGGCCGGGGGCTAGTCTCTCCAGCTGGGAGCTTAAGGGCCGGGCAGGACGGTCCTGCGGGCTGGATGTGGCCCACGGGCCATAGTTTGCCCACCTCTGTGATAAATCAAACTTCAGCGCTAGTTTCATAGATGACGTGTGGGACCCTGTGATGAGATGTCCACCCCATACAGGAGTGGGGGGGGGGGTTAGTGGAGGTCTCCTGGTGCTACCATTCCCTGCCCCAGTGGAGGTGAGTCCTCTAAGCAACCTAGAGAGGCTGCGTGGGCACAGCCAATCAGAGAAGAGCTGCAGGGAATAGCCAATCTGGGCTCCACAGGCCCATATAAGAGGAGCTCCAGGGCAGAACACATTGGTGGCTGCTGGGAGCTCAAGGAGTGAGGGCTGTGTTCTTAACAGGCTGAAGGAACTGTAGCACCTTGGACAGAAAGAAAAGGAGTACTTGTGGCACCTTAGAGACTAACCAATTTATTTGAGCATAAGCTTTCGTGAGCTACAGCTCACTTCATCGGGTGCATACTGTGGAAAATACAGAAGATGTTTTTATACACACAAACCATGAAAAAATGGGTGTTTATCACTACAAAAGGTTTTCTCTCCCCCCACCCCACTCTCCTGCTGGTAATAGCTTATCTAAAGTGATCACTCTCCTTACAATGTGTATGATAATCAAGGTGGGCCATTTCCAGCACAAATCCAGGTTTTCTCCCCACCCTCCCCAACAAACCTACTCTCCTGTTGGTAATAGCTTATCTAAAGTGATCACTCTCCTTACAGTGTAATGGTGTCCCCTGAATAGATATGTGGGCACAGTTGGCAACGGGCTTTGTTCCAAGGATAGGTTTCTGGGATAGTGGGACACCATCAAAGGGCCTAATAACATCAGCCACACTATCAGAGGCTCGTTCACCTGCACATCTACCAATGTGATATATGCCATCATGTGCCAGCAATGCCCCTCTGCCATGTACATTGGTCAAACTGGACAGTCTCTACGTAAAAGAATAAATGGACACAAATCAGATGTCAAGAATTATAACATTCATAAACCAGTCGGAGAATACTTCAATCTCTCTGGTCACGCGACTACAGACATGAAAGTTGCGATATTACAACAGAAAAACTTCAAAACCAGACTCCAGTGAGAGACTATTGAATTGGAATTCATTTGCAAATTGGATACAATTAACTTAGGCTTGAATAGAGACTGGGAGTGGCTAAGTCATTATGTACGGTAACCTATTTCCCCTTGTTTCCCCCCCCCCCCCCCACGTTCTTGTTAAACCCTGGATTTGTGCTGGAAATGGCCCACCTTGATTATCATACACATTGTATGGAGAGTGATCACTTTAGATAAGCTATTACCAACAGGAGAGTGGGTTTGTGTGTGTGGAAAAAAAAAAGAAAAAAAAAAGGGGTGGGGGCGGAGAAAACCTTGATTTGTGCTGGAAATGGCCCACCTTGATTATCATACACATTGTATGGAGAGTGATCACTTTAGATAAGCTATTACCAACAGGAGAGTGGGTTTGTGTGTGTGGGAAAAAAAAAGAAAAAAAAAGGGGGGGGGCGGAGAAAACCTTGATTTGTGCTGGAAATGGCCCACCTTGATTATCGTACACATTGTAAGGAGAGTGATCACTTTAGATAAGCTATTACCAGCAGGAGAGTGGGGTAGGGGGAGAGAAAACCTTTTGTAGTGGTAAACACCCATTTTTTCATGGTTTGTATGTATATAAACATCTGCTGTATTTTCCACAGTATGTATTGGATGAAGTGAGCTGTAGCTCACAAAAGCATATGCTCAAATTGGTTAGTCTCTAAGGTGCCACAAGTACTCCTTTTCTTTTTGAGAATACAGACTAACATGGCTGTTACTCTGAAACTTGAAATACATAGACTCTCCCCCCCAACCCCCCCCCATCCCCAGCTTACTTTCTTCTGGGCCTCTGTAATTAGTGACTGCTTCTGTTCCTCCTCACCATGGTGATAATTCAGAGTTCCAAATCTTTCAATCATTCACTCCTCACATATCCCTTCCATATTCATTCAGGCTGTCTCCTGCAGGCCCACAGAGTAAATCTGTGCCAAAGCATGTATCTCTGATTTTGGAAATCAGAAGTCAAAAGCACATCTGCTTCCAGTAGAAGTAATATCTAGTGGTAGTAATATCTCCATCTTAGAGAGCTCCCACCAAAACGGCCAGCCTTGTCATGCAAGGAAGGACTTGATCCTGGCAGATTTTGGACTGTCAACAGAATATCATTGGGGCTAAGATTTTGTCATGGATGTTTTTACTATAAGTCACTGACAGGTCATGGCGATAAAGAAAAATTCATGGAAGCCTGTGACTTGTCCCTGACTTTTACTGAAATATCCATGATAAAATGGGAAGGGACTGGGCAGCTTCAGAGTGGCTAGGAGCTCTGGGGCCCCCACCACCCGTGGGGACTTAGAGCTCCAGGGTCCCCTGTCACTAGCAGCAGAGGGGAGCTGTGCGGGGTCCCCATGTTGCCACTGCCACGGCAATGGGCAGCTGCAAGGGGTCCCTCTGTCACTGCTGCTGGCGAGGAGCTGCGGGGTACCTCTGCGACCCATGGCGGCTGAGAGCTTGGGGGCCAACTGCCTCAAGCGGCGGGGGTACCTTACAGCTCCCTGCCACTGTGGGAGGTGGCAGGATCCTACAACTCCCAGGCGCCAGGGCTGAAGTCACGGAGGTCTTCCATGGCTTCTGCAACCTCCGTGACAAAACCGTAGCCTTAAATATCATCCATGCATAAAATCAATTTTAAAACACGAATCTTGTAGTGTTTTCTCTTCTGAGTCACAGGTGGTGGGTCTGAATGCAAAAAGCCAGTAATTGGCTGTGCATGGATAATGTGAGGAGGAGGGGAGATGCAGAGTACCTCAGGCTAAGTCCTGAAAGAGTGGAGTAATGCCTGCCAGTCCAGCACCTGGAGGCGAGGCATCTCCCCTCCTCCTCACATTGTCATTGTCATCCGTAGTGGGAAACATGTAACCTTGGTTTTAGGCTCTGTAATTTTCAAGGAGGAATCTTTTGGAATAAATACCCTCTGCATCTACATGTCTCCCCATTCACTCCTAGTAAAAATCTTACCTAAGGCTTCAACTTCTGTTTAAACTGCCCACCCCTTATTTTTGCTTGTGGTGAGGAGTGTGTCTTCCTGGCCTGATGGAGAGTGTTTCCTCTTCTCCTCACTTCGTTGGCATCACATGACACCTCTTTCTACAGTCTGTGTCTTACCTAAAAGGTGTTTGAGATGCAGTGCTTGCTAATTCTTCAGGCCACCACAGGTGAAGAAAGCCCAGGACATGTAGAAGGGGTGCACCAAATGTTATGATGGGCAGAGAGAGAGAGAGAGAGAGAGAGAATGTGGAGTGAAACAAGTTTCTGGGAAAGCACAAAGTGAGGGGGAGGAGGGTATCTGCCTTCAAGGAGGTGAACAGAAAGCGGTGTTTGTCCCTTAGGGGTTCCTGTATGCTGTAATTGAGTCAGCATGTCAAAATGAGGTATGGGGAGAGCTTTGGGGGGAGGGGGGAGGGGAGAGCTCCTCACTCAATTTATAAAGGGCTTGGATGAGTTCTCTGTCTTGCAGTGGTAATGACCTCTCTGCTTGTTGTGTTGCTAAAGCTATGACTCGTTAGCTGTCCAGCCGAGATCTACGGCTGATGTTTCCCTAGGATTTTTAATCTTTGTTCGCTTGAGAAGCTGAGAAGAATTGACTCTGGCTTGCTTGTGATGTGGAAGAGGAGGAGGGGCAGATAGGAAGGGGAAGGTGATTGAATATGCTACTATATTTTGACACTCAAACATAAGCAGAATAGCCTGCAAGGGCCTCTCTTATTTTAAGTATTTTTAAATCTTAAAGAAACAAAAGCTATTATTTCTCTGTCCTGTTTCTTTTGGGCTGGCTTTACATTTGGGGGTCTGGGAAATACTGAATTGCTTTTCTCAGTTAGCTTTTCAGTTCTGCATTTGAAATCCCACTGGAAAAAGAGTGAATGATTTCAGCACTTAGGCCTGGCAGAGAATTGCAGCTGCTGGCTGCCTGGCTTTGGTCTTGATGGTGTGCTGGCAACTTCATCTTTGGCCCTAGCCTATGGCAGCATTGCTCTTGGAGCTTGTGTAAACCGAAAGCCTGCTGATTCTGATATTTCCATGCTAACCAGCTAGTTTTGTCTTTACTCTTTTTTTTTTTTTTTTTTTTTTTTTGGTCTCTACCTCTGGCACTTTCGTATTTTTGTAAAGCACTCCTAGCCACATATTTGATGCTGTGATAATTACCATGGCAATGGCTTAAACCTGAAAAATGGGGAAGATGGCACCACTTTTTCAAGCATTATCTATTTTGACAGAGAAACAGCTGCTTTTATTTGAAGCAGTGAGGTTTTTTTCAAGTAACCTGTGTGTGAGGGGGTTGAAGAGCAAAAGCAGAGGTGCTGAGGATAGTGATGGGAGAGAGGAAAGGGGACACAGAGGTGATGGTCTGGACATCCATGTGGGACACCTGTGTAGGCGGATGAAGGAGGCAAAGGTGCCATTCTATACAACATTCAACCTGCAGTTGTTAATAGATGGTTTGAAACTTTGGCAAGGTTGGCACTGTGGAGAGTTGGAAAATAGATGTGGGACCCTAGTTGGCAACAAATTGCCCACTTCTCCAGTTGTGAGCATGCTTCAACAGCAAAACTGACAAACTGTAGCCCAACAATGTGCTCTTTTGTGGTTCTGCCCCACAGGAGACTGAAAATGTAATACACAGAAAACCGTGATACAAGAATGACTGAATCCCTGACAAACAGGTCCGTGGTAGAAGCAGATGCTGAGTCTGTTGGAAGGAAATAGCATGAAATATATCTTTATTTCACCATTTTCCTCTTCCATCCACCTCCCGCTATGGCAAGCAGCTTTTAGCATTAGAAATCAGATACTAGGAACATTGTTAGTGGAGAACTCCAGTTTCCTCTTTCCTTTCCCTACCCCTACTGAAGTCAGGGGTTGGTTTTATTTTCTGGAAAGTGAGGCTGTAGCTTATCTCCCTGTACGTCCCTCGTGCACACACGGTGCAGTGGAAGAGTACAAGCATTTGATTAGATTCATCCCCCCTCCCCCTGAGATTTGTTTGAAAGCATACTGAGGGAGGAAGGAGGCTAGCATAAAGTGTCTGTTCTGCACCAGGTCCTGGAGCTTCTGGCTTTGGGGTGAAGTTCTAGTGTTGAGTGAATTATAAACTCATCTCCACTTTTCTTGTGCCAGCGCAGACAAATGGGATCACTTTCCTCTAGCCCTGTCTATTCCTGCTAGTAGAGGGGCATGATGTCACTGTTCCTTTACAGGCAGCTTTAGCTCTCACTCATTGTCATGCCCTCATTCCAGCCAGAGACAATAGTCTTTTCTGTGTTGGCTGGTTATATTCTTAAATATTTTTCTACCAGGTCTAGCCCTTCATGCTCAAGCGGTTGGTAGAGCCCAGGACCCTGTTTGTAGTTGTTTCTTTTATTATGGTAGTGCCTAGAGGCCTCAGACATCGTTGGGATCCCACAGTGCCCCTGTAGTTTTCCACCAGGAAAAGCAAGGCAGGTACTACTGCCATTTCCAAGGTAGGAGGTACATCTTAGCTCCAGAGGAAGAAAAGCAGGCCAGCAATAGTCTACAGGAACCATTCTCCTGTTCAACAAGTCTCTGGATGCAGGTAAATTCAGATCTCCAATACCTTCCAGTCAAAGCTTGACAAAGCTGTCATCCTGTCAGCAGCCCAGTTCACTTTACCTACTCCCTTCTTCATGATGCCTGATGAAGGGAGGCAGCCAGGTAAAAACAAAGGTTGGGTTAAAACTTGTGGAGACTGTGAGCCTGGGTTGATGGTAGAGGCCTGTTATGTCCCACTTGCATTAGCACATCAGCCTGTCCTTCCTTTCTTTTTAGTCCTTTTCGTGTGAGAAATAATATGTAATTTGTATTTCCCCTTCACATTGTTGTCCCCACGTTGTAGGACTTATAGGGCCAGCCAACTTTCGGGGCATTTGGTGTATGTTTCCACAGGTATAAATACCCCACATCTTCTAACTATCACTCAGTTCCTTTCTGTCTGCCAGGCAGTGCATTGCAGACTTTACCTCTTCCTTTTTCTGTGTTGTGTAGCAACCTCAAGAGTAGTTTTAATGTGTGGCTTTGACTGAAATGGATATTTTAGGAAATGCTCTCTGTTTGTTGCTGCTGTTTTGGCTTTTTGTTGAAGTTTATTATGGTTGCCAGGGGGATTACCCTGTATAACAGATCCTGCTGAAATAATGGGACTAAAAAATCTTCTTCTTGCACCTTTGTGCTCCCTGCTTCAAATGGACGGAACAGTGAATGTTATTTATGCCTTGGGAAAGGGCATTTGGACGAGGCCTTCTGTAAAACTCTTCTCCAGAACTCCTGCTGCAAGAGTCATTGGCAACATGTGAGCCTGGGAATCCTTCTCCTGAGCAGGCATTTCTCACTGAGCAGTGTGGGCTCAAAGTCTGTCGTGGAGCTAAAGCTGGGTGAGGAGTCCCTGGCTGAAAGGGGGTCATCCTCCCATGAAGGCACCTGTTAAGGAACTGTTGAAGTTAGTTCTGCCAGTTTAAGACCAGAGAATCACTTGAATGCTGCTTCAGGAGGTGGTACTTAAGGTTCAGTGCTTTCAGGACACTGCATGCTAAGAGGCATTTTGAAAAGAATCTCTCCAGTGGACCTGGCCAGACAGCAGTATGGCCAGCTTTTTCACAGATTCTAAAGCTTGAAGGGACCATTGTAATGTCAGTTCCTAGAGGGCCCAGAAAGAAAAGACTGGAAAGATAATGGATACTGGCCTCAGGTAGATCCATCTGGCCCTTTATGGAGCCTCTTGGAGGTTCCAGTTGTGGCCTTGTTGTGCTAAACACTTTACGAACGTGGAGGTGGACACTGTCCCTGCCCCAAAGAGCTTATTCTGTCCAGTTTAATTTACCACTGCATTTTTGTAAATGGTCTGTTCGTTCCTTTTCAGTGGAAGTTTTTCCATATTTTTGTCTAGTTCTTTTTTATGCTAGCTGGGATCATTACAGGTAAAACCTGTAAGTAGTCCACAATGTATGGGAGAATACCCATTTTTATTGTTAGCTCTTCCAAAAAGGAATAGAGGTAAATTGTGCCATCTGTTTGAAGTCCTATCTTCCTATCTGCAGAGTGGTATAAAATTTAAACAAAATCACTTTATTCATCTTCAGGGACAGGTTCATTTCCAGATATTTAAAACCCCGAGGTGACCACTTGGCTGGAAAATCAGTAAACAAAGTAGTTTTTTGGGGGTGGGGTGTGGAGTGGCTGCGGGAGGGGGTGGCTCACACTGAGTACTATTGCCTCTGATTTATTTACGCTGATATGAAATCCTGAAATAGTTCCATGTTCTCAGCACTGTCTAGTGACTTGAGCTTGTGTTCAAAATTGCTTAAATTTCAGTTATACACTGAAAGTGAGACCTCCATGTTTATGGATTCCATATTAAATTTCATCTCTTTACAAGTCAAAAGATGTTTAATTGCTGCCAGCCCTGCAAACTCTACCAGACATCTGAAAGTCAAGATGGGTCTTTCCTTCTTTGTGGTATTGCTGATTATACCAGTTTGGATAGCCAGATCCCATCCACATTGACACCTGAGCAGCCCTGTTCATAGAATCATAGAATATCAGGGTTGGAAGGGACCTCAGGAGGTCATCTAGTCCAACCCCCTGCTCAAAGCAGGACCAATCCCCAATTAAATCATCCAGCCAGGGCTTTGTCAAGCCTGACCTTAAAAACTTCTAAGGAAGGAGATTCCACCACCTCCCTAGGTAACGCATTCCAATGTTTCACCACCCTCCTAGTGAAAAAGTTTTTCCTAATATCCAACCTAAATCTCCCCCACTGCAACTTGAGACCATTACTCCTTGTTCTGTCATCTGCTACCACTGAGAAAAGTCTAGAGCCATCCTCTTTGGAACCCCCCTTTCAGGTAGTTGAAAGCAGCTATCAAATCCCCCCTCATTCTTCTCTTCTGTAGACTAAACACCCCCAGTTCCCTCAGCCTCTGCTCATAAGTCATGTGTTCCAGACCCCTAATCATTTTTGTTGCCCTCTGCTGGACTCTTTCCAATTTTTCCACATCCTTCTTGTAGTGTGGGGCCCAAAAGTGGACACAGTACTCCAGATGAGGCCTCACCAATGTCGAATAGAGAGGAACGATCACGTCCCTCTATCTGCTGGCAATGCCCCTACTTATACATCCCAAAATGCCATTGGCCTTCTTGTCAACAAGGGCACACAGTTGACTCATATCCAGCTTCTCGTCCACTGTAACCCCTAGGTCCTTAAAGGATAAAGGTACTGTTCAGACATAATTGAGGACATCATGTGGAGATGGTGGTTTGGCTCAGGTGTCAGAGGGCCTAATTTGGCCTGGAGAATCTTTTCAGTAACTGAAACGCACATAGACCAACCTAGATTTATCCTCTCTGCACTGGGAGCCAACAGCCCCAGCCCTACCGGCCTTGGCTGGGTGGTGTGTGTGTGACAGAGGATTTCTGGGTTGTGGAAGATCTGACACATCAATGTTGATTTCTTCAAAGATACTTGTGTCAAATTGTTCTTGCTGCTCTGGTGACATTTGTATTACATCAAATAAATCCAGGAAGCTCCTGATTTGTCGTAGCATCTGGCTCATCTTTGGAAGAACTCCATAGTGTGTGCGTGTGTGTGTGTGTGTGTGTGTTCTTTTATGGAGGCCACACATGTGATTGTGTAATAGAGTCAACTCAGCCTGCCTGATATTCAGCTAGATTATTTCCATATTCAAACAAATTTGGTTATGCATAGCTTAGAGATATTTGTGCCCTTGTTGTCAGGATTAAATCAAGTTGCTTTGAGATTTCCAGCATCTTGTCCTAAGAATTCTTCAGGATATAGACTAGGTTGAAGGTCTTCTGGTTTGTTTTCTAAGCATATTTGCTTGACCATTTTTCTTATCCCTGGAAATACATAATTCTAACATGTCCTTTGAAAGCCTCACATGCTATTAGAGGGTTTACATATTTATTTTCATTGGCTTGCGTGCTGAATCTTTGCCCTAAAGTGTATAGTTGGGGAGTGTCTATCTTTTCCCTCTGTATTCTTCCTGACTTTGGCATTTCAACCAGGTAAAATCTGTTACATGGACAGAGATCATCAGTAGGCATGATTTTGTATAAATACGATTCTCTGTCCTGTTGGTTTTTTTTTAAAATATCCTCTTTGGCTTGGATGAAGTTATGAACTTCAGAATAGAAAATAATGTTTTTCTTCAGCAAACTGATGAATTTTCAACTTTGTCTGAGAAGAAACCTGGAGAGTCTTTAACCTTATAACTGAGTGTGGTGTTGGAGAAGTTCTAAATTGGGATCATAACTAGTGTTAAGTCTCTTCCTCATCAATCCCTTAGATAACACTATGCGTTACAGTGCCCTTTTAGCCCTAGAGCTACAGCGCCATTCCCAAGAGTAAGCAGTGTTCTCTCCATTTTTCAGACACTGAAACTCAAGCACAAAGGTTTGCCATCTTTCCCATGTTGCACAGCAAGTCAGCAGGCAGATCTCATGACTCCCAGTCTGTTGCCCTATCAACTCCACAGATTTCTTCATCCTTTTTCCTTCCTGCTGCCAGTGCTCTGATGATGAAGAGAGTAAACTAGATCAGCGGTTCTCAAAGCCAGTCCACTGCTTGTTCAGGGAAAGCCCCTGGTGGGCCGGACCGGTTTGTTTACCTGCTGTGTCCGCAGATTCGGCCGATCGCGGCTCCCACTGGTCGCGGTTCGCCGCTCCAGGTCAACGGGGACAGTGGGAAGGGCGGCCAGCATGTCCCTTGGCCCACGCCACTTCCTGCAGCCCCCATTGGCCTGAAGCGGTGAACCGTGGCCGGTGGGAGCCGCGATCGGTCGAACCTGTGGATGCGGCAGGTAAACAAACTGGTCCGGCCCGGCAGGGGCTTTCCCCGAACAAGCAGCGGACCGGCTTTGAGAACCACTGAACTAGATAATACTGAGTCCTGCCATGAGTGCAGAGGACTGGACTAGATGACCTTTCAAAGTCCCTTCCAGTCCAATGATTCTATGAAACCACCTGTTGAAGACGGAATAAGAGATTTTGGAGGGCACAAGTCACACTGGTAAGCAGTGACCCATATGACACTACTTAGTAGTTCTGCTGCTCAGACAAACAACCTGAGTAGTGGGGCTGCTGGGTCCTGGCTCCACCTCTGTTGTCAGGTCTGTAGAATTGCCCTGCCTGCCATCCATGGCCTGGGTGGCACTGGCACCCTTTCAGAGACTGTCTTTGGAGACAGCATTGGGTTTAATTGCTGCTGTAGTTAGCCTGATCAGCTAATCCCTTCTGCACCTACGCTCTCCTGCCACAGTAACTGGAGAAGCAGCAACAATTGGCCTCTGGGCTGGTTCCCTTTCCCTCTCCCCTCCCCAAAATGCCCAAACAACTCAGCAAATGACTTCTCTTCAGGACTAAGGAGCACTCCAGGGGGCAGAGGAGCAGCTCCCTTTCCTCCAAGAACTACTGCTTCTTGGGTGCAGCCTCCTCAGGCCTGTTTTCAGGTGGAAGAGAGAGGTGTCAGTGTGTATGTGTATGGGGCAGGATTACCTCCATATGTGTATGTGGCTGAACTAAAGGGTATGTCTATACTGCAGTTAGACACCTGCGGCTGGCCTGTGGCGGCTGGCCTGTGGCAGCTAACTCGGGTTCATGTTCGGGCTCCAGTTGGAGCCTGGGCTCTGGGAGCCAGTGAGGAGGAAGGGTCCCATAGGTAGGGTTGCCAGGAGTCTAGTTTTCGACTGGAACGCCTGGTCAAAAAGGGACCCTGGTGGCAGTGCCGACTGGCCCATTAAAAGTCCAGTCAGCAGCACAGCAGGGGCCTGGGGCTAAGGCAGGCTCCCTGCCTGCCCTAGCTCTGCGCAGTGCCCGAAAGTGGCCGCCAGGTCCCTGCAGCCCCTAGACATGTGAGTGGCCCGGGAGGCTCAGCATGCTGCCCCCACCCTGAGAGCCAGCTCCACAGCTCCCATTTGCTGGGAACTGCAACCAATGGGAGCTGCGGGGGTGGATCCTGTGGGCTCAAGGGCAGCACATGGAGCCTCCCTGGCTGCCCATATGTCTATGGGGCTGCAGGGACCTGGCGGCCGCTTCCCGGGAGCCTTGGTAAGCGCTGCTGGGACCCTGCAATCCAAACCTCCTCCCGCACCCCAACCCCGTGCCCCAGCCCAGAGTCCCTTCCTGCACCCAAGCTCCCTCCTGGAGCCCGCACCCCCCCAACACCCCAACTCTCTGCTCCAGCCCTGAGCTCCTTCCTGCACCCCAAACCCATTATCCCAGGCCCCACTCAAGAGCCTGCACCTCCCCCCAACCACCTGCCTCAGCTCAGAGCCCTCTCCTGAACCCCTAATTTTTGGCCCCACCTGGAGCCTGAACCTCCAGCTCAGACCCCATATCCCCCCGCACCTCAACACCCTGCCCCAGCCCAGAGGCCTCTCCCACATGCCAAACACCTCATCCCTGGCCCCAGCCCAGAGCCCGCACTCCCAGCTGGAGTCCTCACCTGCCTCCCGCACAACAAAACCCTGCCACAGCCCAGTGAAAGTGAGTGAGGCTGGGGGAGAGCGAGCAATGGAGGGAGGGGGGATGGAGCGGGGCCTCAGAGAAGAGGCGGGGTGGAGCCTTAGGGAAGTGGCTGGGCAGGGATGTTCAGTTTTGTGCCATTAGAAAGTTGGCAACCCTAGCTCCAGCCCGAGCCCAAACTTCTACGAAAATAAATGAGCCTGAGTCAGCTGGCACAGGCCAGCCGCAAGTGTCTAACTGAAGTAAAGCCATAACCACAAATACCAGGGGAGGGGACGGGACAGGTGCAAGATGGAGGTGAGTCCTGTGGGGAAAGGGAGAGGAGCTGTAAGACCTCTTAGGCCCTGTAAATCCTGGCTGGAGTCCTGACTTTTTGGCTAGGTATATGCAAGCTAGTTAACTTAAAGAAAAGGAGTACTTGTGGCACCTTAGAGACTAACCAATTTATTTGAGCATAAGCTTTCGTGAGCTACAGCTCACTTCATCGGATGCATACTGTGGAAACTGCAGAAGATGTGGCACCTTAGAGACTAACCAATTTATTTGAGCATAAGCTTTCGTGAGCTATAGCTCACTTCATCGGATGCATTCTGCAGTTTCCACAGTATGCATCCGATGAAGTGAGCTGTAGCTCACGAAAGCTTGTGCGCAAATAAATTAGTTAGTCTCTAAGGTGCCACAAGTACTCCTTTTCTTTTTGCGAATACAGACTAACACGGCTGTTACTCTGAAACTAGTTAACTTAAGTGAAGAGCAACTGAGATGTTAGGCTTAGGGTTATTTTGTGCAGGAGGATCTGCTAGCCTCCCTACTCCATTGTTTCTGTTGTGTCTGTAAATAGCTGCAAAGTGCCGGTGCCATCTCTTCTTTAATAGGTACTACCAGCTCCTTCTCTCTGCCATGGTGGGGATTTATACTCTGGTCGCTTCCTGAGTTGAGAGAATCTGGGGACACAGATCCTGTTGTTGGTTGCTCTGATGATTCTTCCTGGTTTCAGTACAGTAACAAACACATGGGAAATCTTCTTTCATTTCTAATTCCCCTTCTTTGGAATTAAAGCAGCATTAAGGGTTCTGGCACCTGGTCATTGACCACAAGTGCTTTTCCCTTTGATTTCCACATCTGAGGCATTCCCTGCCCACTTGCTCTGTATGGTGCATTCCAAAGCTAGGGTCATCATCTTTGCTCCGCTCTTGATTTCTTTTCCAGTGCCCTCTGTCCTACCCCATCCAAAATGGGGAATTTCTACTCCTGAGCTCCCCTCTTACTCAGCCCTACAGGAACCCCCACATCCCTGCCTAAGATGTCCAACGCTGATTTTCTTCTTCACTTTTATCTTCCTGTCTTCAGTGCCCTACTCCACAGTCACTAACTTTCACCTCCATGGGATGAGCTTGCCAGTCCTCCCCATGTTTGTTAGTGTGGTTGGCTGAACTTGAAAGTTCATAGTCACTTCTCCTTGCTCTGGTCCAGGCCAGGGTTTTAGAAAGTGTACCTTGCACACTTGTCTTGTAGAGGGGTAATCTAGAGCATTTATGGGATTTTGAAAATTTACTGAAAGGGGAATGCAGAGGAAAGGGGAAAAGTTGCAAAATGATTCTGTGGTTCATTGATCTGTTGTGGACAGAGAAGAGAAGGTGACCTGGAAGCGAGTAGTTGAGGGTCTATTTCTCAAACTTTCTTGCCTGTTAACATCATGGTTTGGACACCCCTGGTATCCTTCCACATCAGCCTGGTATAAAGTTAGACCCTTTTCAGTATGCTTTGAGCTTGGTTTACATGTGTGTAAAAGGAGGCATAACAGTACCTCCACTTTGAGCTGCAATGTTTTCAGGCATCTCCAAGAGAAGGTCAGCAGAAATACAGGTGCAGAGTTGCTACCTCTCCATATCCAGGTGACAGCGTACGTGGCACTGACTCAAATTGTAGGCGATTTGACATTCCCTTCTATAGGCTTGTGTTGTCTGATCTGCTGAGAAATCAGATATCTTTGTGCTGTGTTACTAGGCATCTTTCATTCCATTTGCAGAGACCCTTCCATAGGGAAGGGCACTGTGAGCCCTGCGTTTTGCCACCTGTTCTGAATGGAGCCTCTGTGCACAGCTCATGTATCAGATTGGGTCATACGTTTTTCTACTTTTTTTTTTTTTTTTTTTTTTTTAACTTTCTTGAGTCTTGAAGCACACTGATTCCTGGTTTAGGAGCTGTCACCAGGGCCTAACGCTGGTGAACATAGCTGTTTTCTGGCTGCATTGAGATTGTCTATCCTGATGTTGGCAAGTGAAAGCAAGGCCAAGACTGAGGGTTGTTCTTTTTGGATCCACGACCCTTGTGACACACTAAGTGCTCTAATGATAAAACATGGCAGAGGCTTGACACAGCTACCTGACTTGTTGACTTTTTCAGTGGAGGTGAAGGGTTTTTTTGTCTTGTGGAAGTTTGCTTTTTTTTCAGTGTAAATGACTTTAGTGCTCTGGAGACTGAAGTTGTTTGTTCATAGACCAGGTGCAGAATGGGTAACCTTTCCATAGTGCCTCACTCGTGTGGCTTGCCGTGCCTCAACTCTCTGATAATTAGTGGTTATTGCAATCGTAGCTTTTGTAAAGTGGGAATTGCACCGAGACCACCAAACTTGATGGAATCAAAGTCTCAGCTTCTTTCTAAGTTAGCGTATAGCAGTGCTGTATTTTGGCTTTTCTTGTAATATCCCATTGAGATACTTCAGCTGTATCGTACTTCCATTTGGTAACCGAATGAGACCTTTGCTCTGCATGGGTTTACCCCACCCACTACAGTGCTGGGAAATCATCCTTTTTGGGGGAGATCCTCATTCCTTACTATGCTAGCTTCAGTCTGTTAACAATAGTTCTCTCTGACAAATAGGATGTGGATCTTGGAAAAGTCCACAGCCCCTTCCCCTGGCTGCTGTAATCAGTAACAGGATAAGAAGAATCATGGAGGGAGAGAGGAGACAGTACCTATTTGGTGGAGCTGTTTGCCCTTTGAATGCTTTTTCACGGCACATTTCCGTAGGTTGGTGACATGGTGAGTGTGTTCCCTCCTCTTAAAGTGTGCAGTTGGAGACGGCGTGGACAGGCTTTCCTTTTGCCCCTAATATTGTTTTCGGATCATAGCGAGAGAATAGGATCATATTAGCAGATGGCAAGTCTCTGAAGTACATTAGAACCCACTTCACAGAGAAAGCACATCCTCTCTCCAAACTACAGATAAACAATAATGCTTTCAAACCCTCTTCAAGAGGATCAAGGTGAAACTCAATGTGCAGTCAGTGCTGGGAGAGATCCTGCTTTGTCACAACTGGCGAAAATGTTGTCTTCTCTTTTGTGCTTCAATAACAAAGCTGTTGTTTGTTATACTATTGTTGTTCCCCATTTTATTTTTCAAAACAAATTTTTTTTCAGAAGAACAGTCACCTTGGTGGAGGTGGGCAGGTGGATGAAGGGGGAGGGACAGAGATATCTCCTGAGAGCTGTGAGAGGAACTCAAATGAGGGGAAGAGAACTAAAGTTCAGGTTGGTTGTGTGAATGCAATTCAGAGCTATTCTTTGCAAGTCTGATATTTAGGAGATTAGTATCTTTCTAACGATTCTTTGGTAGTCCCTGTTCATACAGATGTGACTCCAATGCCCACACTCCCAGTCCCATTCCCCTCACCCTCTTTCATATGCTCAGCAAAAGCAAGCCCCTTGTGCACACATCAAAAGGTGCAGATGCTCCATGCTGGCTGAGGAGGCAGGGGGATAGGAGCCTACCAGGAGGATGAGTTGAATGACACTGTAGCTGGCTGCCGCAGGAGAGGAGGAGAAGGGAAGTGACCCTGGGTGTCCCCTCCTAGGTTGCCATTTTGTTGTTTGCAGTTCAGACTGTTCTGAAACTTGGAAGGTGATGGTGAAAATGAAGCTTGTTTTCTCTTAGGTTGGCATCTACTTTCAGTGGCAGATGCACGGCCTGCAAAAACATATGGCAGAGTAATATGGCTGTTTTTGAAATGGTGAATGAATAAAGCCTGTGTTTGGGTGGGAAAGATGGGTGTTAACTTGTCCATGGTGGTTGTGATGTCATAATTTTGCAGAAACCAAGTTACACAAGCTATAGGGAGCTGAGGAGGAAAGGATGTTTTCAAAAAGCAAATTTCAAGGAGGAATAAGAAACGGAGAAAAGTTGTGCTGATTACTTATTTTTTCTTTAAGATGATTTTAAAACGTGTGCTATGAGGGCTATTGGGAGAATTCAGCCCAGGGTCACCTTTAACAAAAAGCTGAGTGTATAGACAAGGCTATTGAGAAGTATCATGCAACAGTCTTTCCCGCATACAATACCCCGGGTCAGAACAAACCACAAATTGAGAGTCTGAGCACTGATGGGGTGGGATGGGGGTGGGGGAGAGGGAGTTTTTTAAACGTGTCCTTCAAGAAAATCCTGTGGCAGGAATTCAAAAAGGAATAAGACGGGGGCGAAAGCGACCGGGATTTGCTGGGCTTTTCATTCCTTTGTTTGGTTATCTTGCATAAATGCTTTAGCTGAGACTCTTTCAGTAGCTGCATGGGGCCAGCTTGCAACACAAACCCGCTCGAATCCAAATGTAATTTCCCCGTTGTGCATGTTCTGGCTGTGACAGCTCGAGTTATGAATGTAAAATAGAAAAGAAAGTTCGGAAGAAGGGACAGGTCTGAAATGTTAATGAGAGCTGAATTACCCAGGGCTCCCAGAGGTTGGGAAAGGTGATGCCTGGATTTTAAATATGTGCCTTCGTTTCAGTGCACCTTGGGAGGAGGCAGGAGAGAGAGACACACACACCAGGCTTCTGTGCTTCCAGGGTATTCAGTTTGTAGCAGTAAAATTATAAATGTGCATCCATGTGTGAGATGAGACAGGAAAAGGGATGTAGGAGGCAGGCAATCGGGGGGGACTCTGGCCTCCTCCCATTTGGGGGTGGCAGAAGGGCTGGGTTGGCACACAGATTGTAATTGCATTAGTGGCTTCATTATAAATCAAGCATTGTTCAGGGAATAACAGTTCCTTCTCCCTCCTCCGCTTTGCTTGCTGTGGGGTAGCCTTGCCCTGATCTAGGGATGGCTGCAGCAGCCTTAGGAGCAATGATGCTTCTCCCAGTTCCACTCATGGAGGAGTCATTCCCTCTTCTTAGGATGGATATAGCAGAGTGAGTGATTTCCAGCCCCCCCTTCACTCTGCTTGCAGAAAAGACATCTCACCCTGATCTTATGACAACTTACCACATGGAAGAGGCTGAGAGGGCAGAAAAAGGGCTTTTCCTTCTTCCGTATGCAACTTGCACAGCAAAGAGAAATGGCAAGGTTTAGAACTCTCCCAGCTTCTTCCACATCAGTTTCTGCCAGGCCTGCTCTTAACTTGCCCTCTCTGTCTGTCTCTTTCTCTTTTTCCATCTTCCTTCCATCTCTTGTTACCATGGAGAATGAAATGCTGGCTCCATTCAAGTTGTCGGCTGAATAGGTTTTGAGGTTGATGGATGGTGAGAATCTCTTATCCCTCCACCTCCCTCCTTCTCCAAACACCGCCCCCGCCTGGTTCTTGACATTTTGCTTGCCAGAGAATGGCCATTAGGAAGAGGGATCTGAAAGGGAGGCTGGCAGTGTCCTGCTGAGATGCTCTTTCAGTTTCTTGGATGAGATCAGCAGCCGTGAGAAGGTCTTAAGGACTTCGCTGCAGAGCCTCATCCTCAAGCTGGCTGAAGCATGAATGCTCACTTGAGTGCATTCTCCCCCTTCTCCCCACCCACTTTCTCCAAAACACCCAAAGAAAGGAAGATTCATATGCAAGTCTTGCCTTTGCTTGTGGCTGTGTTTCAAGGGGTGATGTAACCTCTGCCAATTGAAGGAAAAGGTAAGGAACTCTTCGCAATGAATACTGTAGTCCAAACTCCCTCTTTCTCAGATAGTCCATGTAGGCTTCATCATACAAAAAATGGAATTTCTTTGCTGCAGTCTGACTTGCCATGTTCCCTGGCTGCAACGGTGAAGTTTACCAGGAGTGTCTGTGTGACTGTAATGACAGCTGCCCCTATCTGTGTTGACAGTCTCCTCACAGCATTAATGCCATGTTGTCTGACAGGGTCCAGAGCAGAGATTGTTTAATATCAAATTTGTACAGTTCCTCCCAACAGAATAGTGTTGGATTGTGGATTTTGCTGTACATACCTCCAACTGCTGAAGCCCAGATGTGAGATGTGGTGTAGGGGACATGGCCAAAATGCAGGATAAAAAATGATAGGGCAGAAAACTTCAAATGACGGTGTTATAGAATCATACAGAAAACATTTTCCCTGTGGTGATTTATCACTTCTGATGTGAGATAACAGCAGATTTGTGAGGGTTCAGGGTAACAGGGGTGTACATTTGGAGGACATCCCCATTAAAGTTGTGAAGTACACTCTGCACTTGAATGCTGGGCGTGTGCCCCCGCACTGTTGTGCTGCCTAGGACTCTTGCTGCAGGCAAAGGCTGGATGTAGAGGTGGGTAAATATCTGTGGCTTTTCAGATGAAATGCAGGTATTTGTCCAGTTCGAAATGGTTCATAAACAGGTGCTTGTTTGGAAAAATGTCTGGTTTTGTGAAATTCTTGCTGAAACCCCTTATACAACACATTTTAGCCTCTTGGTGGTTTGACAAACTGCGTTGTGTTGAATATTTTTGCATTGTCTTTCTCTGATTGCTGCTCCAGCACCTTAGTCACACGGTATTTCTGCTTCCTTCCAAAGGGAAATTAAGATGTCTGATTTATTTTGTTCATAATCATTTATATGAGCAAAATTTTGTTTAACCCCATTGTGGTTTTTTTTTTCCTTAAACAAATGGAATGGGCTTGCAAATATACCAAAATTCAAGATTTAGTTCATTGACTAGCTCACCACTATTTGCTCTGCTGTAGCTGGAAGTGATGCTCCCTGTACTAGTGTATTTGGATATGAATTCTGTTGCTAGCCATATACATCTCTGGACATCAGAATTTGAATTCTAGTGTAGGCCACAGGTGAAAATCTGTTTTGGTACTTATCAGCTGCTGTGTATTCCTGGTGGAGACTGAGGCCAGTATTTCCCCCCCCCCCCCAAAGTATTAGATGGACAAATGATTCTGCTTCAAGGTAAAATAAGCCCTCTTTCACTGCTTTGAAGCGTCTGCTTGTGCTTGGGGTTGTTAGACAAGTATATCGTCCCACACCACTATGGGCTTTTGCATCTGTCCTAACAGCTCAGAGTTCACTTCTCATTGATACTGCATGTCCTGTTTGTTGTTGGATTGTTGTCTCCCTGCTGGAGATTTCCTACTGTGAGGCTGCTTTTGCTGTTGTGCAAGTGTTTTCCAAAATGCTAATATGGTAATGGTTCAGCCTGTTGGGATGCAGAAGGGGAATTTTTAATGAGCACATAAGAGGGGTGTGTGTGTGTGTAAGAAGTATACATATGATTATACCACTCTAATTCTTTAATGAATTTGCTCTACAGACGGTAACATTCACACTCTCTCTAAGCTTCTCAGGGATACCCCAGACCCATGCAGACATCATGTACCCTGGTTACTCACATGGATCCTCGATCATTAGAAGGGATAATGCTATACTTCAGATTTTGTAGATTTCATGGTTTGAAACTGGTTGGCGGGGGCATTGGATTAAAAAATATTTTTCAAATAGCTTCCCTTTACCCTAAATTCACCAGCTGTGTCAGATGGAGTTGAAAGAAAGTGATCGAGTAAGAAAGGAGGGATAGAGGTCCAGTGGGACACAGCATGATACTGGAGATGAGGATTAGCTTTTGAACAGATTCTTGGCCTTATGTTTCCATTTATAAGAGGTGTGGGGGAAGGGAGGGCATCTGTTTCAACCTGGTGATTGAGGGAAGCTGAGACGAATCAGACCTGAGGCTTTGGTTGTGCATTCGAATTTCTTCTGTAAGGTCTGCTGCTGTTTTGATTTGGATATTTCTTTCTGTGTGGAAGAGGATGGGTGCCCATCTGTTCCTGAGCTTTCTCAAGATTAAATGCCCACCACTTTTTCTCCTTTGCTCCCCTTTGGGGTTTTTATTATTACTAATAATCTCGGGTGCTGTCAAAAGTTTTCTTGGGAATTCCTGACTTGGATTTCAGCACCTGAATACACTTAAAAGCATCTTCTCATTATTCTCTAGACAAGTATATGTGGCTTCAGTTGGGTCACCAAAATTTCTCCCTCTCCCTCTGCACAAAGAACCACCCTTTCTGATCCTTTACCTGCTGGGAATCAGTCTGTCTTCCCCTTGTAGCTGGTACTTCTCAGGTTCTGCTCTTCCACTGGTGCTTGTCAGCTTCCTTCCATCCGGTCTTCAATTAAATTATTCACAGATAAAAATTTTAACTGCCTACTGATTTAAAATTCTTGTCTGCTCTAGCGGCTCTGTCACTCAGGCTTTTTATAGGTTCCAAGATTAAAGGCCTTTTTCTGTATATATTTTGGTTAGTGCTATTAATCTCCGTGGGTGTCACTTTTATGTCACTCCCAGGAATAACTCCTGTCTTTAGAAACTAGCACTCAAGTAGTGGACACTACACTCCAATCATTGCCCTACCCATTCCCTACAGTTCCCTCACTCAGTGCTCCTGTGCCATTTTTTGTGCTGATTCCACTCCTGCCGATAATGACTGTAGTAACCAGGAGCTCCCCATAGCCATTGTTCTTACAGAGTCCCATGTATTCTGTAGCTGTAGAATATCCCGCAGAATTCACCCTTTGCCTTAAAATTATGTTTCTAAATCTAATCTTTACATTTTTTAAAAAAAGTTGTGTTTCTAGTCCTTATAGTTGTGAAGAAAATCTTCCATATGTGATCTGTGTGAATTTAATGTTATCTTCCTGAGTCTGCAAACAACCTGAAGCAGCTGGGGTGTGAACTGCACCCCATACAACGTAACTGAATTGTTAACTCTGAAACCTAATGACAATTTGTTTGTTAGTTTTAACTATTTCATTGCTGTTAGCTAATGGAAACATTCAGATATTATGTGCATTCATCACTGTTGGGTGTGGGAGTGGCAATGGGGCAGCTATCAAGAATTTCTGGGTGAAAACTGCTCTATTCTATACAGGTTCTTACACTGCCCTCATCACCAGAATATCTGAGTCTGTTCCAGAAGTTCATTTAGCTACATGGCTAATACCTGTCACAGGTGACCTTTGTTTCCCTCATCTTCTTCCCAGATGGAAAATTATGTGTTTGTTTTATTTTGGTTGAGGCTGTTTTAATTGTGTTCATTAGGAATTCAAGACCACAAGGGATATTTCAGGTCAGCTCCTCCATCCCTGTCCCGAGGGAGGAGGGAATGAGGAGATGTACCTCCTACTTATTGCCATAAGCTGTCTGACCATGTTCTGGCTACCTCCTGTGTCTTTTGGGTGCCAGAAACCCAAACTGTCCCCACTGAAGCTGTCTAGACCTTCAGACCTCTCCTCTACCACGCCAAACAGCTTCTACAATGTATTTATGCCTGGGCAGTACAAACATCTGCAGCACATTGGAAATCTGAGTGCCATGTAAAATAAGTTTGATTTGAAGATCAAAATGAATGTAAGGAATGCCAAACTGACTGTATGTTCACTTTCATGTGGAAGATTTTTCTGGATTCCATCTTTGAATTTATCTGAGGCTGCTGCTCAATCTCTGCTGTGCCTGCTGCAATGGAGTGCCAGAGGGAGCTGGGAAGTTTGCTTCAGAGCTCAAGGGTCTTTGTATAAATGGAATCCTTCCTGTTATACCCCTCTTGAGATGTGTTGGACCTGGATCAGGATGAGTAGTTCTACAAATGCTATTTTTGGAGGGGGACAATGCAGTTTGAAGACACCAGCAGATATACAGTGATATAATATGCAGAGCTCGAAAAACTTACCCAACTTCTGCTAGGCAGGGTGCAGAATGCCTTTCCCTACAGTGTGTTCTCTACCTCCTCCCCATATATATCTTCTTCCCCCAAAATCTGTCTATGCCATACTCTTCCTTTGTACCTTATTCTGATCAATCTTTTACCTCCCTGTTTCATATTCACGCAGTAGCCAGAAGAGGGAACTTATTTGCCAGACTGATATGAAAGATGGGAAGGGCATCATCATCCAGGGTCAATGCCCTGGTGAGAAGGCATCTTAATTTTCACCCCTTACACAACTTCTAGGAAAGAGCAGGATGATAGGATTCCTATCAGACTGCTGTGCCTCCACCCCAGTCAGGTTCTTGATCCTTCTTATCAGTTTCTGGTTGGTAGGTGTTTGATAAACAGCTTATCCTCTCCCAGCTAACCCCCCCAACCCCCGCCCTCGCAAATAGCATGGAACTAACATGACATTGGCTTTTCACCGTATTGTTCACTTTGCCTGTTTGTTACAGCCCTGTAATAAGGCAACCCCCAACCTGGAGCGTCCTACATTGGCAAGATGGGGCATGACAGATGTGCTTGACTCAATTTCCCCTCAGGCCAGCTGTAAAAACAGTACTGTCTCTCAATGTCCAGTTCAAAGTCCCACTTTGAGGCATAATTTATTCATGTACATGTACAATAGTCCATAGAACTCTCATGGTAAAATGATTCTCCCAGTTCCCACGGTAAAACATATAAAGGTACCGTGATTGTCCGGTCACCTCTCCATGGGCATCACTTTCACCTCTCCATGAGCTCACCTGCACACAAGTCCCTGTTCCTTTCTGCCCTGATTCCAGGGACCGACACTGCTAGCCATCCACCTGAGTGACCAGTCTCATGACTCTTCTACCCAAAACCTAGTCCAACAGCTCAGCCCGCTTTAGCCTGCTGCCATGGGCTCTCTGGCTCAGGAAGGTCAGCAGGCTTAGCCCCTTTCCTGACTACCAGGCAGCTGTCACCTACCACTTTTCTTGCTCTTTGTCTGTGCTCTCAGTCAGCACTCTTCTGGCCCTTTTCAGACTGACCATTTAAATGGCCTAAGTGTCTTCTCTTGAACTCTACTGGAGATCAGCGGACCAGTCACAGGTGCACTGGCCTCTTGCCTCTTAAAGGGCCAGTGACACCCTATGATAGCACCTTTCCCCATCCCTTTGTTATATAGATTGTAAGCTTTTCGGGGCAAGGACTGTCTACTAATCCATGTTTGTTTAGTGCCTAGCACAGTGGGGTTCTAATCCTGGTTGGATCTAGACACTGCCATAATCTTAATTGTCTACTCTACTCCACGCTGATAAGGCCTCAGCTGGAGTATAAGATGTGGGCAAATTGGAGAAAGTCCAGAGGAGAACAACAGAAATGATGAAAGGTCTAGAAACCATGACCTATGAAGGAAGATTGGAAAAAACTGGGTTTGTTTAGTCTGGAGAAGAGAAGATTGAGAGGAGACATGATAAGTTTTCAAATACATAAAAGGTTGTTACAAGTCAGAGGGAGAAAAAACGTTCTCCTTAGCCTCTGAGGATAGGACAAAAAGCAATGGGCTTAAATTGCAGCAAGGGCAATTTAGGCTGGACATTAGGAAAAACTTCCTAACTGTCAGGGTAGTTAAGCCCTGGAACAAATTGCCTGGGGAGGTTGTGGAATCTCCATCATTGGAGGTTTTTAAGAGCAGGTTAGACAAACACCTATCAGGAATGGTCTAGTTATTACTTAGTCCTGCCTTGAGTACAGGTGCCTGGACTAGATGACCTCTTGAGGTCCCTTCCAGTCTTGTGCTTCTATGATTCTGTAATAAACATAATAAATAATAATAAAATAATCAGAGCCTTCTTTCTGCCCCGTTCCCAAGAACAGGAGCATTTTTCCTCTGTCACCTCAGAACCTCCTGACTTTTAGATGGATGGTTGGGGTTTGTCTCCTCCTACTCTAACATTCCCTCTGTTTTCTGACTGCTGCTATTCTGCCTTTCTTTGTGCCTCCATTTCTGTTCTCCTGGAGTGAATAGCTCCAGTGGCTCTGTTACTGTGAAGAGCTTTCCCAAGGGGCAGCAAAATGAAACTGACCTGACTCTCCTCAGTTTCACTTTTGCCCACAAGTTCTTAATAGCAGCAGTGATAGCGGACTACATTAGTTCTGTGTCCACTGCCGCAGCTTGGAAAAGCCCTGAGCAGAACAGGCCACTGGAGCGGTCCTTTCTGCAGACTTAGGAAGACATTGTCTGCATTGGTTTACATTTGGTTTACATCTGGCAAGTTGTCTTCATAACCTTAAGGTCTAGAAATTTCATTTATTTTAACTTAGTGTTTGCCAAAGCCTCCTACCTGCCCCCGTCAAGTAGATTTTTTTTAAACCCTATATATGTACGATAATACTGGCAGGTGGGAATGTGAAGACCTAGCACTGCTTTCTCCATTTGCTCATTCCCTTATCTCAGGTGTCATTGACTGGAATTTCTTGACCTTTTGTCTCTTGTACGGAGTAAACTCAATTACAACGATATAATTAAATCAACATTGGGGAGGATAATTGGGATTTCGATAGCCATATCTCTATGCAGAGCCTACAAGCTGTGATTCAAAACACGAGTTTAGATCAGAGCTTCTCACAACAAAATCTTTGGTGGCCTCGCAGTGCGGCCACCAACTCTTGCTGGCGGCTAAAATGCTTTAACTTTAGGAAAAACAAATAAATATGCACATATATATGTCCAAATCATTGTCATTTATTTAAGTAGGCTTTTTTTTTTCCAGACTCAATAATAAAAATAACATACAGTTGTCTATTTTTTACTGGACCTATACAGAAACACAAATAAGGTGCTTTACATGTTTTGCTTTTTTTGGTTGATTTTCTTTTTTTAAGACTTGCTACCTAGTAAATCTGCTACTGTGAAAAGTGACATTTGGTAATATCACTTTTCACAGCAGACTTACTCAGCCCCTGCAAGGTGGGGGACAAATTAAGCCCTAGATGGGGGGGTGGGTAGGGAGGCAGAGAGGGCCAGTGATGATGGGGGGGGGGGGTGAGGTCGGGGCTGGAGCCTGAAGCCCTGCGGCCGGGGGATGGAGCCTGCTGCCACACGGCCGGAGCCTGCTGCCACACGGCCAGAGCCTGCCGCCCACCACCCCAGGGCTGAAGCCCGAAGCCCTAGCTCCACCGCCCCCAGGAAAGAGGGGAACTCACACTAGTTGCCTGCTCCTACAATGTTTGTGGCTCCAGAAGGGGGCAGGGATCTGCCTCATTTCCCCCCTGCCCCCCAGTCACCACCCAGGAGGCTATGCCCACAAGAAAAGCCCCTGGTGGCTGCATTTGAGAAATGCTGGTTTAGGTTATTTTTTTAGTGTGTTGAGAGGCCTGTGTATAAGAGCAATTTCTAGCTGACACAAGATGTGTTTCTTCACTAGCTCAGCACAGCAGGGACTCGATTTAGTTCACCTGCTAGAGCGGCTGCCCTGCAAACCAAGTGGTTTCTAGTTCAAAGCTCCAATGTACTGAGTTACTGAGATACAGTTCTCACAGGATGGGGAAGTTTCAACTAATTGGTTAAGTCATGTGAGTGCTTACTGCAAAAAGACAAACACACCAGTGAACCAGGCTGATTTGCTCAGCAGTTAAAGGTTTGTATTTGCATTTGTGCATCAACTCCACTCCAGTCATTCTAATGCAGAGGTGGGCAAACTACGGCCCATGGGCCACATCCGGCCCTCTGGACCATCCTGCCCGACTCTTGAGCGCCAGGCCAGGGGGGCTAGCCCCTGGTCCCTCCCCCGCTGTCCCCCTTCCTCCACAGCTATGCTGTCATGCTGGCCAGGTGGCACGGCTGCCAGTCCTGCTGCTCTGAGCAGCATGGTAAGAGGGTGGGGGGTGGGAGGTTTGGATAAGGGGAAGAGGGTCCCGGGGAGCAGTCAGGGGACAGGGAGCAGGGAGTGGTTGGATAGGGCGGAGGTTCTTGGGAGGGGCAGTCAGGGAGCAGGGGGGGTTGGATAGATGTGGGAGTCCCGGGGAGCCTGTCAGGGGGCAGGGATGTGGATAGAGGTCGGGGCAGTCAGGGAGCAGGGGGTGCTGGATAGGGGGTGTGGTCCTGGGGGGGCGGTAAGGGATGGGGGGTCCTGGGAGGGGGCAGACAGGGAGCAGGGGAGGTTCTGAGGGGGGCAGTCAGGGGGCGGGAAATGGGAGGGGGCAGGAGCTAGGCTGTTTGGGGAGGCACAGCCTTCCCTACCTGGCCCTCCATACAGTTTCACAACCCCAATGTGGCCCTCGGGCCGAAAAGTTTTCCCACCCCTGTTCTAATGCATCCATCACCCAGGTTCCCCACCTCACTCACTTCATGATTTCATTCCCCTTGGTCAGTGTCAAGGACACGCTCCCTGTGCCCAAATCTCAGTGCCCAAATCTGGGGCACTCAGTATGTGTGTGTAATCTCTTGCTTTCTGTGGAAGTTAGGGGGTTTGGCTCTTTGCCTGTAGTTCATTTTACATTATGCAGAGCTGTATGCCTTCTGCCTATGTAACTCTCAGCCTGCTCTAGCCTGGATTTGGAATACAATATCAAAATGAGGCACTATAAAACAAAACATAGCAGAGGAAGCGTGATGAGATGTGGGATTAATCCATTTAAAGTAAATACTGTTCCCTCTAACCTCAGTTTCCTGAGTCAGTGTTTGATGTCAATTTACCGTGAAGACTGAGAACAGCAGGCTAGGATGGGTTGGAATCAGATTTGGGTGCAACATGAGGGACACCCATCATAATTGGATGCAGCGGAGGAGTATACGCCTCAAGGCCAGCTGTTGGCTATTTCAGCTTTGTTACTGTGAAATCCTATCCTTTAGTCTCATTCCAAAGAAGTGGCATTTGACACCCTCCTTTAGAAATATGGTTATCTCTGGCTCACTGTATACTGTTTTCCCTCAGTGGTGGTATTGACTTTCTGTTCTGTTTTTGGAGGAATGGGGAAGACGGGCTGTTTGGGAGGGGATGCTCAAATTAACTCAATTTTACATCCATCTCAAACAATGTCTGCCATTATTTGATGGCAGAGAGGGATTATAATGTGGATAAGAAGGAGCAGAACAGAGCTCCTGGAAAAATCTGCCATATTTCACTGTTGTTCAGGGTTTTTGCTCTATAAATCTCTTCACATTTTGCTGACATTTTGGGGTCTAGTCAAGCCTACAAGGAAGCCTGTCTAAAGGCAATAGCCCATCAGCACAGTATTCCTTTAGATTTAAGTCCAGATTTGGCTCTCAGATACATTCATACAACTTGCATGGACTGCAGTGAGGGTTGTGCATATGTGGATCTGAGAGCAGACTTCTGCCCTGTAAGCACAATAAGGGTAATGTGATCTAGAGGACTGAGCCTCCTGAAATCTAATCCCAGGTTGGGATTTGCTGTGAAACTGTGGGCAAGTCATTTAATTTTCTGTTTCTCCAGCTGTAGAATGACGATATTTACTCACCTTCGTAAAATGCTTTGAGATCCTTGGGTAAGCACAGAGTATTATCTTCCAAAAGAAGGTCAGGCCAAGCAGCATAGATTGCCAAGAACCCACTGCTTCCCCCACTGGTATTATCCCAGTGTAGCACACTGGCTTGTGCAAATGACACTGTTTCCTGGCAGTTGATCTCAGGAGAGTATGGGCCCAGTTACATCTTCTGTTTAAAGGAGTTCTCTCTTAGCTCAAGGGGAAGTGGGGGTGGTTTTGGAGCTAAAGGACAAGGTTTCTTGTCCCATCTCCACAGTTATAAGCACTTTAGCTAGTAATTGTGTTTGTTGTTCAAAGCTCATGGATTTGTTGCCCTAGGATGCATGATGCAAACATTGTTGGATACCATTAACAGTAGGTCTTATCAGCTGCAAGAAGCAGCAGCACCTGCCTTTAATTCAAAATCCATGCGCCTGGAGCAATTGGTGTATTTTAAATATGTTTAAATGAATAATAAACTTTGACTTGTGACAAGTAGAGTGAATAAGTAGAATTCTCTGTCTGATGGATGTAAGTGGTATCTGGAATCAGCTGAAGAATATAGTCTCGTATAATCAAAGTGAAATACTGTAGATGTTTTTGGAAAGCTTGGTTACTAGCTCAAAGAAGCTCAGGGCTAAGATCCAGGCCAGTAAGTACTAAGTATTGTAGTGCTTTGTGTTGTGCGTACATTGACTGCCATGCTTAACTAAGTATATTACTTTTGTGGGCTGTTTTTGAGTCTAGAGAGCCAGATCCTAATAAAATCCTTGAGAATAGATCCCTGAGCACCATTTTCAAATTATTTTTTGCTGGGGGTCTTTTTGGGAGTACCTGGGGATGCAGGGTAGTGAACAGGAGCCTGGTTCCTTGCACATGATTAAAGTGTCAGAAGAGAGGATCTCAAGGGCTGCAAAGAGGATGTGGGAGAACAAGATCCTGTTCTTTTTGGACTTCTGACCTAGCACATAGGCAGGCTGCACAATGTGTAGTCTGGCCAAGCTCAAAATAAAGTATTTGGGTCAGACTTTTCCTCCAGGGATGTTCAGTGCTCAGAATGTTTGTTAGAGAAGATTGAGAGAAGGCAAATAATCCTGTACTGCGCTCTGCTGCAGACTTCACCTATGCTTGAATAACAGCTTTCTTCTTGGGACAGACTCATTCTATTTGATGTCTCTCTTCTTTGTATAGAGCCATATCTCTCCACTATGAACTATAGAAAGAAAACGAGTACCTGTGGCACCGCAGAGACTAACAAATGTATTTGAGCATAAGCTTTCGTGATCTAAAGCTCATTTCATGAGATACATGCAGTGGAAAATACAGTGGGGAGATTTTATATACACAGAACATGAAACAATGGATGTTACCATACACACTGTGATGAGAGTGATCAGGTAAGGTGAGCTACTACCAGCAGGAGAGAAAAAAAACCTTTTATAGTGATAATCAAGGTGGGCCATTTCCAGCAGTTGACAAGAACGTCTGAGGAACGGTGGGGGGGGGGGAGGAGGAGGAAATAAACATGGGGAAATAGTTTTACTTTGTGTAATGACACATCCACTCCCAGTCTTTACTGAAGCCTAAGTTAATGGTGTCCAGTTTGCAAATTAGTACCAATTCAGCAGTCTCTCGTTGGAGTCTGTTTTTGAAGTTTTTTTGTTGAAGAATTGCCACTTTTAGGTCTGTAATCGAGTGACCAGAGAGATTGAAGTGTTCTCCGACTGATTTTTGAATGTTATAATTCCTGACATCTGATTTGTGTCCATTTATTCTTTTACATAGAGACTGTCCAGTTTGGCCAATGTACATGGCAGGGGGGGCATTGCTGGCACATGATGTCATATATCACGTTGGTAGATGTACAGGTGAATGAGCCTCTGATAGTGTGGCCGATGTGATTAGGCCCTATGATGGTGTCCCCTGAATAGATACGTGGACACAGTTGGCAATGGGCTTTGTTGCAAGGATAGGTTCCTGGGTTAGTGGTTTTGTTGTGTGGTGTGTGGTTGCTGGTGAATATTTGTTTCAGGTTGGGGGGCTGTCTGTAAGCAAGGACTGGCCTGTCTCCCAAGATCTGAGAGAGTGATGGGTCATCCTTCAGAATAGGTTTTAGATCCTTGATGATGTGCTGGAGCGGTTTTAGTTGGGACTGAAGGTGATGGCTAGTGGTGGTCTGTTGTTTTCTTTGTTGGGTCTGTCTTGTAGTAGGTAACTTCTGGGTATTCTTCTGGCTCTGTCAGTCTGTTTCTTCTCTTCAGCAGATGGGTATTGTAGTTGTAAGAACACTTGATAGAGATCTTGTAGGTGTTTGTCTCTGTCTGAGGGGTTGGAGCAAATGCGGTTGTATCGTAGAGCTTGGCTGTAGACAATGGATCATGTGGTGCGGTCTGGATGAAAGCTGGAGGCATGTAGTTAGGCATAGCGGTCAGTAGGTTTCCGGTATAGGATAGTGTTTATGTGACCATCACTTATTAGCACTGTAGTGTCCAGGAAGTGGATCTCTTGTGTGGACTGGTCCAGGCTGCGGTTGATGGTGGGATGGAAATTGTTGAAATCATGGTGGAATTCCTCAAGGGCTTCTTTTCCATGGGTCCAGATGATGAAGATGTCTTCAATGTAGCGCAAGTAGAGTAGGGGCATTAGGGGACGAGAGCTGAGGAAGCGTTGTTCTAAGTCAGCCATAAAAATGTTGGCATACTGTGGGGCCATGCGAGTACCCATAGCAGTGCCGCTGATTTGAAGGTATGCATTGTCCCCAAATGTGCAATAGTTATGGGTGAGGACAAAGTCACAAAGTTCAGCCACCAGGTTTGCCGAGACATTATCGGAGATACTGTATTCTGACGGCTTGTAGTCCATCTTTGTATGGAATGTTGGTGTAGAGGGCTTCTACATCCATAGTGGCTAGGGTGGTGTTTTCAGGAAGATCACCGATGGATTGTAGTTTCCTCAGGAAGTCAGTGGTGTCTCGAAGATAGCTAGGAGCGCTGGTAGCGTAGGGCCTGAGGAGGGAGTCTACATAGCCAGACAATCCTACTGTCAGAGTGCCAATGCCTGAGATGATGGGGCGCCCAGGATTTCCAGGTTTATGGATCTTGGGTAGCAGATAGAATACTCCTTGTCTGGGTTCTAGGGGTGTGTCTGTGCGGATTTGTTCTTGTGCTTTTTCAGGGAGTTTCTTGAGCAGATGGTGTAGTTTCTTTTGGTAACCCTCAGTGGGATCAGAGGGTAATGGCTTGTAGAAAGTGGTGTTGGAGAGCTGCCTAGCAGCCTCTTGTTCGTATTCTGACGTATTCATGATGATGACAGCACCTCCTTTGTCAGCCTTTTTGATTATGATGTCAGAGTTCTTTCTGAGGCTGTGGATGGCATTGTGTTCTGCACGGCTGAGGTTATGGGGCAAGTGATGCTGCTTTTCCACAATTTCAGCCCATGCACGTCGGCGGAAGCACTCTATGTAGAAGTCCAGTCTGCTGTTTCGACCTTCAGGAGGAGTCCACCCAGAATCCTTCTTTTTGTAGTCTTGGTAAGAAGCTCTCTGTGGGTTAGTATGCTGTTCAGAGGTTTGTTGGACACGCCTGCTGGTAATAGCTCACCTTACCTGATCATTCTCTTCACAGTGTGTATGGTAACACCCATTGTTTCATGTTCTCTGTGTACATAAAATCTCCCCGCTGTATTTTCCACTGCATGTATCCGATGAAGTGAGCTGTAGCTCATGAAAGCTTATGCTCAAATAAATTTGTTAGTCTCTAAGGTGCCACAAGTACTCCTTTTCTTTTTGCGGATACAGACTAATACGGCTGCTACTCTGAAACCTATGAACTGCAGAGTGCTTCTTTATTCTCCACTTCTGGGCTCAGCAGGCCTACAGTTTACATGGGCTGTACAGTTGGTTGCCCAGGGGTATTTTGTGGAAAAGACAGCTATGTTGTTAAAACCGAGATTTCTCCCCTCCAGAATAGTTAAGGATTTTTTTTTTACTGTCTGAAATTGTGATTTTGAAAGGTTTTTGTTGTTGAGTGAAGAGGAGATTGTTCCTGAAGAAGTGTGCGTGAAGGCTGGGCTTATCACGGTGTGCTCTAGACAGGGAGCAATACAGGACTGACTGTTTAGGTCTACTATTGTTGAGCCCCTGCCTCCTCAGCAGATGATAGAGAGGAAAATGAGCCTATCAGTAATAAACAGTTTGTTTTCCTCTTACCTTGCAGGTTTTCTTTTCTGTGTGTGGCCTTGCCATGTCACTGATACCCATGTAATGATGAGGTTTGCAGTGGCAACATTATAAAACACTACAGTCACAGTTACAGGGCAAGCTGTGCTTTAGACTCCTTTTGAATATAGCTTCTGGAGTACAGCTTCACCCCTCTCTGGGTGGGATCACATGCCACATGGTCTATACCATTCTTAGACTGAATTTCTGTGCTGGGCAGCCCCCCTCTCCACCTCCCGTTTACCAAATATAGTAACATGACAGGCCCACCTGTGTTTGACACCTGTTAGCCCTTTTCCTCTGGTTCCAGTGGTGGATGGAAGTAACTCAAAACCAGCTTCTTCAAACAGAATATTATTTATTTACCCAAAGGTGAATGTAGCAAGCAGAAAAAAGGGATAAAACAACAAAAGGCCTGTATGCCTGAGTCAGGCCTAAACTTCATCCTTTCCTTGCCAGTTTTGGGTGAGTTCTACTCACCCCAGATGCCCTGCTCCTGGGGGAGACAGACCCTGCAGCATTCTCTCTTTTTCTCTCTCTGTCAGAGGCTCATTTCCAGCTGCTGCCCACTCACCTGCCTTCCTCTCTAGTCCAGTGTCTTTACTGGTTTAGTGCCCCTTTTTCCAGGCCAGAGCCTAGGATCAGAATGAACCTTGCCAACCTGGCTTGAGCCAGGTAGGTGGGCATTCCCAATTAGTAGCTCTCCCATTGTTCCCTTAAGGTACCTCATAGCTGTAATTGTTTTGATTCCTGTTGGTTTCCCTGTAACAGCCTCCTTTCATTTAATTCCTTGCGGTCAGGCTGGACAATAGCAAATTGGTAAACAGACATGCCTATGGTAATCATAGAAATAATCCGAATATCTCCCTTATTTTCTATGGCTACAATTTTAAAATCAGAGTTGAATCTGAAAATGCAGGTTCCTTTATAACCGCTGATGTTCACAGATGATTTCCTAAGGGGTTGATCTCCCTCTCCTCAAATGGAGACGGGTACCACAGGATGTGTCTGTTCTGGAAAACATCACTGCTTCACTGTACTTGGTATCGGTATGTTAAACTAAGCTGTTCTTCCTCTTGACAGGTGCACAGTGCCCTTTGCTCAGTCTGCTTTTGGTGCAGTGTAGCCTGGCTCTTCCTCTGACTCTGCACACAGCTGCTCAGCAAGGTAAGAGAAAAATGGATGTAACTGTGATCATTTTGGATTGGGTGGTGTGGGGCAAGGGATAGGATGAGAGCAGTCCTGTTCCTGGGATCTTTGGTTTGGCATGTTGCTTACCACTATGGAAAATGGCCATTTTCTCATTCTAGGAGATGGTGATGAATTCACCTTTCTCTCATTGGGTCATAGTACACTCTGCTCTCCCTTTTCTGTTGCCGTTTGTGAGGTGCCTTAGAGTACAAATAATGTTTTGCAGTTCTTTAGAATGTCTCAACATTAAAAAGCACCCTGGGACAGGGAGTGTCGTTTTGTTCTGTGTTTGTATGGTGTGTAGCACAATGGAGTCCTGGTGTAAGATTGAGATCCTAGATGCCACCATAATACACATCATATCATCTCTGTGAAATAGATAAATGTTTACACAATTTTACATCTGGGTAAACTGAGGAATGGCAAGCAAGTTAAAGATAGCATTTTAGACTAGAACCAAGACTCACTGGATAATGCATCCTTCTTGCAAAACATAAAGAAACTATAACATCCTGGAGTGTGATGCAGGTGTCAATAAGTAATCTTTTCTGTCCTGTCCAATATGCACTTGAAAGTCGGAATGCTTTGTGCAGGGTTGTTCGAGGGGACATTGAAAGGCTGCAGTTGGCCTCTCCAGAGTGCACCTATAACTGTGTTTTTAGTGCCAGTTATAAATTCAAAAAGCAAATCTGGTCCTTATGTAATGATTCACATCCATCCACAGTTGGATAGGAACAATTGCCAACATATTAAGAGAGCTAACACATGCTCCATTGTATGAACTGCACCTGTGTTCCAGCTCTTCCCAGGTGTAGGTGAATCCCGTTCTTTGAAGGCAGAGTACGGTATGTACACAAATATATAATGTTGAACAGAAGCTGGGGAGGAAATGAAGCCAGTTGTGCTCAGCATGCAGAGGGAATGACTGGCTGGCTGGTGTAAAGGCACAGATTAACCCAGGCACAGCACCAGGCACTCAAGAGAGGTTTTTGGTAGGAGAGGGTTATGCCTCACTGCCAGACTGTTGGAGTCTCTTCCCTTGTTTTTTCTCACTCACCCTCCAAATCTCCTCAATTTCCTTTCTTTCTCCTTCTCTTCTGCTCTCCTCCTCCCTCCTCTGTTGTCTACCCATTATTCAGAAGGTAGCACATAGTGGCTGTTAGGAATATATTGTAGTAGAAGAGGTGGTCTGAGGATTATGAAAGAGTTAATGGGTGGAACAGCAGATTGAGGGGTAATTTTAGGTTGTCTTCCGGGAACAGTAGAGATAAGAGATTATGACTGATATCTCCCCAGCACTCTCTCAGCTGCTTATCAGCATGAGGTTCAGGGCTGTGTGTTTGTGACCTGAAAAGGATGTTCCAGCACAAGGTTTCCAGCCCTGTGGGTCTGCTCCTCTCATGTCGCCTTGTACTGTAGTAATTACTGCAATGACTGCGAAGGGGGTATATTAGAAGGGGAGATGCAGAGTCACACATCTTGGTCTGGTTTCTGTGCAGCCCTTTTTGTGTTTAATGTCCATACCTGTTTCCAAGTTAGGGCTAGTCAATGCTGGAAAATGAAGCCATGTTATAACACGTGCTAGCGCACACCACATTAAACACTCTGTGGAGAGGTTAGCCATGACCAGCTCACATGATTTTAAAAGATGACAGTCCTTGTGTACACTAAGTGCTAAGTTGTGCATTACAACCAATATCATTTCCCAGAGTGACAAGCCCTTAGATCTCCCTGCTAGCTTGGAGACTTGCTTAATGAGCTCCCTGGTACGCAGTAGTGACATTAACTGGCCTTGGTAGTGGCTGCTGGCCAAATCTCCCTGTGCTACCATTTTATTGCTTTTCATGCTGGCTAACCATTATTTCAGGAGTTGGTCAGTCTGTGCCTTTACCCAGAGTGTCTCTTAGCACCACAGGTAACAGTATGGGAGAGCTATAGTCTCAGCATCTCTCAGCGGGATGGTGGTTCCTAATCACTGGTACTTAAAATTCTGAGCCCTGGTGTTCTGCCTCAACACACTTCACTCACTTATGCCTTCTGTAAAGTACACTGGCTCTTGGGCTGATCCTGACACCAATGTTGTGCAGAAGAGGAGGGATGTTATTGCTGGGTACAGGAGAAGGGAGAGCAAGGCCATGGGCAGATGGTACAGTCAATTCCATAGTTGGGTAATGGGTATAGTGGCCAGAAAAGGTTGAATCCTAGCATGAGGTAATGGTGTAAGGAAGGTGTACTGGTTGTGAGGGTAGCTTGGAGGGCTTCCAGCCCCATCCTTCCCGCAGCAGTGCTGTAGTAGGAGGGAGTATAATTCCCTTCTTACTTCTCCCTCTTTTCTGTGTTGCTCTGTCCCCTTCGCTCCCTTTCCATACTCTGCCCTCATTATTGTATCTGAAACATTGTAAAATATTGTATCTGCTGGCACTTAACATTAAAAAGGTTGCAGAGCAGTTTTTAAACTAAGAGACGGGGGAAAGCTGATTGCTGCAGAGGAGCATATGGATCGGACAGAGACTTCTCTTAGAGGAGAGTCTATTGATAGAGAGTCTCTAGGTTTTAGTCAGGAGGAGAGGATGGAAGAGGGTCAAGTATGGGCCAGATCAGATAAGAAACATTCACATAAAGAATCTGACACATCAAAAAAGGGCAGACAAATAAACAGTGACAAGTTTTTAAAGTGCTTGTACACATGCTAGAAGTCTAAATAATAAGATGGGAGAACTAGAGTGCCTCATGTTAAAGAAGGATATTGATATAATAGGCATCACAGAAGCCTGGTGGAGTGAGGACAATCAATGGGACACAATCATTCCGGGGTACAAAATATATCAGAAGGACAGAACAGGTCATGTGGGGGTGGGGGGGTGGAGTGGCACTACATGTGAAAGAAAATGTAGAATCAAATGAAATAAAAATCTTAAATGAATCCACATTTTCCATAGAATCTCTAAGGATAGTAATTCCATGCTCCAATAAGAATATAACAGTAAGGATCTATTATTGACCACCTGACCAGGACAGTGAAATGCTAAGGGAGATTAGAGAGGCTATCAAAATAAAGAACGCAATAATAGTGGGGGATTTCAATTATCCCCATATTGACTGGGTACATGTCACCTCAGGACGAAATGCAGAGACAAAATTTCTCGATACTTTAAATGACTGCTTCTTGGAGCAGCTGGTACAGGAACCCACAGGGGACAGGCAACTCTCGATCTGGTCCAAGAGGTAACTATAACAGGACCGCTTGGAAATAGTGACCATAATATAAAAACATTTAACATTCCTGTGGTGGGAAGAACACCTCAACAGACCAACACAAGTGGCATTTAATTTCAGAAAGGGGAACTATGCAAAAATGAGGAGGTTAGTTAAACAGAAATTAAAAGGTACAGTGACTAGAGTGAAATCCCTGCAAGCTGCATGGATGCTTTTCAAAGACACAATAATAGAGGCTCAACTTAAATGTATACCCCAAATTAAAAAACACAGTAAAAGAACTAAAGAAGAGCCACCATGGCTTAACAACCATGTAACGAAGAGAGGGAAGAGCATCTTCGCAAGCAGGCTGGCTAACCTAGTGAGGAGGGCTTTAAACTATGTTCACCAGGGAAAGGGGACCAAAGCAATGAGCTAAGTGGGGACGTGGGATACCGGGAGGAAGCACGAGCAGGAGAGCGCGAGAGGGGAGGGCTCCTGCCTCATACTAAGAAAGCAGGACAAACAGCAAGTTATTTCAAGTGCCTATACACAAAAGCACGAAGCCTGGGAAACAAGCAGGGAGAACTGGCAGTCCTGGCACAGTCAAGGAATTATGAGGTGATTGGAATAACAGAGACTTGGTGGGATAACTCACATGGCTGGAGTACTGTCATGGATGGATACAAACTGTTCAGGAAGGACAGGCAGGGCAGGAAAGGTGGGGGAGTTGCATTGAATGTAAGAGAGCAGTATGACTGCTCAGAGCTCCGGTATGAAACTGCAGAAAAAACCTGAGAGTCTCTGGTTTAAGTTTAGAAGTGTGAGCAACAAGGGTGATGTCGTGGTGGGAGTCTGCTATAGACCACCAACCAGGGGGATGAGGTGGACGAGGCTTTCTTCTTGCAACTAACGGAAGTTACTAGATTGCAGGCCCTGGTTCTCATGGGAGACTTCAGTCACCCTGATATCTGCTGGGAGGGCAATACAGCGGTGCACAGACAATCCAGGAAGTTTTTGGAAAGTGTAGGGGAAAATTTCTTGGTGCAAATGCTGGAGGAACCAACTAGGGGCAGAGCTCTTCTTGACCTGCTGCTCACAAACTGGGAAGAATTAGTAGGGGAAGCAAAAGTGGATGGGAACCTGGGAGTTAGCGACCATGAGATGGTTGAGTTCAAGATCCTGACACAAGGAAGAAAGGAGAGCAGCAGAATACAGACCCTGTACTTCAGAAAAGCAGACTTTGACAACCTCAGTGAACTGATGGGCAGGATCCCCTGGGAGAATACCATGGGGGGGAAAGGAGTCCAGGAGAGCTGGTTGTATTTTAAAGAATCCTTATTGAGGTTACAGGGACAAACCATCCCGAAGTGTAGAAAGAATAGTAAATATGGCAGGCGACCAGCTTGGCTTAACAGTGAAATCCTTGCTGATCTTAAACACAAAAAAGAAGCTTACAAGAAGTGGAAGATTGGACAAATGACCCAGGGATGAGTATAAAAATATTGCTCGGGCATGCAGGAGTGAAATCAGGAAGACCAAATCACAGCTGGAGTTGCAGCTAGCAAGAGATGTTAAGAGTAACAAGAAGGGTTTCTTCAGGTATGTTAGCAACAAGAAGAAAGTCAAGGAAAGTGTGGGCCCCTTACTGAATGAGGGAGGCAACCTAGTGACAGAGGATGTGGAAAAAGCTAATATACTCAATGCTTTTTTTGCCTCTGTCTTCACAAACAAGGTCAGCTCCCAGACTACTGCACTGAGCAGCACAGCATGAGGAGGAGGTGATCAGCCCTCTGTGGAGAAAGAAGTGGCTCGGGACCATTTAGAAAAGCTGGACGAGCACAAGTCCTTGGGGCTGGATGCGCTGCATCTGAGAGTTCTAAAGAAGTTGGCAGATGTGATTGCAGAGCCATTGGCCATTATCTTTGAAAACTCATGGCGATGGGGGGAGGTCCCGGACTACTGGAAAAAGGCTAATGTAGTGCCCATCTTTAAAAAAGGGAAGAAGGAGGATCCGGGGAACTACAGGCCAGTCAGCCTCACCTCAGTCCCCGGAAAAATCATGGAGCAGGTCCTCAAGGAATCGATTCTGAAGCACTTAGAGAAGAGGAAAGTGATCAGGAACAGCAGCATGGATTCACCAAGGGAAAGTCATGCCTGACTAATCTAATTGCCTTCTATGACGAGATAACTGGCTCTGTGGATGAGGGAAAGCAGTGGACATGTTGTTCCTTGACTTTAGCAAAGCTTTTGACATGGTCTCCTACAGTATTCTTGCCAGCAAGTTAAAAAAGTATGGGCTGGATGAATGGACTATAAGGTGGATAGAAAGCTGGCTAGATTGTCAGGCTCAATGGGTAGTGATCAATGGCTCCATGTCTAGTTGGCAGCCGGTATCAAGTGGAGTGCCCCAGGGGTCGGTCTTGGGGCCGGTTTTGTTCAATATCTTCATAAATGATCTGGAGGATGGTGTGGATTGCACCCTCGGCAAGTTTGCAGATGATACTAAACTGGGGAGCAGGGGTAGATACGCTGGAGGGTAGGGATAGGATACAGAGGGACCTAGGCAAATTAGAGGACTGGGCCAAAAGAAATCTGATGAGGTTCAACAAGGACAAGTGCAGGACTCTGCACTTAGGACGGAAGAATCCAATGCACTGCTACAGACTAGGGACCGAATGGCTAGGCAGCAGTTGTGCAGAAAAGGACGTAGGGGTTACAGTGGACAAGAAGCTGGATATGTGTCAACAGTGTGCCGTTGTTGCCAAGAAGGCCAATGGCATTTTGGGATGTATAAGTAGGGGCATTGCCAACAGATAGAGGGACGTGATTGTTACCCTCTATTCGACATTTTTGAGGCCTCATCTGGAGTATTGTGTCCACTTTTGGGCCCCACACTACAAGAAGGATGTGGAAAAATTGGAAAGAGTCCAGCGGAGGGCAACAAAAATGATTAGGGGACTGGAACACATGACTTATGAGCAGAGGCTGAAGGAACTGGGATTGTTTAGTCTGCGGAAGAGAAGAATGAGGGGGGGATTTGATAGCTGCTTTCAACTACCTGAAAGGGGGTTCCAAAGAGGATGGCTCTAGACTGTTCTCAGTGGTAGCGGATGACAGAACGAGGAGTAATGGTCTCAAGTTGCAGTGGGGGAGGTTTAGGTTGGATATTAGGAAAAAGTAACATACTGATGTCAGTACAGAGGTAAATAGAAAGGAGCATCAGCACTGACAAATTAAATGTAAAAATGTAATAAGGAAAGCCAAAAGGAGTTTGAAGAACAGCTAGCCAAAAGCTCAAAAGGTAATAACAATATGTTTTTTAAGTACATCAGATGCAGGAAGCCTGCTAAACAACCAGTAGGACCCCTGGACGATGGAGATACAAAAAGAGCACTTAAAGACAATAAAGTCATCGCGGAGAAACTAAATGAATTCTTTCTTCAGTCTTCACGGCTGAGGATGTCAGGGAGATTCCCAAACCTGAGCCATCTTTTGTAGGTGACAAATCTGAGGACTTGTCACAGATTAAAGTGTCACTAGAGGAGGTTTTGAAATTAATTGAGAAACTTAACAGTAACAAGTCACCGGGACCAGATGGCATTCACCCAAGAGTTCTGAAAGAACTCAAATGTGAAATTGTGGAACTATTAACTATGGTTTGTAACCTGTCCCTTAAATCAGTTACTGTACCCAATGACTGGAAGATAGCTAATGGAACTCCAATATTTAAGAAGGGCTCTAGAGGTGATCCTGGCAATTACAGACCGGTAAGTCTAACGTCAGTACCGGGCAAATTAGTTGAAACAATAGTAAAGAATAAAATTGTCAGACACATAGAAGAACATAAATTGTTGTGCAAAAGTCAACATGGTTTCTCTAAAGGGAGATCATGTTTTACTAATCTATTAGAGTTCTTTGAGGGGGTCAACAAACATGTGGACAAAGGGGATCCAGTGGACATAGTGTACTTAGATTTCCAGAAAGCCTTTGACAAGGTCTCTCACCGAAGGCTCTTACGTAAATTAAGTTGTCATGCGATAAGAGGGAAGATCCTTTCATGGATTGAGAACTGTTTAAAAAACAGGGAACAAAGGGTAGGAATAAAAGGTAAATTTTCAGAATGGAGAGGAGTAACTAGTGGTGTTCCCCAAGGGTCAGTCCTAAGACCAATCCTATTCAACTTTTTCATAAATGATCTGGAGAAAGGGGTAAACAGTGAGGTGGTAAAGTTTGCAGATGATACTAAACTGCTCAAGATAGTTAAGACCAGGGGTCTCAAATACGCATGCGGCCCACGGAGTTATTTGCTGCTGTCTGCCAAGCTCCCCGTGGCCCCTCTCTGCCCCTCGAGTTATTTCCTGCAGCCACCAAGCTCCCCTCACCCCCCCCCACCACAGTGTGCTGTGTCCCCACTCCTCTGCCTACCTCTAGGCTCCTCCCACCGCCAAACAGCTGTTTGGCGGCGCTTAGGGCTTTCCAGGAGGGAGGGGGGAGGAGCGGGGAGCTGCACCTCAGGGGAGGAGGTGGAGAAGAGGCGGGGCAGGGGTGGGGATTTGGGTAAGGGTTTGGAATTGGGGCAGGGAAGGGGTGGGAGGAGGTGGGGCAGGGGCGGGGCCTCATGGAAGGGGTGGAGTGGGAGCAGGGGTGGGAGGGTGTCAATGATGCAGTCCTCGGGCCAATGTACTAGTCCTCATGTGGCCCTCCTGGTGATTTTAGTTTGAGATCCCTGGTTAAGACCAAAGCAGACTGTGAAGAACTTCAAAAAGATCTCACAAAACAGAGTGATTGGGCGACAAAATGGCAAATGAAATTTAATGTGGATAAATGTAAAGTAATGCACATTGGAAAAAATAACCCCAACTATACATACAATATGATGGGGGCTAATTTAGCTACAACTAATCAGGAGAGAGATCTTGGAGTCATCGTGGATAGTTCTCTGAAGACGTCCACGCAGTGTGCAGTGGCAATCAAAAACGCAAACGGGATGTTAGGAATCATTAAAAAGGGGATAGAGAAAAAGACAGAATATCTTATTGCCCTTATATAAATCCATGGTACGCCCACATCTTGAATACTGCGTACAGATGTGGTCCCCTCATCTCAAAAAAGATAAGCTGGCGTTCGAAAAGGTTCAGAAAAGGGCATCACCCCTAAAATGATTAGGGGTTTGGAACGGGTCCCATATGAGGAGAGATTAAAGAGGCTAGGACTTTTCAGCTTGGAAAAGAGGAGACTAAGGGGGGATATGATAGAGGTCTATAAAATCATGAGTGGTGTGGAGAAAGTGAATAAAGAAAAGTTATTTACTTGTTCCCATAATATAAGAACTAGGGGCCACCAAATGAAATGAATGGGCAGCAGGTTTAAAACAAATAAAAGGAAGTAGTTCTTCACTCAGCGCACAGTCGACCTGTGGAACTCCTTGCCTGAGGAGGTTGTGAAGGCTAGGACTATAACAGGGTTTAAAAGAGAACTGGATAAATTCATGGAGGTTAAGTCCATTAATGGCTATTAGCCAGGATGGGTAAGGAATGGTGTCCCTAGCCTCTGTTTGTCAAAGGGTGAAGGTGGATGGCAGGAGAGAGATCACTTGATCATTACCTGTTCTGTTCACTCCCTGTGGGGCACCTGGCATTGGCCACTGTCGGCAGACAGGACACTGGGCTGGATGGACCTTTGGGTCTGACCCAGTGTGGCCGTTCTTATATTCTTAAACTGTAAAGTAACAACATAAATACTCATCCAAATCTCAATAACTTTAATAGAGGAAAAGTGGGATGGGAAGAGGCCTTGTTCGTGCATTTTTGTTACCAGATGTGATTTGACGGCTAAGAATAAAGAGGAACTTTGCGTACAGCAACTTCCCGTGTGCCAGGAATAAGAGAGAGAAAATTGTCAGTTGAAAACAGCAGGAGCTGCATTAGCAAATATAAATGAAACAGATGGCTGAGATGCTGCAGCTGTTGCTTAGAATCTCCTGGAAGATCTTTAGCTTGGAGCTGCAGGAGACTCTTTTTAAAGAGGTAATGAAAACAAAAATACAAACTTTAAGTTCAGGATCACCAAAAAAAATAAAGGCATCCACTTGAATGAGATGAAATTCACCAGGCACTAATTCTTTTTTCACATGGCAAATCTCAGAGCTGTGGAGTTTAGTTCTGGGTCAGAAATCGCAAGTACATGTTGTAGATCAGAGGTGGGCCAACTACGGCCTGCTGGCCACATCCAGCTCGCGGGACCGTCCTGCTTGGCCCTTGAGCTCCCAGCCCTTCCCCTGCTGTCCCCCCTCCCCTGCAGCCTCAGTTCGCCATGCCACCAGCGCTCTGGGCGGTGGGGCTGTGAGCTTCTGCCAGGCAACGCAGTGGTGGAGCTGGCTCGGCTGGGTGGCATGCCTGCCAGACATGCTGCTTTGAGCAGCATGGTAAGGGGGCAGGGAGCAGGGGGGTTGGATAAGGGGTAAGGGGTTCCAGGGGGCAGTCAGGGGACAAGGAGCAGGGAGCGGATGGATGGGGCGGAGGTTCTGGGGGGGTGATCAGGGCACGGGGAACGGGGGGGTAGATAGGCGTGGAAGTCGCGGGGGACCTGTCGGGGGTGTATGGATAGGGGTCAGGGCAGTCAGGGGAGAGGGAGCAGGGGGAGTTGGATGGGGGTGGGGTCCTGGGGGGGCGGTTAGGGGTGGGGTCCTGGGAGGGCGTGGTCAGGGGACAAGGAGCGGAGGGGGGGTTGGATGGTTGCGGGGTTCTTAGGGGGGCAGGAAGTGGGAGGGGGTGGATAGGGGGCAGGGGCCAGGCTGTTTGGGGAGGCACAGCCTTCCCTACCCGGCCCTCCATACAGTTTTGCAACCCCAATGTGGCTCTCTGGCCAAAAAGTTTGCCCGCCCCTGTTGTAGATTGTCATACAGTGGACTTGCCTGGTTAGTTAGTAATATTCTTTCTGTTCTTCCATGTGAGACACCCAGTCTCTGGCAAAAGCTGCTAGAGAAGGGGGATATTGTACTTCCCACCGCACTGTTATGATCCTCAGCGTACTGTTTTTAAAGACGTGTGGATGCTTCAGGAAAAGCTTTTGAAAATATTTTATGTAGAAATAATTCTTCTTTTATTACAGTGTTGCACCAGGGATGTTAAAGTTCTGATTGAAGAGGCATTTTCATGTAAAGCACATAAAAACAGACACATCATAAATTTAGTCTTCAGGTGATGTTTCTCAGGGTCGTTTCTATCCCAAAGATGATTTCCTGCCCCTTCCATGTGTGGAAAAAAAGGACAACATTGCTTCTGAGTGTTGTGGTTTCATCACAGTAGGAAAAACTGGAGTTTCAGTGGTGAGGAGTGTTTGGGTTTTTTTGGTTTTTTTTACATTTTACTTTTTGGTAACCAAAAGAGGCTTATTTTCAGATTGGCAGTGCATTTTGTCCTCAGTGAAGACTAACTTTTGTTGTAAAGGCCATAGATGATAGTAAAGACCTGCATGCAGTTTTTGTGTGTATCTGATGATCTGCATGTTAAACTAGATACAGCTTCATTTGAATCCTTCATTGCACATTCAGACAAATGGCTTTGAATGCACAAACACACTCCCAGACAAACTGATCACCTGTTCACAAGAGTTTTGTTTCTTGTGTTTTGTTTTGTTTTTTTAATACAAAGATTTGTTAATGCGTTATGGTTGAGCTTTTAAACGCTATTTAAAATTCAGGAAATTTTGAGTTAGGGTTATGTAACAGCCCCCTTGTGCATGTTTTGTTTGTCTTTATTACTTTGTTGTATATTTTTTTCCAAATTATATCGTTTCCTTACCATAAATATATCTAAGTGCATATAAAACAAAAGCATAAAATCTATTCCTGAAATCATCTATACTTACAAAATATTGGGGCTGCTGAAAGAAGTCCTTTCCCTCGCTTTCTCCCACCCCCCCCAAAAATACCTCTTCCCATTTAATTATTTAATTCACCCTTCTCCCTGCCCTCCCACACATAGTTTGAATAAATAGACACACTGTAATGTGCTCTGAAGGTCAGCGAACCTGGCCTCTATTGGACAAAGTGTGGGGTGGGGAGTAATGAGTTCTGGAGTCAGGCACCACTCATTGAGAAATATTTGCTCCCAGATGGCTAAATCCGGGCACTACCCACTCCAGAGACTTCACTGATCATCACTGTTCCGTAAGAGTTTGAAGGGAAATATAGTCTCAAAGGTAGCCAGAACACAAACCATGAAGGACATTGTAGGTCAAAACCAGCACCTTGAACCTCTTTCCTGCTGGGGCGGCTGGAGACTTATAGCCTTGACCCATCCCACTATCAAGGCTGTGACCAGTGAAACAACAGGTAGAGGTGAGCCTGGCACCACTTCGGCAGGCTGCCTGTCATGTGTGAGCATGCTTTCATGTAAAATGCATTCTCAGTAATAGGGGCATTAGTCACTCTCAGCATGATGTCAAGATCCTTCCCTCGCCTTACTTCAGGGTTATACATTGGGTACTTGAGTCATAACTTTGAATTTCTTTACCTTTTACCTCCTGCTCCAGAGGTACGGGGAGGGGAAAAAACAGTCTTTCAGGTTTCTTCTCTGGCCAGTCAAGGCTTTTTTATTTTTTTAAGGGACTTAATCAACGTGAGCATATGACCCACACTTACTGGGAATTCCTTGTTCATGGTGAAAAATTGCAATCTCCGATCCCCATCATGAATGGGGTTCAACATGTTACTTGCACCTATCGGTGTGTGCAGCCCTAGACATCTAAGGGCATCACAGACCTATTGCTCAATCTCTGGTGGCTGAGCGCCACTTGTCCCTCTAAGAAGTTGGACGCCAACCGCTTGGGAGTCGCATAACTAGTTAACGTGCCAGAGTCTCGTTTGTTATTGGAATTAACCAGACAAATGACTCCACTGAGCATCAGCCTATAACTGCCTCTCCTCTGTCTGCACCCCCAGCCAGCTGCTTTCTTACTTAGTGCAGAAGAGCTGGAAGGTGGATGAGAGACACACAATAGCTGTAGAAGAAGTGGATGGCTGGTCTGATAAAGGCCTAGAAAGGGAGCAACAGAAAAATGTTGCTGCTCCAACTCAGAATTGGGGAGGGGAGAGAAGAAGATGCACTTGCTGTTTGGTGTCTGACAAATGGAGAGGGACCTAGAGTGAAGCTCAGAGGGAGGCAATGATATGTGGCTGTAGGGAGGACTAGGAGTTGAACCTCATAACATTTTAGGTCATCTCCATCCCTGGAAAGAAACAGAGCAAGCAATCAGACTGAAGAGAGGCCAAAACGGGGATATGTGCAGGGAGAAGAAAGGAAGACACACATGCAGAAACCCAGGGCAAGGACAGCTGTAGTTCTAAAAGTGTACAGCATCGTGTTTTCCCACTGAGTGAGCTGCAGGCAATCATTAACTTCACTAGTTAAAATACATTTTCTACCAAATGTCCATATGCTATCCTTGATCTTTGTGCAAACCTTCTTTGATATCAGTAGGAGTGCGTCTGGGGATTGAGCGTACATGGCTCTCACTTTGGAGACAAAGCTCCCAGCCCCAAATTAAAAGTGTAATTCAGCCTACTCCACAGACTGAGGATGATATGCCAGCTGCATGCCATTTGAAAGAGCTGAGATTCCAAACTTTCACCTGGTAGAAAGTGGTAATCTCTAGCTCTAGAAGCTTAAGGATACCCACTAACATTCAGAATTCAGGTAGGTTGGGAGGGGAGGGAAAATAAGATAGAAATTAGAGTCGAGTGGCTTTATTCTTTTTTTTTTTCTCTAAAGGTCCAGTATCCTGCATCCTACCAAGGCAAGGAAATACTTTCAGTGAAAGTGGGAATGCTCAGCTTTCCAGTGGGATAAAGCATTTATCTCTAGCCCCGCTAGTTCACAAGATATCACACTTTTAAACTATTCCAGACTTACATTGGTTTGAACTCTGTCTTTTTTTGACACTAGTCCAGGAGGGTCTGAAGCAGGTCCCAAATCTTGGGCCAGTGACCTCCTCAATCCCTTCTGTACAGTCAAGTATGTTTTAGAGACCAATTTCTGAGATGAGGTTACAGACAGAGTAGCAGCTGTAAATTAATCTGCACTGTCATACGGACCTAGTGAATATTTGAGGTGTGATACAGTAATATGTTGAGTAGGTCTGGTATTTGTTCTGTGGATTATACAGAATTCTTATGGTAAAAACTGCATCACCAGTATGTGGATTACTTGCTATTAATAGCTTTATATTTGCTCAGATAATAGAGTAGATAGGGGATTAATTTTTAGTTTTGTTTTAGTGAAGGTTTAGCTTGATTTTTCCAGTGAAGGCAACAGGATACACCTGTCTAAACTGCGATAATGGATGGGAACCTTCCTTCATGTGGAAAACAACTTTCCTTTATTGTAAGATCATTTACTTCCCTGAACTGTAGTAGCTTCAGTCTTTGAAATCAGAGCTCTGAGGTTCCAGATTCAAACTGTCTCATGTGGGGGCCTGAGCTGACTGGGTGCTTGGGGAAATACTTAGCTAATTTGTAATCTGCTGCCACAGATTCATAGATTCATAGATATTTAGGTCAGAAGGGACCATTATGATCATCTAGTCTGACCTCCTGCACAACGCAGGCCGCAGAATTTCACCCAGCACTCCTGCAAAAAACCTCACACCTATATCTCTGCTATTGAAGTCCTCAAATAGTAGTTTAAAGACTTCAAGGAGCAGAGAATCCTCCAGCAAGTGACCCGTGCCCCATGCTACTTAACAATCATGCTTCTGTATATTTTTCCTTGTGCTTCTGCAGATGTGGCCTTCAGAGGCACTCAGATGTGAAATACATCTCTGCCCTAGTGCTAAAATGTGGTGCATAACTTTGGTGCTGTGGGTATTAGAATACCCTATGCTTCTGCTGATAGATGTGGTGAGGGTCCTTTCCTGAAGGAGTACAGAAATCTCTGTTGGAGAAAAGACTCCCTGGGATGTGGGAGACAGGGAGTGTTTAAATTTGGAAAACAAGTGGCTATTTGGACCTGGAGCATTGGGACTTATTTCTTCCAGGTTGCAGCCGCAGTGAAGTCTGATGGAATCTCAGGACAGACATGGGACAATGGTTAGAGGTTGAAGCTGGCTAAGTTCTCGAGAATTTATGTGTTACCTTGTTGCCATAGGAAGGGCTTTGACTGGGTCCTTTCCATGTGCAGAAGTGGTCCTTTGATTGCAGGCATGAGCTGGAAGGTTTAATATGTTGGTTTCATCTTAGTGTCTCCTTTTCTTCCTTTTTTCTGGAAAGATTAGAAATGCTGAGAGACACTCTTGCTTCCTTCCCTTCCATTAACAAGCCCTCAGGTGATATGATTTGGTTTATGCTTCTAACAAGATGATCATGGGAAAAGCGGAATGTAAATGCTCTACTGCTGATGGCTGTAGGCCCACCAAACCAGCACAGAATGATACTAGAAATGACTAGGAGAAGGGGAGCGATGGCAACCCAAGACACTGGGAAGCCTGGTATGGGAGGCACCTTGCTCTGCCTTTCTACGGGAAACAAATACAATTGGATGTTGTCTAGTGTTTTAAATTGCTTGGGGGGAGTGTAGAGGGTAAGCTGGGGTAGAAAAAAATACTTAGCGGCTTTGGAGGGAATAGTTGGGACCAATGCAAAGCTGAATATGACTCTTGCACTATACCATGAATGAACTAGATCCTTGCGAAAGAATGAATGTCCCTGCCAGCCGTATAAATCATATATAATCAGTCATTTACTACTGTCAGTATTCTGTATTCTTTGTTAAAGGAGACATGCACAATTACAGTTGGCAGCACTTACCTGACAAATGCATTATCTTCATTCTTATTATCCCTTCTGATTTCACTGCCCAAAACAAACAGAACTGTCTGTAGTGCTGGGAAGATCCTACTTAAACCACCCCAGAGCTCGGACTACCTCTGACAAGGTTCTTGTTCAATTTGCATAAATTGGACAAATGTGCAGAGAGTTGCGGGTGTGGAAGCACTACACGTTCATCATACGTAGGCTTGGCAGAATTTAATTTTGACTGATAATATTAGTGTTTACTTTTAAGCATTTTTCGATTTTTATCAATTTTAAATTTTCACAGCTGTAGGAAATTAGGAGGGGTCAGACGATAATTATTGAATGACAGTTGATGTTGAGAGTCAAAAAGTTAAAGGTTCATAAGCATTAAAACGCAATTTGTCGACATCGTATGTCAAAGTGTATAAAGTAAATAGCCTGAATACGAACTCCAATAAGTTCTCAAGAATCATTTTTGTTACATTGTCTATCTGTACATTTTGATAATTATCAGTGGAAATATTTTTGTGTCAGTTTGTATGTTTACGTATATTGAAATCAATGTTTATCTACATTTATGGATAAAAATCTAATCCTTCCAAACCTAATCGGGTGCTTGCAAGCTTTGATCTACACCGAAAAGTTTTGCCAGGATAGCTATGTCAGTTAGGAGTGTGAAAAAATCAAACCCTAACCAACACAGCTATGCCAGCAAATACTGTAGTATAAACATAGTTATGCTGACTGTAGGGGGCTTTACTGATATAGCTATACTGGCTAACTCTTTCTAGTGTAGAGAGGACCACATTGATAATACTGAGAGTCTCTTACAATAGAGGAGAGGCACAACACAAAGGGTTTACAGACATAAATTAAGCCTCACAACACATCTGTGAAATAAGTCATGCTTCTGGCTTACCAGTGTCCAGGATCTCTTTTTTAATATACAATTTTTTTTGGTGGGAATGAGAGAATTAGGCTTTAGGGAGGAGCAAACACCCTGATGGAACAGTTGTGTTGATAAGACTTTTCTAGCCTATTGGAATTCCCTGCTGTCATGCGAGATGCTTGATGACTTGTCAAAATCAGTGCTTCAGAGCATTGGATGCTTATTGGTTGCTGATGTCATCTAGCCTTAATAAACAGGAGGGGTCCATCCTGTGTACTGCTTGCACTTGGCAATTTCTTCCTCTCTGACAAAATTGACAGAATCTGAAGCCATTTTTCGGATGTGTGGCATTCTCATTGACTGATGTTTTTCAACTACAACGTTCCATCATATTCAGAGATTTATAGATTCATAGATATTAAGGTCAGAAGGGACCATTATGATCATCTAGTCCGACCTCCTGCACAATGCAGGCCACAGAATCTCACCCACCCACTCCTGCGAAAAACCTCTCACCTGTGTCTGAGCTATTGAAGTCCTCAAATCGTGGTTTAAAGACTTCAAGGAGCAGAGAATCCTCCAGCAAGTGACCTGTGCCCCATGCTACAGAGGAAGGTGAAAAACCACCAGGGCCTCTTCCAATCTGCCCTGGAGGAAAACCGACCCCAAATATGGCGATCAGCTAAACCCTGAGCATATGGGCAAGATTCACCAGCCAGATACCCAGGAAAGAATTTTCTGTAGTAACTCAGATCACACCCCATCTAACATCCCATCACAGGCCATTGGGCTGTGCTGCTTATATTCAGTTAAGGGCTCTTACAGGGAATGGGAAAGAGAACCAAAATGTAAAACTATAGTTGTTATTACATACGTACACACACAAAAGATGTTAAAAGAACATTATTGAGGTTTCAAAGTCAAGCACTCAGAAGTTGGGAAATGTCTGAATTAAGGTTTCCCTTGCTACCTTAATTTGGCCCTCTTTGTGAGTATCCATTATAATACCATTTTGAATTACATGATCACATTCCATTTTTTCCACTCTGTCCCTCATGAACTAAGGAGTCTGAGGCTCTGCACTTCACCAGGACATGGGTTTGTTTTTTTTCTGTAGTGGCAACAAACATCAGTTTTTGACTCTACTTGGTAAGCTCTCGGGGCAGCAGAGCCTTGGTGCTTTATTTATCTGTAAAGCACCATGTCCACAATGATTTTGTATAAAGAACAAATTTAGTAATAATTTTAGCCAAATTGTACAGTTTATCCCTCTTCCCCAACTCAGGTGTTGAAGAGGAATTGGTTTCCTTAACAAGACACCACTCTCACCAAGTGCGCATTGCACAGAGAGGCAGTCAGTGTTGAAAAGCTGACCTGGGGCCAGTAAAATCTGGAAAGGGGTGGAGACATCTGGGCTGACAGTGTTCCTTGTGGGCCTTCTGAATATTCTAACCCCTCTTGTTTGTGAAACTAAATTCCAATAACTGCTCTGCAGTGTGATCAGTGTCTCCACTCCCAAGGCTGCTTGATCTGTTAACAGTATTTTTGTGCTGTTTCCATGGCAATAGCATGCTCTTTGTTCCTCATGGTGATTGTTGCTTTGAGGATTGAACTTGTAGAAAATGTTTGGCCTTTTTGTCCCCCAACAAGCTTTCAATCAGCCTGGGGGTCTGCAGCTGGGAGGGGTGGGATTGTGGGAATGTGCCCACTGGCAGAATCGATGTGATCACAAAGTGGTGGTGGAAGGAACTAGCCCTGTGGTTTTTAATGTTAATAAGATGGTTGTAAGTGTTGGCTTGTCCCTAACTGTGTTTGTTAGCGAGGGCTTGGCACCTTGGAGTTACAGACAGCCATTTCAGGTTCTGCCTGTACTCTTGTAACTGCATATGAGACACTTTCCCCGAGACACATTCATGCATAGTGACAGGCCCAGACCCACACTCTTTTGTACATTTGCTCGTAGATGGTGTTTTGCACACCACATTAATGCACTCATTAATTCTTATGAAACTTATCCCAGTTTGCAAGGAAAAGCAGGCAGTGCTGTATGCTCCCATCTATCCCAGTAAAAGGCATTTATTATCAAAGTAGGAGGGGCTCTGAGAAGCCAGCAAAGCAGTACAGTAGAACCTCAGAGTTACGAACACCTCGGGAATGGAGGTTGTTTGTAACTCTGAACAAAACATTATGGTTGTTCTTTCAAAAGTTTACAACTGAACATTGACTTAATACAGCTTTGAAACTTTACGTTGCAGAAGAAAAATGCTGCTTTCCCTTTTTTTTTTTTTAGTAGTTTATGTTTAACGCAGTACTGTACTGTATTTGCTTTTTAGTAATTTATTTTTTATTTTGTCTCTTCTGCTGCCTGATTATGTACTTCCAGTTCCTAATTAGATGTGTGGTTAACTGGTCAGTTTGTAACTCTGGTGTTCGTAATTCTGAGATTCTACTGTATTATGCTATTCTCTATGGCAGCTCCTGCTGGGCTACGTTAGGCCGTGATGGTTCTGTGGTAACCAGAACCTCCTCTACAAATCAGGGTATTCCCCAATGTACCGCATGCTTTGGGGGGGTTTAGGATTGTAGCAGTTGAGGAACTGCCCCCACACTTCTATTTTTTTAAAAATGTTAAGTAGATCTGGGTCTTGTCATTAATAGTCATCGTTTAAAAATAGACGAGAGCAGAGCGAGGTGATTTGGTATCAGGATTCACATCAGAATGAACTGTGATAGCTTGTCTTTTCCCCCAGAATACTGTGTGTTCGCCTTGTGATCTGTGGTTAGGAAACCACACTCTTCTTGTGTGCCACTGCCTAATGGCAGTTTAATTGTAGGTGCTTTTGAATGGCAACTGTTTTATTTTCCCTGTCTTAACTCTCCTCCCTCCCCTCGTCCCTGATTTTAAGTGCTGAGCCATCATAAGAACAGCCATACTGGGTCAGACCAAAGGTCCATCTAGCCCGGTATCCTGTCTTCTGACAGTGGCCAAGGCCAGGTGCCCCAGAGGGAATGAACAGAACAGGTAATCATCAAGTGATCCCTGTCACCCATTCCCAGCTTCTGGCAAACAGAGGCTAGAGATCATTCTTGTCCATCCTGGCTAATAGCCATTAATGGACCTATCCTCCATGAACTTATCTAGTTCTTTTTTTAACCTTTTTTCTGTGCAGAGCAGCAGATGTATAAAAGACCAAGGTACTTTCTATGACATTGTTTATCCCTGTCTTTCCTCTTCCTTCACCTGAGAATGCACCTTCTTTAAAGTTGAAACTGCAGCGTGCAGGGAGCTAGTTGTATAGGGTACTGCATGGACAGGCTCATTAACTGATTAGACACCAGGTCATTTAAACATTTTGCAAAAGTTAAATTTTGATCCAGACAAGTTGCTTGTTTCATCAAGGTTGAGTGTTGGAATCCTCTCCTTTAAGAGGAAATGTCTACTGTAAGGGCTCAGCTCAATGCCAGAAGGAATCCTGACAGAGGGTAGAGCATGGTGGATCTTCACCATTCCAGTCCCTACTATTCCAAGCGCAGGACACTGGAGATATGAAACCGATCTCCACAGAATCACTAGTTTGCATTGGTTCGCAAAATGATATGGATAATGTATAACACGGCATAAGACGGTCATATTGGAGAGATGACAGGTTTCAGAGTAACAGCCCTGTTAGTCTGTATTTGCAAAAAGAAAAGGAGTACTTGTGGCATCTTAGAAACTAACCAATTTATTTGAGCATAAGCTTTCGTGAGCTACAGCTCACTTCATCGTGAGCTGTAGCTCACGAAAGCTTATGCTCAAATAAATTGGTTAGTCTCTAAGGTGCCACAAGTACTCCTTTTCATATTGGAGAGATGCACCATTTGTGCAGTGACTAGACAGAATTGTTTAGTTATCTTTACCTCAGTCAAATGCAAAAAGCTGTTAAGGGTTCAGGGTTGAGCTCTCCAGTCAGAAGATGTCAAAATTGAGACTGAATGCACAGCCTTAATGCTGCTACCTTGTACTCATTCATTACAAAAATCTTTAATGACACAATCATATCCTATTGATTATACATTCATATCCAGGATTTCTACATCCTTACACACACACATTTGGGTTTGTAAATATTTCATATTTTTTATTCTTTAAAGTTACACTAACTTAATTGACAGAATGCTCAAGTATACCTTTGGCCTAGATTTTATTTTTCTTCTCTGTGAAGTGTGTTTTAATAATTTAATTTAATTTCTATAGTATACGTATAACAGGATATCCCCCTTCCTTCAACTTGGAGACAAATACCTCTCTGGAAAGTAACTGTAACTCGTACATGTTTTCTCAAATAAATACATAGAGTTGTATTAACCATATATTTTGATAATTGAATTTTTATGTAGAACTTTATTTAGTCTGCATTTTAATGTGATTTATCCTCACATTGTTTTAATACAGTTCAGATATATTTGCGTGTTTAATGGGCTGTCTTTAAGAATTGCTAGCTTGTTTAATTTTGCATACAGAATTTTTTCATGTTCAACATGGATATTATAATTCTGGTTAAACTGTATTACACTGAGAAAAATAGAAGTACAGTAAGAGGTATCAGTGAAGTAAAGTTGATGACATGCTCACTGAAGAAGGTCATGTTGTAATTACCTTGTAAACACCTATGTGGAATAGCATACCATACTTTTCACTATTTGTGTTAGTGTAGAACATTTTACTGTTTTTATATAAATAACTCTTACAGACTTTGTGTGGCATATGCATAGCAGCTTACAGTATTGCACATGTGTACCTTAGCTTTTGGGGTGTGGGGGGAGGGATAAAATAACATATTTGAGCAATAATTTGTGATCATACAACTGAAGATTGTATTGTGGTATATATGCACAAGGGACAGACTTAAAAGTACCTCTTAAGGCATTATTTTATCAATTTCTAAATTATAAAAAAAATCTTTTAGATGCACTTACTGTTGCATTAAAGAAAGATTTTGAATTTAACTTCATAGGTTTCTTAAAAAAGAATACCTCAGAAGTACCAGTTTCCAGAGCAACATCATGCTGAAGGCTTGTAAAAATTGCAAATAAGGTTTATTAATTTCATAATCTTACACTACTTAGTTGGATCTGTCCTGAACCCAGGTCCTCTTGACTGATTCTTCCTGCCTAATCAAGAAACTATACCTTCTGCTGTGCCTGACAATTTGTTTATTAAAAGATCAGAGTGTGAAATTTTATGTCTGTTTAACACTCAGTAATTCACTATTAAACTACTTGACACAAGCTCAATTTATGTTAATACTGTCTTGATTAAGTAGCAGTTATTACCATTCACTATCATTTGGCCAAACTAGTTCTTAGCAGATGTCTCAATAAAGGAGCCATCCAGCTATGGCATATTCCAGTTAAACAGAGCATATTATATTCATATCTCACATTTAAATAGCACCTTTCATTCCAAAGTATTTTAGTACCAGGAAAAACCAGCAGTTCTAGAAGGGGAAATGTTGTATTATGACCAGAACAAATTCATATCCTGTGATACCTGTTTATAACTTTTACACACTGCTCATATCACTTACAGTTTTTAAAGTCTTGTTGAAAATATTCATCTGGTACCTTGCATGGAACTCTGTTTATGTACCTTGTGTGGAAGAGGGTCTGACCAAACCTGCCTAGATTTGAGCGGATGCCTCTAGGGACACTAAATATTTCAAACCTCGTGTTTAAACCGCTAAGTTATCCCCTACAGTCAAGCCTGAACCTCCATTGCTACTCTGAGCACCTTCTCTCTCATTTTCTTTTAAAATCATTTTATCGTTCCACAGAAAATGTTTGCATCAAACCTTCTCTTCCTCAAAATCCTTTCTATGCCTTCTTTATTCACATACTCCAAGTTTCATTCACAACACTCCCTTTCTGGGTTCTGTGGAAGGGAGAGAGGTTTGTTCTCCCTATGCAGCACTTCCTTCCCTTCCTCCAGGTTGTAACATTCCTAATTTAGTCCTCACAGCTCCCTTTTAGGTATTCCTTAGCTCCATTTTACTGGTCCGGGACAGTCTTTTTAAAAGTATGGGTGCAAGCCAGGGCTGTGCACGTGTAAAGTTAGATGAGCAAGTATTGGGTGCTTTGCATGTGCAATTCATGGGCACACAAATTTGCACCTTGGAGACATTTCCAAAGTCTCATTGGAAAGATAGGTTTAAGATGCTCCAGAGCTGATGTCTGATCCACGACCCCAGGTAAGTCACTAACCTTATTCTGTTCATCTGAAAAATGGTGTTGATAATGTTTTACACTTACATAGTGGACATGGGTGCAGAGAAAGGGTATCAGTGCAGAGGAAAAGGAACATGCTAGTCTGGGCAGTGATCTGCTGATCTCAGAGCTATATGGATATGTGTTGTGAATTTGAGTTCAGGCCCTGAAGTTAGTTGACCAGTTGTTGTAACATATGAATTTCTCAGGGAGATACTTTGCCTTGGGGGGGGGGGGGGTGGCTACAGTGGCCTCTGTTGCTGCTAGTGTCCATAGTCTGAGGGCTGTCTTATTGCCTGGAACAGCACTGTGGGCAGGGGACAGTGTCCTTTACCCTTGTGATTTGTGTTGTGTAATCATATAGCTATATAAAAGTCCTTGGTGCTTTACAACACAGAGAGAGGCAGTGCTCCTGCGCGGAAGAATTTAGACTGACTAACACACACATCCCCACACTATGAATTGTGAGGAAAGGGGAGTAGTAGGGCCATGTAGGGTTCCCAACTTTCTAATAGCACAAAACCGAACACCTCTGTCCTGCCCCATTCCCCGTCCCTTCTCTAAGGCCCCACCCACCGCTCACTCCATCCTCCCTCCCTCCATCACTCACTCTCCCCCACCCTCACTCACTTTCACTGGGCTGGGGATTGAGGTTCAGGGGGGCATGAGGGCTCTGGCTGGGGGTGTGGGCTCTGGGGTGAGGCTGGAGATGTGGGGTTTGGGGCGCAGGAAAGGGCTCTGTGCTGGGGCAGGAGGTTGGGGTGCAGGGACGTGAGGGCTCTGGCTGGGGTGTGGGCTCCAGGTGGGGCCAGAAGTGAGGGGTTCAGAGTGTGGGAGAGGGCTGGGGCAGGGGGTTGGGTGCAGGGGGGGTGAGGGCTTCAGCTGGGTGTGCAGGCTCTGGGATGGGGCATGGGATGAGGGATTTGGGGTGTAGAAGGGTGCTCTGGGGTGGGGAAGGGTGTTGGGGTGTGTGTGAGGGTGAGAGCTTTGGCTGAGGGTGCGGGCTCTGGGGTGGGGCATGGGATGAGGGATTTGGGGTATAGGAGGGTGCTCCGGGCTGGGTCTGAGGGGTTTGGAGGGTGAGAGGAGGATCAGGGCTGGGTCAGGGCCCGGGAAGGGGTTGGGGTGCAGGCTCTGGAAGACGTTTACCTCCGGCAGCTCCCAGAAGCAGCGGCATGTCCCCCCTCCAGCTCTTATGTGGAGATGTGGCCAGGCGGCTCTGCGCGCTGCCCTGTCTGCAGGCGCTGCCCCTGTAGCTCCCATTGGCTGCGGTTCCCAGCCAATGGGAGCTGCGGTGGCGGTGCTTGGGGCAGGGGTAGTGTGTGGAGCTGCCTGGCTTCCCCTATCCGGAGTTGAAAGGGGACATGCTGGCTGCTTCTCGGGAGCCGTGTGGTGCAGAGGCTAGCAGGAAGCCTGCCAGCCCTGCTGTGCAGTGCGGCCAACCAGACAGTCAATGGCCCGGTCAGTGATGCTGACCAGAACTGCCAGGAACCCTTTTCAACTGAGTGTTCCGGTCGAAAACCAGACACCTGGTCACTCTAGGGCCATGGCTGTGAGCACCCCCTTTTCGATTGGTTGTCCCTGCCCACTAGTTCTGTTATTGATGAGTGCGGAGGGTAAGTAAGCAGGGTGGTGAGGCTTCAGCGGCAGTGACCTTCCTCACCTCCTTTAGGCTCATATGTCCCTGCCATTCGTCAGCTGCATTATTGATGAGGTGGAAGGGTGAGGGGAGGGGCTGGGTGGGAGTGAGTTCTGAGTTTGATTTACTGTAGGCATAGTAATGTTTGAAGGAAATCAAAGATATGGCGAGTGAGAGCTGGTGAGAGATCCGGTGAGGATTTTTGAGGGTCTAATGGGCCTTGTAGTGGAGTCCTCCTCTATTATTCATGCACTTTGAGCTCTTAGCCAAGCTGTTCTGAAAGCATGATGGGAAAGGATGGAAGGAAATTAAGCCTGTAATGGCAGGTGCCGATAGGAAGAAGGGGCTGTTAAAAGTTTTGTGGCAAACTAGTAATATAAGCAGCGTGTTTGAAAGAAAGAAGGCAAATGTCAGCCCTGAATGTCCAGGAGGCTACAGGACGCTTCTGTTCCAGCAGCAGCACTCTGTGCCTTGGACCAATTGGAGAGTCCCTCAGTAGTATACAGACCCAAAGGAATCTCTTTCCAACCACCGCTCTTCCCCCCCCATTTCTTCCTCACCAAACTGCTGAGGTTTGAAAGAAGCCATTCATTCTTTGTAGCTGCTTTCAGAGATGGTGCTAAGAAGCTTTCCAGATGTCGGTTAATGTGCCGCAGGATAATACTATGGACAGCTTCACGCGAGAAGGCTTTGGCATGTTAGGAATGATTGTAACGACTAAGACTTGTTCTCATGGTTCCCAGATCAGGAACTAGGATCTTCTCGTCCTAGGCCGAGTCTAAAGATGATGTTATTGTGCTAGTGGTCATTTCTTTAAATATATTCAGCTTTCCTTAGAGCTTTAAACTGGTTCATTTTGGGATTCTTCCCCTCCCCACCCCTCAATCTTTCCCTCTTTTAAGTTATCACTACCTCATGCTGGAGAAGCGCTGTGCATCCCAAAGGGCTTTTTGGTGGGGTCAGAGATAGGAGGCTTTTAATGTGGTGGATCCATTTCCATAATTGATCTGGTATATTTGTGCTGTGACCGTTTTCTTCCCTGATTCCTCAGAGACTCCACTGTGAGTGGCCAGGATGTAAAATGAATTATTGCAGACGAGCAGAAAAGTAAGAGCCCAGTGCAGCAGCTGGGAACTACCTTGGGAAGTGGAGGACAAAATGCATATAAACAGGGGGGCGGAGGGATGCCCTTATAGGCATGGGTGAACTAAAGTGCCTCATATTAAATGAAGATATTGATATAATAGGCATCACAGAAGCTTGGTAGAATGAGGATAATCAATGGGACACAGTAATACCAGGGTACAAAATATATCAGAAGGAGAGAACAGGTCATGCTGGTGGGGGCGTGGCACTATATATGAAAGAAAGCATAGAATCAATTAAGTAAAAATCTTAAATGAACCAAACTGTACCATAGAATCTCTATGGATAGTAATTCTGTGCTTGAATAATAAGAATATAGAAGTAGGGATATATTACTGACCATCTGACCAGAATGGTGATAGTGAATGTGAAATGCTCAGAGAGATTAGATTTCAGAGTAGCAGCCGTGTTAATCTGTATTCACAAAAAGAAAAGGAGTACTTGTGGCACCTTAGAGACTAACAAATTTATTTGAGCATAAGCTTTCGTGAGCTACAGCTTATGCTCAAATAAATTTGTTAGTCTCTAAGAGAGATTAGAGAGACTATTAAAATAAAAAATCAATAATAATGAGGGCTTTCAACTATCCTCATATTGACTGGGTACATGTCACCTCAGGACAGAATGCAGAGATAAAGTTTCTTGACACCTTAAATGATTGCTTCTTGGAGCAGCTAGTTCTGGAACCCGCAAGAGGAGAGGCAATTCTTGATTCTTAAGTGGAACACGGGATCTGGTCCAAGAGGTGAATATAGCTGGACCGCTTGGTAAAAGTGACCATAATATAATTAAATTTAACATCCCTGTGGTGGGGAAAACACCACAGCCGCCCAACACCGTAGCATTTAATTTCAGAAAGGGGAACTATGCAAAAATGAGGAGGTTAGTTAAACAGAAATTAGAAAGTACAGCACCAAAAGTGAAATCCCTGTAAGCTGCATGGAAACTTTTTAAAGACACCATAATAGAGGCTCAAATTAAATGTATATTCCAAATTAAAAAACAAAGTAAGAGAAACAAAAAAGCACCACCGTGGCTTAACAGCAAAGTTAAAGAAGGAGTGAGAGGCAAAAAGGCATCCTTTTAAAAAGTGGAATTTAAATCCTAGTGAGGATTTAGAAAATAGAAAGGAGCATAAACTCTGGCAAATGAAGTGTAAAACTATCATTAGGAAGGCCAGAAAAGAATTTGAAGAACAGCTAGCCAAAGACTGCAAATGTAATAGCAAACATTTTTTTAAGTACATCAGAAGCAGGAAGCCTGCTAAACAAGCAATGGGGCCACTGGGCGATCAAGATGATAAAGGAGCACTCAAGGATTATAAGGCCATTGCGGAGAAACTAAATGAATTTTTTGCATCGGTCTTCATGGCTGAGGATGTGAGGGAGATTCCCAAACCTGAGCCATTCTTTTTAGGTGACAAATCTGAGGAACTGTCCCAGGTTGTGGTGTCATTAGAGGGGGTTTTGGAACAAATTGATAAACTAAACAGTAATAAATCACCAGGACCAGATGGTATTCACCCAAGAGTTCTGAAGGAACTCAAATGTGAAATTGCAGGATTACTAACTGTGGTCTGTAACCTATCGTTTAAATCAGCTTCTTTACCAAATGACTGGAGGATAGCTAATGTGATGCCAATTTTTAAAAAGGGCTCCAGAGGTGATCCTGGCAATTAGAGGCCAGTAAGCCTGACTTCAGTACTGGGCAAACTGGTTGAAACTATAGTAAAGAAAAAAATTGTCAGACACATAGATGAACATAATTTGTTGGGGTTGAGTCAACATGGTTTTTGTAAAGTGAAATCATGCCTCAACAATCTACTAGAAATCTTTAATGGGGGATTCCCCATGTGAACAAGGAGGATCCAGTGGATATAGTGTACTTAGATTTTCAGAAAGCCTTTGACAAGGTCCCTCACCAAAGGCTCTTAAGCAAAGTAAGCTGTCATGGGATAAGAGGGAAGTCCTCTCATGGATCAGTAACTGGTGAAAAGATAGGAAACAAAGGGTAGGAATAAATGGTCAGTTTTCAGGATGGAGAGAGGTAAAGAGTGGTGTTCCCCAGGGGTCTGTACAAGGCCCAGTCCTATGCAACATATTCATAAATGATCTGGAAAAAGGGATAAACAGTGAGGTGGCAAAATTTGCCGATGATACAAAACTACTCAAGATAGTTAAGTCCCAGGCAAACTGCAAAGAGCTACAAAAAGATCTATCAGAACTGGGTGACTGGGCAACAAAATAGCAGATAGAATAGGAGTACTTGTGGCACCTTAGAGACTAACCAATTTATTTGATCATGAGCTTTCGTGAGCTACAGCTCACTTCATCGGATGCATACCGTGGAAACTGCAGCAGACTTTATATACACACAGAGATCATAAAACAATACCTCCTCCCACCCCACTGTCCTGCTGGTAATAGCTGATCTAAAGTGATCATCAAGTTGGGCCATTTCCAGCACAAATCCAGGTTTTCTCACCCTCCACCCCCCCCACACAAACTCACTCTCCTGCTGGTAATAGCCCATCCAAAGTGACCTCCCACCCCACTATTACCAGCAGGACAGTGGGGTGGGAGGAGGTATTGTTTTATGATCTCTGTGTGTATATAAAGTCTGCTGCAGTTTCCACGGTATGCATCCGATGAAGTGAGCTGTAGCTCACGAAAGCTCATGCTCAAATAAATTGGTTAGTCTCTAAGGTGCCACAAGTACTCCTTTTCTTTTTGCGAATACAGACTAACACGGCTGTTACTCTGAAACCTGTCAAAATAGCAGATGAAATTCAATATTGATAAATGCGAAGTAATATGCATTGGAAAGCATAATCCCAACTATACATATAAAATGATGGGGTCTAAATTAGCTGTTACCTCTCAAGACAGAGAATCATTGTGGATAGTTCTCTGAAAACATCCACTCAATGTGCAGCGGCAGTCAAAAAAGTGAACAGAATGTTGGGACTCATTAGGAAAGGGATAGACAATAAGACCGAAAATATCATATTGCCTCTATATAAATCCATTGTATGCCCACATCTTGAATACTGCTTGCAGATGTGGTTGCCCCATCTCAAAAAAGATATATTGGAATTGGAAAAGGTTCAAAAAGGGCAACAAAAATGATTAGGGGTATGGAATGTCTTCCGTATGAGGAGAGATTAATAAGACTGGGACTTTTTAGCTTGGAAAAGAGATGACTAAGGGGGGATATGATAGAGGTCTATAAAAGCATGATTGGTGTGAGGCAAAGTAAATAGGGAAGTTTTATTTACTCCTTCTCATAACACAAGAACTAGGGGTCACCAAATGAAATTAATAGGCAGCAGGTTTAAAACAAACAAAAGGAAATATTTTTTCACACAATGCACAGTCAACCTATGGAACTCTTTGCCCGAGGATGTTGTGAAGGCCAAGACTACAATACAGTTCAAAAAAGAACTAGATAGATTCCAAGATGGGCAGGGATGGTGTCCCTAGCCTCTGTTTGTCAGAAAGTGGGAATGGGCGACAGAGGATGAATCACTTGATGATTACCTGTTCTGTTCATTCCCTCTGGGGCACCTGGCATTAGCCACTGTCGGAAGACAGGATACTGGGCTAGATGAACCTTTGGTCTGACCCAGTGTGGCCGTTCTTATGTTCATGAGTAGATCTTGAGTGTGTCTTAATTTACCAAATGTACTCTCTTAAGCTTTGTCTACAGTAGCACTTTTGTTGGTGAAACTTTGTCAAGGGTGTGAAAAAACACCCCCCCCCCGACAGACATAAGTTTCACCGACAAAAGTGCCGTTGTGGACAGTGCTATATCGGTGGGAGACGCTCTCCTGCCCACATAGCTACTGCTGGTTGGTGGGAGAGTTTAATTATGCCGGCAGGAGAGCTCTCTCCCGCCAGCATAGAGCAGCTACGAGGGAGATCTTATAGTGGCACAGCTGCAGCGGTACAGCTGTGCCACTGTAAGGTCTGTAGTGTAGACATAGCTTTAGGAAGGGCTGCAGAGTGGTACATGGGAAGCAGGGGAGCATGGAGCTACAGGATGATAGCCACAAACCCAGTGCCAGGAATTGCTTTGCTTCTGAACAAAAAAATCCCGAAATAGCCTCTGTGTGCGTAGACTTTCACTGAATTCAGCCATCCTCAAAAAAATCATGGCTGGGGTAATATTTTCAAAGTATCTAAATCACTTGGAAGCCAAAATTCCATTTACTTTCATTGGGAATTAGGCTCTTAGGTGACTTAGGTGCTTTTTAAATTTTTACCTTAGATTCCCTAAGAGCCTTTAACAACCACGCATTGGGTATGAAGATTTGCTGCTTTCCCTGCAGGGGATCATCTCTGAATACTCTTGTACATAAACTACTTTTGGGATGGGTGTTGGCAGGTGAGCATGCTGGATTTAACTTTGTTAAAGGACTAGTTAGGAAGACACTATAGTGCAGTGGTTCCCAAACTTGTGCAGGGAAAGCCCCTGGTGGGCCGGGCCGGTTTGTTTACCTGCTGCGTCCTCAGGTTTGGCCAATCGCGGCTCCCAGTGGCTGTGCCCTTTGCTGCTCCAGGCCAATGGGAGCGGCTGGAAGCGGCGGCCGATCGAACCTACGGACGCGGCAGGTAAACAAACCGGCCTGGCCCTCTAGGGGCTTTCCCTGCACAAGCGGCGGAACAAGTTTGGGAACCATTGCACTATAGTGTACACTGTGCTTTAATGATGGGCTGGGGAATCATAAATGCATTATATAGCCTCTGCAAGTGACATAAACAGGGAAGATGAGTGGAAATGGTAGTTCCTTAGAAACGTCTTTGGGTCTCTGTTGAGAATTGCATCTGCAGATACCCGCTCTTGATACAGTCACCCTTGCCAGTGAAGCCTTAATAGTCTCTCTACATGAGACATTAGCCTGTTTTACTTCTTGAACTTTGTCTATGTTACTAACATTACCTGTTGCTAGCATGTGTCCGCAGTGAGTGTAGCTGAACATAGTTTAGCTGCAAGTGTTGCTGACGGCAAACCATGGTCAGTAATGATTAAGAAAGCATCATTAAAGCTTTGTTCTTGGTTACACTTGCAATTGAACCATGTGCAGCAGTGGTTCAGCTACACCAGTTTCCAGTGCCTGTTGTTGGCAGCAGACAGTTTTTGTAGCATAGAGCAGGCCTTTGAACACAGGGTGCAGCTGTGTTAATTAGTCTGTGATTGCAATGTAATTACTCCTCCCCCCATCATTATATGCAGGGTTAGTGACACACTGTGAAGGAGATAAATTGTAAAAGTTCCAGAAAGCTTCAGCTGGAAGTTTCCACCAGTCTGGGAAGATGGGTAACTGGCAGAGAAGCCCAGGCTGGTGGAGTCTCATGCAGAAACTCTGTTTACAAGGTAGGAAAATAATGTTCTTTTGTGAAACTTGTGGATAACTGCAGGAAATTTCCCTGATACTCTTTTGAGGCTGTTTATGTTTTTAGCTCGTTTTTGCAGATTACTCACATGCTTGCTTGGGTATCTAAATCAAGTCTCTCTGGTGTTACTGTCTCTTTAAAATAGAATAAGCAGGTACATTCATGCAAAAAACAGCTGAGCAAAGCAGTAGCTAGGGGTCTCTGTGTAGCTACATTAGGCAGCAAAGTGGGAGACCCATGTTTAGATTTGAATTCAGTCTTCCACTCCTTCTGTCTGTAAATGACTTAATATTGCAAAGGAATGTGCTCAACCACTAGGGGTAAGGTGCAGGCCCTGTGACTTTAAACAAAGGAGATGTGCCTTATCCTCCATTGCAACTGCTACAAAGGAGGAGAGATTGGGAAATAAAAAAGAAGCTGCCTAAGTGTGAGAGAGCAGGGAAACACCACTCCCTTCCATCCGAGGCAGTGTGATTGGAAAGTCCTGCTCTGGAGAACAGGTAAGCTTACCCTGGAAAATAAGGGGGAGGGAGAGCAGAGAGACAATGTTTTATATAAGGCACTCTGACTCCATGTGGGTGTTTACTAATCCTGCCTTGCTTAATAATGTCAGTAGGTGAATGGTTCCAACTAGGCTTTGAAGTTAGAGCCATGAAGCAGAGTTCACGACATTGCGGCTCTTTGGCTGGAGAGCATAGTCTGCAAGGCCAGCTACTCGGATCTGTTACAGGTTGAAGCCCTTTGACAAAAAGGAAAATCTATGAACACCATTTTTATTCACTGAAAATTTACAAATTTATGGAGAGTTTTATATGGGGAAAGCAAGAAAAATTGTGGAGACCCAAAGGCAGCAGAATCCGTTATTTTTGGCACCTACAATTTTCTTCTTGGCCTGATTAGCATTTGAGATTAAACTCCTGGGAATGGTTCCTGCCTCAAAAACATACATAGAGAAGTGTGTGTGCATTTTATACAATGTGGACCATGATTTTTTCAGTAAGGACATCCAAGGCAGCAGAGCAAGGAATCTCTCTTCCTCCTGTCAGTGTATAAACATAATGGCTGTGCCTACATGTGTCTTTTTCGCAAGCTTTCTGCCCACTGCACTACCACCAGTGCAGCTCCACCAGTAATGCTGAGAGTGCGAGCATGGGACACAGGGTTTTACCACTGTGTCATCTCACTCTAATTGCATCTGGTTTAGATGAGGAGGTTTATCAGCCTCTGTGTTAGTGCTTCCACCATTCCACGAGGATGGCATTAACAGTGGGGAAATGGAGGGCGTTTTTAAGAAAAATTGCCAGTGTAGATAAGCCCAAAGGTACTTACTATGGAAGGAGTTGGTCTAGTGTTCAACCCCTTGTTTGGGTTTGCCATTCCCTGCTCTTCCCATCCCAGCCCATGTGCTCACTATTCTCCTACCCTGTAGCTGACTGAACTACTTACTGCTTTTAGAGTAGCCGCCATGTTAGTCTGTATCCGCAAAAAGAAAAGGAGTATTTGTGGCACCTTAGAGACTAACAAATTTATTTGAGCATAAGCTTTCATGAGCTACAGCTCACTTCATCGGATGCATGCTGTGGGTAGTACATCCCACTCCCAGAGCATTGTACTTATGGGAGTGCACGTGAGAGAAGGAGGGAGGAGCAAGTACATGTGTTTCTAAGGTAAGGGCAAGAAGATTTTGGGGGAGTGGAATGGATGTTCAGCTGGGAAGCTGCACTCTTTCTTACCTTCTGAGATAAAGGTGAACCAAGCTGGAGTAGGCATGTGAGGTGTGATGGGGTCAGTGTGGCCTGGGGCAGGGTGGAATCGCTGCAGAGAGCTCCAGTGCATTTGGAGTGATGCAGCAGGGGGAGAGAGAGAGACTTTCCCAGTGTTTGACAGGAATGTGTGTGCCTAATTTGTAGGGAAAACTGTTTTCAGAGAAATGTAATTTTGTATTTATTCCTCTGGAGACAGTAGAATGTATGAATACAAAACAACTTTGATGCTGTAGTCCTCTCTGCTTTCATGTGTGGGTAGTACCGCCTATTCAGAGACTCTTTCAGAGACTAGCTGAGAGATGTCAGCCCTAAAGCCTGGTCATTTCAGGCAGGAAAAGCATCCAGAGTGGGGTGGGTATTAGGGACAACTACCTGTAAAATCCCTAGCACCCAGACAAGATTGGAACAGCTGAGCAGATGAGAGCACAGCTTGATATTTCTTTAAAGCTGTCCCTGGCTGACAGAGCATCCTCCCACAACACTGGTAAACAGCACATGGCAAATAGCAAGCACTGCCTTGCACTTCTTCCCACGCTTGCAGCAGCACCAACACTGGGAGCAACAACTGACACAAGCCAATGAATCGCAATGCAGTCCAGCTTGTAAAGCAATGAGTTTAGGACCCAGCCAGTGTGTTTGGTCATTCACTTCCTGACTCTATGCATTCTCCCATGCTGCTAATGACTTCCCTATGCAGTAATCTGCTTCCAAGCCTCTCACAGCTGCCAGAGTAAAACCTTTATTCAAAAAAAAATCCCCAAACCTGTAAATATATTCATGATATAGCCCTTGACTTTGGGAGCTGAGGGATTCCCCAGTAGAAAACGCCATAGTGCTAAAAGCTGCAGGCTCTCAATCAATGCCATTGAAGAGCGGGGTGTGTGATCTTACAGAGCCTGTGCAGCCACAGAAATACCAACTTCCATCAGAAATCTTGCCTTGGGGGTAGGGGAAGTGAGTAGGCTCCCCACAGTCCCCTGCAATTTTTCCTCTTGTGATTCTGCTGTAAATTCAACCCTGCATACATTCGGTTTTGAAACAGGAACCAGTCACTCTGGCTGTGTTTTCTAAATCCATCCAAGGCATGAGAGTGAGTGAGTGAGTGAATAGAACGGTGGCTTCAGAGCCTTTCAGTGCCCCAAGACTCCCAGCAAGCTGCATGGCAAAGCTGTTTTGTATAGCCTGCAGCAGCAGTTCATAGTTAGTTGAAGGGCCTGGGTCTAGGTATGCATGGGCCCTTTGAAGCTAACACGCAAGGGATTGATGAAGAGTATTCCGCAGAGCTTTTTCCATCTCTGACTGTGAAGGGACATCATCCCTGAGGCTCCTCCTTGCAAAGTGGAACCTGTTTAAAGTGTACTGGGGCCCAAGTATGCTCCTTAAAGGTGTCTGTCAAAATAAAAAGAAAAAAACTGATTTATGTGCCTTCCTGCTGCCTCATGGTGGATAAAAAAGTCGTGAAGTTATTTTTTAATGGTTTTGAAAGCTGGTAGTACAAAGGTTTGTACTTGTGGTTGGGCATGCTAAGTCTGCTTTTCCCTGGGTTTACTGGACTCATTGAAGAACACCCCTTTGTGGGTCTCAAAGGGATGTATTTGTAGCATTCTCAGCCCTTAATTGAGGGTACAGCAGTTTAGAATCTGTAGCAGACTTTTTTTTCTGAGTGCTCTCTCAGACATTTGACTTAAAGGTGACCTGAATGTAGATATATTTTTAAGTTGGACTTGTATCCTTTTCACTTCTTTATGATGTCTACAGAGGGCCAGAATGTTTTTTTTTTAAAGTGTTTTTCTCCTTTTTTAATTTTATCTTAAAAATATCAGGGATGTCAAGTATAGTCTTCCCTGGTTTTGCTGGAGGAATTCTTTGGAAGGAGGGGCTCAAGTGTGAATTGGGAACTCTCTCACCTTAACTGAAAGGCCAGAGAGAGTTAGATCTTTAACAAAAACTTCCTTTAGCTGTGATGTTTGTTAGACATTAGCATTAAATAGATGTTAACAAAAACAAAAAAAAATTACAAAGTCCCTTTCTTTCTCAGATGCCTGACTTCCACTCCCATGGCTCTTGTGATGTCGTCATTTCATTAGTTTTTTAGGAATTCTGGAGTTTTCAGGGCAAACAAGATCGGAATTTCAAACATGAAGGGTTCATTTTCTGTTTGCTTTTTTTTAGGCAACAACCCAGCAACCCTGACACCTTGCTGTGGAAGGGAAGATTGTACATTCTTTTTCAATATTCAAGTAGTACTCAAAGGATTGGTGCTCCGTTGTGCTAGGTTCACTGTACAGACATGGATGAAGATAGAGTCGGTGCCCTGAAGCACTTAATCTAAAAATCTAAGCCTAACAAAGGGTAGGGAAAGAGAGATCCATATTTGAGTTACTTTCTTAGGCAAGAATGTCTGAGAAAAGGCATAAGGAATCCATATTGATGGAGTTGTCTGAAACAGCCTGAATGCTACAGGTTCTTTTTGTGCACCAGTGCTGGAAGATCCGAGGGGGCTATGCACAAACTGAACTCTGTTAAAGTTCTGCTGATTGCTTTCCTGTTTCGATTAAATATTTAATGCCTTAATAGGGGAAATATAAAACATGCTTTTTATTCCCCTCCCGCTGCTCCAATGTATTATATGATCAAGGAGACTCTCCACCCAGTGGAGCAGGACTGGACACAGCCCCACTGTGGACAACACCACCATCCTGTCTGTCACTCAGACTTGTAACCTAGTTGTCATCTTCAACGCAGACCTCTCTCTAGGTCTTCTCTCTTCCAGGCCAGCTCTAAATGTTGCTGATTCTTTCTGCATGACATTTCTAAGATGTGACCTTTCCTATTCATCCACACAGCTGAAACTCTCAGCCAGAGTCTCATCATCTCGTCTCGACTACAGCACCATCCTTCTCTATGGCCTTGACAAATGCTTATCTCCTGCTCACATCCATTCAGGAGTCTGCTGCAAAGATCATTTTCCTGGCCCGTCACTTTGACCATGTCACCCCTTCTTTGAATCCCTCCACTGGCTCTCCTTTCTCTAATGTATCAAACATAAACTACTTGTCTTCTCTTTGAAGGCCCTTCGTGGCCTAACCCCACCTTACCTCATTCACACTTAGACATCTCTATAGTAAAACCAACTTGAGGTTAATTTGAACAGAGCTTGAGATAAAGATTCAAATAAAAGCAATTATGAGGATTTAAAAACATTGGGTTTTTAAAAGAGAAACATAGCAGGGGGACTCAAACTCCCAACCTGCGCGGGCCATCTGTGGCCCACGAGCCTCCCCAATATGGCCCGCAGGGCTCCAGCAGGTTTGGGGCCGGGTCTCTCCCTTGGCCCCACCTGCCACCCCCGGGCACTCCCCACCAGGGGCCCTGGCAGCGCAGCAGAGCTGAGTGGCGTTTGCCTGCTCGCTCCAGTGGCTGCCGGCCCCTCCCTGCGGCCCAGGGGTGGGGCTGTGCCTCCATGTGCTACCCCTGGCCTGAGTGCCCCTGTGGCCAATGGGACACTGTGGGGGCAGTGCCTGGGGGCAGCAGCATGTGGAGGCCCCCCGGCCCACCCCTCCTTGGAGCCCAGGTAAGCGCTGCACTCCCCGACCCCCTCCCAGAGCTTGCAACCCCCCCCCCCCGCCCCCAAACTCCCTCCCAGAGCCTGCACGCCCTCCCCACACACCCCCAGCCCCCAAACTCCATCCCAGAGCCTGCACCACAGACCCCCTTCTGCACCCAAACTCCCTCACAGAGCCTGCACCCCAGTCCCCTACCCCAGACCTCCTCCCCCACCCAAATTCCCTCCCAGAGCCTTAGGCAGGTGGGGGGTGGAGTTGTGGGGGGCGGGTTCTGAGCAGCATGAGTGACATTATTGGCCCGCTGGGAGAATTTGAGGACTGGCACTGGCCCTAAGGTAAATTGAGTTTGAGATCCCTGGTCTATAGCCTGTACTTAGTAACAGATTACTTTCCTGACTAACAATGTATTCCTCACCCAAAGGTTAGTCCTTGCAGGGCTTGTCCTGTCTGAAGAGCTGGGATCCACTTTTCAGGAGCCAGCTTGCTGGCAGAGAGTCTCCAACCTGGGTCATTTCTTCGGCTCTTATAAAGGTACAAGCTATTGTTTCTTTGTCCAAGGGGCACCCTCTTCAGAGACCCTTCCTGGGGCTCCTTTGTGTTTGTCAGTGCTCAAGTCCTAACCTGGAATAGGTAGTAAACAGTGTTGTCTCCTCCAATATATTTGTTATTTTTACCACTGATTGAATAAGCCCTGAGACCCCGCCTTACTTCAGGTGACAGTCTCACTTCAACAGTTTTGCAACCTAATATTCTACATTTTACATAGCTCATAAACTATTTCCCAGTCATCTCACAGTAACTGTGACAATCAGCTAGTTTTTAGCTTTCAACAGAGGCCACACACAGCCCCCTTCAGTATAATATTGAGAAGATGGTCAGACACAGGTGTAATATACCTGCCTGGGCATGCCTTTGTCACATCTGCCCCCAGGAAAAGTTTCATTCTAACCCTCAAGATGCCTTCTGCCCTAAAGCAGGAGGTTCTGTATCTCTTCCCAAACTTTTTAATTTTGTAATATTTACTACTATAGCTCTGAATACTCTTCTTATTCATATAAATGTCTCATCCCTTTTTGAATACTGCTGAATTCATATGGCAATGAGTTCCACTGACTAACTTTGTATAGTATCAAAAAGTATTTTCTTTAATCGATTTGAATTTGATACCTTTCAGTTTCAATGAGTGTCTCCTTGTTTTTGTATCTCCTTGTTCTTGTGTTATCAGACAAAGTGAATGGAAATTCCTGATCTACCTTCTTTGTACTGTTGATTATTTTAGCGTGTTATCAAGTCTCTTCTTACTCTCCTCTCCTCTCCTCGGCTTTCTCTACACTGGACTTTTGTCGGTAAAACTTTTGTCATTCAGGGGTGAGAAAAACACCTCCCACCCCCTAAACAACAAAAGTTTTACTGACAAAAAGCGCCGGCGTGAACAGCACTTTGTCAGTGGGAGCGCTCTCCTGTTGACAAAGATACTGTTGCTCTTTGGGGGTGGAAGTTTTTTTTTATCAGTGGGAGAGCTGTTTCCTTTTGACAAATGTCGGCTACACGGTGTGCCTTTTAACTGCATAGCTGTAGCGGCACAGCTGTGTCGCTGAAAGGTGCATAGTGTAGACAAAGCCTTAGGTAAACAAGTAGGGTTGCCAACTTTCTAACTCTCACAAAACTGAACACCTCTGCTCCGCCCCCTGCCCTGCCCCTTCCCTGAGGCCACTCGCTCCATCCCCCCTCCCTCGCTTTCCCCTAGCCTCACTCACTTTCACCGGGCTGAGGCAGGAGGTTGGGGTGCAGGAGGGGGGTGAGGGCTCCAGCCAGGGGTGTGGGCTCTGAGTTGGGGCCCAGAATGAGGGGTTCAGGGTGCGGGAGAGGGATCCTGGCTGGGGCAGGAGATTGGGGTCCGGGGGGGCGGTGAGGACTCCACCTGGGGGTGCAGGCTCTGGGGTGGGAGCAGGGATGAGGGATTTGGGGTGCAGGAGGGGGCTGGGGCAAGGTGTTGGAGTGGTGGTGGTGGGGGGTTGGCTCCAGGAGGGAGTTTGAGTGCAGGAGGGGATTGGGGCAGGGGGCTGGGGTGCAGGGTCCTGATGGTGCTTATTGCAGCTCCCAGGAAGCGGCCGCCAGATCCTTGTAGCCCCATGGCTCATGGGCAGCTAAGAAGGCTCCACGTGCTGCCCTTGTGCCTGCAGGCACAGCCCCCGCAGCTCCTATTGGTTGTGATTCCCGGCCAGTGGGAGCTGCAGAGCTGGCACTACAGGCGGGAGCAGCATGCGGTGCCTCCCCGGCCAACCATGCTCCTAGGGCAGGGGTGGGCAAACTTTTTGGCCCAAGGGCCACATCTGGATGGGGAAATTGTATGTAGGGCTGGGGCAGGGGGTTTGGTTGCGGGAGGGAGTGTGGGGCGTGGGAGGGGGTGCGGTGTGCAGGAAGGGCTCAGGGCAAGGGGTTGGGGCGTGGCAGGGGGCTCAGGGCGTGGCAGGGGGCTCAGGGCAGGGGGTTGGGGGTGCAGGAGGCGGCTCAGTGTAGGGGTGCGAGGTGCAGGAGGGGTTCGGGGTGTGGGCTCCGGCCTGGCACTGCTTACCTCCAGTGGCTCCAGGGTGGCAGCGGCGCGCAGCGGGGCTAAGGCAGGCTCCCTCCTGGAGCATGCACCCCAAACCCCCTCCCGCACCCCAACCCCCTGCTCCAGTCCTGAGCCCCCCCCTGCACCCAAACTCCCTTGCAGAGCCCACACCCCCTCATGCACCCCAACCCTGAGCCCCTTCACAGAGCCTGCACCCCTAACTATCCCCTGCACCCCTAACTGCACTGAGCTATCCCTCCCTCCCTCTTGCACCCCTCCCCCCCTCCTGCACCCCAACCCCCTGCAGGAGGGGGGGGAGGGATAGCTCAGTGGTTTGAGCATTGGCCTGCTAAACCCAGGGTTGTGAGTTCAATCCTTGAGGGGGCCATTTAGGGATCTGGGGAGTTGGGAATTGGTCCTGCTTTGAGCAGGGGGTTGGACTAGATGACCTCCTGAGGTCCCTTCCAACCCTGATATTTTATGAACTTCTCCCTCACCCCAACCCCCTGCCCCATTCCAGAGCCCCGTCCTGCACCCAAACTCCCTCCCAGAGCTTGTACCCCTCCCCTCCTCCTGCACCCCAACCCCCTGCGCCAGGCTCAGCCTGGAGCCCCCTCCCACACTCTGAACCCCTCAGCCCCAGCCCAGAGCCTGCACCCCAACCCCCTGTCCCAGCCTGGTGAAAGTGAGTGATGGTGCGGGAGAGCGAGGAAGTGAGGATGGGAGGATGGAGTGGGTGGGGCGGGGCCTCGGGGAAGGGGTGAGGTAGATCCGGGGTTGCACTTAAATTCAGAAAGTGATCTTGTGCTTAAAAAGTTTGGAGACCACTGCTATAAACAATCCCAAACTTCCCAATATTTCTTGATATAAGAGTTTTTTTTAATGCCCTTCTTCTTTCCATCTGCCATCTCAGAACCCCTTTTCTAGTTCTGCTATATTCTTTTTGGGATTGTGTTACCAATATTGAACAGTTTATTGTGGGTGAGGGGATACCATTGATTTATAATTCTATATTATTCTCCCTCTCATTCTTTATGGAGCTTTTTTTGATAGCTGCTGCATGTTAAGCATAGATTTTCAGTAAACTATCCACAGTAATGTCTGGGTCTTTTTCCTGAGTTGTAGATGCAATTAATTTAGAACCCAGTATGAGTTGTTCAAATTATTCCTTTCAGTGTGCATTACTTTGCATTTATCAACATTAAATTTTACCTGTCATCGTGTTTCCCCGTCACCTTGCTTGGTTAGGTCCCTCTGAAGTTTCTTTATTCTATTTGTGTCATTTAAATCCATTTGTAAGATACAGAAATAAGGTTTACTAGTCTGTAATTCCCCAGAACACCCCTTGCACCTCTTAAAAATACAGGCATAACATTTGCTATGCACAAGTCTCTAAACCATGTTCCATTGTGTCAACTGATCAGTGTATACTTGAGTATTTGAAGTCATCCAATATTATCATTTTATCAGACTTATTGCCAGTTTGATCTCTCTCAACATTATGTACTCAGTGTCCTTTTCCTGATTTTGGAGGCTGATAGTAAAGGTCTACTAGCATATTTGTATTATTTGGATCTTTGTCTCACATCTGGGTCTTGGGTCCCAGGCTCTGCTGGTCTAGAAGTGAGACAGATCTTGATCATGAACTCAGAAGACCTAAGACTGTGTAGTTTCCCACCTTTATGGAATATTGCATACATGGAAGAAGCTTTGGAAGAGGCATTAACTAAATCATAGCTCTGTTATACCCAGTGCACTTGATGATATATTCACCCTTTCTTGGCACTTCTGTTCTGAAGGATATCTGGCTCCAGGATAACCAGGCCCAATAGTCATTAGAACAAAACCCTAACACTTTTTTTTCCCTTCTCTCCCTTCACCACCTAATTTATGGGCATTATTTAGTTCTGTTCTACCTGCAGCAGACAAGCAAGGTTGGATAACTGCTGTGTACTGCAGGCCATATCTTCCACTTGTCAGCAGCTGTGCAACATTATACGGTTTCCAGGTCTGTCTCTGTCTTCAGAGCTCCACAGATGCCCCATTCCCCGTTACTGCCTGTGTGATGAAGCAGTAGCCTTGCACATGTACTTACCAATGGCAGAATGGAACTTCTTCTGGCATGGACTTGTAGAGCACCTGAAATTTAATGGCAGAGTTGTTTGCTGGTAAATTGGAATTTAAGTTTCCATTTTTACCCATAAACTTTTCTGTCAAATTAAGCAATGGTGCTGGGCTCTTGGATTCCCTGATGCTTCCAGTAATGAAGAGGATGTGTAATAGTGCCTGTAATGATAAGATCAGATGTTTGATGCAACATATGAATGCACTCATCTCACAATGTTAAGGTGCCAATATGCCTCCTTTGGTCAGTATCTCTTTATCAGCAAATACTTTAGTGCCCTCTTCATGTTGTCTGCTTTGCAAAACATTGTCTTCTGAGTGCTTTGCAACCTGCACCTGTGAACTTCTGTTGGGGTTGATGGAAGGTCAGGGCAGTCAAGCCAGAGTAACTTTTATTTTTACTCAAATGAGGTTGGGGAAAGGGTTGCCTGGTTTGAGAGAGAATTTCATTGTGATGGATTAACTTTCCCTTGAACGATTGCTTTATGGCACATATGAATGAGAGATTGTAAATTGGCTGACAGCAGTGAACCCAACCAGTGTAATTAAAACCAGCTGTGTGGGGAGGGAGAGGGAGAGGGAGTGGGGGCGGGGGCGGGGGCGGGGGCGTGGGGCAGCCTCCGTCTTCAGTTTTCCTCAGCTGTGCTTCATTCTGCTTGTAGCCGGGTGTAACGTGCCCATAAGTCTGAGATTCCTATCAGGACAGAATGTATCCCTCCAATATGGTATAGTGCCATAAAGCTACATTAGCAAAAGACAAAGTGAAGTTCATGAGCAGTTTTCCAGGCCCCCCTGATTATAAGGTCCCAGGCATGTGCTGCCATACAGTGATGAGAGAGGATTCTGGGGACCTTTGAAAAGATATTACTGGATTCTGGGGACCTTTGAAAAGATATTACATTCTCACACTTTGCTCTACTATGATCAAAACCATGCGAATATTTCCTTTGGTGCTTCATCAGTGAGCATCTCGCACTGAAATGGAAAAGGGGAATACCTGTCTGCAGACATTCTAAGCCGCATCAGTGCAATGGTTTGCTTTAATTACGTATTGCATACAACACCTAGCTTCTGGAAATCTACTCTGCACGTCTCCTTCCCTCAAGTCATCTTTGCTGTGTGTATTTATCGGGATGGCTGTCCTCCCAAGGAAGATAAGGCTCCTCATCCAGGATTTCTAGTGATCTGCATGAAAATTCCCCTCTTGGGATCTGTTTTGACTCCATGTTCAATACATGTGCTGTGCTGTCCTGCTCCTGCAGCAAGTATTAAAAATAGAGACAGCCTTTGTGGTCTCCTTGCAACTCAGTTTCTTAAATATTATTGTGCATCTTTCTTCTAGTCCTGCTGGGGTGCAGAGTTGTCAGAATCACTTAGCAGGAGCACAGCTCAATGCACTATTGTAATCCCAGCAAACACAGTTCACCAACCTGATCTAGTTAAAGGTAGGCAAGGCATTCTTAGCTCCTTCCTCAGACTGTCTGGGCTTCTGCCTTAAACAGTTGGGTAGGTTTTTCTGCAAGCTGTTGAAGAACTGCTGTTTGTCATGGGTGAGTGACCTATTCCGTGGGTATCCCGTAGCTACCTCATAGAGTGCTGTGTAATTTTTTTATGAAGCACTTAGAGTTTCTTGGATGGAAAGAGCCATCAAAGTGCAAAATATTGTTATGATGTACTTACTAATAGATGCATGTACTGCTTCAGAAGCCCATGTTCTTCCATTCCTGTTCCTTGTCTGTTCTTATCTCTATTTGGCCTACTCTTTTTGGCTTTATTATGTTGTTTACTCTTTCACCTTTGTTAAATCTATGGTTAGTTTTTTATTACTGAGCAGAGGCCAACTTTCCTGCTACAAAGGAAATAATTTAAATTGTTGAACATGAATTTTGAGTACTAGGGAAGCTTTGTCTAGAGCAAGTCTGAGCAAACTACAACCCATGGGCTGGATCTGGCCTGTGAGCCGTTTTTAAGCTGGCCCACGAGCCACACCACGCGGCTTGGCCCCACTCCGGCTGGGGCGCTGGGTCAAGGGTCACACCACGCGGCTCAGCCCTGCTCCGGCCGAGGCGCTGGGTTGGTGGCCGCACCAGTGGCTCGGCCCTGCTCTGGTGCTCCAGTCGGGGCGCTGGATCGGGGCTGCACCACGCGGCTCAGCCCCATTCCGGCTGGGTCGGGGGCCAGAGCACATGGCTTGGCCCTGCTCTGGCCAGGGCGCAGGGTCGGGGCTGTACCACATGGCTTGGCCCCGGTCTGATGCTACAGCTGGGGCACTGGGTCAGGGCCCATCACGCAGCTCAGCCCCGCTCTGCTACTCTGGCCGAGGCGCAGGGTTGGGGCCGCACCATGCGGCTCTGCCCCGCTCTGGCGGGGGCGCTGCATTGGGGACCACACCACACTTGAGGTAAGCACTGCTCAGAGCCAACACCTCTAAGCCTCTCCCCATGCCCCAACCCCGTACCCCAGACCTGATCCCCTTCCCGCTCTCTAAACCCCTCGATCTCAGCCTGGAGCACCCTCCTGCACCCCAAACCTCTCATCTCCAGTCCCACCCCAGAGCCCACACCCCCAGCCAGAACCTACACCCCTTCCTGCACCTCTGCCCCAGCCCATATCGCCCTCCCACCCTCTGAACCCTTCAGTCCCAGCCCAGAGCACCCTCCTACACCCCAAACTCCTCATCCTCAGCCCCACCCCAGGTCCTGCACCCCAACCCCAAGTTCGTGAGCATTCATGGCCTGCCATACAATTTCTATTCCCCGATGTGGCCCTTGGGCCAAAAAGTTTGCCCACCCCTGGTCTAGAGGCTCAAATGGCTGAGACAAGGGGCCAGGGTATCCCTTGTCCCCATTTCATTGGTGCTTCTGCCTGTCTGCCGTGGGGAAAAGCTGTTCAGTGGGGTTGGATTAGATACAAAATTATATTGAGAGAGTAAAATTCTGTGTTCCCTTGGAACAGGAAATGATATGCATCGGCTCAGACTCAGTTTGGAGTGAGAAAATGACCCTTTACATTATAACTGCCTGATTATGTTCATTATCCCCTTGGCTTCTCTGAGGAGCTTCAGGAAAGCCAACCAAGGTGCTTCTGCCTGCTTAGATATAACCTTTCCCCAACCCGCTGGCTGGAACTGCAGGGCTAAACACATTCATTTATTCAGCAGTTGTGCATGTGTGTATGTTCGTGTTCCCTGAAACTTTCCATCTAGAAGTTGCTGTGCTTTTAGGAAATGATGACTGCACTAATGAATTCATCAATCACAATAATCTGATTAAATTGATGGGGGAGAAGGAGAGTGAGCAGCAGATGATATAAATAGATTATTTTAAAATATAAGAGATACCCAATTAGCGACTGACTCACTCAGCATTTAAATGGAAGTGTTGCACGAGAGATTTACTGGTAACCACCACAATAAATTACACTCTGTGGTTTCTTGGCTGAGAATGCGACACGCAGGCTGTTAGTGGGACCCATAAATAAAACAGAGTGGTGAGGTACTGTAGGGAAGAAACACCAGTTCTATATTGCCCTGTTTTTATAGCCATGTGTGAAGTGGGGTAGGATGTTTACAAAAGGAATGGGGGGCAAGGGAGACCAACATGGATGTGAAGTCTTGTATCAGATACTGTGGCAGTACCCAGGAGAAGAGTGGATAGCACACAGGACTGTAAATGGAAGGAGTATAGAATTGTTTGCCCCTGAGGTTTTGAAGGTCAATCCTCCAGAGGACAGAGATAATAGAAAGGAAGCTTTCTGTGAGGGAAGCATATGTTTTTGTGGAGATTACACTCTGTGTAGATTAGGACTTCTGGGAGGGAGAGCATGGAAAGATGTGGCTGGAACATAGGACCATCTGCCAGTAGCTTGGCATAGTCATTCCATTAATGCGAAGCTTATTAGTGTGGGTCCAGCTGAGGTAGACCAGGGAGGGAGCAATAAAGGCAGGCAACTCTTACCCAGCATCCTTTAGGGAGGGGAAAGGTTTGTTTACATGCTCTGTTCTGGTAACTTGTAAGGTGTGGCTTTGTTAGCAGAAGCTTTGGTTGGAAGCTTTTAGTCTTGTCCTTGCTAAATTCAGGGATGTAGAGTGAGGTTTGCTGCAAGGGAAAGAAGTTTATATAACTGGTTTTGAGCAGAGCTCTTGAACTGGCGAAGCTGGGTGAAGGAAACTTGCCAGATGGTATGTGTGTGTTAGGTTATTGACTTTCCCTGTGGGACACTTCTAAACGTCAAGGTCCTTGTATTTACTATTCTGCCTTTGCCGTGGTAGTAGAGGGTTCAAGAAGAGGCCAGAACTTTCAGAGAACAAACCAATCAATTATGGAATGTACCTTCAACCCTCTAACAAGAAAATCTACTTTTAAAACTTGTATACTAAGCTAAGCTTGCTTTGCCACTCGTGTAATGCCGTGTGAAACTCATGCCAATAAAATTGTTATAACAATGCACACCATTAAGTTTATTCACACGGCGAGCACACAATTAGGTTTATGCATACATACACACATGCATATACATACACAGTACATTCAGGGCCTGATCCACTGCCTGTTGAAATCAGCAGAAGGACTTCCATTGACTTCAGTGGGCATTGGCTTAGGTCCTCATTTGGCTGCCACCATGGAAAATGTTAGTGTTTTGTACCACTCTGGATACAAATTCATTTCTTTGTACAGTATCTATTTCACCTACCTTAAAATGGAAACTGTTAGCTATTTGACAAAGTGGTCAAAATGTTGTTATATCCTTTACTGAAATGCTATTTTACAATTTCCTACAGTGGTGATACTCACCCAGTGCTTTCTAAACTGACAGCTCATGTTTTTTCTCCAGTAGTGGAAACCTATTGCTGTCCCACAAGGGCACACTACGTCAGGGATTTGGCCCATTCGACAAAGAGAGGGAAAGGGTTTGCACTTAGTGCAGCCATAAGGGAACCTCCAACTGGCTAGAAGCCTCTCCTAAAAACACAAGTGTGGTCTTCCCCAGGAAATGAGGCCCAAATAGGATTGTGTATGTAGTTGATCTCTTGGGAAGAGAGAGAGAGAGCCCATCAGTAATGTTTAAGTGAAGCTGGAATATCAGCTGTCTGCTTGGAAGCACATGGAATTTGATCACTTGATTGACCGAAACAAAATCACAGTGAGAGGACAGGATGAAATGGAGGAAAAGGAAGCAGGAAGGCAGCAGAGTGTTTCTACCTTGGGGCTGAGGAGAAGATGAGAAGGGAAGCAGAGAGTTTCCTTAGGTGCATTAGAGTACAAAAAATCCTTACTCAGTTATATGGTCCCTGAATATGCTGTAAAATTCTGTGGACTGCTTTCTCCTTCCAGCAGCACTGCACAGAGCTGAGTGCCTGCATTAGGAATGTTATATGGAGCTAGTGCTGTAGTGCCTTATGTCAGTTTGCCCACCCCTGGGCTGGAGCCTTGGTTCTGGGACCCTTCGTCTTAGAGCCTGGGCTCCAGCCTGATCCTGAATGTCTACACAGCAATTGTATAGCTCTGCTGCCCGAGCCCCGTGAGCCCAAGTCACGTGACATGGGCCAGCCATGGGTGTTTTATTGCAGTGTAGACGTACCCTGAGAGTTTCCAATTCTGGAGGCTTTTTTTTTTTTTACCAGCTAACCTCAAAACCCCTCTGCGCTTCCTTGCACCCTGGGTGTACCTTTCTCAGGTGCTGCTTTCCTGTAAATTCACCCGTGATCAAACTGTCAGTGTCTGAAGCCCACAAAGAGAAAATAAACAGTACAGATCTAAAATGAGGGGGTGCAACCAAACACCTGCACCAAAAGCATTAAAAGAAATTTATTTTCATATAGTCTTCTTAAGACTATCCTAGTTACTTTTTCATGTCACTAAGCTCTGTAGGTGCCTCATGGAAGGTGTGGAAAGAGGAAAGGCTGTTTTGATGGGGGGATGGTCCACACAAGGATCCCTGTCCTAAGAAATAGTCCATAATATGAATAAGTTTGGGGAACCATGCAGCTAAAGTAGTGAATCTCAGTTGAATGGAGTTGGATGCCAAGGTCCTCTATATCAGCATAGTTAGAAATCAAAAAGGATATAGAGGTAGATGTACAGCAGGCGACTTGGATAGTTTTCCAAGACTTGTTAGGGGAAACCAGAACCTTCCTTGGATTGACCAGTTTGATGTTTCCAGTAGGTTGCACAATAAGCTTTGGCAGTGACGCTGGCCCCTCTATCACCAAGCTTGGGATAGCTAGGAGCCTCCAGGGGAAGATGGAACAGATGGTTTAGCTCTTGTGTACTCCTCGCCATCTGACTGTGAGGCAGCAGTATCTGTGGCGTTCCACACCACGGTCTGAGCAGTGGAGGCATTTCAGGAAGCAGCTGTAGAGAGGATCAGGGCTTTATAAAGCTGAGTGCGGAGAGAAAGATCAAGTCAAGCATGAAAGCATGGTGAAAACCCAAGGATCTGTGCTTAGTTCACAGGGACTGAGGGTTGTCACAGCATGGGAAAGGTAAATTGGGTAAGAAGTTTTAATTCCCACCCCCCCAGCAGGAACTATTTCAGATTAATCTGTTTCTTATACTACTTTCATTTCCTTCCTCTCCTTTATTCAGAGATGCAGCGTGCCTAACTGGCTGCTGGTGTGGAAGTAGCAAACCCACTACCCATGTTCAGATGTGGAGTTTCTGTCCTTTCACCCAACAGTTTGGGCCCCAGGTTTCAAATATATTGAGTTCCAAACCAAAGGTCCATTTAACCCTGGCTTTCTGCAAGTGGGGACAAGTGCTAAATGTTCATAGAATCATAGAATATCAGGGTTGGAAGGGACCTCAGGAGGTCATCTAGTGCAACCCCCTGCTCAAAGCAGGACCTAATCCCCAACTAAATCATCCCAGCCAGCACTGTTCCCTCTAAACTGTGCGCGTGTGCGCACGCACACAGATCCTAAACCCCGCGCACATGGCGAAACACCGCACGCACAAAAAGTTGCACAGAAGCACAACAATTTGCACAGAAGAAATTTTTGCGCACACGGCCTGTCAAAAATTAGAGGGAACATTGCCAGCCAGGGCTTTGTCAAGCCTGACCTTAAAAACCTTAAAGGAAGGAGATTCCGCCATCTCCCTAGGTAATGCATTCCAGTGTTTCACCACCCTCCTAGTGAAAAAGTTTTTCCTAATATCCAACCTAAACCTCCCCCACTGCAACTTGAGACCATTACTCCTACTCTGAAACTCCTCGTTCTGTCATCTGCTACCACTGAGAACAGTCTAGATCCATCCTCTTTGGAACCCTCTTTCAGGTAGTTGAAAGCAGCTATCAAATTCCCTCTCATTCTTTTCTTCTGTAGACTAAACAATGCCAGTTCCCTCAACTGTTGGGGTTTTGGGTTTTTTTGGAAGCAGTTTCTCTTCTTGTTAAACATCTTATCCCCTTCAGCCTGGAATTTTTACTATGAAGTTGATAGTTGTGTACAAGGACAGAGTCGTGTGAGATTTGGCACTCATTGGTGCTCCCTGCACCTCGATCTCTGATTTAGCCAGTGAAGTTCAGACTTCAGTGTGTAGCAGTGATGACTCACACTGCTTAAACACTTACCGTTGAATTGAACCCTGGCATAAGTGAGCACAACTCCACTGACTTCAGTGTAGAGGGTGCCCCTTTACATCTAGGCTGACCTTGCTTCTGTGATGTGTTGTTTTGCACCTAGCTTTTTGGGGGAGAACGGGGTAATTGGTATTGTCCTTTCTGTATGAGATAATCTTTTGTGGGAAAGAACATCATGCTTCTTTACTAGAGAGTCCTTTGTAAAAAATTATAACTCAAATACCTCCAATTCATGTTGTAGACTTCTCTGCGGGTTAAGCGAGGAACTGTCTGTTTGATTTAAGTCTGTCTTTCCATCCCCTTAGACACTGCCTCCTGTGGAATCTCCTCTGGAAGGCAGAGTCTGCTTCACTTTCTGATAAAGGATACAGATAAAAGGGTGCATGAGGGGCTTAATTAGGCAATACAGTCAAGATCAAATAGTGATAATGATAAATAAAAAATGCCAAGAGAGTATCATGTAGAATTAAAGCCTCTGACCTAATCAGCTACCCTTAAAGAGGGGGCGGATTGAGCGAGAGAGAGAAATGAATAAGCTCCAGTTCTTGAAATTCCTGGTGAGAGCCTTCTGTTTCACTGCATGTAGCTTGGTACGTGCGCCAGTTCAGGTGCAAGGTTTTCACACAGCACCACAGTGGTAGGATTAAATTCATGTCTGTGGGAGATCAACTCATAGGGCATTTTCCAGCTGGGCTCTCTGAAAATGAATCTTCTACCAAAAATACAGGAGAACCAACATGTGTTGACTACTGTGTTCAAAACACACACTCTTTCCCTAGTGTAGACATAGCCTCAGCAACCGTCCTCGGAATGATGAAACAGCATTTTGTCAAGATGGACATCTCTGGTTTCTCTGAGGTAAGGAGAAGGCTGTGCCAAACCCAGGACATTAGCCTGTGTCTACAATGCAGTGGGAGCCCAGGTTTAGTGGTACTCAAGTGAGTGGACCCTGTGTTTGAGAACCCAGGGCTTGAGCATGTACACAGCCTGCCAGTCCTAGGTTAAGAATATTTTAATCAGAGCTCAAAATCAGGGCTCCAGCATCCACTCTGCAGTACGCAGATTCAAGTCCCACCATCCATATTGCAGGCCTTCTCGACATGTGGCCACTCTAGCCTTTTGTTCATGGTACACTGGGAAAACTTGACTGTCTACACTGCAGGTTATGGGATGTTTGAATAGCCCACCAACACATTTTGATCTGTGCACCCCCAGCAAGTGGAGTCACCAAATGAAGGTGTCACCATTTCAAGAACTCCACTTGCTTGGGCTGTGGCTCCTATTTCAGAACACAGGCAGAGCTTCCAGGAGATGCTGGTGGCAGTTCAGTGGTGTTTCTGACCCACCAAAGGCACCTGACAGAGCTAATATTGGAGCAGGAGGAGAAGGATGCAGACATGGCAGACTCAAACTGACTGATACTGCTTGTGACACTTGGTATAGACAGGTTTCAGAGTAGCAGCCGTGTTCGTCTGTATTTGCAAAAAGAAAAGGAGTACTTGTGGCACCTTAGAGACTAACAAATTTATTTGAGCATGAGCTTTCGTGAGCTACAGCTCACTTCATCGGATGCATTAGACACTGATTCCCCCTATGTAGATGGTCGCTGCTGGAGAAGGACCGCAAGAACAGACTGGTGGGATCACAGCGTCATGCAGACCTGGGATGACCAGCAGTGGGTACAGAACTTTCACATGAAGAAAGCTACATTTCTGGAGCTTCCTGAGGAGCTTGCCCCAACCCTTCAGCGTAAAGACACATGCCTGAGGGTCGCCAGGCTGGTCTGGAAGTGGGTAGCTCTAACTGTCTGGTAGCTGGCTACCCCAGAGTGTTACAGGTCTGTTGCAAACCAGTTTGGTGTTGGAAAGTCAAATGTGGGTAAAAGCAATCAGGCATGTGGCTTACTTCAAGGTGGTGGGCATTAAAAATATTTCATAGAATCATAGAAAATTAGGGTTGGAAGAGACCTCAGGAAGTCATTGGCTGGCAATGGCTGGCTTTGAGAGAATGGCATTTCTAAACTGCGCTGGGGCCATTGGATGGGACTCGTTCCATAGTTTGCCGTCTTCAAGGAGCACATGAGTACACGAACTGCAAAGAGTATTACTCCATTGGTATACAGGCCCTTGTTGACCAGAGAGAGCAATTTATGAACATCAAATGTTGGCTGCACTAGAAAAGTTCATTGTGCCAGGATTCTCCGCCCTTTGGGAATCTACATTCATGGACAGGGTATTCCCACCACATGACATCCAAAATGGAGTTACTGTCCCGATTGTTGTTCTGGGTGTCCCCGCTTACACTCTTTTGCCTTGGCTTATGAAACTGTATCCTGATTTCAGAGGCCTTGGCAAAAGGCAGTTTAATTACACTCTCGGCGGGTGGAGAAGGGTGGTTGAATGTGTGTTTGGCCGATTGAAATTCCACTGGCGATGTTTGTAGTCCCATTTACATTCCAGTGTTGTCAATGCTGTCCTCATCACTGTTGATTGCTGTGTTCCTCGCAATCTTTGTGAAGCCAGAGGTGAGCCATTTCCCCCCAAATGGACCTATGACAGCAGGGGCTGCTGAATTGGTACACTCCACCAGTGCACCTACCACAGCTGGAGCTGACTGCACCTGGGCAGCAGAAATCAGGGATGGTTTGTGCTCCCACATTATGGACTTGCATGGGCCAATGGAAGAGGGAGGATAGTACCTTTCTGATGGTGCTTGTTGAGGGGGCTGGGTTGATTGCCATGCATTGCACTTTTGAATAACATGACCATTTAGGAAATGGGGATGGGGGTCAGTATGGATTGATATAAATAACTGCGATTCATGTTTATAGCTGTATCAAGACAGGGGTTTTGCACACAACCTCCCAGTTGTCTATGATAATGTGTTTTTATGGACTGTGGTCGGAAGTATCCACAGAGGAGGGATTCAGTACTGAGGGCTGCATGGCGCAATTTGCCCTGACCAGACACTCATAGGGCCGATTGTATGGGACACCCAGCCAGGGGGTTGTCTAAGCTGTTCCTGGAATTCAGGCTAGGTAACACGGAGGAGAGGTAGGCTGTGGTGTGGGTGCAGCAGGAACCTGCACCACTGCAGCTGCTGGAGACAGCAGCTGTTCAAACAGTTCTCTTTGTTGTGCTGTATCTTCTTCCCTGAACCGCCGTACCTGTTCCTGGGACTGTGAAGTGAATGCCTGCTCCCGGGCCATTGCTCTGTCCTTAAGCTGTGAAGGCAGCCTGAGACTTTCTGCTTACCTCTCGACATGTCTTTCCTCTTGCCGCAAGTCCCGGTGTCTTTGGTACTGGACCTGCTGGTTCACCCTGTCCAGAAGATCAATCATAAGTTCATCATGGAAAGACTTCCTCTTGAAATGGTCCATGAAGGTACAGTAAGCGAGGCTTCTGCAGTTTGGGCAAGCTGTGGAGGTACTGCAGCCTGTAGAGGTCAAGGGACCTGGAATAGGACGAGACACAGAGGGTTATTGTCTCAAATAGCTCAGTGCAGGAGCACAGAAAAAAATCTTTATGGAATTTCAAGGACAGAAAATATTACATTTTGAAACTCAGCTTCAGTTTATTGGCAGAGAGCTGCTTCAGACCACAAAGCTCCCTGGACACAGCCAGGTTTATCACCGTGAAAGAAGTGCTGAGAGAATGGTATGTTAAAAATCACAACTTTAAAAAAAAAGTTTGTGGGAACTCAGAGGCTGTGCCATACAGCAGAAGCCTTCTCTGTCATTTCTGGCATTGCACATTGTGGAGGACATAACAGTTCTTAGGGTGCTCAAGTTGGCAAAGAGAGATGTTATTCAAAGTGGGCGGAGGGAAACCAGGCATCTATGCCACCAAAGTATTCAAATGTGTGGTGACCCAACAGCACGTCTACAAATGGAGTGGGCTGGTGAAGTGGCCCTGAAATATATTCCCTTCCCCAAAATGTGACTACCTGCCGGGTTCCTGCTACAGGAAACGTTTGCAGCTGTCACCACCGAGGATTGGGTCAGAATTCATGAGGGAATCAACAGGATGCTGTGTGTTTCCAACGCAGCCTTTTAGGGCTATGTCATAAATATAAGGGGAAGGGTAAACCCCTTTGAAATTCCTCCTGGCCAGGGGAAAGCTCCTCTCACCTGTAAAGGGTTAAGAAGCTAAAGGTAACCTCGCTGGCACCTGACCAAAATGACCAATGAGGAGACAAGATACTTTCAAAAGCTGGGAGGAGGGAGAGAAACAAAGGGTCTGGGTCTGTCTGTATGCTGCTTTTGCCAGGGACAGAACAGGAATGGAGTCTTAGAACTTTTAGTAAGTAATCTAGCTAGGTATGTGTTAGATTATGATTTCTTTAAATGGCTGAGAAAAGAATTGTGCTGAATAGAATAACTATTTCTGTCTGTGTATCTTTTTTGTAACTTAAGGTTTTGCCTAGAGGGGTTCTCTATGTTTTTGAATCTAATTACCCTGTAAGATATCTACCATCCTGATTTTACAGGGGGGATTTCTTTATTTCTATTTACTTCTATTTTCTATTAAAAGTCTTCTTGTAAAAAACTGAATGCTTTTTCATTGTTCTCAGATCCAAGGGTTTGGGTCTGTGGTCACCTATGCAAATTGGTGAGGCTTTTTACCAAACCTTGTCCAGGAAGTGGGGTGCAGGGTTTTGGGAAGTATTTTGGGGGGAAGGACGCGTCCAAACAGCTCTTCCCCAGTAACCAGTATTAGTTTGGTGGTGGTAGCGGCCATTCCAAGGACAACGGGTGGAATACTTTGTACCTTGGGGAAGTTTTGACCTAAGCTGGTAAAGATAAGCTTAGGAGGTTTTTCATGCAGGTCCCCACATCTGTACCCTAGAGTTCAGAGTGGGGGAGGAACCTTGACATGGTGGCATAGTGGTGGGATTAACCTGAAATCATTTTGAGATCCAGTTGAGATTTTTTGAACTAGAAATACAGATTTTAAAAAGAAATTATTTTTTCCTTTGGAAAGGAAGTCCAGAAAGCAGTTGAAACTGAAAGCAGATTGTTTTGTCTGCTTTGTGGCCAAGCAGAGACAAAAGGGGATTATCTTGTGAATTGCAGGTTTTCTTTGCCTGGAGGCAGGGTACTTAACTCCTGCAGGGAAATTCACAGTCTTCCAACCCAGAGGTTTTTTTTTTCTTTTCTTCCTAAAAGTAAATAGGGGGTGTGTGTTCTACCCATTTGCTTTTTCTTTGGGCTGGGTAAGCAGGTTTCCAAGTAGTTGGAGGTTTTTTGCTTTAAGTTGGGCCCAGAGCAGAGACAAGGGAATTGTCTTTTTCTGTAGGCTGACAATCACTATCAGAGAATAGGTATTCTATTCCAGCACAGCAAAATTTTACAGCCAAGTTTTGTTTGTTTATTTCTAAACCTCGGGTGTAAAGTTAGTTAAAAACAGAGAGGTTAGAATGACCAAATCCTCAGCTCGACTACAGCTGGAATTAGCCAAATTTCAGGCTGAGGAAAGACAAAGGGAACATGAAAGACAGATAGAACTCATGCGGCTGAAGAAGGAACAAGAAAGGGAGGCAGAACAACACCAAGCGGCTGCTCACAGGAGAGCTATGGAAGCGAGGGACAAAGAACTGGAGGAGAAGGAAAAAGAGAGGAAGTATGTGGAGGAGATGGAGAAGATAAAGGCTCAGCAGAATATCCCAACAAACCCTAGTAATCCTTCTCCAAGTACCACTTCCCATCCCAGAAAGTTCCCCACCTACAAGGCAGGCGATGATACTGAGGCCTTCCTAGAAAACTTCGAAAGGGCCTGCCTTGGATACAACCTCTCTACTGACCAGTACATGGTAGAGCTGAGGCCGCAGCTCAGTGGACCCTTAGCTGAGGTGGCAGCTGAAATGCCTAAAGAACACATGAACAAGTATGAACTGTTTAAATCCAAGGCGAGAGTCAGAATGGGGATAACACCCGAGCAGTCTCGTCGGAGGTTCAGAGCCCTAAGGTGGAAACCAGACATGTCATTTACCCGACATGCCTACCACATTGTGAAACATTGGGATGCCTGGATATCAGGAGCAAGTGTTGAATCTCCAGTAAATTTGCCCTTCCTAATGCAAATGGAACAGTTCTTAGAGGGTGTTCCTGAGGAAATAGAAAGATACATCCTAGATGGGAAACCCAAAACTGTAATCGAGGCAGGAGAGATTGGAGCCAGATGGGTGGAGGTGGCAGAGAAGAAGAAAACTGGTCGCAGTTGGAGCGGAGACCAGAAGGGACCACCCCAGACCACACCCTATTACCGGGGGCCGCCCAAGGCCCCCCCTACCTCCCAAAGAACCCTCCAGACCCCTTATCGTCCTGCCACCCCGTTCTCCAGCAACCCTCCTCGCCCCAGTGACCCGTCAGCTGGACGATGTTTTAAATGTAACGAGCTGGGGCATGTAAAGGCCAACTGCCCCAAGAACCCCAACAGATTACAGTTCATTGCACCGGAATCACACCAGAGGTCCACAGGCCCAGATACTTCCCCGATACCCTTAGAGCGGAGGGAAACTGTGAGTGTGGGCGGGAAGAAGGTCACCGCGTGGAGGGACACCGGAGCACAAGTGTCAGCTATCCATGCTTCCTTAGTGGACCCCAATTTAATCAACCCAGAGATCCAAGTGACGATTCAACCCTTCAAGTCCAACTCTTTCAATTTGCCTACAGCCAAGTTGCCTGTCCAGTACAAGGGCTGGTCAGGAATGTGGACTTTTGCAGTCTATGATGATTATCCCATCCCCATGCTGTTGGGGGAAGACTTGGCCAATCATGTGAAGCAGGCCAAGAGGGTGGGAACGGTCACCCGCAGCCAGGCTAAACAAGCCGTGAGGCCTAGCTCTGTTCCGGAAACTTCTATCAGGACCCAGTCAGAGGTGATGGACCCGGACCCCAGGCCAATGTCTGCAACAGCAGTAGTGGATCCAGTCCCAGAGACCCAGACGGAACCAGTCCCAGAACCGGAACCAGCCGAACAACCAACACCAGACCCCGTGCCAGCACTGAATCCAGTACTTGCAACCTCAACACCAGAGGGCCCCACCGAACCTGAACTGGCAGCAGCCGATAACCCTACACAAGAGGCTCAGCCGGAGCCTGAATCCCAACCTAGTGCACCAGCGGAGAGCGGTTCACAGTCAACAGAAACAGCTCCATCCCCTATATTGCTTCCAGAGGGACCAAGCCTAGGTCCACAATCCAATGAGGGACTGATGTCTCCAGCATCAAGGGAACAGTTCCAGACCGAACAGGAAGCAGATGAAAGCCTCCAGAGAGCTTGGACAGCGGCACGGAGCAACCCACCGCCTCTCAGCTCTTCTAATCGATCCAGGTTTGTTGTAGAAAGAGGACTTTTATACAAGGAAACTCTTTCTGGTGGACACCAGGAAGACTGGCATCCTCAGAGACAGTTGGTAGTTCCAACTAAATACCGGGCCAAGCTCTTGAGCTTAGCCCACGATCACCCTAGTGGCCATGCTGGGGTGAACAGGACCAAAGACCGTTTGGGGGGGTCATTCCACTGGGAGGGAATGGGCAAGGATGTTTCTACCTATGTCCAGTCTTGTGAGGTGTGCCAAAGAGTGGGAAAACCCCAAGACCAGGTCAAAGCCCCTCTACAACCACTCCCCATCATTGAAGTTCCATTTCAGCGAGTAGCTGTGGATATTCTGGGTCCTTTTCCGAAAAAGACAGCCAGAGGAAAGCAGTACATACTGACTTTCATGGATTTTGCCACCCGATGGCCGGAAGCAGTAGCTCTAAGCAACACCAGGGCTAAAAGTGTATGCCAGGCACTAGCAGACATTTTTGCCAGGGTAGGTTGGCCCTCCGACATCCTCACAGATGCAGGGACTAATTTCCTGGCAGGAACTATGAAAAACCTTTGGGAAGCTCATGGGGTAAATCACTTGGTTGCCACTCCTTACCACCATCAAACAAATGGCATGGTGGAGAAGTTTAATGGAACTTTGGGGGCCATGATACGTAAATTCGTAAATGAGCACTCCAATGATTGGGACCTAGTGTTGCAGCAGTTGCTCTTTGCCTACAGAGCTGTACCACATCCCAGTTTAGGGTTTTCCCCATTTGAACTTGTATATGGCCGTGAGGTTAAGGGGCCATTGCAGTTGGTGAAGCAGCAATGGGAGGGATTTACACCTTCTCCAGGAACTAACATTCTGGACTTTGTAACCAACCTACAAAACACCCTCCGAACCTCTTTAGCCCTTGCTAAAGAAAACTTACAGGATGCTCAAAAAGAGCAAAAAGCCTGGTATGATAAACATGCCAGAGAGCGTTCCTTCAAAGTAGGAGACCAGGTCATGGTCTTAAGGGCGCTCCAGGCCCATAAAATGGAAGCATCGTGGGAAGGGCCATTCACGGTCCAGGAGCGCCTGGGAGCTGTTAATTATCTCATAGCATTCCCCACCTCCAACCGAAAGCCTAAGGTGTACCATATTAATTCTCTAAAGCCCTTTTATTCCAGAGAATTAAAGGTTTGTCAGTTTACAGCCCAGGGAGAAGATGATGCTGAGTGGCCTGAAGGTGTCTACTACGAAGGGAAATGTGCTGGTGGTGTGGAAGAGGTGAACCTCTCCATGACCCTTGGGCGTATGCAGCGACAGCAGATCCAGGAGCTGTGCACTAGCTACGCGCCAACGTTCTCAGCCACCCCAGGACTGACTGAACGGGCATACCACTCCATTGACACAGGTAATGCTCACCCAATTAGGGTCCAACCTTACCGGGTGTCTCCTCAAGCTAAAACTGCTATAGAACGGGAGATCCAGGATATGTTACAGATGGGTGTAATCCGCCCCTCTGAAAGTGCATGGGCATCTCCAGTGGTTCTAGTTCCCAAACCAGATGGGGAAATACGTTTTTGCGTGGACTACCGTAAGCTGAATGCTGTAACTCGCCCAGACAACTATCCAATGCCACGCACAGATGAACTGTTAGAGAAACTGGGACGGGCCCAGTTCATCTCTACCTTGGACTTAACAAAGGGGTACTGGCAGGTACCGCTAGATGAATCTGCCAAGGAAAGGTCAGCCTTCATCACACATCTCGGGCTGTATGAATTTAATGTACTCCCTTTCGGGCTGCGAAATGCACCCGCCACTTTCCAAAGACTTGTAGATGGTCTCCTAGCGGGATTAGGAGAATATGCAGTCGCCTACCTTGATGATGTGGCCATATTTTCGGATTCCTGGGCAGACCACCTGGAACATCTACAAAAAGTCCTTGAGCGCATAAGGGAGGCAGGACTAACTGTTAAGGCTAAGAAGTGTCAAATAGGCCTAAACAGAGTGACTTACCTTGGACACCAGGTGGGTCAAGGAACTATCAGCCCCCTACAGGCCAAAGTGGATGCTATCCAAAAGTGGCCTGTCCCAAAGTCAAAGAAACAGGTTCAATCCTTCTTAGGCTTGGCTGGTTATTACAGACGATTTGTACCGCACTACAGCCAAATCGCTGCCCCACTGACAGACCTAACCAAAAAGAAACAGCCAAATGCTGTTCAGTGGACCGGAAAGTGTCAGAAGGCCTTTAACAAGCTTAAAGCGACACTCATGTCTGACCCTGTACTAAGGGCCCCAGACTTTGACAAACCGTTCCTAGTAACCACAGATGCATCCGAGCGTGGTGTGGGAGCAGTTTTAATGCAGAAAGGACCTGATCAAGAATTCCACCCTGTAGTGTTTCTCAGCAAAAAACTGTCTGAGAGGGAAAGCAACTGGTCAGTCACTGAAAAAGAATGTTATGCCATTGTCTACGCTCTGGAAAAGCTACGCCCATATGTTTGGGGACGGCGTTTCCACCTGCAAACCGACCATGCTGCACTGAAGTGGCTTCACACCGTCAAAGAAACTAACAAAAAACTTCTTCGGTGGAGTTTAGCTCTCCAAGATTTTGATTTCGACATCCAACACATCTCAGGAGCTTCTAACAAAGTGGCTGATGCACTCTCCCGTGAAAGTTTCCCAGAATCAACTGGTTAAAATCGTCCTTAAGATGTGGAAAATATTGTTAGTCTTTATGTACTTGGTAGTATATTTAGAGATGCATGTGTCTTATTAACTCTGTTTTTCCTAGAGCTCCAGGAAGAAATCCCAGCCAGTGTTTCACCCTAGCTGAGATTTGGGGGGCGTGTCATAAATATAAGGGGAAGGGTAAACCCCTTTGAAATTCCTCCTGGCCAGGGGAAAGCTCCTCTCACCTGTAAAGGGTTAAGAAGCTAAAGGTAACCTCGCTGGCACCTGACCAAAATGACCAATGAGGAGACAAGATACTTTCAAAAGCTGGGAGGAGGGAGAGAAACAAAGGGTCTGGGTCTGTCTGTATGCTGCTTTTGCCAGGGACAGAACAGGAATGGAGTCTTAGAACTTTTAGTAAGTAATCTAGCTAGGTATGTGTTAGATTATGATTTCTTTAAATGGCTGAGAAAAGAATTGTGCTGAATAGAATAACTATTTCTGTCTGTGTATCTTTTTTGTAACTTAAGGTTTTGCCTAGAGGGGTTCTCTATGTTTTTGAATCTAATTACCCTGTAAGATATCTACCATCCTGATTTTACAGGGGGGATTTCTTTATTTCTATTTACTTCTATTTTCTATTAAAAGTCTTCTTGTAAAAAACTGAATGCTTTTTCATTGTTCTCAGATCCAAGGGTTTGGGTCTGTGGTCACCTATGCAAATTGGTGAGGCTTTTTACCAAACCTTGTCCAGGAAGTGGGGTGCAGGGTTTTGGGAAGTATTTTGGGGGGAAGGACGCGTCCAAACAGCTCTTCCCCAGTAACCAGTATTAGTTTGGTGGTGGTAGCGGCCATTCCAAGGACAACGGGTGGAATACTTTGTACCTTGGGGAAGTTTTGACCTAAGCTGGTAAAGATAAGCTTAGGAGGTTTTTCATGCAGGTCCCCACATCTGTACCCTAGAGTTCAGAGTGGGGGAGGAACCTTGACAGGCTACATGCAAACACAGAGAATTCCACCGCCATCCCCCTTCTCCTGGCAAATTTCTTGACTTAATTCAAATCCCCAGTCATATTTGGGACTAATGATTTCATCACCCATGGCATGCATGGATGACGTTTAACAGAAATGGGACTAACCCCTTGTCATAAATATAAAGGGAAGGGTAAACACCTTTCTGTATACAATGCTATAAAATCCCTCCAGGCCAGAGGCAATATCCTGTTACCTGTAAAGGGTTAAGAAGCTCAGCTAACCTGGCTGGCACCTGACCCAAAGAACCAATAAGGGGACAAGATACTTTCAAATCTTGGGTGGGGGGAGGGGAAGGTTTTCGTTTGTGCTCTTTTGTTTACGGGGTTGTTCTCTCTTGGGACTGAGAGAGGCCAGACAGAAATCCGTCTTCTCCAACCCATCCTAATCCAAGTCTCCAATTTTGCAACCAGTATAGGTAAGCCAGGCAAGGCGGATTAGTTTATCTTTTGTTTCATGTAAATTTTCCCTGCGTTAAGAGGGAGGTTTATTTCTGCTTTATGTAACTTTAAGGTTTTGCCCAGCTGGGGATCCTCTGTGTTTTGAATCTGAATACCCTGTAAAGTATTTTCCATCCTGATTTTACAGAGATGATTTTTACCTTTCTTTTTTTTTTTAAATAAAATCCTTCTTTTAAGAACCTGACTGATTTTTCCATTGTTCCAAGATCCAGGGGTTTGGATCTTTGATGATTTTGTAACAAATTGGTTAGGATATTATTCTCAAGCCTCCCCAGGAAAGGGGGTGTGTAGGGCTTGGGAGGATACTTTGGGGTAAGATGTCTCCCAGCGGTCTCTTTCCCTGTTCTTTGTTTAAAACGCTTGGTGGTGGCAGCATACTGTTCAAGGACAAGGCAAAGTTTGTACCTTGGGGAAGTTTTTAACCTAAGCTCATAAGAATAAGCTTAGGGGGTCTTTCATGCGCGTCCCCACATCTGTACCCTAGAGTTCAGAGTGGGGAAGGAGCCCTGACACCCCTTACCCACCCATACAGAACAGTGTTTTTAGGTGGCTCGTTACAGTGTTGGATTGATACAGGGAAGGTAATATAAGGTTCTAATTTTAACAATGTGAAATGTACTAGCACAAATATGCTCTTTCCCAGTACAAATTCTCTTCAAATGCTTGTTTTACTTTTGTGTTTTCTGGTCTCCATTTTGAATTCCACATGGTGGGGATGCCAAGGCCATTAGCAGATACATGCTGCCAGGGCTTATAATATCTGTTCCATTAGTTCTTAAAGTTCTAAAACTCCATCCCATTTGTATATTAATAAATCCAAAAATGGAGCCAGAAACACACCAGGCTCTGGAGCAGCTTCTTCCTCTTCTGTTTTTACCACTCATTCTGCAGCAAGCAGTTCTTCCAGGGGGCATCAGAAAGGTCAGAGTATGGCCCCAGGACATGCTGCAGCTGCTCCTGTAGCAGAGCTCTTCTGGGACTGTTTTCATCAGCAGAGTCACTTTATTTGCCTCATTCAGCACCTGCTGCTGGCTACCATTGATTCCCAGGGAGACTTCTGGGGCCAGCAGGACACCATCCCAGCTGGCCTGGTCATTGTGCACAGTTCTTAGGACAGTCCCCAGCTCTCAGTCAAACACATTATAAAATGGGAATGACGTCGGCGAGTTGCCAGAGGTGTAGTTCTGGTCCCTGGTTCTCTGGTACTCGGTCTTGAGCCACTTAATCCGTTCTCTGCAGTGGTAAATTTCCAACACTGCCAGCTTCTTCTCTGTTTGCTGGTATGCCTGGTACTCATACTAAAATCAGTTGTTTGCTTCCCCACACCAGAGGCCTTAGGGACCTGTGTCCAAGCCTGAGTCCAAGAGATTTGAGTGTAGATGGAAGGGGATTTAGTCTTGAGCTTGAATCTGAGCCCGGTCTCACCTTGCAGTGTAGACCTACCCTTAGTCCATCAGTAGCATGCTATGTTAATTTAGGATGGTGTGGAAGAAGTAGGCAGAAGCAGAGCTGTTTGAACAATTGGAATGAAGTGAAAGAAAGTTGTGAGTACAAAGCTGTGACACTTTGATCCAGTAGTTCAGACAGCACTGCAGTGCTGCCATCTTAATTATAATATTGCTGTCATGAACCTCTACCCCATGGCAGAAAGGGAGCTGCCACTCCCTTCCAAGACTCTAGTGCTTGGCTCCTGAGCTTGTTCAGGGTCAGTCTTCGGTTACAGATGGAACAGGGGCTGAAACAAATAAAAGAGAAGAATACTGCAACCATCGTGGGGTTTTCAGCAATCCACGGAGATGCCTCCCCTCCAAATGTAGGAAGAGGAGAGGAGAGAGGACCTTGTAACAGTTTTGGGCTATCATCTTACCCCCACAACCCCGCTTTCCTTTCTACACTGTTCCCTTCTCTTACTGTGAAGTTGGCCTGATCTTTGTTTTATTGACCAGAGGCCTGGTATCTGGTGTCTTTTATTTTCACTGGTCTTGGTTTGCCTCCTTGCTTTCTGCTATAAGGAGACAGCTGGCTGCCTGTCACAGTGCTTCCTGCTATAGAATGGGAGAAGAGGAGGAAAACAATGACAAATACAATCATCAGTTTTAGTGCTTCCTCCTTTGCATTACCCATTTTCATGAACTGGACCATCTGAAGGCTGAAGTCTGGGTAGTGAGGACTCCAGCACAGGTGCACACAAGTGCAGCCACACTGGCTGGAACCTTGCTCAGACCCACCAATTCATGGTCCTCCCCTTTGGCCTGTCAGTGGCCCCACAAATGTTCACCAAGAGCATGTTGGTCACAGCCACCTTCCGTTGCTGGAGGTAGGTGCAGGTATACCTGTATCTTGATGACAGGCTGCTCAAGGGATGTTCCAGGGGCCAAATGGAGCGCCAAGTCAGCTTTGTAAGATCCACCTTTGACAGGTTGGGTCTCCTGCTGAACGAGAGCAAATCAACCCTATCCCCAATGCAGAGGATAGAATTTATTGGAGCAGTGTTGGACTTGGGCCAGGCCAGGGCATCCCTGCCAGAGGATCGGTTTCAGACAATGACAGACATCATTCAAAGCTTCAATCGATACCCCATCACCACAGCAAGGGGTTGCTTTAAACTCCTCCGCCACATGTACATACATGGTACAACATGTGAGTCTGAGATCCCTATTGGCTGGGTCGCAACAGTCTGGACAAGGTAGTCACCCTCCTGGTGGCAATTCTTGAGTCTCTTCACTGGTGGCTCACAGGAGGTGTGCAAGGGAGTCCCCTTTGACAAGCCCCAGCCCTCCCTGTCCCTGGTGACAAATGTGTCAGTGTGGGGATGAGGCGCTCACCGGGGAAAACTGCAGACCCAAGGTCTCTGGTTGCAAGATGAGCTCTCACTCCACATCAACGTCAAGGAGTTGAGAGCGGTCCGACTGGCATGTCAAACCTTCCAGGCCCATTTGCAAGGGAAGTGCATGGGGGTCATGATGGACAACACAACTGCAATGTTTTATATAAACAAGCAGGTGGGGCTCATTCCTCTTCCCTATGTCAGGAAGCCCTCAAGCTGTGGAACTTCTGCATAGCCCACTCCATTCACCTGGAAGTATCTTACCTCCCAGGTTCTCAGAACGAGCTGGCAGACTACATCAGCAGATTCTTCCACAATTTTGAGTGGTCTATCTGCCTGGACGTAGCGCACAACATTTCCCAAAGGCGCGGAGTTCCTCAAATCAAACTGTTTGGTTCAAAGAGCAATAGAAAATGCCCTCGGTTCTGTTGCTTCTGGAATCATGGTCTGGGCTCCCCCGCAGATGCATTTCTCCTCCCCTGGACGGCCCATGTGTTGTATGCGTTCCTGCCATTTCCACTCAACCAGAAGGTCCTGCTCAAGATCCGCAGGGACAAGGCGGCGGTCGTACTGGTAGCACCGGCCTGGCCTCATCAGCACTGGTATACCACACTCCTGGAACTGTTGGTGGATGCTCCAATCTCATTGCCCCTGTTTCCGGACCTGATTACCCAAGATAACGGTCGCTTTCATCATCCCGACCTCGAGTCTCTCCACCTCACTGCTTGGAAGCTTCATGGCTAAATCCAGTGGAGCTCATGTGCTCTGAGCCCTTTAGGGAGGCCTTACTTGGTAGCAGGAAACCATCCACCAGAACCACCTACCTGGCCAAGTTGAAAAGATTTGCAATCTGGTGTTCTCAGGATCTTGCTCCCATGACACAGGCACCCATACTACTCATCTTAGACTACCTACTACACCTGAAACAGCAGGGCCTCTTGGCATCCTCTCTCAAGGTCCACCTGGCAGCCATCTCGGCCTTCCACTTGGGTGCAGCCGGATGTTCAGTCTTCACCAACCCAGTGGCTATACCCGTGGGTTAGACAACCAATCCTGCTGTGGGATCTCAACCTGGTCCTGTCCAGACTAATGGGGCCCCGGTTTGAACTCCTGGCAACTTGTTCATTGTATCTTGAAAGGTTGCCTTCCTAGTTGTCATTAAGCTTCAACGCTCTCCTTGCTGACGTAAAGTCCTAACCTCTGATCCCCCTTATACCATTTTTTCTAAGGACAAGGTGCAACTTAGGCCTCATCCAGCCTTTCTCCCAAAGGTTGTGTCCCAATTCCACACCAATCAAGACATTTTCCTACCAATCTTTTATCCTAAGCCTCATGCGGATAGCCGAGAGCAAAGGCTACACTCCTTGGGATGTTTGAAGAGCGCTTGTCTTTTACATTGAACGCACAAGGCCGTTCTGTAAGTCGAACCAGTTGTTCATGGCGGTTGCAGATAGAATGAAGAGCCTCCCAGTATCATCACAGAGAATTTCATTGTGGATCACGTCCTGTATCCAGGCATGCTACGATCTGGAAAAGGTTCCGGCCCTTGCACTAATGGCACATTCCACAAGAGCGCAGGCCTCCTTGGCAGCCTTCCTGGCCCAGGTCCCAACCCAGGAGATCTGCAGGGCAGTGACGTGGTCCTCGGTTCACACTTTCACCTCTCATTATGCTATTACCCAGCACACCAGGGACAATGTAGCATTCGGCAGAGTGGCGCTCCAGTCAGCGATTCCACGAGTTCCGACCACACCTCCTATTTAGGGCTTGGGAATCACCTAATTGGAATCGACATGAGCAAGCACTCGAAGAAAAAAACGGTTACCTTCTCGTAACTGTTCTTTGAGATGTGTTGCTCTTGTCCGTTCCAAGACCCACCTGCCTTCTCCTGTCACAGTAGCTGGCAAGAAGGAACTGAAGAGGCGGCAGGTCGGCAGAGACCTATATTCACCACCATGAGGGCGCCACTCCAGGGAGCTCCACAGCCGACCTGTCCGGTGCTGCTAGGGGAAAAACCTCCTGATAACTGTGCACGCGGCACGCACGCACCTTGGAATGGAAATGGGCAACGCACCTCGAAGAACAACAGTTACGAGAAGGTGAGTAACCGTTTTTTTCTGAAAGCCTCCTAGACTCTTTGTTTTATTCATGGAACATATGAAGGGAGAGACCATCTCCCAGAGGCTGTCGAAATGGATTTATAGCTTATAGCTGTAGAGATCAGCTATGAGTTCAAAGATATCTAGGTCTCTTTTCTAGATAAGTTTGGATTAAAAAAAACCTTTGACACTGCTTGAAGAATGCCAGACCTCTATTATGCACCCCTCCAGGTTCCCTGCCATCCTCTTCTCCCTCTTCATGTGCATCTTATCCTATTTGATTTCTGTAATGTATAATGTCTATATAGCATTGCCTTGTCTTGTGTTTGTGCTGTTCGATGAGTTGTAAAATTGCACAACTCTGTTGGAGCACCTGCGAAGCATGTGGTATTTAGGAATATATACAAGCTGTAAGTCATTTTCCTTTCTGTACTGTTTTTCTTTAATTTGTTTATTGATTATGGTAATCAGAAAAAACTCCATCGTGTTACTTGGAACATTTTTTCTAGACTGTGATGTTCTCCTGGATCTATTCTTTTTCTATTTAAAAAAAAATAACCCTTCCTTTCTTCTTCCACTTGTGTCTTATCCTCTAACCCCTGTATATTTTTATTGTCCATCTGTTTATTTTTTATATCCTCCTTAAACTGAGGAGACCAGAAGCGTATTTAGTTTCTGTGGTGCAGTTGCTACAGGGCTCTATAAAGTAGCATTGTTACCTCTCTAGTTTTATTTGGGTTGCTTGTCCAGACTAAGGATGAAACACCACTAGTTACCCCTCTCCATTCTGAAAATTTACCATTTATTCCTACCCTTTGTTCCCTGTCTTTTAAAGAGTCCTCAATCCATGAAAGGATCTTCCCTCTTGTCCCATGAAAACTTAATTTACGTAAGAGCCTTTGGTGAGGGACCTTGTCAAAGGCTTTCTGGAAATCTAAGTACACTGTGTCCACTGGACCTCCCTTGTCCACACGTTTGTTGACCCCCTCAAAGAACTCTAATAGATTAGTAAGACATGATCTCCCTTTACAGAAACCATGCTGACTTTTGCGCAACGATTGATGTTCTTCTATGTGTCTGACAGTTTTATTCTTTACGATTGTTTCAACTAATTTGCCCGGTACTGACATTAGACTTACCGGTCTGTAATTGCCAGGATCACCTCTAGAGCCCTTCTTAAATATTGGAGTTCCATTAGCTATCTTCCAGTCATTGGGTACAGTAGCTGATTTAAAGGACAGGTTACAAACCATAGTTCCGCAATTTCACTTTTGAGTTCTTTCAGAACTCTTGGGTGAATGCCATCTGGTCCCGGTGACTTGTTACTGTTAAGTTTCTCAATTAATTTCAAAACCTCCTCTAGTGACACTTTAATCTGTGACAATTCCTCAGATTTGTCACCTACAAAAGATGGCTCAGGTTTGGGACTCTCCCTAACATCCTCAGCCGTGAAGACTGAAGAAAGTATTCATTTAGTTTCTCCGCAATGACTTTGTCATCTTTAAGTGCTCCTTTTGTATCTTGATCGTGCAGGGGCCCTACTGGCTGTTTAGCAGGCCTTCTGCTTCTGATGTACTTAAAAAACATATTGTTATTACCTTTTGAGCTTTTGGCTAGCTGTTCTTCAAACTCCTTCTTGGCTTTCCTTATTACATTTTTACATTTAATTTCATAGAATCATAGAATATAAGGGTTGGAAGGGACCTCAGGAGGTCATCTAGTCTAACCCCCTGCTCAAAGCAGGACCAATTCCCAACTAAATCATCCCAGCCAGGGCTATGTCAAACCTGACCTTAAAAACTTCTAAGGAAGGAGATTCCACCACCTCCCTAGGTAATGCATTTCAGTGTTTCACCACCCTCCTAGTGAAATTTCTTTTCCTAATATCCAACCTAAACCTCCCCCATTGCAACTTGAGACCATTACTCCTCGTTCTGTCATCTGCTACCACTGAGAACAGTCTAGATCCATCCTCTTTGGAACCCCCTTTCAGGTAGTTGAAAGCAGCTATCAATTCCCCCCCTCATTCTTCTCTTCTGCAGACTAAACAATCGCAGTTCCCTCAGCTTCTCCCCATAGGTCATGTGTTCCAGTCCCCTAATCATTTTTGTTGCCCTCCGCTGGACTCCTTCCAATTTTTCCACATCCTTCTTGTAGTGTGGGACCCAAAAGTGGACACAGTACTCCAGATGAGGCCTCACCAATGTCGAATGGAAGGGAACGATCACATCCCTCTATCTGCTGGCAATGCCCCTACTTATACATCCCAAAATGCCATTAGCCTTCTTGGCAACAACGGCACACTGTTGAGTCTCATCCAGCTTCTCGTCCACTGTCACCCCTAGGTCCTTTTCCGCAGAACTGCTGCCTAGCCATTCGGTCCCTAGTCTGTAGCAGTGCATGGGATTCTTCCGTCCTAAGTGCAGGACTCTGCTCTTGTCCTTGTTGTACCTCATCAGATTTCTTTTGGCCCAGTCCTCTAATTTGTCTAGGGCCCTCAAATTTGTCAGTGTTTATGCTCCTTTCTATTTACCTCACTAGGATTTGACTTCCACTTTTTAAAAGATGCCTTTTTATCTCTCACTGCTTCTTTTACATGGTTGTTAAGCCACGGTGGCTTAATTGGGGTATACATTTAAGTTGAGCCTCTGTTATGGTGTCTTTGAAAAGTGTCTGTGCAGCTTGCAGGGATTTCACTCTAGTCACTGTACCTTTTAATTTCTGTTTAACTAACCTCCTCATTTTTGCATAGTTCCCCTTTCTGAAATTAATGCCACAGTGTTGGGCTGTTGAGGTGTTCTTTCCACCACAGAAATGTTAAATGTTGTTATATTATGGTCACTATTTCCAAGCGGTCCTGTTATAGTTACCTCTTAGACCAGATCCTGCGCTCCACTCAGGAGTAGATCGAGGAGTTGCCTCTCCCCTTGTGGGTTCCTGTACCAGCTGCTCCAAGAAGCAGTCATTTAAAGTATCGAGAAATTTTGTCTCTGCATTTTGTCCTGAGTGACATGTACCCAGTCAATGTGGGGATAATTGAAATCCCCCACTATTATTGAGTTCTTTATTTTGATAGCCTCTCTAATCTCCCTTAGCATTTCATTGTCACTATCACTGTCCTGGTCAGGTGGTCAATAATAGATCCCTACTGTTATATTCTTATTAGAGCATGGAATTACTATCCTTAGAGACAGGTTTCAGAGTAACAGCCGTGTTAGTCTGTATTCGCAAAAAGAAAAGGAGTACTTGTGGCACCTTAGAGACTAACCAATTTATTTGAGCATGAGCTTTCGTGAGCTACAGCTCACTTCATCAGATGCATACCGTGGAAACTGCAGCAGACTTTATATATACACAGAGAATATGAAACAATACCTCCTCCCACCCCACTGTCCTGCTGGTAATAGCTTATCTAAAGTAATCATCAGGTTAGGCCATTTCCAGCACAAATCCAGGTTTTCTCACCCTCCACCCCCCCACACAAATTCACTCTCCTGCTGGTGATAGCCCATCCAAAGTGACAACTCTTTACACAATGTGCATGATAATCAAGTTAGGCCATTTCCTGAGTGAGAGAACCTGGATTTGTACAGGAAATGGCCTAACTTGATTATCATGCACATTGTGTAATGATACTGCATTGGAGAAGTGCAGTATCTCCTGGAACATGTCTTCTTTTCTCCATCTTTCTTATCAAGCGGAGACACTCGGCTGGTCACAGAAACACAGATAGCCTTTCACATTTCTATACCCTGAACCCACCTCTGCACTACACAAACCACAGCCACTTACTAGGCGTCTCCTCTACTGCTTCTTGCTTGCGGAAAGCAACTGCTGAGACTAGCTAGACACCTCTAGAGTGCTGAACAGTTCCTGGCTGCCTGCCCCACCAGGCACCCCCGTCGGGAGCTCCACATCATTGTCTAACTCCACCTCTTCATCAGTGACTTTGTGCTCCGGGTTAGGTCCTCTTTCCACTGCTTTCAGGCCAGCCAAAGTATCCACAGGGCTCCTGGTGTTGGAAGAGGGGTCACCACCAAGGATAGCATCCAGCTTCTTATAGAACCGGTAGGTCTTAGGTGCAGCGCCCGAGTGACATTTTGCCTCCCTCGCCTTATGGTACACCTGCCTCAGCTCCTTTATCTTCGCTCTGCATTACAGCATGTCCTGATCATAGCCCTTTTCGCACAAGCCTCGAGAAATCTGCCCGTAGGTATCAAAATTCCTATGGCTCAAGCTGGGACTGCACAGACTTTTCTCCCCAAATACTGAGCAGCTCCAGCACTCCACAGTGGTCCAAGCGGGAGATCATTTGCTGCGATAACCTGCCATGGTCACCTGGGAAGATGTGATGAGCCAATAGGAAATGGAATTTCAAAAATTCCTGGGGCTGCTAAGGGGGAGGGGCTGATGGTTGTTTACTTGGCTGCAGGGCAGCGGGGTTCAAACTGCTGACCAGAACGGTCAGGATCGGCAATGTGGGACACCTGGAGGCCAATTAAAGCGATAAAATCAAGAGTGGTGTCTAGACTGGTACTTTGGTGACAGAAATTTTGCACAAAAAGCCTTATGTCTCTCGTCAGGGTGGTTTTATTTTGTCACCAAAACGGCATTTTCGTCACCAAAAGTCGCATTGCAATGTGTACGCATTTACTATTTTGCCAACGAAAGCTGCCTTTTGTGGACAAAACTCTATAGTGTAGACAAGGCCTTAATTACTCCAGCCGCAAGCAGTGGTAGCTGTGTCGGCAGGGGAAGCTCTCTTCCTAACATAGCGCGGCCCACACCAGCACTTAGGTCGGTGTAACTTATGTCGCTCAGGGGATGGCTTATTCACACCTCTGAGCGACATAATTTATACCAACGTAAGCTGTAGTGTAGACACAGCCAGCCTCTGTTGAGTGCTTTCTCCTTGATCACCCCTTTATTATACACAGAAATTTCCTGAGATTAAATTAGCTTCACAATGCAGCCTCTTATCTTTATTTGTTTGAAAACTGGACTGGTAATCAGGTGGAGAAGGGGTGTAACCTGATCTGGGTTGGTCACACCTGCCCTGATATTTATCCTATGGGTCTGACTCTTTCTTACACATCATCAACATGTATATAACTTGTCATGCCAAGAAAGCCTATTTGAACTGAATTAGGTGTGGCCAAAATAAAAAGGGTGGAGCCTTGAAGATTGATTTACAGACCATGTTAAAGGTAGCACTGTATTTAATGGACAAAATGTGAAAAATCCCATTAGATTTCTTAGCTCTCCCCAGTCTCTTTGCCAGCCTCCCAGCTCACACCACATTCCTCCTCCCCTACTTCCCCCTTTGTTCTTTGTATTTTCCCTGTGACCCCGGGTCCCTTATTTCTTCTGTGTTTGTCATTTCTCAGCTCCTCCTCTATCTGTTCTCACTCTGTGTTCCACAATCCTGCCCACTGAAGTGCAACTGTACTTCACTGCCTGGGAAGCCTGTCCGGTGCCTGCAAGACTTTTCATTGCCTCATTCTGTCCTCATAACTCGGTTACTGTAATGTAATCATTACCTGGGTTCTGGAGAGTGAAGGTGCTCCTGCTAAGCAAATATTTACAAACACTGCTGCGAGCTGACTTCAGGAAAGGAAGAGAGGAGTACCCTTTAAAACCTTGTTTCTCTGATTTAATTTAACAGAGAAAATTGTTTGTGACTTTGAGAGCATAAAATCCAAGGAGCAGCTCCTCTTCTTCGGACTGACTTGAGGTGAGTTTGGAGTCTTTTGACTCACTCTGTGCTGAGACTCTGGTTTGATTAGGGGGCTAAGATAAAGCTACTCAGAATTCCAGTTTTTAAATGTTCTCATGTCAAAATACAAGGTTGAGGACTGGGAGCAGCTTGGGAGTAAGGGGGTTGGATTTGTATTGAGCCAATAAGAATGAAAAGGCACACTTGTAAGTGGTTCTCAGCTAAGCAGAATGGCTTAGAGAGGAAACAGTTTCACATTGTTTGCCCTCAGTAGCACCGTTGTCAGTATGTGATGGGAATAGAGGCAAATTGGGTGAGAAGGGAATTTCTGACAACTCCTGAGCGAGATGGGCATTCTGTATCAGGGCTCTTTACTTGTTGCTAAATGTTTTATTCCAATGGACTTAATACATGCAACCCTTGTGTGCAGAATTCTGGGCAATGTTGTTCAATATCCAGTAACTCTGACTTGGACCAGACAGAATAAGAATTAGAAGGATGGGGGTGGGTGGCTAAAACGTTCCTACGAATTTACAACTGCAAGGCAGATTTCTTACCCCTCCATGGCACCATGCCTAACAGCTGTAAGATCCCTCTTCAGGGACTGTATCTGCTTCTGTGTTTGAACAGGTCCCAGCACAATTGGGCTCCAATCCTGATTTAGACCTCTAGGAGCTACCATAAAAGTAAACAATGGCACTGTGTTCCTCTAAATCCAGTGCTGAAGGGAAGGTCTCATGTTTTCTCTCGAACTTCTGTCTGGAGGGATGATGGGGAAGAGTGATGCTAAAAGAGCCCTGTGATCCATTTCAGTGATGTAGTGGGAGTGGTGAGTTTGTGCCCGGGTGTTGAATTGTAGTACAGTAGCGTTGCACCAGTCCTGTCTTGCAGCTTGATTCAAAGCCTGCTGAAGTCCAATAGAATTCTTTGTTAAAATCAATAGGCTTTGGATCAGGCCTTTGATACTTACAGGTTTTCAAGTGCTATAATACTTGGAAAGTGACAGTCCTATGTTAGTGACCTCATCTGAAACACTGTATGCAATTCTGGTCTCCCATGTGTAGGAAAGATGAATTCAAATTAGAACAGGTGCGAAGAAGGGCTACTAGGCTGATCCGAGGAATGGAAACCCTACCTTATGAGAGGAGACTCAAAGAGCTTGGCTTGTTTAGCCTAGCCAAATGAAGGGTGAGGGGAGATCTGATTGCTCTCTATAAATACATCACAGGGATAAATACCAGGGAGGGAGAGGACAAGAACAAGAAGCAGAACAAGGAGCAATGGTCTCAAGTTGCAGTGGGGGAGGTCTAGGTTGGATATTAGGAAACACTATTTCACTAGGAGGGTGGTGCAGCACTGGAATGGGTTGTTACCTAGGGAGGTGGTGGAATCTCCATCCTTAGAGGTTTTTAAGGCCTGGCTTGACAAAGCCTTGGGTGGGATGATTTAGTTGGTGTTGATCCTGTTTTGAGCAGGGGATTGGACTAGATGACCTCCTGAGGTCTCTTCCAACCCTAATGTTCTATGGTTTATTTAAGTTAAGTGTCAATGTGGACACAAGAACAAATGGCTATAAATTGGCCATCAACAAGTTTAGGCTCACAATTAGATGAAGCAAAAAGAAAAGGAGTAGTTGTGGCACCTTAGAGACTAACCAATTTATTTGAGCATTTGAGTCTCTAAGGTGCCACAAGTACTCCTTTTCTTTTTGCGAATACAGACTAACACGGCTGTTACTCTGAAACCTGTAATTAGATGAAGGTTTCTAACCATGAAAGGAATGAAATTGTGGAACAGCCTTCCAAGGGGAGCAGTGGGGGTAAAAAACCGAACTGGCTTCAAGACTGAGCTTGATAGGTTTATGGAGAAGATGGTATGATGGGACTGCTACAATGGCATGTGGTCAATCAGCAACTGCCAGTAGCAAAAATTCCCAACGGCTCATGATGGGACACTAGATGGGGAGGGCTCCGAGTTACTACAGATGAGGGTGAGGTTCTGTGGCCTGAAATCTGCAGGAAGTCAGACTAGATGATCACCATGATGCCTTCTGACCTTAAAGTCTGTGAGTGGTAGAAGTTCCTATATTCTGTGCTAGAGTAGGAGTAGTTCAGTCATGTCTCGGTGATGCATGTTCCTGTGATCTGTTTAAAACAAGGATCATAAAGCTTTTTTTCTCTGCAGAGGTTCCTAGGTTCTGTGCATGGTGATTTGGTCTTGTGTCTGTGCTGGAGGTGCCTGGATGAAGTGCCCGTTCTTCAGAGTGCATAATGAGTGTTCTCAGCGATAAGGATCTCTCAGATTACTTTAGATGAGTGGATCACAACAGCTTCAGTGCCACTGAAATTTAGAGGGGAACAAAGGGACTATAGCATAATGCTGTTCTGGTCCAATATATGCAGTTAGACTGACTGAAGTGAGAGAAATGAGTAGGCTGGCATGTGGCTGGTATTTACTGCAGAGTTTCAGTGTACAAAAAGTGGGGAGATAGGGAATGGTGGGGTGGTTAAATAAAGCATTTTAATCCATTTGGAAAGTAGCACCAGGGTATTCTCCTCCACTAATTCTGCAGAAGCAGGAGAAAGGCGAGGCCCACACACTGTGGAGTATCTGGGAATCCCTAGCTGCGCACAGCATTTGCCCAGTGGTGTTTTGATTGTAATAGTGGGACTTCGGTACTTCTTTGATACATGTTACTGTCAATTGTGCATGAGCAATCTGTAGGGACCAGTAAGGGAAAAGAGGAAACTTGAACTGTGTAGCAGAGATTCTGGTGCCAGTAATGAATTTCTAGGGGATGGGGAATGGTGGCAGGAGCAGGGTTCCTTTGGCAAATCCCAACACCTCCATGTGAATAAACTGTACAGAGTCTGTGATGGTGGAGGAGGGGCAGAGTGACCCATCAGGCCTCCTTTCTGGGCTAAAATAAGTTTGTGATTCCATAAAAACTTTTGCACTACATTCATAGGTAAGAAAGTGTGTTTTCAATGAGACAGGGAATAAAACTCTCATTAGTGGAGTGCTGTGTACCTAATCATGTGTGGCACATCACTGGAAGAGCAGCAGCAGGAAGAGAAATGTTCTCCTTACAGTTTTGGTGGTGATGATTCTTGAGCTAGGTAGATAATCTTCCGTTATGACACCATTCTCTTCATTGACTTCAAATGCCAACGGGACTGGGGGAAGAGAGGGGTTAGAGGGCACACATTTTTCATGTCCCATCAAAAGTCCAGGGTTAAAGGAAAGCTGCTGTGGAAATTAAGAGCTGTCCTAAATCACTGTATTTAATCATAGGGAGGAAACAGTCATCGTGGCACTGTGCTGCAGAGTACAGCTGGATTGCCAATGCAGAATCCATTTGACAAATGGGGAAGAAGAGACTTTACAAGTTGTTAGTTCTTTTTTGTCTTTGCTGATTTGTCAGTGGACCACTGTTGATCTAGGCTTTGCCTGTGCTGAGCACATGTAAGCTCAACCCTTGTTTTGTTGTTTTGGTTTACAGTGATTTAATCTACTCTACACATGCTCTGCAGGGGGAAACCTAGACCAACAGCACTCCACAGTTACACTGTGACTAGCTGAAAACCAAATACATAATGCCAAAAACTTATTTTACAGCAACCTTGGCAGTCTTTGCTTTCTTGTGCTTTCCAGTGGGATTGCCTGGTTCTATTCTGCACTGTCAGACTGGGTATGCTGTTGGGAAGGCAAAAGAGCAGTTAGTCATAGTTGGAATAAAGGGACTGGCCCACCCACTTCCACTTCTCTTGTATTTTGCCCTTTTCCAGCTCTTGTCTGTGTTTCTTTCTTTGTCCTTCCTGTTGGTTTAAGTAAACAGGTGAACACAATATATATATATTTTTATATATATATATATATATATATATATATATATATATATATATATATATATATATAACAGGACTGTTCGGTGCTGATAAACTGATATAAATAAATCTATCTCAAACTTTTAGCACTTTACAATTTAAAGAAAAGCCAGGCAGGAAGGAGCCATTGTGATCATCTAGTCTGATCTCCTGTATAACACAGGCAATAGAACTTCCCTCAAATAATTCCTAGAGCAGATCTTTTAGAAAAACAGCTAATCTGGATTTAAAAATTGTCAGTGATGGAGAATCCACCATGCCCCTTGGTAAATTGTTCAAATGGTTAATTACTTTCACCAGTAAAAATTTGCACCTTATTTCCAATCTGAATTTGTCTAGCTTCAACTTCCACCTGCTGGATCATTGAAGAGTCCTGTTTCCAGGAGTGTGTCCTCAATCATAATTGGCAAAAACTATCGTTTTGTAGCTTGCCAATCTTGAAGAGCTTCAGTCCAATAATTCAGATGCTCAAGATCTGGTTTTGCCCAAGTAGCAGTCCTTACCTCTGAGCATGTATGCAATATGTCATAATGAAGAGACCCCATTTTACTGGTCTAAAATCATCTTGGGAGCACTTCAGTGGTCCTGTGGGACATGGGATCTCTCTAGTGAGACTAGGTAAATCTCACAAAATTCAGAACAGGCTACCATATCCTGCCTCAGACAAAGAGGGGGAAGAACCAGTGGTTGCTATATGTATATTGTGTTCACCTGTTTACTAAAACCAACAGGAAGGACAAAGAAAGAAACACAGACAAGAGCTGGAAAAGGGCAAAATACAAGAGAAGTGGAAGTGGGTGGGCCAGTCCCTTTATTCCAACTATGACTAACTGCTCTTTTGCCTTCCCAATAGGAGACCCAGTCTGACAGTGCAGAATAGAACCAGGCAATCCCACTGGAAAGCACAAGAAAGCAAAGACTGCCAAGGTTGCTGTAAAATAAGTTTTTGGCATTATGTATTTGGTTTTCAGCTAGTCACAGTGTAACTGTGGAGTGCTGTTGGTCTAGGTTTCCCCCTGCAGAGCATGTGTAGAATAGATTAAATCACTGTTAACCAAAACAACAGAACAAGGGTTGAGCTTACATGTGTTTAGCTCAGGCAAAGCCTAGATCAACAGTGGTCCACTGACAAATCAGTAAAGATAAAACTGAACTAATAACTTGTAAAGTCTCTTCTTCCCCATTCGTCAAATGGATTCTGCATTGGCAATCCAGCTGTACTCTGCAGTACAGTGCCACAGTGACTGTTTCCTTTATTTGTTCACCGTGCAGGTATTTAGACTGTAATCAAGTCACCCCTTACCCTTCTCTTTGTTCAGTTGAATAGATTGAGCTCTTGAGACTATAAGGTTTTTTTTTTTTAAATCCTTTAATCATTCTTATGGCTCTGCTCCAAACCTTCTCCAATTTATCAACATCTTTCTTGAATTGAGGGCACCAGAACTGGACACAGGGTTCCAGCAGCTGCCACATCAGTGCCGAATACAAAGGTAAAATAACCTCTCTACTCCTAATCAAAATTCCCCTGTTTATGCATCCAGGATCACATTACTTGTTATGGCCAGTTTCACAATGATATTCAGCTGATTATCTACCATGACCTCCAAATCTTTTTCAGAATCACTGCTTCCCAAAGTCCGCCATCCTGTAAGTATGGCCGACATTCTTTGTTCCCAGATGTGTACATTTACATTTAGTTGTATTTATGCATGTTGTTTACTTATGCCCAATATCTTACCCACATGGTATCCATAACTAAACCCATGATATACCCCACCCAATTAATTTATGGCACCACCAAGTGGGTGCTGCAGCTTTTCTGGGAGGTTACTAAATCTGAGCTCTGTTGAAGGAAGGGAGGTAATGGATTCCAAAGGTGAGGACCCTGCATGGAAAATGCCATGTCAGCAGCACTCTCTCTCTTAAATACATGAGGTGGTAGTTTGATGTGTGGCCCTCATCACCCTTCTTGCCCTATACTTTGAAATGAATGTACTCTCATGGTTTGGTGCTTACATTGTAAGCTCTTTGGGGTGGGGGCTGTATTTTTGTTGTTTGTGTGTACAGCGCCTAGCACAGTGGTCCTGGTCCTTGACTGAGGCTCCTAGATGCTATGATAACATAAATAATAGAGTATTTGTTACTCCATTCATTGTGGGAGTGCTTTTTGTTCTGAGATAGGGAAGAAGAATGGCACACAGTTACCAGTAAGACAGTTTTCCCTTCTGCTCTCTCATCTGAACGTAATATAGACTTCTCCTTTCTTTCACCTTCTTGCATGGTGTGAAAACAAAGTTGCCATGCTTGTGGAGGTCAGCGCTCATACACATGTTTAGAAAAGTATATTCAGCTCTTCATATTACAGCTTCTGGAATTTGGAATACTGACTGAGGCACTGAGCTTTGCTATGCTGCAAAGATCATCCCAGGGCCATTCTAACAGGCTTGGACATCATCAGTGGCAGAATAGGGATAATTGTGACAGTCTGCTAAAAAGAACCTGTCTATGCACCAGTCATTAAAAGATGAGTGATCTTGTGTCCATTGATTGCATCTTGCTGCAGCCACTACACAACTGCCCCTATCTCAACAGTACAGATCGTACAAATGGAAAACTGATCAGCGTGCTGCTTTCTGTCACACATCACCCACAAGTACTAACGATTGAAGTGATACCTAGGCTATAACAGCCTGTTCAGTGACATGGGGAGAGCACATGAGCCTCCTGGCTCCAGAAGTGATAGTCACCCATCAGACAGGCCCTCTAGTCCAAAGAGGAGTGAGATGGGTTACTTGTAAATTGACCTGAGAGAGGGAAAGAGGTGTTTCCTTAGGAATCTGTGCCTCTTAAACTGGCCCCTTTAATCTCATGTTCGTTACCGTCCATGCTGTCCTAAGAACCACTCTGGGCTTTGTTTTGTTGGGAGTCTCTGCATTCCTAGTCCCCTGATTCCCTGTTCAGTAGGTGACTGAGGGTCTATACTACAAAAATCCCATAACCTGCAGCAGTGAGTGCCAGCCCGAGCGGGAACGACCACATCGCTTTTTTAGCCTCATAGTGCAAGCCCAAGTCAGGTGACCTGGGCTCTGAGACTCACTGTGGCAGGGGATTTTTTTTGCAGTGTAGTTGTACCATGAGAGAGACTCACTCTTCTTTCTCTCTTTTGTTCACAAGAGAGCAAATAGGACATGACTGAGTTTGACTCGTATTGTTGTGGGTGAAACACTCCCCACACAAAATTTCTCATAAACATTCAGTATAGCTGGAAATCTACCAAAATGTCCCACAAAGAGAACAAGCCTATTAGGATTGAGTGGGTAGTATCCACCTATAAGGTGAATAGAAAGCTGGCTAGATTGTCAAGCTCAACGGGTAGTGATCAATGGCTCCATGTCTAGTTGGCAGCCGGTATCAAGTGGAGTGCCCCAAGGGTCGGTCGGTCCTGGGGCTGGTTTTGTTCAATATCTTCATAAATGATCTGGAGGATGGTGTGGATTGCACCCTCAGCAAGTTTGCAGATGACACTAAACTGGGAGGAGCAGTAGATGCGCTGGAGGGTAGGGATAGGATACAGAGGGACCTAGACAAATTGGAGGATTGGGCCAAAAGAAGTCTGATGAGGTTCAACAAGGACAAGTGCAGAGTCCTGCACTTAGGACGGAAGAATCCAAGACACCGCTACAGACTAGGGACCGAATGGCTAGGCAGCAGTTGTGCAGAAAAGGACCTAGGGGTTACAGTGGACGAGAAGCTGGATATGAGTCAACAATGTACCCTTGTTGCGAAGAAAGCCAATGGCGTTTTGGGATGTATAAGTAGGGGCATTGCCAGCAGATCGAGGGACGTGATCATTCCCCTCTATTCGACATTAGTGAGGCCTCATCTGGAGTACTGTGTCCACTTTTGGGTCCCACACTACAAGAAGGATGTGGAAAAACTGGAAAACATCCAGCAGAGGGCAACAAAAATGATTAGGGGACTGGAACACATGACTTATGAGGAGAGGCTGATGGCACTGGGATTGTTTAGTCTGTGGAAGAGAAGAATGAGGGGGGATTTGATAGCTGCTTTCAACTACCTGAAAGGGGGTTCCAAAAAGGATGGATCTAGAATATTCTCAGTGGTAGTGGATGACAGGACAAGGAGTAATGGTCTCAATTTGCAGTGGGGGAGATTTAGGTGGATATTAGGAAAAACTTTTTCATTAGGAGGGCGGTGAAACACTGGAATGCGTTACCTAGGGAGGTTGTGGAATCTCCTTCCTTAGAAGTTTTTGAGGTCAGGCTTGACAAAGCCCTGGCTGGGATGATTTAATTGGGGATCGGCCCTGCTTTGAGCAGGGGTTTGGACTAGATGACCTCCTGAGGTCCCTTCCAACCCTGATATTCTATGATTCTACCTCTGATGTTTGAAGATTGGCAATACTTGTGTGACTTGTCATGCCATTAAAGCATTATTGGATATAATTGTTGTCTTCCCAAGGCCAGGTGGTGCTTGGGACAGTTTCCCTTGATTCTAGAGAGAATTTAGACAGAGAAACTGAGTTCCTCCATTAATCCTTGAACCAAGAAAACCAGACAATGTTGAAGAACCATGGATAAAACACTCACTCCTATCTTTACCCCCTCAAGGCTGGGGGAGAGGATGGGGAATTCCCCCTCCTCCCTCAGCAAGCCCCAGGCAAGTGAATAGGAAGTCCAAGTCTCTGACTTTTTGGGAGGAACTAACAGAACCAGATTCTGCTTTTAATATGGAGGAAGGTGCAAGGAAATCTGATCTATATTTGCACAGTATTCAAGCAGTCTGCCTGAAAGGAAGAATAGAAGATATTTGCTCCTGTGTGAGTTGCCAGGATTATAAGCCCTTGACTAAGATGTGTATAGATGGCACAGCATTGAGGGCAAAAAAGGGAACCCTCAAGGGAAAATCTGGAAACATGGGTTATCCTTCACAGATTTTTTATTTTTAATTTGAAAACCAAATTTATGCTTAAGAATTTAATTTTGCATTTGTCACAGAGAGCGTGTTGAAGACATTGAACTCACCTTAAGCCCTTTCTGTGAGAGAACAGCGGTGGATGCTGATATTTTTCCAAAGAAATGTACATACAAACAGGTTTGCTCCTCACTGTCTCTCACCAGACAGAATGTATTTCAGTTTTCACCACCTGCAGTCCCTGGGACCTATTTCTTAGTCAAGGTTTATGTGACTGGCTGCAGCTAAACCTTCTTGTGTCCTGCTTTGTTCTTGCCTCTCACCTGTAAAATCTAGCAAAACAATTAAGAGTTAGGGGTGGGGCCCTTTGCACAGATAGGACTGGTGTGTGTGTGTATCTGAGAGAGAGAGAGATTCAGTGCCCAATTTTGGCAAATTATTGTAACCTTTGTTTGACTTGCTGTTTGCTCTTGGCTGGTTGTCGTAGCCTAGGCAGGGAAGGCTGTGGATTACAAGTAAAAGTGCCCGAAGCTGAACCAGGAAAACTTCTCAAAGACTGAAACAAAAATAAACATGGGGCTGGCTACAAGTGTAATGATACTGTGTCAGAATCACTAGGGCCCTACTGCACCACAAATACAACCATGTGTAGACAAGGCCAAAATCTGCAGGAGAAAGAAAATTGTCTTATACGAAAGCTCACAAGTTTGTTGTTTGTAGTCTGTCTGATCTCTCTCACCACTCTGATCCCTCACCCTTCTCCTTGAACCTTCCTTACCAGAAGTAGTAGTACTGGTTTTTCTTTTGAGCAAATGGGGAGACTATTCCATTAAAGTATGCTGCCCCGGAGAATAGTGTTCACTCCGGTAGTTCTCCTCAAGACAACATCTAGATGTGGCCTGTGCTCTTACTTCAAAAGGTCTTGTTTAACTTCTGCTTTTTCCCCCCTACAAGTTGTTCCCTTCACAAGTGACAAAGTCAGGAGTCACTGAGCTTCTCTGGTTTTTGTGAGGAAGTGGTGTGTCAAGTGACTCTGACAGACACTTCCGACTTTAAATTGAGAAGGAGCTGATATTCAGTGGTTGAGATTGATTCTTTGTGCAAGGAATGGGATATATTTCCACAAGCTATCCTGTATTCTCTACCACTCCTATGTAGCACATGCCAGTGTGCCATCTTCAATCACTAGCTACCAGGGCTGGATTGGAACCAGTGACTTGAGAGAGAGGTTTCCAGAGCTGTCCTGGGGTCCATCCCAATATGCTGATTGTGGTGTTGCCTTTGAAGCTTGCTGGTGCTCTGACATTCCAGGGAGGGAGACAGGGCAGGAAGAGGCTGTTTGCTTTTCTATTTAAAGTCATTTTAAAAGTCCGGGTAAACAAGTTGCCAATGCCAGCACAGCCCAATTAAGGCTGGGGACATCTGAGAGAGGATTAGCAGGACTCCATGGGGTATGAAGCTGAGATCTTAATCTAGATCTATTAAGAGATTTACTTGGGAGGATGGGGTTTTGCTCCCTTTTGTTTAATTTACTAGGATTGGATTAGCTACAAACAAGGCCACTAACCCCAAACATATTTACCTTGCTGCTGCTTCTGTGCTGATTAAATAAGGACTCTGAAGTTGCAGGCTGGGTCTGCATGCAGGGTTAGCTGCTGTGATGGACTCAGAACTCTCACTGTCCTTCAACGAAACATCCCCACAACTGTGCTGTTGCACAGCAATGAGCCAGAACATGTCAGGTGTACTGTTTGGGGCCATTGTGGTAATATTTTTATAAAGATAATCTTTGCTTGGGTTGGAGGGTTGCAGAGGCCAATAACATCCTCTGTCCTTGCACTCACTGCTGTCAGCTAGAATTTTCAGTTTTAAAGCTCAATATTGGTAGCCAAAGAGAGGGGGATAGATAAGGGTTAAACTAGTTTCATCTCCAGAATGAACACACCTCTTCTGTAGTTCTCAGTGATTCTCCCAAATCACTGCTTCAGTGATTAGAGAAAGGTTTTTGTTTGGCTGGAGTACCAAGCCTGTGAGGAGATTGAGGTTTACTTTCCTCTTCCCCAATGTTACCATAATGTATTATACAGCACTGAGATCCTGCTTCAGCCCTCACTGCAATGATTAAAATACCTGGTTTATCAAAACTCTCCCTCTAGAGGCAGTCGGTCATTTGAGGGTAGCAGAGAAAGCCTATCTTGTAGATCTGAGCTTTCCAAGACTGGCATAGCTATGTCTGTTAGGAGTGTGAAGAGGTGTGGTTCCTAACCGATGCTATGCCAACAAAAGCTACTCGTGTAGTAGGCACAGTTATACTGGCAAAACTGATTTTACGAGTGTAGCCTGTTCTGCTCGTGGTGCATGGTTTTATGAGACTGGTACAAAGCTCAGGTTTGTAGGTATAGTTGTATCCATGACAGGTATAGCAATTGCTTGCAATATCTTTGGGAAATCTTACTTTTATAAGTTTATGTATCATTGTAGGCCAGGGTCTGTGAGAGGTGACCACACCACCTCCAAGAATAATTAACAGTATGGCGTGATTAGACAAATTCATTCAGGTTGTAACACCTTCAGAGAAGTTCCACCACCTGGAGAAACTCAGATGTATGAGTTCAAACTGGATTCTCCAGGGACTGACTCGACAAAGAAGGGGCTTTTGGATAAATGGCCTGAGTTTAAACTGACTCAAGGCCCTTTTTCTGATCTAGTGAATTGACAGGACCTTCTGTCCCAGGAGGCCCAGTCCTTCCTGGGAAGGGTTGGAGGACATTGGCCTACTGAGACCCCGTAAGACGGATAGCTGACCTCTAGTAAGCTTTTAGCCTGCGTAAAGAAACTTTTATTATTTATATGTTTTCTCTGTAATGCTTTCACCTTAAGAATAAATGTGCTTGCTTATAAAGAGCTGCGTGATAACACATAGCTGCTGGCAATTACAGCTGTTCATAGTCTTCAGAGAGAAGGCAAAGATCAGATGCAGGAATATTTAGGCAGTCTGGCTTGCCACAAATATCACAGTGTAGACAGGGAACTGTGCATCCTGAGAAAAATCCCAGTCGGAACGCGGAGAGAGACAGGTCTCTATCCAAGAGAGATGGTGACTGAGGAGCTGGAAGCCTAGAGTTGGTGCTCTCAAGGGACCCTGGAGAGGGAATACAGGTGCATTTGCCCTGAACTGTGACAGCATGCACACTAGTATACCTGTACTCGTAAACCAGTCCTATTGTAGACATAGTGCAGAGTGTTACAGAGAGCCCTCCACCCTATTTTCCTGTAACTTGTCATAGTCTTTGTGACCGTGGAATTTTTCAAAGGAGGTGGTCTCTGAATTGAGGTAGACAAGGTGGTGATTGTGGTGGTAGCAGCACACACTGTGTTTTCCCCGGGCTTTAGTTCAGAGCCCTGAAAGGGGGAGCACCCCATTCCTTGTAGTGAAGGTGTGTGGAAATGTCTCTTTACTGCGCTAGAGCCTGCGGCCTGGGTAGGCAGAGCTAATTGCTTCTCCCAGGACAAGTATCCCTTCAACATCCTGGTATTTACCTGATGCCAAGATCCTGATGTCTAAAGCTGGATAAGGCAGATGGAAAGGTAGTTTAGTGTGCAAACCACCCAAGGATGCGTAATGGTGGTGATGTTGCTGACCTAAATTCCTCTTTACTTGCAGGAAGTATGGGACAACCCAAGTGACAGTTTGGGGGAAAGAGGCTTTCTTTCCAGCATGAGAAGGATCTAGTCTTTGGACGGTAGGCTGGGAATTGTAGTTCCAGCACTGAGCATAAAGTTGGCCATTATGACAGATACACAAGAACATTAAAGGCTTTCTCTAATCTTTTTCGACTGAATAGAATTAAAGAGATGGTTAACGAGTATCCAGCAAACCTGTATCTATATAAATATGTAGGCTTGGGGGAAGTGTACCCAAGAGCTTAAAGAGAACTTATAAAGTAAATCTTGTCTCTTCTGAAAATTATTCCTAAATAGTGTGGAGCCAGGAAAGGTTTGCAGTGAATTTGCTGACTTCCATGCCATTAATGCAGTGCTGAGGGATTTTAACATAATTTTTTTGCATACAATAACTTCGAGGGAAGTAATTCATTAACAGTCACAGGAGATGGGATCAGTGTCTTGAAGCTAAAGATTGAAACATGTTTAGTTAGGTGTAAAGGGAAGTCTCTCCCTCAATGGTTTTATTGCCTCTAATTAACTTTCAAAGTAAAACAACAGTGGTGGTGGCGTATTAGTGAAAACACTTGGAGCACAGTGGCAGTATAGATAGTGTTCACTTTTAGCTGTGGAACACATTTTTTAAAAAGGTTTAGGATATCCTCTTAACTTAATATATTTGTTCCTTTTGAGGGATTGATTCCTTGAGTGCATAGTGTCTTTTATCCATTGCTTGGCAATAACGTCTTCGTAACCTAGATAGTACTTTTCTTTCTGAATGACTCCAGTGTGCTTTTCAAATCTATGTATAAGAATCACTTAACCTGCAATGCCACTGAAATTCACCCACTTCATGGGTAAAACAGCACCCAGCATGGCATTACAACAGCATAGAACAGGAAGTAAAGAATAAAATATATAGTAATAGGTAACCCACTCTGGATTGAATTATAAAACAAACAAACAGAAAATAGTCTGGACCTGATACTAACCTAAACTTTTCTTCATTTAGCTTCAGGCTGTTGCTCTTTGTCCTAGCCAACCGTGAGACAGTGGAAAAGAATCCCAGCAGAGGGGTTCAAGGTGCCATCACTGCACTTTCTTATGATCAACTTAGATACAAGATGCTGGTATGTGTAGAAGAGGGAGACATCCTGCAAAGTCCAAGAATCAGAGCAGGTGACCCAAACAGTCTAACTGGCCTAGTGTCTCTTGCTCTAGCACTGTACGTAGCTGTTGGAAAAGCCTTGAAAGATGCTGTCTTCAGCTAACAGAGGGTGCTTTGCCTAAATCAATCAGGCTTAGGTCTCCTGTGATGTTTTCTTTAACATCCTTTCATAATGTTCCCTGGTTTCTCTGCGTTCTTCTGTTTTCACTTCATTGTAAGATTTTGGTGTCTCATTACTGAACTGTTAGTTTTGTGCTCTCTATCGCTATCAGTTAAACTAACCTCTCTGGAGAGCTATCCCCATGTGTCGTCCTGTCTGAAACCCCCTTGCCCTAATGCTCTGCCTATCAAAGAATAAAACTTTAAGCATATACAGAGCTTTACATCTAGTCATAACCATGCTTTCCTCTAGCACATCCTGCTTCCCCCTGCATTGCTCTAGACTCTTATTTCTAATTCCATTTTAAAATAGAACCCCCTCATATATGAGTCTATCATGGGGCTCAGAGCTTTAGTGAAACACAGTTAGATTTGCGCGTGCACAACCTGTTCCTGTACTGATTTTTTCCCCCACATTTGTTTCTCCCTTTTGGTGCACAAGGAATTGATCCTTTTTACCATTTTTATTCCCGAACCCCAAATTCCTATAGTAGGCCCTCAGTATGTTTGACTGGAGGCTTGTTGGTCATGTGTTATATGGAAAATTTGTTCTTTTTATGAGATTTGTACATAGAACAGGTATTGGTTTGGGTGAAGCTGTAAGCTACAGTGTGGCAACAGGAGTAATTTTCCACTGGTGAATAAATGTTCCTAGGTTAGCACTTCTCACCTTGTGAGCTTCATATCTGAAGGCAGCATAAACACATGACAGCTTCAAAAGACAAACTCCCCCAGCAACCTATCAATGTGTACTGGAGTGTCAGGCGCTGCTGTCTATGTGGGCTCCATTCCTCCCATCCCTATCCCTCCCTCGCTCTTTATCTGATTGATGTGGCTTTTCATGCTGTCATTCACTCTCCCTGGCACTACATTTTTCGTTTTCCTCTTCCGGATTCTCTCTCCGTTGAAACAAAAGGCGAACTCGTTTCCAGTGGTGCAGCACCAGGCTGTGCTGTCTCTGAGGGGCTGGGGGATTCTCTGCATCTCGTTCTGTGTCGGAACCAACGGTGAGCTTGTTTAGTGGCTTCACAAGCAATGCTTTTGAACCGCTGCCAGATTCCCTCCCCTGCTGTGCAAATGGAGTTCAAAGCCCTCCTGTGAGTAGATACACGGCATGTGTAAAAGGACAAGGAATTTAATCTGTGATTCCCTATCCCACAGGAGTGCCTGTCGACTGCGTCATGCCACAACTCCCTGAATACTGGACCAGGCTTCTCTCTGCCTCCCTCTGGACACCACTATCCCTACTTTATTTCTGGGATTTCAGAGAGTAAGATGGAAGCTTTTCAGATAGGACCTGAGAAACGAGGTGAAAAGATCTGTGCTGTTGGACCCTCTATTATATAGGACCCTGCTTTGCTCACCTGTGGCTGCAGACAGCCTTCCTTGCATGCTGATTGCTATCTGTCTGGTGCTCACCATGCTCAGCAGTGAAGCTCTTGCTTTCAGTATAAATTTATCTACATTTCTCTTTGTGTGTGTGTGTAAAATTCCAGTATCCTCATGTTCACACACTGATTTGAGAGGTTTTGGCAACTCCAAGAAAAGAGAAGAGATCCACTGCTACAAACGACTGTTCAGCCATCCACCGGCTGTGCAGCCCAGCTGCCTATTCAGGAAGGGCCAGCTCGCTGCTTACATGTCTTTGTGAAGATTTTCTTTAGGGCTTGTGCTTTTCCTCACTTCCCCTTTTTCTCGGGTGTGTTTCCTTGGCTTGCTGGCTGTCAGAGTTAACAGACCAAGCTTCCTGGACACCTTGGAGAGATCCCACTTCACTTTGAAATGCGCCTTTTAAAGGTAGGGAGTTGGAAAGCGTTTGTAGTGTTTCACATCGATTGTCGTTTGTACTCTGGCAGGTACAAGGGAGCTTGTCTCTGGCTTGCTTTTGTGCACTGTCGTTTGACTGTTGATTTAGAAAATCTTCATCTGCAAGAGCCATGCTGCAGGAGAGGGGATGGATGGAGAGGCTGCAGTACAGTAACTGTATTAGGTGATCTCGCTTGCCATGGCCATTAAGGTTCTTTGTTAGCTCTCTCTCCTCCTCCTCCTCTTTGCCCCTTGCCGATAGGTTGTTGCTTTGTCTTGGCTTGCTACTGGGTTAAATTTAGGTTCTAAAATGTGCTGGATAAAAGGAGGAATCTGATTGCCCAGTGTGGAGTTCCAATATGTCTCTTGGTGGCTTAATGTGCATCTGAACAGCACGGGATCCTAGTATAACCGCACATATTGTCCTGGGCTATTAAGCTCACTTATACTACAAGTAAACACACTCTTGACCCTTTTCAGTCAGTCACCTTAGTCCTGGGTAACCAGACTGCTCTGTGGAGGAACACGTTGCAGCAAAATCAGTAACTGGTGAAGTCATTTTAAAGACCAGAGAAATTAGAGATGGAAAATTTAAAAATCAGGTTAGGTCTTGTCAATCCCCCAAGGGCCAGGGCAGGATTGTTCTCTGCATTATTTTTTCTAGGGCTTTGTCATACAGCTGTTTAAATCTTCATTTGCACGTTAGGAGCAAAACCAGAGGCTTTAGAATTAATGTTTGGTAACTTGAAAGCTTAGAAAGAGAGATTCATATAAATATATGTGAAGAATAGAGAATAAAATTAGTGAAAGCAAAGCCTTGAGTAACTTTGTATCACAGCTTCTTCCGAGCTGGTTTTCTGGAGAGAAGGGTCTAAATTGCTCTCCTGGAGGATTTCTCCTCCATCACAGGACTCCATAATAAGGCTGCCATCCTGCTGGTCGAGGGATATTAGCTGGAACTTGATTCCAAGACCATTAACAATGTTCTTTAATCAACCAGTGAAGTTCCTATTGAACAACATACAGTGCTGATACCACCCGATGGGCCAAGTGCACACCTTCTGTGTCTTAACCCACTGCTGCTGGCCTGGGGAGCAAGATGCTGGGTTTAGGATCCAGGCCAGAGACCTCATGCTGGGCAGGTTCTTTCTCTGACTCTTACTAGAATAGAGATGATAGGGATGGAGTGCTGTTTTCCAAGTACTGTAATTGAGTAGATGTGGTTCCCACAATATACTGTATGATCCCCACAATGGGGATACGTGGGAGATGAGAGGTGATTTTCTGTTTTCTCCTCTGGCCTCAGTTCTCTTGCTACTTTAAAGGTAGGTGAAGGGTGAAGAGAGGGTGGAATATGCCAGGGCTATTCAGTGCATGTCTGCCACTAGAATACAGTAGAGCAGTGGATCTGAGGCATCTGAGCTGTGGATCTGATGTGTGTCTGGATAGTGAGGAGCAGTGCTTGCTGCGCTGGAGTTCTTTCCCTGCATTGCCACAGGAGGAATACTCCTACTTTGTCTTTCTATAACCCCTGAAATCCAAAGAGTTCAAAGGGGATTAATGAGGCATGTATTATTGCCACCCCCATTTTACACCTGAAGAAACTGAGGCACAGAGCGTGACCAGCCTGTCAAAAGTCACATCGTGACAGAGCCAGGAATCTTGGCTCCCATTTCGCTGCTGCAGTCATTAGACAACACCCTAAAAGGCTTATCTGTTTTCATTATTTGGAAGCAGTGGCTATAAAAATAAAAATGATCCTTCTGCTCTCCGTCATTCTACGATCTCTGGGGCACACAGTCTGCCTGTCTTATGTGGATTCTCAGCAGTGAAAAAAAACAAAAACCTACAGAGAGCTAGAGTCAATAGCCCCATTACTCTCCCTAACACCTAAACAACCATTTTACAAGCCCAGTAGCATGTTCCAGGTGGTATATGGCAGACACTTCTCAGGTCTTGCAGCCATGTGTCTCCAAACACAGATGAGGTCTGTTCACATGACTTCATGCTCTGTCAGGTAATATTGCATCAAGGTGTGTAGATGTGATTGGGTACTCACCCCACCCCACACACCTGAGCCTCTTGGAAGTTCTCTTCTTCAAGTAATGCAGTGTGCAGCATAGGCAATGGAACTAGGGGTCCTACTGCATCCCTTGACTTGAAGTGGTTTCCATTATATCCAGGGTTTACAGTTTGGTTCAATGGCTCTCAGCACCCCCGCTATACAAATTGTTCCAGCACCCCTGGCATGTGACCTCTGCAGCTGTACTAAAATAGGGTGGGTATTTCAATGGCTGTCATGCTGCAGAGTGCTTGTTCCCTGGCAATGTTTCATGAGGGAGTCTCCCTGTGCCCATAAGACTTTAGGTCTGTTTGAAAGCTGGGAAAGGTGATTGTCCTCAGATGGGAGACTGGTATGTATGGAATATCCCCTGCAGACTGGGACAGTTATCTTGTCCCATTCAGCCCCTTTAAGCATGCTGGCTCCTGCACCTTATTGTTCCAGAGTCTGCTAAAGCGCACACAGGCTGTCTCCTCTCTGCCAGCAGTGTCTTCTGCCATGCAGGCAAGATGAGTGACTGTGAAGCTTGTTCCCAAGAGTTCTATACCAGCTCGGGAATGTGCGGCATCCTGTCGTACTTGTGGAGAGGGGGGATGGGGAGTGCATCCCTGATGCTGATTCCAGATAGGGTGCCAGGGATCCCAGAGCCACAATTCCTCTTGCTCATTCATGCGAATCATCTGCAAAACATGCAGGATGGGGGGAGAGATAAGAACAAAGTCTATGAACCAAGCCTGCTCACATACATTAGGATGAGCCCAGGCATGAGGTGAAAGCAAGGGATCAGAGCTCTTCATTATCTAATACTCCCTCAGGGCAGTACCAAACTCACTGTAGAGCAAGCAAGCCAGGCCCAGGGCTGGCAGAGAGAGACCATTGTTCTGTGTGAATACGGCTGATACTGGAATGTTTCATTGTGAATCTGAAGCCATCTTTAATGCAAAATATTCCTCCGAGGGATTTGTTTTCATTGCTAACCATTTCAGAAGTCACATTCAAGCCAGCACCGTGCCTTCTCCCAGACAAAAGGCAGTAAGGTTTGGGGTTCATTCACAGCAGAAAGGATGCACTTGCCTTTCACTCCGCTGCATGTGTTGGGGTGATGTAAAGTTCCTGCTCTGTAAAACAGCAAACTGGGCTCGGAGAAGGGGAAGACAAAAGGAAGACATTAACCTCTTTATGTACTTTGTGTTCCTGTTTGGGGAAGGTTGTTATGTGGCATTCCCTAGTGTTTAATGGCAACTGAATGGTACCAGTGGGAGCTTTGGGGAGTAGGAAGCCTTTTTACATTGAAAATTAAAATACCAATTTCCTTATGTGGTGGCCACACATGTAACCCCAGAGGGGAGGGAGAGTGCATCTTGCATGGGTCGCTAGCATCCCCCTCCGGTCTACATACACAGCATCTCTGATGGGGGCTCCAGAGGGAGGGGGAAGTGATTAGGCACGACATGGGATCTCTTACTGGGGGATTGGTCTAGATCTCTTGAATTGGTTGATTGAGATTAGCCTGGTGCTTAGTTTTGGCTCCTCAAGTTGGGATGCATGGAAGAGATAAGGGATATCTTTCTGTAAGAGACAAGAGGCCAAAAATAGCATCTGCCTTTGTTGCTTTTTGGTGCCTTTGCAAAGTCCTTTGTAGTTTTGTATATGTGGGGTTTCAGTCGAAGCAGATACCCCCCACGCCCCAAAATAAATGCCATTCCCAGCAGTTTAACCTCCATAGCCCCATACTAGAGTGGCACATGAGTGTCTGCAGCTCTCCCTCCCCCCCGGCTAATGATGGATGCAGTACAAGAACTAGGTGCAATGGAAGGAAAATAATTTCTCTCATCCGTGGGGTTGTTATAAACAAGTGTGTAAAGCTAGAATTGTTTTCCTAATTGGAAACTGCTGAGGGATTTTCCACCTTGTAACTGTCTCAAATTTCATAATCCAGAATGTTTACAACAGAGCAGACAGTGTACGGGAAGTGTGTGAGTTGCCCTCAGTTGTGTTAGAATAATAGTTCACATTAATATAGCTCTTTGCATCTGAGTGCCATGCAGACATCCTTTTTCACAGCACCCCAGTGTAGTTGTATCCCCACTTTACAGATGGGTAACTGCAGCACAGGAAGTTCATGTGTCTTGCGCAAAGTGGCACCACACAGTCAATAGCAAAACTGAAACTAGCACCAGAAATCCTAATTCTCACCCCACTCCCTCCCAGTGAGAACATGATCGGAGCTGACGTGAGTAGTGAATCTGTGACCTTGCCTCTGGTGCTTGTGGACTGGGGACCAAACACGGAGTGAAGACCCAAATATCCCATTCCGCTTCTATCTCTTCTATGCTGTTGCTCTTCCCTCATCCCTTCCTCTGAGTGTTCTAGGAGACATGGAGGCCAGTAGCACTGAAAGGGCCTTCCTCATTTTACGCAGTTCCAGATGTTGGCCTTCTTACTGGCTTCTTTCTCAGCTCAAGATTCATTATTTCTGTACTCAGGAGCACTTACTGTCTGATAACGTCTGCAGAACAGGAGAAGATTGAGGCCCCAGGGTGTGTGCGGGAGCCCTGGTCTACACTAGGGGCGGGGACCGATCTAAGTTACGCAACTTCAGCTACGTGAATAACGTGGCTGAAGTCGACGTACTTAGATCGACTTACTGTGGTTTCTTCACCGCTGTGAGTCAACTGCTGCTGCTGCCCCATCGACTCTGCTTGCGCCCCTGTGACTCTGCCTGCGTCAACAGAAGAGCGCTCGAGGCTTGATTTATCACGTCTAGACTAGACGCAATGGATCGATCGCTGCCCGCCGATCCGGCGGGTAGTGTAGACATACCCGGAAAGTGTCAGAAAAGGTACCCCGCCTTAACTACGGTGGTAGTATGAGTGAGAGCAGCATCTGTCTGGAATGCCCTTACGCACACCCCTTGGCTTTGTTCAGGTAGTTATCAGTTACTGCTGATAAAAGGCTGCCCCCCAGAGCAAAAGGAAACAAGGGGATTGAAACTGAAGGGCTGCATTGGTTGATATCCTAGAGCTGAAATTAGAGATAATTGTCACGCTGATGGTCCAGTGTGGCTTAGGTTGTGGTGCACACTTGTCATGGCACTGAGGTATATCTTTGAACTTGTGTGTTTGGCTGTGTCCCCCTCCTTCTCCCTCTCCATTGTGGCCAGGATTCTGAAGGTGCAATGCACAGGTTCTTTCAGAGCTTGACAGGCTCGCTTGAGTGAAGAGCTGGGGCTGAGATGCATTTGCCAGTGAAATGTTGTATGGTCACTCCGGATAAGCTGGAATGGAAGGTGCAGGCACAAGAGAAATGAAGTGCAGTCAAGAGGCAGCGCAACAACAGCAAGGCTGAGTGCCGACAGATATAGCAGATTGGGTGTGTATTGTTTGAATAAAGGTCACCAGCTTGCATCAACCAGTCCCACCTTAGTAGTGTTGAAGGACCACTTGGTGCCTCAAGGTGGAGTTGGGGTGCAGCCTGTGAACACTTGGAGTGATTTTGAAAATGCTGGTCACAGCTCCTTAGTTAAGGTTGACTTTTGCACTTAAAGCAGGGACTTAGTCTCTTCGTTAGGTATGAAAAACACAACCTGTCTTCTCCAGAATGAATGCCAAAGTGATTGTGTGAGAATTTAAAAGTCATTTTTTGCCTTGAATAACCTCAGTAACAGAATAACTTCTCTTGTAGCTAAAAATTGTTTAATTCTTGGGCACTGGCTGCACCGAGCAAGGTTTAGAAATGCACAGTTAGGTCACCCAAACAGCCTTAATTCTGCCCTGTGCAGTGACACCATGAGGGGAAAAAGAAAAAATATCCTCTTTGCTTTAAACCTGAGTTTAATGTAATTTGGGACTACAGGCACTGAGATACATTAACCAAAATCATATAGTTATTGTCTGACATCACTGTAGAGCAAAGTTAAAATTATTTGGGTGCCCTAACAGTGTATTTCTGTACTTTCTTCAGAGTCTGTATATGCTGTTACTGAAATCATTTCCATACTGTTAATATGTTTGGATTTCTTTTAAGTTTTAACCTTGAGTCTGAAATTCCTGGATTTGTAACACTTGTATTTAGGATATTTACATCATTCCTATATGTATTTTACTTTAAATAGCTGATATTTAACCATAACTCCAACTCAACATAGTTTTTGCCTGGGATCTATAAAATGTGGCTGTGATACCACTCAGTGATTAATTGATTCTCTCGCCATAGGAAATGCACTACCATTGGGCTGGCAGTGAGCATTGCGAGACCATAGTTAGGCAGTTTCTTTGCATGTGTGCACTCTTTTTGACTTCTTTCTCATTCCCCAAACGCTGCTTTTCTGGCGAAAGACGCTGGTGAACACAGATGCTAGAGCAGGATGAATAACAGGTGTTTTGATTCACTGGGAATTTCAAAAAAGAAAAGTTAATTTCAGGATGGGACTGTCTTTTTGTTCTGTGTTTGTACAGCACTGAGTACCAGGGGGTCCTTGGCCATGACTGGGGTTCCTAAGAACTATGATAATACTAAATAGTAATCATAATAATTAGTAAATTAATAACATTCTTTTTCACTGACTGACCAGTTGCTTTTGATTCTGGTGCAATGAATTGTAATCTGTTGGCGTTCTTGGGGCAGTTGGCCTTTACATGCCCCAGCTCGTTACATTTAAAACATCGTCCAGCTGATGGGTCACTGGGGCGAGGTGGGTTGCTGGAGAATGGTGTGGCAGGACGATGAGGTTTCTGGAGTGGTCCTTGGTGTGTAGTTGGGGTCTTGGGCTGTCCCCGGTAGTAGGGTGACGTCGGAGGTTGTCCCTTCTGGTCTCCGCTCCAACTGTGACTAGTTTTTTTTTCTTTTCTGCCACCTCCACCCATTTGGCTCCAATCTCCCCTGCCTCGATTACAGATGTGGGCTTCCCATCTAGGATGTATCTTTCTATTTCCTCAGGAACACCGTCTAAGAACTGCTCCAGTTGCATTAGGAAGGGCAACTCTTCTGGAGATTTAACACTTGCTCCTGATATCCAGGCATCCCAATGTTTCACAATGTGTTAGGCATGTTGGGTAAATGACACGTCTGGTTTCCACCTTAGGGCTCTGAATTGCCGACAGGAATGCTCGGGTGTTAGCCCCATTCTGACTCTCACCTTGGTTTTAAACAGTTCATACTTGTTCATGTGTTCCTTAGGCATTTCAGCCGCCACCTCTGCTAAGGGTCCACTGAACTGCGGCCTCAGCTCTACCATGTACTGGTCTGTAGAGATGCTGTACCCAAGGCAGGCCCTTTTGAAGTTTTCTAAGAAGGCCTCGGTATCATCACCTGCCTTGTAGGTGGGGAACTTCCTGGGATGTGAGGCGGTACCTGGAGAAGGATTGCTAGGGTTTGTTGGTATATTCTGCTGAGCCTTTGCCTTCTCCATCTCCACTGCATGCTTCCATTCTTTTTCCTTTACCTCCATAGCTCTCCTGTGGGCAGCCTCTTTGGCTTTTTCTGCCTTGGGTTCTGTCATCTTAGCCTCTCTGTTTTTAACTAACTTTACACCCGAGAGTTTAAAAAAAAAAAAAACTGGCTTGTAAAATTTAGTTGTGCTGTAACCTGATACCTATGTTCTGTGATAGCTATTCTCAGCCTACAGAAAAATCCTCTAGCCGCTCTTAGCTAAAAAAAAAAAAAACAACCCCTCTTTAGGTCTGTGAAAAACTTGTGAATTTCCCTGCAGGAGGTTAACTACCCTGCCTTTAGGTAGAGAAAACTCCAGCTCATAAAAGGAAGATCCCTTTGTTATGCTTGCTGCTGTCCCCTTTTACAAAACCCTTTTAAAATCCTGCTGTGCTTCTGGTTCAAAATGATCTAAAAAAAAATCTCAAAATGATCCCACCACTCTGCCACCATGTCAAGGTTCCTTCCCCACTCTGAACTCTAGGGTACAGATGTGAGGACCTGCATGAAAGACCCCCCCAAGCTTATTCTTACCAGCTTAGGTTTAAAAACTTCCTCAAGGTACAAACTTTGCCTTGTCCTTGAACCCTATGCTGCCACCACCAAGCGTTTTAAACAAAGAACAGGGAAAGAGCCCACTTGGAGACATCTTCCCCCAAAAATATCCTCCCCAAGCCCTACACCCCCTTTCATGGGGAAGGCTTGGTAAAAATCCTCACCAATTTGCATAGGTGAACACCGACCCAAACCCTTGGGTCTTAAGAACAATAAAAAAGCAATCAGGTTCTTAAAAGAAGAATTTTAATTGAAGAAAAAGTAAAAAAGAAATCACCTCTGTAAAATCAGGATGGTAAATACCTTACAGGGTAATCAGATTCATAGAATCATAGAATAACAGAGTTGGAAGGGACCTCTGGAGGCCATCTAGTCCAACCCCCTGCCCAGAGCAGGAACAATCCCAACTAAATCATCCCAGCCAGGGCTTTGTCAAGCCTGACCTCAAAAACTTCTAAGGAAGGGGATTCCACCACCTCCCTAGGTAACGCATTCCAGTGTTTCACCACCCTCCTAGTGAAGAAGTTTTTCCTAATATCCAACCTAAATCTCCCCCACTGCAACTTGAGACCATTACTCCTTGTCCTGTCATCTGCTATCACTGAGAATAGTCTAGATCCATCCTCTTTGGATCCACCTTTCAGGTAGTTAAAAGCAGCTATCAAATCCCCCCTCATTCTTCTCTTCCATAGACTAAACAATCCCAGTTCCCTCAGCCTCTCCTCATAAGTCATGTGTTCCAGACCCCTAATCATTTTTGTTACCCTTCACTGGACTCTCTCCAATTTCTCCACATCCTTCTTGTAGTGTGGGGCCCAAAACTGGACACAGTACTCCAGATGAGGCCTCACTAATGTCGAATAGAGGGGAATGATCACGTCCCTCGATCTGCTGGCAATGCCCCTACTTATACACCCCAAAATGCCATTGGCCTTCTTGGCAACAACAGCACACTGTTGACTCATATCCAGCTTCTCATTCACTGTCACCCCTAGGTCCTTCTCTGCAGAACTGCCTAGCCATTCGGTCCCTAGTCTGTAGCAGTGCATTGGATTCTTCCGTCCTAAGTGCAGGACTCTGCACTTGTCCTTGTTGAACCTCATCACATTTCTTTTGGCCCAATCCTCCAATTTGTCTAGGTCCCTCTGTATCCTATCCCTACCCTCCAGCGTATCTACCACTCCTCCCAGTTTAGTGTCATCCGCAAACTTGCTGAGGGTGGAATCCACACCATCCTCCAGATCATTAATGAAGATATTGAATAAAACCGGCCCCAGGACCGACCCTTGGGGCACTCCGCTAGATACTGGCTGCCAACTAGACATGGAGCCATTGATCACTACCCATTGAGCCCGACAATCTAGCCAACTTTCTACCCACCTTGTAGTGCATCCATCCAGCCCATACTTCTTTAACTTGCTGACAAGAATACTGTGGGAGACCATGTCAAAAGCTTTGCTAAAGTCGAGGAATAACATGTCCACTGCTTTCCCTTCATCCACAGAACCAGTTACCTCATCATAGAAGGCAATTAGATTAGTCAGGCATGACTTTCCCTTGGTGAATCCACGCTGACTGTTCCTGATCTCTTTCCTCTCATCTAAGTGTTTCAGAATTGATTCCTTGAGGACATGCTCCATGATTTTTCCAGGGACTGAGGTAAGGCTGACGGGCCTGTAGTTCCCAGGATCCTCCTTCTTCCCTTTTTTAAAGATGGGCATTACATTAGCCTTTTTCCAAACTTCCTGGACTTCCCCCGATGGCCCTGAGTTTTCAGAGATAATGGCCAATGGCTCTGCAATCACATCCGCCAATTCCTTTAGCACTCTCGGATGCAACGCATCTGGCCCCATGGACTTGTGCACATCCAGTTTTTCTAAATAGTCCCGAACCACTTCACAGAGGGCTGGCCACCTCCTCCCCATGCTGTGCTGCCCAGTGCAGTAGTCTGGGAGCTGACCTTGTTTGTGAAGACAGAGGCAAAAAAAGCGTTGAGTACATTAGCTTTTCTCCACATCCTCTGTCGCTAGGTTGCCTCCCTCATTTAGTAAGGGGCCCACACTTTCCTTGGCTTTCTTCTTATTGCCAACACACCTGAAGAAACCCTTCTTGTTACTCTTAACATCCCTTGCTAGCTGCAACTCCAGGTGTGATTTAGCCTTCCTGATTTCATTCCTACATGCCCGAGCAATATTTATATACTCATCCCTGGTCATTTGTCCAATCTTCCACTTCGTATAAGCCTCTTTTTTGTGTTTAAGATCAGCAAGGATTTCACTGTTAAGCCAAGCTGGTTGCCTGCCATATTTACTATTCTTTCTACACATCGGGATGGTTTATCCCTGTAACCTCAATAAGAATTCTTTAAAATACAGTCAGCTCTCCTGGACTCCTTTCCCCCTCATGTTATTCTCCCATGGGGATCTTGCCCATCAGTTCCCTGAGGGAGTCAAAGTCTGCTTTTCTGAAGTCCAGAAGTCCATATTCTGCTGTATTCAAAACGTAGAGAATCCCTCTAGGCAAAACCTTGAGTTACAAAAAGACACAAAAACAGGAATATACATTCCATTCAGCACAGCTATTTTACCAGCCATTAAACAAAAGGAAATCTAACGCATTTCTAGCTAGATTACTTACTAACTTAAGGAGTAGAAGAGCATTCCTGATCTGTTCCCGGCAAAAGCATCACACAGACCCTTTGTCTGTCCGTCCCCCCGCCTACCCCCCAGCTTTGAAAGTATCTTGTCTCCTCATTTGTCATTTTAGTCAGGTGCCAGCGAGGTTATCTTAGCTTCTTAACCCTTTACAGGTGAAAGGGTTTTGCCTCTGGCCAGGAGGGATTTTATAGTTCTGTATACAGAAAGGTGGTTACCCTTCCCTTTATATTGAAAACAGCTTTGTTTGATTTCAGTGTTCTTCACTAAACTTTCATGTGCTGTTGTCTGTGTGCTGTTAAACAGCTGCCATGTTTCATCCTAAGGGAATTTATATGTGAGTAAAATTAGTACCGGTATTATAGCACCTGCCAGCCTCTAGGTTGCTAGTATAGACAGGGTTCAGGTATATTCACATAGATTTCACGGCACAGTGGTAAAAACACATGGACCCAAATACCTTTACTCCTCTGGTGGTGACAGTTGCTGTTTCTAGTGTAGACAAGGCCCTAGCGTGTAGGTGTAGAGATTTTGCTGTGTATGACCGTTCTTTATAGTGTACAAAATGCTTTGGGATCCTTTAAAGTGAAAGATACAATGTAAACATAAGAGTCCGTTGTTGTTAAGATATTTGTGCGGAATGAACTCCCACCCTCTACACTCTGAAACACATCTCTTCTTTGAAAACATTCAAGGAAGAGCATGAGACCCACTATACTGGTGTAATCATGCTGCATTAGCTGCTTGGATATCAGGATACAAATGCTGGGTGCAGTTGTCAGCTCGTGTTTTACATGTTGAAGAAAACAAAGCCTAGAATGAGACAGATTGGTTCCATTCTCTAGCACAAGGGTCCCCAATGTGGTGCCCGTGGGTGCCATGGCACCTGTTGGGGCATTTTGGTGCGCCCACAGGACACCCCGCCGCCAAAATGCCACCGAGAAGTGTTGCAGTTTCTCAGCGGCATTTCGGCTGCATCACTTCTTAACCGCTGGCGGCATTTCGGCAACGGGGTGTCCAGCGCCCGCCACAGTCTTCAGCAATATGCTATTCCCACAAGAAAGGTTGGGGACCACTGCTCTAGCGGGTCTTGGAGTTTTGTCTTCCTCAATAAGGCTGAAATCTGCCTCCCTGTCTGTGGAGGGATTCTGTTTTCCAGCTTCTCCTATCCTCCCCAATCCAAAGTCGAGTGCAGGGCAATTTAAATAATTGATTTACATCAGGTTGAGGCTTTGTAAAATGAACTTGAAAATGTGTGTTATTGCCGTTTGATTAAATTTATAATAAACTAAGCCGTAAATGCTGTGTTTTTTGTGGTTTATTTAAGCCACTGCTGGTAGGGTATCTTATTTGAATTTACAAAACTACCATAGGCAAAAAAACAAATATTGAAAATTAAGGAACCTGCGAACATTTAAGCAGGTATGTAAGTGTACTCATATGAATAGCCCCATTGATTTCAAAGTTAAAATTAAGCATTTGTGTAAGTGTTTTCAACATCACAGGCTACAATTGTACTTTTATTAAGAACTTTTTTCTTAGTGGCACAAAATCTGCCAAATAAAATTGCTTCAGTATTAACAGTGAAAATTGTTTGGGCTGTCTGTACTTTAACCAAGTTTAGTAGGAAATGCAAAGGCTGATGGAGGAGCAAAGGCTGATCACAGTATCAAAGCTGCTTGACTTGTGGAAGTTCAGTATCCAGATGTTGGTTTTGGTTGTAGATATAGTACGGGCTATAGGCAGTTTTGTGTTTCAGTTTTAGTTGTTCTCGCAGTAATGACATTAATGAGGCCCTGGATTTGTCTTTTTAGCATAGAGCAGCATTTTAAATGTGAAATTTCATAGTAGAAAAAAATCTGTAAATGAAATAAAAAATTGTACTTGCTGTTCGTTAGTTAAAGAAACAAGAACAAAACACCCACTTGGGCAATTAAAGTCTGTAAAATGTGAAGAAAATGAAGAGCTAGCAACATGTAATTACAAAATCAATTTTAAATAAAAATCATTATTTAAATTTAAAATCCAGTGCTTTTATTTATTGTTTTTAAATCATGATTTTTATCTACCCTTGGTTGAGTAGTGTCTAAACACAGGACCTTTCTGTGTGGTGGGAGTTCACTCGTAAAAGCGGGGTATTGGCTTTTTCGTAGGGAGTAGGGGTAAATGTGATGGCAAGGCAAACCTTGTACTGTGGGAGTAACTGTGTTTGCCTGCATTGCTGTGATTTTTTTTTAATGATTATGAGTGCAGATGGTTTGAAAGATGAAATAATTCCACCCACACAGAGGAAGACAAATTTAACAATAGCTTCCAGCTCTCTATTACCCATATGCCTGCTCTTCCAGCAGGCGCATTCGCACTGTCTCTCATGCCTCTTCCCCAAGCTGCTATGCTGTCCTCCTCCAGATCCTTCCTCAAGACTTACTTCTGCCATGCTGCCTGCGAAAAACAGGCAGCTGACACCAGGGATGCCATTTGCTAAGGGACAAGGAGGAGGTATTTGTCCCCCCCCCAACTTTGGTTTGTCCCCCACTGGCTTTTCATAAGTCTATGTGCTTTACTTCTCCCCCCTCCCCCCCCCTCGGGCCGACTTTGCAGGATCTCGTATAATCACATATAATGTTCCATATGCTGACACAGTTTTGCACGCACCCCCACCCCCAGTGTTTCTGAAATGATGCCTCTAACTGATACAGGCAAGGCAGCAGAGATTACTGATGACATGCATTGTCTCTCATCTGTTTATATCTTTAAATAACCCAAACTCCCCTCATGCCTGCAGATTGTTTGCCTGACTAAGGGCTTGTCTACACTGCGACCTTGACGACAAAACTTTTGTCTTTCACGGGTACTTTAAAAAGCCCCCCACCAAAGACAAAAGTTTTGCCAATGCAAGCGACATTGTGAATGTGGCTTTGTCGACAGAACTGCTCTCCTGCTGACAAAGCTACTGCCACTCTCGGGCTTGGAAGTATTTTTTCAACAACAGTGCCAACAAAATACCGACAGAGAACGTTCACACATGCTGACTTTTAGTGACAAGGCTGTGTAGAGACAGCCTTGTCGCTAAAAGCTGTATAGTGTAGACAAGCTCTTAGTCTGTGTAACTCACCTTCCTGTCTCCATAACCGTGGTCATCCTCACCCTTCCCTTCCCTTCCTTGTAACACCCGCTTACTGCATTTTGTCTTAATTTAGAGTGTAAGCTGTTTGCAACCGGGCTACTGAAACTCTGATCTCAACTGGGGCCTCTGGGTACTAGTGTATTTCAGTTAATAAACAATAGTAACCTCCCAGAAACTGGTTAGACAGGTATGAAAAGCTTAGATAGAATCCTGTTCCTTTTCATTTTTGATGAGACCATCTCTAAAGGGAGACCAGACCAAAGCAGACCTTACTATAAGGGAGGTACTTTACATTTCCCCACCTCCCTGACATGTTTTGTCAGCTACTTTTAAAGCAATAGCCAGCACCAGAGCCTATAGCAGTGACATAGTATGCAACATCAGTGTTATACGCTTTCTTGGGAGAGCTCACCCCTTCTCTGGAAGAGGGTCATAAATCTTTCCTCTCCTAGCCCCTTAACATTGAGTCTGGAGATACTGAAGCTAGCCCTGGCTACTGGATGTGACTATATGGACCCCCGAGTGGCCCAGTTTGGGCTCTGCACATTGGGCCCAGTCTGCAAAAGCTGTAGCAGCAGCATACGCTTATCCCCGAGATTCTGAATTTGCAGGGTAACAGGGAGATTTCACACCCTAGGGGATTCTGTAGCATGGGAGACACCATGTGTGAAGAGCAGAGGAGATAGTGGGGATAGGTTGTGCCACGGTGTTAGACACCTTTCACAGCTTTATTGTGTGTGGTGGTGAAGGGAATTTCTGTTCCTGGCGCTGGGATCCTCTCCCAGGCTGCTTGTCATACTGCATCCCTCTATCTCTGCAGTGCTAACATGCCTTCACAAAGTTAAGAGTAGCCCGAAACCTGCCAAATGTGCATTTTGTGTATCAAATCCCAGTGCGTTATTTAATGGAGTTTGGGACATAAGAAGCAAATGGATTGGGGCTTGAAATTGCTGCTTGATTTAGCAATGACTAATGTTGCCAGCTTCACGCCACTTTTCAAGTTTGACCAATTACACTGGATCCCTTTGTGTCCCAGACACCACTGTAGCTGGGCCTGAAGACTGATACCCTTCATAACTAGGCCTTGGACTCTCCTCCAGGTGCAAGGTCCCCCTTGTAGCTCAGACCTGGGCTGATTCATCCCCCTGAGCTGGCCCCCACCTGCCTGCCATCCAATATCTGTGGGGCAGATATTGTTGGGGAGTTGACCATGTGGTGAAGAGAATGGCCATAGAACCCTAATATCTTTCCACAGATGGGGCTTCCATGGTGGCCACCTTTCTTCCCTGAAGAGAGACCTTGAAAAGCACATATGCATCCCGTGGAATGGCGGCTGGGGTTGCTTGGGCTCAGGATGTGGTTTCTTTTTCTTTAAAGAAAATAGTCCAGGTTATATTTAACAGTGCTCCTACCCCAAAGGGACTGGGGAGCTGTGTGCTTAGCTGGAGGTCTGCCCATCGAGAACCGAATAGTAAGACAAACATCCCTTTAACTGTGTGCTTTGCCTGCTGGAGGCTTTCTACTTATACGAGCCAGCCATGGCAAGCGGGAAGGAGCCTCGGTACGCAGCCACGCAACTTGTTCTTTTGCATACCTAAGCAAATTGTGGCTCCCTTGTAATTGCAAGGTTTAAACCACAAGGGCAAGTAAGCATGGGGGCCTCTCCGGCGGTTTTCACCCTCTGCTGGAGCTTTTTTCCTCTGCTATCTCACAAGAGATTTCAGTGTGACAGTTCTGATATAACTGATTCCTACTGTTGTATGCACCGAGATGTTCAAGATGGGAAAGACACATTAGATCCTGGAGTCCCTCTGTCAGGGTCAGTGCAAGGCACAGCCCCTCAGCAGGGATGTAGAAGAGACTGAACACAGACTAGGCTTGATCTTGGTGGTTAAAGATGGGATTTTAAGAGGAAACACTCAAAGCAAAGGGAAAAGCTGTAAGACGTTTGGACTGGTCTCATGTCTATTAAGAGCCAAACTTTTGAAAGTGGTCCTGATTTTGGATGCTCCAGCGGGGTGTTCCACTTGAGACACCTCAGGTCTGCTGAACTCCCATATTTGGTGCTTGCTGCATCTCCCTGCCTGGTTAGGTTATCTGTCAGAGGCTGGTTGCAGAGGGAGCTGTTTGTTCTCTTCACCAGTCTTCTGTCTGAGTGGCGGCAGAGAGGCGTGTTAGGGAATGGAGGTTAGATCCTTGTCCATATCTAGTGCTGAAGGCATGGCAGCTATTTCCTGTGCTCATGTCCAAACCGGAAGGATTTTACATGATAAAGAATTTGGGTTGATGGCTAGTGTACTGGGGAACCTGTGCTTAGTGTGGAAATATCCCAGGTTTGGGGGGGACCTGACTCATCATTCAGGTGGGGCTGGGGAGCATCATTCACTGCTCTGTCTTTGTGTAGGGAACAAGGAGCCTGTGCATTGTTCCTCCTCCGCACCACTCCAAGCAGTTGGTGTGGGGATCTGAGAGAGTGAGGAAGGGCAGAGGAGAGAAGGGAAGCTAATCCCAGAATAAAGGGATAAAGCCTTTGGAATGGTCTAATATCCTGAAGTGAGAGCTCTGTCACATATAAGGTGAGGAACTGAAAGTTCCACTTGGATACCTGTGACTCCTAAGCTGTGAGGGAAATCCCGCTTCTTTCTAACTTCAGGGCTTGGTCAGCCACTGAGCAGTTACATCATTTCAGCTGCTGAGAGCACTGACCTTTCCATGCACTTGCTTTGCCAGGACATACACACACTCTCCTTTTCATTCCAGCCAATGTGTGTAGCTGGCAAGCTGCCTCCTTGCATTCCTTTCACTGGGGTAGGTAGCACTCAGAATTGCTGAATGCTGCAGTATCTAATTTTTGTTTGTAAAGGTTTCTTTTGTTTTCTGATTTGTGCATCTGGGATGCCAGACAGGGACAGACTGCCTTCCCCTCCCAGCTCGTGCGACACAGGTAGGAGCTTGTGCTGACAGCCAACCCCAGCGGCACATCAGTGCATGCAACAATCTGAAATTCCTGGGCCTAGGAAGATGAGTCAGGTCAACTGTAGTGTAGCGACACCATAGAGGCAATCAGCGTAGCAGGTTGGTGGGGCCTGGGCTGGCAGCTGGCCTGGGTGAAGGTACATATCAGGAAGATTTTTGACAGCTGGGAGGATGTCCTTGGAGTGTGTGTCAGTGGGGTGAGGCCAGGAGGAGTGTGTGGCTTTGATCAGGGTGCCAGTCATAGGAGTGGGAGGTCAGAAGAGTGTGCTGGAAGGAGCTGCTGACAGCCAGAGACCCCGGGAATCATGGGGTCCTGTGCAGCCGCACCCCTGGCAAATAGCTTGGAGCTGCCCTGCTGCAGATTAGTGAGCATCTCAGAGATCTGGCAGTGTGACTTTGAGCTCCAGGCAACTGCTCAGTTCCCTTCTGTTCTGCCCTGGGCGGAGTTAATGCAGGCTGTGCTAATGCAGGGGGTGTGAAGTTACATACCTGTCTGAAGAGAAGTAATTGTTATCTCCTCTTCCAGCCCTTCTCCTCATGTTGCCTTTGGGCCTGTCGGCCAGCTGGCAGCTTTCCCACTTACCCTGAATCCCTGCCAGAAGAAGCCTGTCTCCTCAGGGTGACTCGCCCAGGCAGATCACAGAACTGGTTTGATTTTGTCTCAGCGTCTGTCAGAGCAGCAACTGCTGGTGCTTCTTGCTTGAGCTGATCTCCTGCCAGAGCTCTCCATTCTTTGGGCCTTGTCTGTCCAAGACTTTGGCTCTAGCTGGCAATCAGTGTCAGTTATGCCACTCACTATGAGGTGCCACCTCACCCTCACAATGAGCTGTGTTTGAACACACAGCATACAGAGACCACATCAGGCTCATTACCTGTCACACAAAGAGTAATCAGCCTCTTGCCTACCCAACGGCTGACTGCTCATTCTGCAGTTGGAGCTAAACAAGCCCTGTCTACACTAGTGACCAGACACTGCCCAGCCACAGGAGAGGGAGTGTCATGTATGGGTGGTAACCATTGTCAGGTAGTTCCAGATCCTAGTGCTGATCCAGCTGTAGAGGAATGGAGAGGCAGGGGTGTCTCACAGTTTTGCTCCGCTATGGAGTTGACTTTTGTTTTGTTTTTATCCTGATGGCACCAAGAATTTGGAATTTCTACTTTAAAAAAATGCTTATTCTTAAAAAGGAAATGCGGTGTTCCCTGGGAGATGGTGTATTAAGGTGGAATGAATGGACTAGAAAATCAATTAGATTCCTTCTGTAACTACTGTATAAACCAGTTTGTGCTATGTCTTTGGTGTCCAGAGCAGCTCTTCTTGCATAGGAAGTGTAGGGAGGAGAGCATAGAACTGGAGTCCTTTGACAAATGAGAGGAGCCTGCCATTGTGGGGTTTAGAAATCCATTAGATGATGATTAGTGACCGGTGGGTTTGGGGGAGGGAATGTTGCACCAGAAAAGTTGTTTCCTTGGGCAGTGAGCCTTCTGTAGTGCAGTCAGAAGGTGGATCCCATACATGACAGGAGTTCTTGCTGATGTTATCAGACTGTTGATACCTCCCCTGTCCCTGGGCACACCATGAATCCCAGATGGGTTCAGTTTCTGTGCACTCAATGTGGAGATTGACCTTCTCTGTTTCTGGTCACTGGTTCAGAGCCAGGGATTAGGAACATGTACTGATCTTGAAAGCTTTTGGATTCATCCCACAAAATAATTTCCAGGCCTTTGCAGATGGCTGCATAGCAGATCTAAAACCACATCATTCTGATTCGTATTCTGCTTTTATACTACGACAGTTGCAATATGATTTTAGTACTCCTTATTTCACAAACAGCTGAAATTTGACATTAATGCTGTGTGTTGCTGTGGAATTGAGAATCTTTGCTTCAAAGTGGTACAAAGCATTTGGTTTAACATTGGAGATTTGTGAGATAGCTAACCTTAAAAGTGTCACTGGCGCATTCATCTAGCAGTGCGTCTGTGGCAGGACTGAACACAGTGAGTCTGGGACCTTGGACTAATGTAATTTTTAGTCCTGGCTGCACATTCTGACCTCCTGCTTCTATACCTTTTGAGATCAAGCAGTCTTGGCAAACTTACACCCAGACTGGAACAGACCCTGACTTTTCCATGAACTTGATATTTCTGAAGTGTTACATCCTCATGAGTTTGACCCACTATACAGAAAAGGACAGGTAATTTCTTTTTCTGTAAGAGGGAACTGTTTAATTCCTCCCCCTGGAAATCGGCCTGGGCTTTGCAGTTTGGGTAGGGGTGGCTGCTGGATGCCTCCCTCACCATTTCTGATGTAATTTTTGTTATGTTTTTTTTTTTCTTTCTTAACTAAACCAGCTGAACAGTCCCCAAAGAGCTCAGTGCGGGGTGTGCCAGCTGGCATGCCCTCTGGCTGGGAGGCCTTGTTAGAGAGATCAGAACTGACAGATTCTTGAGCAGTGATTTGATACAGGCCTCTTTTTAACTTGTTTTTTTGCGCTCACCCATGTAACAAATGGGGGCTTGTTTGGGAGCGTTGCTGGACCATTGAATGGAGTCATTGTTATCCAAACACTCACATGATTCAGAAGTCCCCAGTGCAGGGGGTATCCCTCCCTCGTGCCCCTCAGCTGGGCACTGCAGGTGCAGCAGGGTAACTTAAATCCCAGCTCACCCCAACTTTAAAAAGAACAATCCAGTTGTCTTCCAGTTCTCCTTTTGAGAAGTATAACCAGAAGGCCGAAGGTGCAGTGCTGTGCTGTAGAGAGCCATGGTTCAGCACTGACGGGGAGGGTGAATAGATGGGTGAATAGAACCAGGGAAGTGAACTAGTGCTGCTTTCCAGGCTGTTTTTTGAGGTTGCATTGTCAGGCTTCCCTAAAGATCAGTGCCTCGGGCACTGTGGGATTTTCCTTTCTAGTGGCCTCTAGGTTGCAAATTCTGTCCAGTCAGCATTTATTTGTTAACCTCTGTGTGGAGCCCATGGGCTCCTTGGCTTACAGATACCTCCTTACGTTCTTCTTAAAGCCATCCTTGCAGGAAGAAACTCTTGTGCCGTGTATGTGGAGATGACGTGTATTCCGTGGCAGCCCAAGGCAGGGGGATGAGGAAGCTCCAAGCTCTGTGGTGTGCAGTTGGCTTCTCAGTCCTAAAACCCCTTCTCACAGGCAGGATTGAGTAACCAAGGACCTGAGTGGGCTTGGGAAGTGCATTTCTGTAAGCAGAGTAAAGGGCATTTCTCATAGCAATTAATGCCCATTGATATGTGGGTTGTAATGCCTGGTAGACCCAACTGTAGAGCAGGAACTTCCCTTATAGAAAGGACATAGCACATTGGCTCTTTCTGTCCAGCTACTGTCCTCCCTTTTTTGAACACTGGCTCCTTTCAGTGCTGTCTCATTTAATGTAAAGTGCCTCCAGAGTTCTGGTGCCAAACAAGAGGGTGATGGTGCTGAGGCCCGCTTTGCAGAGTTAGCGTGGGAAGGCTCACAGTGGAGGCAGAAAAGTCATTTTCTTGATTGTTTTTCAATCAGGGCCAGTGAGTTTTGGTGTTGAGTTTTTGGATGTCTGTCTTTGAGACACTTAAGAGCCTGATTTTCAGAGGTGCTGAGCCCCCCCACTCCCCCAGTATACTTTTCTAGAATCCAGGCTTTCAAAAATAGTCAGTGTGTCTGTGATGAAGGCAATGCAGCATCTCCCTGCTGGCTGGGCAGCTGTGTCCGAATCCAGCTCTGTCAGTGAAGAGGGCTGTCTAGGATTACAGCAGGAGATGGGGAAGCAGGATTCTTGGGTCTCTTAGTCCTGACCCTTCCACTGTGACCTTGAGCAAGTCACCCTTCCTGTGCCTCAGTTTCCCCATGTGTAAAGTATGTCTTCTATCAGGTTTGGCACCTCACTGTGTTTAGCCACTGCACAGACACATGCAAAGAAGTGGTCCCTGCCTTGGTGAGCTGAGATCAAGAGGCACTGTGAATTTTAATGTTAGTAAAGAGCATTCTGACCCCATCCCGCAGGTAAAAAGGTGGTGGTGCTGTATATTTATATCTTTATCAACCCACTTGCTTTGTCATCTCTGTCTCAAGTAATACCAAGAGTTTAGAAACTAGCCTGGTGGGGACCTTTACAGTTTGACTTTTGGCCCCAGCTGTGAATTGATCTTTTCCCTGATGTAGTTTTTTTCTGTTGCGAAATACAAGTACATTAGAATAATAAAAATCAAAGCAAAAAGGCTAAAAAGAGGGAGGGACAGGGAAAAGGTGCTGAATGGTCCACTTCATCAGCCCCTCATTTCTCTTCTCCTTGTTGCTGGTAAACAGCTGTGATGTGCCTTGCCAGTTGCATAGGGTGAGGAGGGAATGTTTGTGTGTGCATTGTGCATCTGGGTGTTTCGGGTTTATTTGTGACTTTCAGAAAGAGCTCATTGTGAACATGTGACTGACTCAGTGTGGGACATCTGGTACTTCCTTGTGACAGGGCCCTGGTGCTTGCTCAGCATCTGTCTGGCTGGGAAGGGGTGGGTGTGCATGAGAGTGAGTGAGATCCATGTACTCCCCAGCAAATGTAATTGTATCCTGTGAGTTCCTGGGAAGCTGCTTTGCATTAGGTAACCGTTTTTCTGGCAAGGAGAAAGACACAGAAGCAGTGATTTTGAAATCAGGGCAGATCTTGTAAGTTCCCTGGTGTTTGCATCTGGGAAGGATTGGTGCTTGTCTGTCCTTGTGGGGATCTTTTCCTGTAAAAATAACAGCATGTGGTGAAACAAGGCTGCTGGTATAAAAATGACAGGAGAGCTGTGGATCAGTAATGAGATATACAGCTTTAACCTGTAACCTGGCCCAAATGCACCCGGGCTGTGCGGGACTGAAAGATGGCATGATGCTCTTCAGTGGCCTATGTGAAATGGAGAGGGAAGTGGGAGATGTAAGCAGGTGTTCCCACCCCATCACTATCCAGTCACTTGGCACTAATTGACCTCGTTGGCAGTCTCAGCAGAGATCAAAGATTAATTGAACTCCCTTCTCATCCTTAGAGGTGCCCTAGGGAAGGCCCCCAGATCAGTATATGAGACACATTGGTACTATGGGAAGGTTTGCACTGGTGATGAATCAAGGAGCCTGTTACGGAGATCAGGAGTCTCCAAGGTTGTCAGTCAGGCACATATCACTGGCAGAGTATATATATGTTCAAATGAAAGCTGGCCGACTCGTCTGAGCATCAGAGTTCCTATGCTGGGGAAAGGCATCACCACTGGGCATCCTCCTCACGTATAAAAATGAAACTGCTGTCCCTGCCTTTGCTTTCTATAGCTCATGGTATGCATGTGGGGAGTAGGTGTCCTCTGTTGTTAAAATAACAGCGTCCCTCGGGACTCGAGAAGGCCTCATTAGTTCGAGAGCTCAGGAGGAGCAGGGTCTCCTGTTGGAATCAGGGCAGCCTCACGAAGCAGGAGCCAGGGAACCTGGGATGGTGTCATTCCAAGGGTGGAGGAACGAGAGAGCTAGCTGCAATTGGAGAGGCTTTCCCTTGGGAGTGGGGACCGCAGTAGCTCTAGAGTCCACAAGGTAGCAGGCAATTTGGGTGGCGGGGGGGAGGGAGGGAAGAGGGGCAACATTATTATGACAGGAGTAGGTTAAAAGGGGGGAAGTGAGGCCCACGGGCTGCTGCTTGTGAGAGGGAGGCTTGGGTAGGAGGGGATTCCTCTCTTGTGCTCAGTGCCCTAGATGACCTAAGGAGGGGTGGGGGACATCAAATGCTGCAGGCTCCTGTTATCACAGTGTATGAGAATCCCAGCAGAGGGAATAGCACCATCTCTATTCCCTGCAGATCCCTTCCTAGAAAGCCCAACGGAGTCATTCCTCAGCTCACCTGAGTTCCTTTACTGATGGTGCATTTCCTACCACCAGCAGCTTGGTCTGATCTGTGACTGCCCTTCCCCTGCCTCCATGCCCACCTGCTACCCCAGCCCCTCTGATCCCACCATTTTGAGCCCCTGTAGCCTGCTAAATATTATGAACACTTATTGAAAGTCTGTCTCTCTCTTTAACTGCAGGTATAGCTACAAGGTGCCATCATGTGAATGGCAAGCGGCTAGCTGAGGAACAGACTGCCAGGTGGGATTCCCCGGCTCCACACACAGCGCACAGGATGGCTGACTGATTTGGGCTTGGAAACAAAGGTGTTTAAAAACACCTCATCTTCCCTAGGACTTGGCTGAGAGAGAGGAGTGGCGGCGGGGGAAGCACACAGAGGAGCGATGGGAATTGAGGACCATGGTTACTTGAGATAAATGGCAGATCCGTGGGAGTCTAGTCTAGAAGCTGCTCGCTTTAGTTTTCCCTTGCTCTGCAGCCACTGTTTCTTCTTTGTGAGCTGCTGCTGGATGCTGCCACGGTGGCGCTGGAGATCTCCAGGGCGACCTGAGTGCAAAGCTTGAGGAGGGGGTGGGCCACCCGCCTCACCATGATTCAGCTGTGGAAAGTGGTGCGGCACGTGCGACAGTTGGAGCTCCACAGATTGATCCTGCTGCTCATTGCCTTCAGCCTGATCTCCATGTGCTTCCTGGCCTACTATGTCACCAACAGCCCCAAAATCAAGGAGCCACCGCCCCTGCCCTTCAGCGACTGCAGCAACCAGCACAGGCCCCCGATCCCGCCCCGGGCCAGCTGGAGGCTCACCAAATCCGTTGACACCTCGCGCACTGAACCTGTGGTGCTAGTCTTTGTGGAAAGCATTTACTCCCAGCTGGGGCAGGAAATTGTGGCCATCTTGGAATCCAGCCGGTTTAAATACAGGACAGAGATTGCCCCTGGCAAGGGGGATATGCCCACCCTGACAGACAAGGACAGGGGCCGCTATGCTCTTATCATCTATGAGAATGTTCTTAAATATGTGAACCTAGATGCTTGGAACCGGGAGCTGCTGGACAAATACTGTGTGGAGTATGGAGTGGGGATTATAGGGTTCTTCAAAGCCAATGAGAACAGCCTGCTTAGTGCTCAGCTCAAGGGATTCCCCCTCTTCCTACACTCTAACCTAGGGCTCCGGGACTATCACATCAACCCTAGTGCCCCCCTGCTCTACATCACACGGGCCAATGAGGTGGAGCAGGGTCCCCTGCCCGGTGATGACTGGACTGTATTCCAGTCAAACCACAGCACCTATGAGCCTGTGCTCTTGGCCAGCACAAAGTCTTCAGAGTCCATTCCTCAGCTGGCCACCCACAAAGCACTGCATGCCACTGTCGTGCAGGACCTGGGTCTGCATGACGGGATCCAGCGGGTCCTCTTCGGCAATAACCTCAACTTCTGGCTGCACAAACTTGTTTTTGTGGATGCCATTGCCTACCTGACTGGCAAGCGCCTCTGTCTCACGCTTGACCGCTACATCCTCGTGGACATCGATGACATATTCGTGGGCAAAGAGGGCACTCGCATGAAGGTGTCTGATGTGGAGGTAAAGCCTGAAGGGATAACCCAATGGCACCTAAATACGGCCCCTGGGTCCAATCAAGGGCTGCATTGGCAATCTGCCAGGAGCCACAGGGCTGCCCCTAAGATTGCTGCAATCATAGAACTGCAGTCCATGGGGACTACATGTCCCAGCATGTGATGCTTTCAACAGACGCTGTCCAGATCAAGATGCAGCATTGCATTCTGGGACCTGTAGTCCTCATGGGCTGCACTTTACTCCTGAGGGAATCCTGCACCAAAAATTAAAAATTCTGTGTACAGTATTTTAAAATTCTGCAAGTTTTATTTGTCAATAAATAAATGCGGAGACTGCAGCATGGCAGTGGGAGCACAGGCCACTGGCTGCATGAAGGTGGGAGATCACCCTGCAGCCCCTCCCCTCCCCTGGGACATGGACTCAGTGATGAGGCTGCACCCACCTCTGACACAGCACAAGGCTTGGGCCTTCCCCAGAAACAATGGGGCCCTGCCCCTCTGTGCCAGGCACACCAAGTGTGGGGCAGGCAGACTCAACGAGGCAGGATCCAAGTGTGGAGGGGCTCAGTGTGGGGGGCATCCAGGTGTGGGATGAGAGGATTCTGTGTGGGGCAATCTGGGTGCAGGCAGCTCAGTGGGGGGTCTAGGTGTGGGGGGAGCTGGATGCACAAGGGCTCGTTGCGGGGTTCCAGGTGCAGGGGCAATGGGACTCTGCAGGGGATTCCAGGTGAAGGTGAGTGGGGCTCAGTGCGGGTTCTGGGTGTGGGGGGCCTTGGGTGCTGGGAGAGTGGGGCTTGATGGGGTGGGGGTCTAGATGTGGGGGCTCAGGTTGGTTCAGGGGGGTGGGGCTCATCATGGTGGGGGTTTGAGTGCAGAGAGCTCAGTTGGGGGGTGGTCTGGGTGCAGAGATGGGGGTCTGGAGGCAGGGGGTCTGGTGCAGGGGGGACTCCAGATGCAGGGGTTGAGGTTCAGTGGGATGGGTTTTGGTATCGAGGGCTGGTGGCGGGGGAGTTGGTTCTGGGTGTACAGGGTGAGGTTTGGCTGGGGGATCCAGGTACGGGAGGTCCGGATGCACAGGGGTTGAGCGGATGGGGGAGCAGCTCCTTTTACAGTGATCCCTCCCTCCGTGGCTGAGGAGCAATAAAGGCAGGAAGCAGGAGAGGATGCTGAGCTTCCTGCAACAGGGGGAGGTTTCTGGGGGTGGGTCTGACACAGTCCCAGCCACTCTTTGCATAGGAAGAAGAAGTCCCATCCTCTTCCACCTCCAGCCCAGCCAAGACTAGCAGCTGATCCTGGCACAGGGTAGGAGCCACTGGCTGGGGTGTCCCTAGCCCCGCGGTGATCTACCTCTCCGCCAGCTGCTCCGGGTGCCTGAAATGATCTATCTGCACTACTAGGGAGGGGTGCGTGACCGCTCTTGGAGCTTCCCTTTGCTTCCCTGTCAGAAAGTCATTTTTCTGCAGGGAAGCAAAGAAATCTGCAAGGGACATGAATTCTGCACAGGCGCATGGCACATAATTCCTTCAGAAATAGCACTTGTAGGTTAAAGATGAGAATGACTGCAGCAGTCTACTCTTTCTCATCTTTAGTATAGTGATGGAGTCCATGGGGGTCCCAAAATGCAGTGCTCCATCTTGATCTGAGCAGCCTCTGTTGAGAGCATCACATGCAGAGAGGCCTGTAGTCCTCTCTCAGCCCCGAAGGCTGGCACCTGGGGCACCAACCAATAAAACTGCTGCAGTCTAGTGTTTAACCCTCCTGTGACCTTTCAGAACAGCACTTGGGAGAGTGGGGAGCTCTCTCCTCTCCTCAGGTTACTCACCTACTCTTCTCAGCTCGTGCACCCCCAGTTCTGCAGATAACCTGTTGTGTAGGGAGTAAGGAGTGTCCAGCAACACGGGAATAAGGGTTGGGGGAGATGCACAGAGCAGCTCCCAGAGCTCAGGCCAGGCGCTCTCCCCTTGGCCTCACTGCTGGGGAGGAGTCTGAGGGGGGCCATTTTGGGGGTTTGTTGATCGTGGCCCTTCATGACTGAGTGATGATGACATAACTGAGGAAGGAGTCAGAAAAGGACAGGACAGGGAGAGAGTGGGGTGGAATCTGGACAGGAATCTATTTAGGTGTGGCATTTCCTGTGTTTCTGCAATTGCCCTTGTACTGTATGTGCTTTTACCTAACGCAGAGAACCAGGGACTTTAAATGAAGTGATCAGGCTGTCCTGCTGAGCTACTATATCTCATCTAAAAGAAAAGGAAGACTTGTGGCACCTTAGAGACTAACAAATTTATTTGAGCATAAGCTTTCGTGAGCTACAGCTCACTTCATCAATTATCAATATCTCATCTATTATTTAAGAACTGCCCTATAATACTTAAACATCTATCTAATCCTCCTCAAAGTTACTCTGCCATCCATTGAAACTGTAATTGATGGAATTTAGACTAAAAGTCTCAGCCCCATCCTCTGACTCCTTCAAAGTGTTACTGGTTCGTACTATGTGCAGAAAAGTGGTCTTGTTCAGTGTTACATGGCTTGCTGTCATATGTGTGGTTACTCCCACCTAATTTTTCTTCTGGTAAAATTGTCTCTCACAAGGGAACTGACTGTCTTTTGTGTTGTTTCTGTGTCGGCAGGGAGTTCAATATGAGTTGCTACTTTGTGTGCTGACCTTTTTTTTTAATTGTTTTTTTATATGGGAAATAGCAATAATTCCTGAAGATCTTGTGAATGTGAAAGAAAAACTGAAATGTTTTTTTGGAGTGTAAAATAAGAGGAAATGAGGGTGGAAGGGAGATAAAGAGGGAAACACAAAGGGGGAGAGAGAGAAGGCACAAGCCTCGGACCAGTGAAACAAGGGGCAGGTATTGTAAGTAAATCATTAATTGTTTTGCTAAGTGGTTGCTGACAGTATGTGCCAAACAATTATTTCTGTATTTGTACACAACTCACCCTGGGGCTGCACTTATACCTTGCCCCAGGCACTGTGAATTCCAGTTGCAGCTCTGTGTTTTGGGACATTCAGGTGTCATGAAAGCCTAGCTCAAAGGACACTGGTCTACATTATCCCAGCCAGGACACCCCTCCCCAAACTGGGAAAGGTGGGGACCCCATTCCTAGCTGTGCAGAGCACTGACCCTGGGAGGGAAGCAGGAGACAATTGGCCTAAGCCCTGGAAACAGGACACAAGTCTGCTCTAGTGATTTAAAAAACCAACCCAGACCAGATAATTCTAAAAGATGTTTCATTTTGGGTTTAACTGTGAAATGGAGGAATAATCTGAGATCAGTAAATGGAGAATCTCAGGCAAAGCAGATAAAGCCCAGATTTATCCATTTAAAAGAGGCTCTGTGATTGCAGCACCAGGAAAATTTTTATTTGTTTAAAGCAAGAACTAACTTCATGGATTTATTAATGGCCTTGTGCTGTGGGGAGGGGAGGAGATCCTAACAGTGACAAAACAGCTGGTGTTTCTTTGGGCTTTTAACATGAACTCTGGATTTCAGGGACATTACTGCACCACTACGGCTCTTTATTTTAAAGTTTAGATTAGATGACAGCAGATAGGGAGGGCAGATTGGGAAGCGAACGTTGCTTCAGGTCCCAGAGATGACTGCTGTCTCAGCCAGGCTGTTTCAGTTCACAGATCTACATTCAAGGAACTCCGTAGATCCCCAGGGAGGATGAAAACCCTCCATGTTTCTTGGCCAAATGTGTGCCAGTTATAGGTGACTTGGGCAGGGGGAATGTTTTCTTTTTTTAAAAAAATTCCTGCTTGTTATTAGCCCTTGACTACTTGTTCTTGCTGAAAAATTGGCATGGGAGCGTTCTCAGCCTTCAGTTAAATCCAGGAGTGGACCTTTCACAGGGTGAACTTTTCTCCCAAGTGTTTGTCAGGAATTGGAGTTACATAGTTAACAACAAAAAAGTTTTCCCAGAGTTCAGAGAATCCCTTCCCCTCTCACTTGTTCAGTTTTCAATCTCTTGAGAATCCATAATCCTGCTAGTTCTCCCATCTGCCACAGAATCTGCCAGCCAAACTGAAAGTCAGGACGAGATATTTCTAATATAACAGAACCCTGTTTTTCTGTCTAACCTCCCCAATCCTTTCAGGCCCTCCTTATGCATCACAAATAAGCACCGCTTATTTGTGATGCATAAAAAAACCAAAACCAAACCCACAAAAAACCAAAACCAAACCCACAAGTCTAATGTTTGCTCCTTCGCAGATCACCTCTAAAAGAACACAAGTTGTCTAGTCATTTGGTGAGCAGTCTTGTTTGGTGAGTCTGGTAGCTTAGCAGCTGGTGTAGGCCAATGATTGCACGTCACTGGTGAAGGTAGATAGAAGAAAGGAATTCAGATGACTGTCTGACAGTGGCTGGGGCATCCTGGTACTTACCCCTTTGAATCCTACAGTCTGTCCTTGCCTAAACAGAGAATATTTAGCAGTTCTCCTCCTGGTGCTAGCGTTGGTGGGAGCACTAAAAATGCTTGGATCTGTCTGCACCAGTGCTTCCACTGTTGCTAGCACTGTTTGAGCTACACCACGGCTGGAGCAACAGTGGGAAAACTGCAGAAAATTCCCAAAGCAGATGCAGTCCAGTTGCCGTGGGTGCAGTTTCGAAGCAGGGGAGTCTGTCCTGTGTGCGAGTATGCAGGATTGTCACCAGCTCAGAGCCAAGCTGGGCACTCTGCTTTCCTCCCGTCTGCTTTTCTCTGTGTTGTCTCCTCTCTTGTTTCTTCCGCACATTCTTTCCCCCTCAGCCTTGTTGTTTCTTTCTTCTTCTCCCCCGAGCCCCCGTTCCTTACCTGTCTCCTTTCCACTTTCTTTTCTCTCTTCGTGTGTGTGTGTGTATGTGTGTGAGTGAGAGAGAGGTTTTGTGCTGAATAGTGAAAAGCTCTCTTCAGTGAAAACAAGAAGTCCAGTGGCATCTTAAAGACTAACATTTATTTGGGCATAAGCTTTCGTGGATAAAAAACCCACTTCTTCAGATGCATGGAGTGAAAATTACAGATGTAGGCATTATATACTGACACATGAAGAGAAGGGAGTTACCTCACAAGTGAAACATTTTACATCTAAAAAAGGTCCAGTCATATAAAGGACTGTTCAGCCATATAACACTGTGATGTCTAGGACCATAATGCCATGTTAGAAAAGGATTGGCGGCTTAAATAGCCACATTGAACAAAATGCAGTCAGGGCTAATTTGTTTCTTCTCCCCCCTCCCCCCCCCGATGTCCTAACCCCGATAGAAATAGCTGTGTCTGTGCACCAGCAACATCAGGAGTTTGTAGTGATTGTTGGTGCATTCTTCTGCAGAGCCAGCAGTGGGAGCATGCAGACTTTGTTTTAAAATGGTCACACCAAGATGGGGGCTTTTCTTTTAATTTCTTTCCAATGTGTGTTTTTAAATAAATATTTAGGATCCTAGGATAATTTTTAAAGCCCCCCAGTTGTGAGGGTAATTAATTGAAGGCCCAAGTGATAGAATGTAGACATCATCTTTATTGTGCACACAAATCTGGGTGGTGGAATTTAGGTATCCATTGCTTGTGCCTGCAGTTTTGTTCTCTCAGCTGATTACAGGCTGGATTGAGACATCTGCAAAATCAGGCCTTAGAATCCGGAGGACATTCTCCATCAGATTATAGCAATTGTAAGGCAGGTTGGATCTGGGCTGGCCTGGCGAGTTAATGGTAGTGAGCTGCATTTGAATCCCAGTCTCTTGTTTCCTGGAGCCAGCAGTGCTTGTTAGCCAACAGTGGCCCTTTTGGCTAGCTAAGAGCAGGATTATTACATTCCAGTAGGAGCCTTCAAATGGTGGTAAGTAGAGGATATCAAATAGAGATATTCAGAGCGCTCCAAGGGATTCAAAGCAAAAATAAGACTAGGTCTGAGTTTGCTGGAATCCGGAGGGAGGTTTTCTGGCCTGTGGTCAGGCTGCTGAAAAGAAGAGCCGGGACCACAGGTAAGCTCCCCCTTTTCCACCAGCTGAGGAAGCTGGCAGTTTCTTGGGGTAGAGGGCGACTAACAGACTACGTTCAGTGTCATATGAGCAGAGTGTGGGGCTAAGGACCTGCCTGCAGTTGTCTGGTTACTTCATGTGCTAGTAAATATAACACTGTGCCCTTCTCTGGCACCTTGCCTCCAAACATCTCAGAGCACTTTACACATGGTAATGAACTACACCTCACAGCACCCTAAGAGGTGAGTATAGGGAGGGAAAATAAACTGAGCAACTGGCAGGGATGGGACTAGAGCCCAGGTCTCCTGCCTGCCAGTCCTCACACTCCCTCCCTTCCATAATAAAGACACACACCCCCCTTTACTGATGAGGGATCACTCATCTGTTTGTATCAGTTCATCAGGAGAAGGTTGGAGGAATTTCCAGTGCAGGCCCTGGTTGGTTCCTATTTCTCTTATCCAGCCCAGCAGGGGGTTGTGTGAGTGGGATTGAACCTGTGTGGTACTGTTTTCTGAGTGAGCTCTTATGAAGGACCAGTAGTCAGTAGAAGGTCTAGCACATCATAAAGAACAGACCTTCCTGGAAAGCAGCATGATAATACTCTACGTAGTCTGAGTTCCTGGGCTCGTTTTGTTCAATATCTTCATAAATGATCTGGAGGATGGTGTGGATTGCACCCTCAGCAAGTTTGCAGATGACACTAAACTGGGTGGAGAGGTAGATATGCTGGAGGGTAGGGATAGGATACAGAGGAACCTAGACAAATTAGAGGATTGGGCCAAAAGAAATCTGATGAAGTTCAACAAGGACAAGTGCAGAATCCTGTACTTAGGACGGAAGAATCCCATGCACCACTACAGACTAGGGACCGAATGGCTCGGCAGCAGTTCTGCAGAAAAGGACCTAGGGGTTACAGTGGACGAGAAGCTGGATATGAGTCAACAATGTGCCCTTGTTGCCAAGAAGGCCAATGGCATTTTGGGATGTATACGTTGGCATTGCCAGCAGATCGAGAGACGTGATCGTTCCCCTCTATTCGATATTGTTGAGGCCTCATCTGGAGTACTGTGTCCAGTTTTGGGCCCCACACTACAAGAAGGATGTGGAAAAATTGGAAAACGTCCAGCAGAGGGTAACAAAAATGATTAAGGGACTGGAACACATGACTTATGAGGAGAGGCTGAGGGAACTGGGATTGTTTAGTCTGCGGAAGAGAAGAATGAGGGGGGATTTGATAGCGGCTTTCAACTACCTGAAAGGGGGTTCCAAAGAGGATGGATCTTGACTGTTCTCAGTGGTAGCGGATGACAGAACGAGGAGTAATGGTCTCAAGTTGCAGTGGGGGAGGTTTAGGTTGGATATTAGGAGAAACTTTTTCACTAGGAGGATGGTGAAACACTGGAATGCGTTACCTAGGGAGGTGGTGGAATCTTCTCCGTTAGATATTTTTAAGGTCAGGCTTGACAAAGCCCTGGCTGGGATGATTTAGTTGGGTATGGGTCCTGCTTTGAGCAGGGGGTTGGACTAGATGACCTCCTGAGGTCCCTTCCAACCCTGATATTCTATGATTCTGGGCTCCCTTTGCCCCACCTCTTTCCCAGGGTGCCTCTCTCTGAGCAGTAGATTTTGCAGTCCACTCTGAAGCAGAGTTATGTAGGATTTATTAGCTGACAGAAGTGTTGTTATGGTAACCCAAGCCAGGCTTTAAACATCCCTCTGTAGAGGAATGTTAAGCTCCTTAGCCTCCTCTCTTCTCTCTCACCTTCCCAGCAAAGGGAGTAGCTGGAGACCTCTTTCACTCCCACAGAGAAAGGAGGATGGCTCTGGAGATGGTAATAAAGGTGGAGCTTTTCATGGCTAGGTTATGGGGGCAGATGCAGCCGAGTAGCATGGGAACTGCCTCTCCTTATGCATTTGGTTGGTCTGATCGAAAGCTGTTGCTCTGAACCATGTATAATGAGTGCCCTATGTGAAATGAGTTGGGGATCTCAGTGGTGAAGCAGGTAATCCTGGTGAAGCAGGTGTCCAAACCACAGAAACAGAGCAGGTATGGAGATTCACCCTTGCATTGCCATTGCCCATGCTGCCCTGTCCTGTGAAGCCTTTGGTTGCAGAACTGCCAGGCTGAATCTTTCCAAAGCACTAGATGAACTTAGGGCTTGTCTACACTACAGGTTATGTCGCTCAAGGCTGTGAATCAGCCACCCACGAGTGACGTGAGTTACACCAACCTCAGCGTCGGTGTGATCAGTGCTATGTCTCCTGCTGACACGCTCGCAGAGGTGGTTTTGTATTATGCTGAGAGGAGAGCTCTCTCCCATTGGCACAGAGCAGCTTCACCGGATGCGGTCCAGCTGCACCGTTCTAGCACTTCTAGTGTAAACTAGCCCTTACCATAGGTTCCAGAAGATGTCATAGACCATATTTCCCCTAACGCATTGGTTCCCTTGGGGGATTAGGAATGGGATAGTCCCATGAGCACAGTGGGGATTGGAGCCTAGCCTTGAATGTTGGTCTTACCCATCATCCCAGGCTCATTACACATTTGTTGCCATTGACATCTGAGTGAGGAGGGGGAGCTGAAGTTTCTGGCCTTTCATTCTGGAGGAGAGAGGCTAGTAGCCCCTTGACCAGAAAGGGTTTGAGTGGCTAGGTTAGTGCAGGTTCTTGGACAACTTCAAGCGCATCGTTGGCACTCCAGAAATAATCAATATGGTGACAATGATCAGCACCCTGCCCTGTATCACCAGCCGGCACTAAGAGTCCATTTCATTCCTCCTCTTAGCTCTCATGGTCCTGCTTCATGCTTCACTCCAGGGCAATGATTTTCAACCTATTTACCATTGTGAGCCGCACATACAGCTCTCTATGTGTTATGTGGGCTGCATCCACACAATATATACAATACCCGTATGGCCCTGAGAATGTCACGTGGGCCACAGCTGTGTGCTGATTGGGCTGCGGGTTCAGAACCACTGCTCCAGGGAGTATGGTGCCTTGCCACAATGGAGGACAACAGGGTTCCGTGCTAGTGTACCTCCTTCCAGAACTGAACTGGAATTGAGCAATTGAATGTGAATCTTTCTTTCTCCCGTTCCATTTGAACAGGCTCTCCTGAACACTCAGAACAAGCTGAGAACATTAGTCCCCAATTTCACTTTCAACTTGGGCTTCTCTGGGAAATTCTACCACACAGGTAAGCTCCTTCCACCCACCTAGCATTCCCCTGAGTCTGTGTCCTCTGGTTGCAGTGTCCCATAGTGTAGCACAGCTGCCCTACAGCGTATGTGATTCTAAAGCGCTGTCTGTCCAATCGAATATTTCCTTCAGCTCTTGTGAGCTGAGCACCAGCAGGATGATGGTATTGGAAGCACCCTGAGTATGGCAGGTGTGTGTAAAACTAATGCAGGATGTCTCTGGGTGCTGCCAGTGTTGAATTACACTGAGATTAGCCACTGCCTCAGGTCACTGACCACCCTCCTGCTGTGGACCTTCTGCTCCCTGCAGGTACAGATGAGGAAGATGAAGGCGATGACATGCTACTTAAACACAGGAAGGAGTTCTGGTGGTTCCCGCACATGTGGAGTCACATGCAGCCTCATCTCTTCCACAACGTCACCGTGTTGGCTGAGCAGATGAAGCTCAACAAGCAGTTTGCGCTGGTAAGAGGTGATGTCAGTGGTCCATAGGCTCCTTCGCTTTGCTTCAAAATCCCAAAGCATCCACACCGGAATGGGTGCTTGGCTCCTGCTGAGCCTAGGCACTAATGTGGTAATCCTGCTGGATTGGAAAGCTGAGTGTGAATCCCTGGCCTGGTGCTTGGTCCCTACTGCCTCAAAGTGTGACACCCAGCATTAGTGCCCAGGGGAACGTGTGTCCTGGTACTTGTGCACCAATGTGTGGCTCCTACTACATTGCAAAGCATGGCTCCTAGGGTGTGGGCATGGGGCATTGTGGCTGTTGAGTCATTCTGGTGCTACTTCTAGTATCCAATTCAAAGTATGGTACAAACTCAGACTGTAAAGAAGCATTCCCTGCTCTGTCCCTGTTGCTTCATTGAGGTTTTTCAGGGAGCCAGGTGTGCGTTGCCCTCAGCTGATCAGTACCATAGGATGCTCAACGTAGGAACACTGGCCTCCCAGAGAATCACTTCAATTTAAAGAAAGTTCCATGTTGTCATGTGGAGGGAGAGGACCGTCTGGAAAGTCCTGGGCTGCTGGGGCCATATATGCTTAATACTGACGGCACAGGGGTGAAACATCTGCAGATTCCTTTGAAAACAAGCCTCTCTTCAGCCCATGCTATGGGTTTATCAGTTATAAGCCAAGCCTCACTGGAGTAAGAGTCTGTTGTTTCATGCCCCACTCACTGGACCTCTTGACCCTGGGTAACATGGGTGCTCCTAACCTCAGAGCACAGCTACCACAATGCTATAACGACAGTTTACCTCTTGTCTTCCCTGCTTAAATATCTGATTTTATTTTCTTTCAGACACAGGCCCAGAAATGTGACAGTCCGTTGCAAAGAGATACAAAACTCAGAAAGCAATTAAACACACTTAATATAGAATACCCTAGCCAATGAGCATGACAGGCTGTGACTCTGTCAGAGAGCCCCAGGTGTATTGTAAACCACCAGGGCAAAGCTGTCCTAATTTCTGTTGTTACCAGAACCATTCTAGGAAGTTCTAGCCACAAAATTCAAATATTTCCTATTGATTTGATGTAATACCTGGATCCAAGTCCCCGATCCACTCTGCACAGCCCCCTTGCTCCCTGCTGTCGCTAGCATTACTCTCTCAAAGACTGAGCCAAGCTGCCGTCTTCCCTTCCCTCCACACTTGGCAGGCATGGTTTTGCTTTTCTGCTCTGGTGACGCTCCTCTGGACAGAGTTAGGAGCAGGATTTGCCTCTTCAGCAGCACTGATCAGTTTGGCCATTGTAACCGGTGGGGCTGACGTCAGGCCGGTGAATTAGTCCAGTTTGTCACAGCCCAAGTGACCCGTGGCTGTTGAGCAGCTGCTGCGGTGCTGAACGCCCTGGTTGATGTATAAACACCTTTGCTACATGTGTCGATAGATTCTGGCAGCACTCAGAGCTTCCCATTTCACACAGCGTCCCCAGAGAGTCTGCTCGTGCTGTTGTGGTTCTCATTAAAGACAATGGGGAGTTAAATACTGAATGAAAGCTGTGTTCTGCTTCCAGGAACATGGGATCCCCACGGACTTGGGCTATGCTGTGGCTCCCCATCATTCTGGAGTTTATCCCATCCACACACAGCTCTATGAGGCCTGGAAATCCATCTGGGGCATCCAGGTGACCAGCACTGAGGAGTATCCCCACCTGCGGCCTGCCCGGTACCGGCGAGGGTTTATCCATAACGGCATCATGGTGAGTGTTACCAGCTGGGAGAGTGGAGCCTGTTGGGTTATTTCTGGGAGGAGCTATGGTGGCAGTCAGCTGATGGGGGGGGGCCTTCTAGGTGACCAGTGTTGAGAAGCTCCACCTGGTTCCTCGAGTGCTGAACCTTCCCAAAACCATCCGTCAAAGCTGAGAAAGAGCCGGTTGGTGTGCATCTGTGATTGGAGTCAGTGCAGTGCAGAGGCTACGGTACGTGAGGTTTTAGAATAAAAACTCCCAAACGCAAGCAAGTACACGTCTACAAAGCTATGCATCCAGGCCCATGAAAACACCATCTCTGCACGAGCAGACTTCTCCTTTTCAGACTCCAGGGCTCTTTCTGAGGAGGCATGTCTGCAGCACCTGTCCTGACCTGTGTGTTAGATGTATGGGTCAGCCCCTGTGGGAATGTGGTAAATAGAACCATGCACGCTAGCATGAAGCTGAGATCCCACTAACCCCCTGTGCCGTTACTCAGAGCAGGATGAGCATGTGAATGAGGGGAAAGTCTGAATCCTGTAAACCTGTGACGCTTGGGGTCCCTTGCTCGTGGCGTCCTCTCCATGTCATTCTGTAGGGTGCTGCCTCGACACACCCATGCACTCAGCCTCCTCTGTAACGTTCCCTCTCTCTGGCTTCACTAGGTGCTGCCTCGACAGACGTGTGGGCTTTTTACTCACACCATCTTCTACAACGAGTATCCTGGGGGCTCCAAGGAGTTGGACAAAAGCATTCGGGGCGGTGAACTCTTCCTCACAGTGCTTCTGAACCCAGTAAGCTTGCCGGGCCCATTCTCAGTGTCCATGGAGAGTGCGAGGGTGGAAGCCCTCATAGAATATCAGGGTTGGAAGGGACCTCAGGAGGTCATCTAGTCCAACCCCCTGCTCAAAGCAGGACCAATCCCCAACTACATCATCCCAGCCAGGGCTTTGTCAAGCCTGACCTTAAAAATATCTAAGGAAGGAGATTCCACCACCTCCCTAGGTAACGCATTCCAGTGTTTCACCATCCTCCTAGTGAAAAAGTTTTTCCTAATATCCAACCTAAACCTCGCCCACTGCAACTTGAGACCATTTCTCCTTGATCTGTCATCAGCTACCACTGAGAACAATCTAGATCCATCCTCTTTGGAACCCCCTTTCAGGTAGTTGAAATCAGCTATCAGATCCCCCCTCATTCTTCTCTTCCGCAGACTACACAAGGTTTGCCTAGAATGGTTAGCCATTAGGGTGGGAGAGCGAGAGCTGGGGGAAGGGCGGGCAGCTGCTTATCTGGACAGTAAAGGCTAAAGCAGCCCTTGCTACTTAAGGGAATTCTTGGCAAACCCTGTTGTCCTCTGTCAGTTCGTATCAGAGTTTAGGGTCAGCCAGAGCAAACCTCCCCAAGCACAGGATTGGAAGAAGGGGCTGGCATGCTGAGCCCAGTCAGACGCTGGAGCTCCTCTTACCCGTGCTGCAGTCTTCCCCCAGCGAATTGTTGAGCCAAAAGTCCTTGGCTCCCTTTATTGCTTGTGCATCTGACTGCAGTTGGCTTGTCTCCAGGCGCTGTGACAAATCCTCCTGGGGTTTCATTGCTAGGGTGTGTCCCCTTCCCCCTCCCCACCCCCAATCCATTTCCTTGAAACTTGGATACACGTGAAACAGTTTGTTATATGTTTTTCCTGTGATGCAGCTGTCCTGCCTGAGGCATTTTCAGGAGATCCAGGTCTGACACAGCTCTTTCCTGCCCCCTCAATCACGCCTGGCTCCAGCAAACTCCGGAGTAATGCACTGCCTTTGCACCTTCCAGTCTCTTCCCAGCTTTCTGCTGTGGATGCTGGCTGGGGGCTTTCCCACCTCTATCCTTTTAAATCCAGAGAAAATAAACGGGGAGACAGTGGGCTCAGATGGTCAGGTTCAGAAAATTGAGAGGGAGGCAGTTGGAAGGGGCCTTGCATTTCGTAGTCCATCCCTCTGCCTGTCACTCCCTCGCTAAACTTCCCAAACCTTCTCTTTCCTTACAGATACCTAGTGAGTATGTCGAAGCAAGATATTCCCCTTTCTCATAGGTCTCGGGTCCAAAGATCTTCCCTAATTTCCTTTGTTAAACTTAAACCAGTTTACTCCTCCTGTCCCCTAGAAATGTCCTGTCTTGGTGTGGTTATTATTACCCAGTCAGAGTTACTGTTTTCCACCCCTATAACGAGCATCACAGCTTAAGGGGAACCACCATTATTACTCTCATCTTCTCTCACAAGTTCATCATTCTCTGGTCCCTTGGATCATTTCAGCTCATCTTCCCTACTCTTTTCTGTCTGTTCCAGTGTCTGAATTTGGCCACTGGGCCAAAGGCCTTGCTGAAATCCAGAGATCACAATCCACCGGGCTCCCCCTCTCTATTCAAGAGGGCAGTTTTGTTATGTAAAAAGTGGTGACCAGATGACTGTGTCCTAATGTGCAAATCACCAACCCACGCTGGCTGTTCCCCTTCTTCAGTCACCTGCAAACAGACTCCCGGGCTGTGGTGTCCAGTCAGTGGTGCAAGTAGAAATCATTTCTTGCTGGTATTGCACTTATGGGAGGGACACAAGGGGGAGCACGTGACCCTCTCATGTGACCCTCCACATGACACCACCCCCAGCCCAGGGCCCCCTCGTTCTCTCCCTGTCCTCGCCAATACCCCCCTTTGTATATACATCAACATGCTTAACTACTCACTTTCCCCACAGATATGTAGTATTTGATCTGTTTATATGGAATATGAGAGTTGGGTGAGGAGCCATTTCAGCATATGTATGACTTATTAAAAGACAAATTTTAAGTGGAACTGTATCATCGGCAATGCTCTGGACAAGCTCAGTTCTGTGGCTCCCTGCCTGCCCAGAGGCTGTGACTTGTGTCTGTCATAATATCTGGTGCTTTCAGTGTGGTGTAAGGTGAACTCCACCCCACCCCTCCAAGAGCCCCACTGCAGTACAGCCAGGCCTTGGCTGCCCACTTCAGGCACTGCCTTGGCATCTCTCAAGGGCTGTGGTGTCCTCTAGCAGATAAAACTGTCCCCAGAGCACCATGCACCTTGGCTTTGGCTCCCTACTGTGACTCTCTAGCCTCCTCTGAGCTCCTTCAGTCTTTTCCTGTATTTGCACCTTTCCTTCTGCTGGGTATTTCTCCCTCATTTCCCTTCATCCCTGCAAGCAGCGGAGGGCTGTGCTGTCAACACATCTTCACTGCTCCTGTTTGCAGCGGGAGCCCAGAGCTAGCAAAGTGCGACCCCACTGATAGAGACATCCCAGTGTTTGGAGAAAGCCACCAGCCCCACATCACTATCAGTGATCCGTAGCAGACTGGGGCACAGCCTCTTTGCACTCCTTTGTGGTGCTTCCAGCCCACTGGAGTGTGGCCCACATGCAGGAGTCCTGGGTGTATGGTTCACTCTGCAGTGTCAACAGATGATGTTTGATTTTCTGACTAGCGAGCAAGCCTTGATCTCAGGCATGAGAATAGACGCCTACAGGCTGCCACATGCCCTGGCTGTATTTCCTAGCAGCAGAGGGGGGTGTTTCTGAGCACTTCTCACAGGCCCTTTTGTTCACACTACATGCCATACAGGCCATTGCTGTACCCACAGCTGTTGCTTTATATTCCTAAAGTTTCCCTCATCATCTGTTCTCTGAACTCCAGGCTTCTCTGTCTACAGCTCCTTGTCAGTGCTGAGCAGGGGAGATCATGCCATGCTGCACATGGGGCCTTACTGCCAAGCTAGTCATGGGTCAGTTGAGGGGCAGGGTTTGGTCATAGATTACATCAGTAGGCTCGCTCAGGGCTGTGTTGGCAGGACCAGCCAGGGCAGGGCAGATCACCAGGGCTGATCTGTTGGGGTATGCATGTTATACTGTTACGAGACAGCCAGACTCAGTAGGAAGAGGAGGGCAGTGGCCCTGCAAGTCCTGGTTGGCTTGGCTGGTTGCGATTCCTCTTGCTTGGGACCATTTATGGGCAATGATGTTACCAGAACTGGTCATGGCAGGCCTGGAGATTTGACTGCCCCCGTTGTATGCCACGTTTGTCACCCTGGCAGCGTCCCGAGCAAGCCGGTGTTGGGACTGAATCCTCTCCTCCCCCAATGCAGGAGGGCTGTGTCAGTGGTGAGAAAGGGGTTGTTGTGCAATGATCCCTGTCTATCAGGTGGCTCCCCAAGCAGTTGGAGGAAATGGATGCTTTCTCCTGATGCATGGACAGCTACTCCTGAGCCCGATCCTCTCACCTTGCCAGGTGGACCTGCTCCCCCATCCTCACAGTGATTCGCCTCCAGCTTTCCACCAGTGGGTGCCCACATGATTGCCCAGGCCCCTCTTGTACCCTGCGGTGCTAAACCACCTGCTTCCTTCCCAGTGTTCTCAGTGAGGTGCCCCCTGCTGTGCTGCTGACCTTTTAGCCTTGCAGCATTTCTGTGCCCAGTTGTGCACTGGAGCGTCACAGGGACCGAGCCGTCAAAGCCGTGGACAAACGAATGCAATTATGAGAGTAGGTTGTTCAGCAAGGCAGGGTGAATGCAAGACCTCGTGCTCGCTGCAGGCCTGAGTGCGTCTTCAGAGCCCCGTAACCTGGTGGGCAGAAGGTGCCCTCCTGGGGGTTTAGGGAGGATATGCACATGTTCCTGAGCTTCGGGAGGGTCTCATGCCCAACAGTTGGCAAGAAGTTCCGCAGGGGGATGCCCACACCCCCTGGGAGGACCTTTTGATGGAGGATGTTGATTTAGTTGGTGATGGTCCTGCTTTGAGCAGGGGGTTGGACTAGATGACCTCCTGAGGTCTCTTCCAACCCTGATAGTCTGGGATTCTATGATGTCTGTTCCCTGGCAAGAGGACAGGCAGGGATGGCCACACCCCAAGGCTCAGGTCTTGGTGTATTTTTAGTGTTTTAAAGAGTGAAGCCAAGATTGTTCCTCACGCTGCTGGTGAGTCAAAGCTGGCTTCCCACAGACTCGGGATCTGGGAGACTCCTGTGAGATCATCCAGTCTGCCCTGGATTGCTTCTGCCAGGGCATTGCCTGGCAGTCAAAGCCAGCCCCAGCACTCCCCTTCCGAGGTCTCCGTGTCCCCTGTTCAAGCTGGCACATGCCGCAGCCAGTGCAGTGAGTGCCCTGCTCTCACGACTTGTGACCCCCTCTAGCAATGGGAAGAGGAGGAGGAACTGAATTCCAGTTCTGAGCACACAGGAGATTCTGCTTCCAATTCCCTCCTGGACAGGGGCTTTCCAAGCTGTTGACTGCTTGAAAAGGGTCACTGTGGACAAATCACTGCTTTGGCCTCAGCCCGGCTTCCAAAACTATCCTGTGGTCACCTGGAATGTGGAGCCGTGGCTTGTTCAGGGTGGGAATGTGTTTGCCTTGTGAGTGTCTGGGTCTGGGGCTCCTAGGAGAGGTGAGTTGCTGTCCCTGGGAATGCACAGCGCACTTGCCGGGAGAGCTAGGATCCAGGGTGGGTCCTGTCTCCACCAGTCAGTGTTTTGTAAGGGCTGAGCGGGCTCCCTGTTCCAGCTGTCTGCAGCACTAGTAACTGCGCTGGGGCTCTGGCGGAGAACGCATTCTGATTCACACATGGTCTGCACTTGGGATTTTCACGGACTAGCCCAATTGGGGCTATTTGGAGAATCACCCACTTCCCTCTCCCCGGGGCACCCATTGCCTGGAGCAGAGGTGTGGATTGCAGAGCAGTAACCCCGGGGGCATCATATAGTCTCTTACCTTTGCCCCATAGCCTAGGAGGGATGCACATTCACCAGCTCAGACAGCCAGAGCAGGCCTCGGAAGTCAGCAGCTTCTAAGTCTGGTGGTGGGATGCAGTAGGGTGGCAGAGAGCAGGCTGGGATGACGCAGGGCTGTTACCTGACTTGTAAATGCTTCTTGTGTTCCCTGTTTGCAGATCAGCATCTTCATGACGCACCTGTCTAATTATGGGAACGACCGGCTGGGGCTGTACACTTTTGAGAGCTTGGTCAAGTTTGTGCAATGCTGGACCAACCTTCGCCTGCAGACTCTGCCTCCTGTCCAGCTGGCAAAAAAGTACTTTGAAATCTTTCCCCAGGAGAAGAACCCACTGTGGCAGGTGAGCAGGCTGTTCTGATTTCCCTTGGCCATTCAGGACTCCTCCCCGTGGCCTCTTGCAGGAGGCTGCTCTCTCTTTGGAAGGTACATGGAGAGGGAAGGGTTGCCACTCCTACCACTCCAGTACCCAGAGGGGTGAGTCGCATGGCCGTGGGTTTTGGTCCTTGTTGCCTCGCTCCCCAGATCCCAAAGACGTGACGTTGGGGGAAGGGAGTGATGGGCCACACTCCTGGTGCGAGCTGTGGGGACAGAGAGCTCTCATTGGCCTGGAGGGGGTCCCAGGTACTTGGCTAGTTGAGGATATAACCGTGGGGGGAGGAACGTCTGTGGGGCTGGCAGAGCTTGCAGGCATGTTACTGTGACGCCTCCGGACATAATTTCATGCTATAGAATTCATGTTGGTTAAATCAAAACATGCTTATTCCATTTCATCCCAGCACAGCAGCTCTCTGCATGTTAATGAGCAGATGAAATGAACTGAAGGGGTAGAACTGTCTGTCTGCCAGTGTGGCTGTGCTGTAACAGCAGCAGGGCAGGGATTGCTGCTCAGCCCAGCAATGGTGATGGGCCCACATCTTGGTTTCTTTGGACAGGAATTGCGGGTCACACTTTCAAAAGGGACTTAGGCTCCTAAATCATTTGAGTGCTTTGGAAGCTGTTCCTGCGCCTTGGTCTGTGCAGTGCAGCCTGCCAGTACTCAGCAGAATGGGGATGTAGTTGTGAATTGTTCCTTGTGGGTTACACTCTATCCGCAGGAGCCGTCATCAGCTCCCTTGCTAATATTAAATCCTGTTCTCTCTGTTGTGCAGAATCCCTGTGACGATAAGAGGCACAAGGATATCTGGTCCAAAGAGAAAACATGTGACCGGCTCCCCAAGTTCCTTGTCGTTGGACCCCAGAAAACTGGTAATTGTTCAGCCCATTTAAAGATAAACTCCTGACTCTGCTGCCTCCGGTGCAGATGGACCGTTCGTGGATCTGTACGGCAGTAGCCAGCGATCACACGTGATTAGGGTCTCTGGTTTGTCCCACCCAAAGCGCAGCACCTCCGTCAGCACACTGCTCCTACTGCCCTGCTGAGGCATAACCCGAACTCGCAGGGAAGAGCCTCACCTGCTGAGTCACGGCGAGAAGTAGTGCAGGCTCTTGGTTTACCCACACGAGCCGATGTGCCCCTCTAGTGCCTTCCCAGTAACAGGCCTGTGCCCTAATGGCTCTCACGCTGACACACTGCACAGGGGTCTGGGACTAGATCTGTACATGGGTCGGTAACTCATCTGGGATTGCTGTGGCAGTGATTTGGCTAGAGAGGTATTGAGCTGAGGAACCGCTTCCAGCAATTGACAGGTGCCAGCCATTTGTGTAGAATGGGACCCTCAGCCCTATCGGTGAACCTCTTCCCAGCCCAGCTGCCATCCTCCTCACAGGAGTCATTGGGGATCTCTGCTGTGTGCCTATGCCCCTGGCAGCTCTTGTGCTCTGTGCCCATGCCGCACTGTCGCTGCGTAGTAGGGACACCTGGCTTGGCTGACCACAGACATGCTGGAAGCTCTCGCTGTGCTCAGCAGAGTTGTCAGGAGACACAAGCCTCTCCTCCGCCCCCCGCCTCTTTCAGTTCCCTGGGTGACCCAAGCTCCACTAATCGTTGTTGCTCGTTGTAGGCACAACAGCTGTGCACTTCTTCCTGACCATGCACCCAGCGGTCACTAGTAACTTCCCGAGTCCAGCCTCCTTCGAAGAGATCCAGTTCTTCAATGGGCCCAACTATCATAAAGGAATTGACTGGTAAGCATCCTAGCTCTTGTGCTCCCCTATAGGGATTGGTCGTCATGTTGCGCCCTCCTGAGTGTCCCTGGGCTCCATCCACCTCAAGCGTTTTAGCAAGCCCTCCATTTCTGTCCGGTACGTTGCACCTCTGGGTGCTCGCTGTCTTGATCTGTTTCTCCACTTGCTACGCCCCAGCTACACCCCTGCTATAAGCCCTTAGCCCAGCGTTTCCTAAACTTTGAAAGCCATGCATGCTCCTGCAGCCCTGCATGTGCTGTAAATGTCTGCCCAAGAGCAGCCTGGGGAAATCGCCATACAATACTTGCTCTCCTTGTCACATGCTCTGATGTGTTCATGTTTAAAATATTCTCACTTAGATCTGAGATTTTTCAAAGCAAAGGTTTTTCTGGCATAGCTAAATTGGTAACAAATGTGGCAAAACCCCAATACTAAAAAGGGGTTGCCAGTATAAGTCCATTTGCCAGTGCATAGCTACGTTTGTTTGGTGAAGCGGTGAGTGGCCCAACTCGTGGCCCGTGGGCCGGATGTATCCCACAGGCCGATTCTCTCCAAGCCCGAATGTGTCCAGCCTGCAACAGATCTACTCGACAAAATAGCATCCTCCCTATGACATGGCCTTGATTGCACTGTACACAAGAGGTCACGCTGCTTGGAGAACGTCATTTTGTAGAGCACGTATTTATGTAGGTGGTCCGTGGAAGAGCCCCACACAGCAGTGAAAAGGTTGGACCACCCAGGACCAGCAAAGGTACTCCTTTGCCAGCATAAGCTGCATTTCCACTAGGAGGGTTTGCCGGTATAGCTATACCAGTATAGCTAGTGTAGACAAGGCCTGAATTAGTGCCCATTGAGATGGACAGGGCGGTTCTCACCTCAGAGTTAAGTTCTCTACGGACCCAAGCAGATGTCTTTGTCTCCTACACTTGGTTTGGTTGGTCTGTCTGCTTGTCTACATGGGGGATTTTTATACTGCTCTAGTTATACCAGTGTAGACCCCTATGTGAGCACTCCTTATCCAGAATGAAAGTATCCACTCGGAATTATATGGATATAACTCAAGATAACTTTACTGTGAAGACAAGCCCTAAGGTTCTTGTAGGTGCCCCATCTCCCTAGTATCTGAGCACCTCACAATCTATAGTGTGTTTATCCTCACAGCACTCCTGTGAGGCAGGGCAGGGCTCATGTCCCTGTTCTACAGAGGGGGGAAACTGAGGCACAGAGAGACTAAATGACTTGACCAAGGTCATGCAGCAAGTCAGTGGCAGAGCAGGGACTTGAACGCAGATCTTCAAGTCCCGGCTAGCATGCTACCCACTGGGCTGTCTTTTGTTCTTCACACAATAGCTAGAGGCTCACTTGTTTTTACTGAAAGCTGAGACCTGGGGGAATAATTCTGAGGCCTGTCTACATCCCCAGCTAGTTCCAGGCACCACCCGAGAGTGCTGTGCCCTGCTCACAGGGCAATGTCTTCACCCCTTATCGCACCCCTTCCTACTCCACATCAGACTCTACCCCTGTTCCCTACTATCCCCGTTCTGTGTCATCCCCTCATTGACTCTCCATGGGCTTGGCCACCCCAAGCTCCTCTGCATGCCCTATACAGTTCTGAGGTGCCAGCAGGCTGGTTTGCCCTGTGCCACTTTACTGCTGGGTTGTGCTCCCCACACGTGTGCCATCAAGTTGTCCTGGTTTGCTCTGCTTGGCAGGTACATGGAATTCTTCCCCATCCCCTCCAACGCCAGCACAGACTTCATGTTTGAGAAAAGTGCCAATTACTTTGACACAGAGGTGGTACCGAAGCGTGGCGCAGCCCTGCTTCCACGAGCCAAAATCATCTCCATTCTGATCAACCCGGCCATCCGAGCCTACTCCTGGTACCAGGTATCACCCCTTCCCGGGGGGCCCTGGGGAGGGCTGGAGATCTGCTCCAGTGTGGCAAGCAGCTCCTGGGTGAATGGATTTCTCCTGGGAGGCCGGGGTAGGTTAGTACTGATGGGAGCGTGTGGATTTGTTCACAGGAGAACTGGGGTGTGTTTGTGCTGCCCCAGGGCAGCAGAGAGCAGGGGGCTGCGTGCACATTGGCTAGGGAAGGGCAGAGTTCTGTGTTCTGACGACCTAACCATGTGTTTGTTTCCCAGCACCAGCATGCTCACAGCGACCCTGTGGCTCTCAATTACACCTTCTACCAGGTGATTACTGCGAAATCCCAGGCCCACCTGGAGCTGCGCAACCTGCAGAGCCGATGCCTGCTCCCTGGAATGTATTCGACTCACCTGGAACGATGGCTGACGTATTACCCCTCCGGGCAGGTACAGAGCTCTGCTGTGCTTGGCCGTGTCTCTAGTAATTGGCAGAAGATTATTCTGGATCAATGAGCAGTGCTGCTCAGACATCAGTAACTCTGGGGAAGAGAGTCAGAAAGCCCCAGTCCCGAGTGAAGCACGGTGGACAGGGAACGAGCTGGCTTTTCAGAGTTCAGCGTGGTGACTGTAGAGACAGGAAACTCCCCGTCTGTCTCATTCTCTCTTCACTGTAACTTACGACTCTTTTTTGGGGAGGGGAATATAAACTGCTGCTTCCTTCCCTCCATGTTACCTGATAGAGAATCAGGCTGATTTGTTACTGATCGTGTCTATCCAGTCAGGGTCGAGTGTCTACAGGTTTCCTAGTGCCTGTGTATAGTAGGTGGCTGAGCTCCCAGCCCGCACAGCAGCGTTAGGAGGCCCAGGAAGCACTAGCTTACTGCAACCTTAGCGTCTCTCCCTTTTGTCTCGGCAGTGTGTCCCCCTGGGGCAGTCACGGTGCCCAGTGGGTGTTCCGCTACTGCTGGGATACCCTGGCTTTCACCAGAGGCTTTGGGGCTCTGTTGCTTGTCACGTTCACTTGTTTCTTCTCCAGCTCATGAAGCCTGTAGCGCTGCTGAGTGTGGGTTTTACTGCAGGTGTCTGGAGTCCCCAGACTGCCAAATTCTGGAGTGCTGCCTGCCTTCTGTTTATAGATTTCTAGGTTGGTCAACACAAACTACAGCTCGTTTCTGTCTCTGAATCTGCCTTCGTTGTGACAAGACATTTACAAACTGCCTTGTGTGCTCGGAGTCAGAAAGCATTTTAGCAACTTCTCTTTTCTGACAGATGTAAAGCAAGATTGCCTGGAACTCGACTTCTGTTGCCAGAGTTAGTCTCAGGTGGTGCATGAACCAACAGATCCCATCATGCGTTTTGAGGCACTTATTCCCTGCAGCAGCAATAGCTCTAAGACCGGGCAGTGGTTCTGCTTCTCAGAAAACGTAGTACGCTGTAGAACTAACAGGCAAAGGTAAAACAAAGCCGGGCTCTGTGTTCATGGCCTTGTTGCTGTCGTAGCAGAGCCAGTGCCTGACCAGAGCAGACGAGTTGTGGTGCAATTGCAGTGAATAGGAGTAACAGACATTGCATCTCCTCTAAGGCAGTATATTGTCCAGCAAGAGCCCCGGCCCTGGGCTGTTCCCTCCACATCTGGAGAATTCTGGCTTAAGCCAACGGTTTGCAACCCCCCGCCAGTTAATTCAAATGCAGCAACTGGAAAGGCAGCAGCAGCAGCATCCTCAGCGCAGGAGTCAAGCTAGCACTTTCATCTGGTGGTCAGAGCCAGGGAGATGGTGGAAGGAGTCTGTCCTGCATAAAGTGTGCGGGCACATCCCTGGGCTCACATCTCCCTGCCTTCGTATTCAAGCTGTTAGAACAGATGAGAGTGAAGAGAGGACAATACCCTCTTAGCAGAAGACGGCACTTAAAATGATGTCAGGACATAATACAGCAAGAAAACTCTTCAGCTGAACTAATCACAACTACGCTGGAGCACTGTGAAAACATGGAACTAGGGAGCCCTCCTGCTCTGTACAAAATCACCTGAGCTCTCCTCTCTGGCTGACTTTGCATTCTCTACAGAATGAGTGTCAAGCATTGGCTACCACACCGGGCAGGGACTAGGACACTTTAGAATAAGACTGTGGATATCCCTACTGGAGAGTTAACTTGGGTGATCAGCACTTAGGTTAGCCTGGCCTGGGGGTGAGCAGCCACACTGCAAAGCCCTACTCAAGCTACTGCATCCTCACTGGTGCTGCTGTCCCTTGTGTTTGTCACTTACTTCACGGGGCATCTCCCATGGTTCTCAGCGCTGCAGTAAGCTGAGCTGCTCTATCATCCTTTTCTAGTCAATTGAAGGAGAACTTGTCTGTTCTTCTGGGGAATAGAGGGAAGGCGCTGAAGGCTTACTGGCACTGAAGTGATTTAGTCTGTGTCCTCTCTGCAAAGTGGGAGGGTTACCAGTCTGAATGCAGCAGCAGCCCACTAGCCCATGCTCCCAGAGAAACCAGCTAGCGTGGGTTTAAAGCACCATTCAGCTCAGAGCATTTGTGTGGGGACAGGAGTGGGGCTAGGGACAACACCCAAGTAAACTCTGCAATGAAGACATACCCTGTAGGAGCTGGTTATGCAAAAGGATATGGACATGTCACCTTTGGAAGATGGACCCAGGAAACACTACTTCTCCAGGACCCACAAAGCACATGGCCCATCCTGGAGAGAAGCAAAGGGCTTAGTTACAAGCACAGATCTGCAGAGCTGAGGTCAGACAACTGGGCTCTGAGTGGAGGGAGCATAGGCCTGACAGCGTGGAGCCACTGCCCAAGTCACAAATCTGCTGAGCTGCAGTTACCCAGTAAACAGGATCACAGCACGAAGTGATTCGGGAGTGTGCTGTGGCAGTGATGGATGGAAAGCGATATATCATTTATTCACTGAATCCTCATTATTACTAAACTGTCCTGTGGACCTGTGACCTGCTGTCTGAGCTGGAAGCCTAGACTTTCTCTCCCTATATAAGCAATGGGATCTCTCCACTTTGATTTACAAAAGCTACCTACCATAACTGGCAACAGAGATTTGCATAAGATTGCCCCCCTTTCCTGGCTGAAATGGTGCAGCTGCAGAAGCCCTGCACCTTCCAGTCTCACGGCCAGAGTGACTGGGGGCATTTTAATGGCCTCTTTAAGAAAGAACTGGTCTTAAAAACTAGGTTTCTCCAAAGAGGAATCCCCCACCCCCACCCCAAAACTGCTAATGGTGTAATGGTTGTACAGAACTGGAGCACAGCTTCCTGTAGTTATTTCTTTGGCCTGGGATTCTGGACACACAAGGAGCAGAGCTTTTGGTCTGCCCTGCACAATGAACTAATTGCATGGAGAAGGATTCGCGAACTCTTTGCAAATACCCCACAGTTCTTTGCAGTGGTTTGTGTCCATGCAGGTTTATCACAGAGTGACTCCATAGGTGAGACGCAGGGGCCCTTCCATCACCACCTCCTGCCACTAGAAGATACCTGCCCCAGAGCAGGAGAGGAAAAGCAGCTCACCCACTCTGAGGTCAACTTCAGTGTCTGCAAAGAGATACGTCGCCTCCCCATAGTGCCTGACCTACCATCAAAATTGCCAAAAGCCATCTCCTTCTGCGGCCAAGTGCTTCTGTTTCACTACTGGATCTGGAGTGGTCTAGGGCCCAGCTCCCCAGAACTCACCCCAGGTCATTTCTTTTGAACGATTTCCTCTTTAATGGATAGTCCAGCTAGTACGAAGAGACTGATGGTTAATGTCTGTCATCCTCCGAGGGAGGGAAATGAGCCAGAGCAGATTGTTATGTAAAAAGGAAGCATCGGCTGTCAAAAAGGATACATGTAATTGATGGCTAGTGCTGAGGCTAGGTGCTCAGTTACAGGCCGTTGTGTGGCAACTGTCAAGTGAAAAAAGTGACACTCAGTTTTGAGCTGCTTTTATGTTGTAAATATTGGTCACATTAGGACTCTTCTGTCTCCGGTAACAAAGGGCCAGCACCCAAAAGAGGAACAGCACTAGCTTTTCCCCTCAGGCTCTTTGAGGGTTGTAAGCCGCAGGTATTAGGGCATGGACAGTGCTCCTGGGGGAATGTCCTGGTCCAGAGGGGCTGCTCCCTGGTTTGGTGCCAGAGGCTGACCTAGCTCACACTGAAAGCTTTGTGGACTCTCTATTGTTTCAGATTCTGATTGTGGATGGCCAGGAGCTCCGGCACAGCCCTGCTTCCATCATGGAGAACATCCAGAAGTTTCTGGGGGTGACACCACTCTTCAACTACACCCAGGCCCTCAAGTAAGGATTCGTCAGTATGTGCGTATCACTGCTAATATTGCTAGGCAGCTGCATTGTGAGCTTACTCATGACCTTCATCTCAGGTGAAACAAGAGTTGGTCTGTCACGAGCTCTGTCCCTGGCCTCTCCTGAGAAGGGATTGCAAGTTGGCCTGACTGGTGTGGTGAGTTTAAATAAGCTTCCCTACTGTGCTTATGTGATCTAACAACATGCTTAAGCACTTGATTCCCAAAGCTGGCTGGAAAATGCTGCTGGCCTTCATCCACCTGGTCACTAAGCTTCACATGAGCCAAGAATGAGCTCGGGATGGTAGAGAGGTCTGGTTATTCTTTTTGTAGGCACGACATCACCCTGTATTTGGACTCGTTGTGTGGTGTCCCCCGCTTGCTGATGTAGAAGTAATCTAACATTGTCCTAGATCCCTTCCTGAGCTGAGCCCTTTTTGACCTTGACACTGAAGTCATCAAGACTTGCTGTTGATGTGGATACTGAAATTACCTGGAACCGTAATTCCTTGAGTTTTTGTTCAGTACCTCATGGTGTCACCAACGGACTAGGACTTTTGCTGTTTCATTCCTGCTGTATGACACACTCTGGATATTATCTTTGGGCTAGGGAGATACAAGGTGGGAAGGTCAGATCACAACTTCATCTAGACCAAGGAATAAATGGTCAGTTTTCAGAATGGAAAGAGGTAAATAGTGTTGTCCCTCAGGGGTCTATACTGAGACCGGAACTGTTCAACATACTCATAAATGATCTGGAGAAAGGGGTACACGGCGAGGTGGCAAAATTTGCAGATGATACAAAACTACTCAAGATAGTTAAGTCTCAGGCAGACTACGAAGAGCTACAAAAGGATCTCTCAAAACTGGGCAACAAAGTGGCAGATCAGATTCAATATCGATAAATGCAAAGTAATGCACATTGGAAAACATAATCCCAACGATACATATAAAATGATGGGGTCTAAATTAGCTGTTACCACTCAAGAAAGAGATCTTGGGAGTCATTGTGGACAGTTCTCTGAAAACATCCACTCAATGTATAGCAACAGTCAAAAAAGCTAACAATTTTGGGAATCATTAGGAAAGGGATAGATGATAAGACAGAAAATATCATACTGCCTCTATATAAACCCATGGTACGCCCACATCTTGAATGCTGCATGCAGATGTGGTCGCCCCATCTCAAAAAAGATATATTGGAATTGGCAAATGTTCAGAAAAGGACAACAAAAATTATTAGGTGTCTGGAACAGCTTCCGTATGAGAAGAGATTAATAAAACAGGGATTTTCATCTTGGAAAAGAGATGACTAAGGGGAATATGATAGAGGTTTATAAAATCATGACTGGTGTGGAAAAACTGACTAAGAAAGTGTTATTTACTCCTTCACATAACACAGGAACTAGGAGGTCACCCAATGAACTTAATAGGTAGCAGGTTTAAAACAAACAAAAGGAAGTATTTCTTCACACAAGGCACAGTCAACCTGTGCAACTCTTTGCCAGAGGATTTTTGTGAAGGCCAACACTATAACAGGGTTCAAAGAAGAACTAGATAAGTTCATGGAGGATAGGTCCATCAGTGGCGGTTAGCCAGGGTGGGCAGGGATGGTATCCCTAGCCTCTGTTTGCCAAAAGTTGGGAATGGGCGACAGGGGATGGGTCACTTGATGATTACCTGTTCTGTTCATTCCCTCTGGGGTACCTGGCATTGGCCACTGTCAGAAGACAGGATACTGGGCTGGATGAACCATTGGTCTGACCTAGTATGGCTGTTCTTATGTTGATTTCACCTAATTTGGAGCAACTGCTCTGGCCAAACCCTTTTTGAGTCTCTGGTAAGTTATATATTAAATTGGAGGCTATATATCATTATGAGGTGAGGGACCTCTCCCATTGGTGTTGGGAAGGAGACTGATGGGTCTGATTGGGTCCCAGATATGCCTGAGGAATTGTTAGAAGAGGCATCGTATAGTCGTAAAGGATTCAGAGTCAGGTCTGAGTTCCTTTTCCAGCTCAGACACAGATATGGCCGGCGTGACAGCGGACCTGTACAAAACAGTGCAGCGAAACTTCACTTGGGAGAATGGCATTAGAGAAATGTCAGGGATTAGGACTGTTTGGCTCTCTGTTGGCGCAGCTGTGATGGATTAGTGGAATTATAGACACTCCCCCATCTTCAGTTGCCGTGGGTCACTTATGACCTGCAACTGCTGAAGCAGCAGATGAGGAGGAAGCAGGGTTGGTCAGCTTGCAGCCCTGAGAATTTGTGTGGTAAGTTGATATGTGGCCCATTTTAGGGACTAGATGGAGGTTTTCATTAGATCTGTATTTTAATAACGTAAGGTGCCCAGGAGTTGAGGCTTTGAGCACCATCGGAAGCTGTCAAATCAGTGTGGCATAAAGGGAGGGTGTTTTTGTTTGTTTTAAACTAACTGTTAAAAAAATTCTATTAGTGTAAGTTCCTATGGAAACAGCCTCCAAAATTCCATTTTCCTGGTGGTCACCACAACATTTTACCTGAACCTGAACGTGAAATTGACTTGCCATGCATTAGAACCAAAAGTAAAAGAGTGCTTTTCATTGTCACAGCCAAGAGGCACGCCACAAAAAGGAAACAAAGTGCAAAATGAATTAGATTTTAAAATCTTTGAACTGGAGTCAGCAACACAGACAGATACACGTTTCCTTCCCTAGGATTTTTAACTAAGTGTGTCCCTTTCAGGTTTGATGAAGCAAAAGGATTTTGGTGCCAGGTGCTAGACGGAGGGAAGACTAAATGCTTGGGAAAGAGTAAAGGAAGGAAGTATCCTGACATGGATTCCTCGGTGAGTAACCAGCTTGGGGAAATGTGCCTTGCCTGGAAGAGGCATAGTGGGTTGAAGGGGAGAGCGCTCTCAGCCAATTAGGGACATGGTGCAGTGTCAGTGGATTTTCTGAGATATGGGGACTACACGATGCCTTTCAGGGCAGAGAGAGGACTGCATGTAACCCTTGCTAACGTGAGGTCTTCTCTTCCCCCTGCAGTCTCGGCTATTCCTCACAGACTTCTATCGAGAGCACAACATCGAGTTATCCAAGCTGATGAACAGACTTGGGCAGCCCCTTCCCACGTGGCTCCGCGAGGAACTGCAGAATTCCAGCTGGAGCTGAGGTGGAAGCCCCTGCCCTGGTGCCAATGGATGCATGGTGCTGTCTATCCATGGATATAAAAGCCAGGTGGAAAATACACTACGATGGCATCTCTTGTCAGTCAAAAAACTAGAGAAAAGAACAGCAGCCAAGATCTTGGGATGGTGACAGGAGCCCTTCCCGCTCTGGCTGCTGCCTGGGATGTCATTGCAGGAGGTCCAGCGAGACTGTTGCACCCAGTGCGAATCAAGCCCCTAAATATTAATGGTTTGTTACAAAACTTTTGTAAGAAAGACACAAAGAAAAGGAAATTGCACAAAGTGTAGCGGCTGCTCCAGGAGGAGACTGTGAGCCCAGGGAACATCTGTGGGCTTCCCTCCCCCCCACCCAGATGAGAGCATGCTAACCCTTTGAAGACTGGGATTTTTCAGACTCCTATACTACTACTGTCTGAAATGCTCAGTACCTAGAGGGTTAATGTCTTCCAGTTGTGACAGGTTTGGGGTGCAGCACCTGGCCTTTGTTGTTGATAGCGATGTGGTAATTGCACTGTTGTAGCAGAAAGAGCCACTGCAGCCTAGAGAAGGGGGAATCGGGAGAACCCCAACTTTGGGGAGCAGTTTTAATGCCAGCCATGAAAGGCAACATTCCCTCTTCCTCCTTGCACATGGAGTTTGTTCTTTGGAGACGGGTCCTGCTGTTCGTAAACTGTGTAGCTCCCCTCAACAGCATCCTCCGCTTAGGCTCCCTGCTCAGAGAGGGGGGGTGTTGTAAAGTGGACTGCCTGGTCCTGCCTGCAACTGTGCCCAGGGAGCTAGGTGAAGGAGCAGAGGCTTGCAGAAGTTGTCATAAAGAATCTGTCTGTTGTCTTCCCGAGGGAGGGGAACAGAGGTTGTCCTCTAACAATAGAATATTTCCTCTACCTCCTCCTGGGAATGGGCTTGATGAGTTAGTCTAAGGCCCCTGGTTGCAAAGGCTCTAAGCCATGCTGCTGAATATAACTGAGGATCATGTCCTACTAGCTGCTTCCTCTCTTGCATATTTCCCAGGTATTACTGATTTGGGGAAGAGTGGTCCAGTTCTTTTCTGGGGCTGCATCAGCATCCACATGATGGCAGGGTCCAGAAGATACCAGGCCACAAAGCTAGTTTCTTCAGTGGACATCAGTGAGAGAGGAATGGGGTCAAACAGGAACATCCTCTGACTCGCACTTAGCTTCTGAGCAGATGACATCCTCAGGGGTGCCAGATCCATTGGAGGGATAGGATAGATAACTGAGTAGGAGCAATCTAGGCAAGATCCAGGGCCCTCAGAGTAGAGCTTGTTGATCCTCCCTTGGTGCAAAAGAACAAGGCCCTAATCCTTGTGAATTAAGAGACACTCTCACCCCCTGTACCAAGCCAGATAGCTTAGTGAGAGTAAAGACAGCTCTGCTGCCAAGGGACTGGGGCTTCTATTGTGGGGACAATTGTCCAGCTGCATTAGGGGGGGGTTTGCTTTTCTCTGAGGTTGGCCACACTTGGAAAAGTAATACCTAGACAGTTGCAGGAGACGAATTCTGATGAACTTGTCCTGCTGGTGTCTGGAGTGGTTGTTTTCTTTCTCACTGAGCCAATGGGCGTCTAAATTCCAACTTCCCCTGTCTCACTGCATGGAGGAGAGTGGCTCTGGAACCAGCATTTTTTACTCCTTCTCCAGCCTTATATAGCAGGAGTCTTGCTGCTTAAGACAAATGGCAGGGTTCACTTTGACCCAGACAGGAACATAATGTATGGCAACTTCTGCAACTGTCATGGTCTCCTTTTTTCTAAAGGGGAGAGAAGCTGTTTCAACCAAGCTTTTCCATTGAGCCTTGGGTATTGTGTATTTTTAACTGGTGCATTTACCATTGTATGTAAATGTATATAGTATGCAATATAGTATTTTATTCCATGTGCCCTAAGGAAGGGCTAACCTTGTGCAACCAAAAAGAGGAACAGAAATAGAAACCTATCTCCCTTATTAGAACAGAGGAGAGCCCCACTTCCTGCACTGGATTCATGTATAGTGTCATTCACATTGAATGATGATAATGGAGAAATTCTTGGCTCTCGAAGCTGAGCACAAGTGTCTGAATAAAGGCTAGAAGTAGCATTCAGTGGGTTCAATAAACGTACCACTTATTTTCTATGAGTTGTGACGGTTTGGAGTGTTGTCCTCTCTCTGGTTCTGCTCTCACCCACTCAGCCCTGTGCTTGGGCAAAGGCAGGAAACAAGCAAGCTACAATTTAGAACAGTGACCTAAGCTGGTATTTGGGAAGGGTGCAAGGAACAGGGTCCTGAAGAGGTGCAGTGACAAAGGGGGCAGATGTTACAACCAGCAGCACCAGTACCACTCAGCCTGAAGCATCCACTGAGCCAGAAAATTAAAGGGGGCAGGCTAGCAAAACAATTCCCTCTCAGTACACCTTGTGGGTGTTTGCAGTGCATGGAGCACTTTGTCACCCCCCAGTCCTGCCATGTTTCACCAACCAGCTGCCTCTGGGCTTCTGGCCAGCTTCTGCAAGCCCCCAGCCTGAAGCTGTTAAGACTTCTGCCTGCACTTTCTTGACTAGAGCAAGCCTTTGAGCGTCCCTGCGCTGCCGCGGCCGTTAGTCAGCCTCACCTGACATACAGCAAGGAACAGGCTTTTCTTTATGGCTGGTGCCAACTTCAGAGGTGGTTCAATGCTGCTCAGAGAGCACTGAACAGCAGCTTGAGTTTGTTCACATCACATTAGCCTCAATTCAGTGGGTAGCTAATATTACCCCAGCAGCAGAGGGTTGCTATTACACTTCAGATATCTTCACACCCTGCCTTTGCACAGAACTCTAGTGTGTGTTCTCCAAGAGGAAGGCCCTGTAACCAAGTGTAATATTGCCCTGTGCATTGTTATTACTTCCTGCTGCTGGGCTTGTACTGCTTGTTTTCCTGTTACCTTGATGGTCTTGGACTCAAACCTGTAACATTTTCACAGCTGTTCCATTCAGATTGGGAAGGGGCTATTTTTTCCAATGGAGATTTCAGCTATGTTACCACAGAAACTAGTTCACTCATTCTTACCTCTTATGCTAGAGCCACTGCTCTGGACAAATCACATTTTATGGCTATTTATATCTAGTCTAGTTGATGGCGAAGAGTTGGTTTTAAAACAGAAACCCCCGCCGGCACATTTGTTGAAGTAGCCACCCATTCCCCAGCCAAAGCCTTCTACCCCTATGAACACAAGATCAGGTTAGTCATTCCACTTGGAACTGAAGAACCAGCCTGGCCTTAGTGTGACTCTGTTAACTTGGAGCCTGACAGTGTCTCATTCCAATAATACAGAGCTTACCAAGAGACTCAGAAAGGGTTCGGTCAGAGCAGTTGCTCCAAATTAGGCAAAATGAACGGCCATAGTGGATTGGACCAAAGGTCCATCTAGCCCCATATCCTGTCTTCAGACAGCAGCCAATGCCAGGTGCCCCAGAGGGAAAACAGAGGCTAGGGCCACCATCCCTGTCCATCCTGGCTAATGATCACTAATGGACCTATCCTCCATGAATTTATCTAGTTCGAGTTCACAAATAAACTAGTTTTCCTGCATTGGTGCTCTAGACAATCGCCAGGAGTTATCACAGCCCCGTAAGCTCACAAAGTAACAAGAGAACACACAGGAGTTACTGCAGACAAAGGAAATAACGCACACCCATGCCCTCTCCCAGAAGCTAGAACAAGCCTAAAATTAAAAAGCTGCAAAATGGAGCCAGGAGGCCAGAACACGCTCAACAGCTGAGAATGTATTAACCACAGCCTGAGACTGACCCAAAAGGAACTGATCAGGGTGCATGGGTTTTGGTGCAGAGAGTGGACCCCCTAAACAAACTGAGCCACTGGATTAAAAATGGCTTTAGGAAAACTTTAGTAAGAGCAGCTTGCCTAAAGTGTTCACCCTGAGGCTAGAGTCTCTGAACTGATTACTTCCAAGACCAACCTTCCTCTTGGGAAGCTGCAGGTGACAGCAATCAGGAAGAACCAAGCACACATTGTATTTTAAAGGGTGTGGTGTTTGCCAGCAGCTTTCCATGAGCAGATTGGGGGTGGGGCAGGGAGAGCCCTTTATTGAGCACAGCTGCCCAAAACCTATATATGTGCTGGCCATTTTTGATATAAAGGAGACTACCAGGAAATGGGGTGAACCTAAGCCATGCCTGTGCATAGCCAAGAGACCAGTGGAGTCTGGGGAAGAGTCCATTCTCTGCATTGTGTTAAGAGCCCCTCTTGGGTGACATTCCCTGCCCACTAGGATCCTATTGACTTGCCAGATTAGCACAAATTTCTTGGAGCCGCTGTTTCAAAGGGGAAATACCACTCTGCTAGCAGGAGAGACCCTAACTGCAGGGGCACCATTTAGGGAGGGGAGGGGGCTCTACCCTCCCCCCATGTTTTGTACCTGAGGTCAGCTCACAGCACATGCCCTAGCCCCAGAGGGAGCTCTTCAGTGTGATATGTGATGAGTTCTGTGCTGCTCCCAGCTTCCACGATTGGGGGAGGGAGTTTGTTTACAGACAGAGGCAGGGTGATTAAGATAACAAAAGGCATTATTAAATTAAGGCTCAGATGAGCCTGAAAGCATTGCCAGACACTCCAGTTAAAAGATAGAAAACAAAGGGTAGGAATAAATGGTAAGAATGGAGAGCAGAAAATAGTGGTGTTCCCCAGGGGTCTGTACTGAGACTTATAAATGATCTGGAAAAAAGGGTAATCTGAGGTGACAAAATTTGCAGATGATACTTAAGTCCCAGATAGACTGCGAAGAGCTACAAAAGGATCTCAGAAAACTGGGTGACTGGCCAACAAAATGGCAGATGAAATTCAATGTTGATAAATGCAAAGTAATGCACATTGGAAAACATAATCCCAACTGTACATACAAAATGAGAGAGTTTAAATTAGCTGTTACCACTCAAGAAAGAGATCTTGGAGTCATTGTGGATAGTTCTCTGAAAACCTCCACTCAATGTGCAGCGGGCATCAAAAGCTCACTGAATATTGGAAAGGGATAGATAATAAGACAGAAAATATATTGCCTCTATATAAATCCATGGTACGCCCACAGCTTCAATACTGCGTGCAGATGTGGTCACCCCATCTCAAAAAAAGAGATTGGAAGAGGGCAACAGAAACGATCAGGGGGATGGAACGGCTTCCATATGAGAAGAGATTAAAAAAGACAGGGACTTTTCAGGTGGGAAAAGAGATGATTAAGTGTGGGGCATGATAGAGGTCTATAAAATCATGGTGTAGAAAAATTGACTAAGGAAATATTATTTACTCCTTCACATAACACAAGAACTAAGGGTCATCAAATGAAATTAATAGGTAGCAGATTTAAAACAAACAAAAGGAAGTATTTCTTCACAGTCACCATCTGGAACTCTTTGCCAGGGATGTTGTGAAGGCCAAAACTATAACAGGGTTCTGATAAGTTCATGGAGGATAGGTCCATCAATGCCTATCAGCCAGGAGGGGCAGGGATGGTGTCCTTAGCCTCTGTTTGCCAAAAGCTGGGAGTGGGTGACAGGATGGATCACTTGATCATTACCTGTTCTGTTCATTCCCTCAGGGGCACCTGGCATTGGCCACTGTCGGAAGACAGAATATTGGGCTAGATGGATCATTGGTTTACCCAGTATAGCCTATTCAGATGTTCTTTAATAGAACCCAGATGTAGCTGTCCCCCTCCCCCGCTGTAACCCATTAGACCCCTCCAAGAGCTGAGAGAGAATCCAGGAGTCCTGATGGGGGGGTCTCTCTCTCTCTCTCTCTCTCTACAAAGTCAGTAAAAAAGTAAGAATATACATCAAAATTTTACACCCAACCAGTGTTGCCGCAAGATGTCGGAACATGTTAGTATTAGAGCTGAGTGGGTCTAATATTTATTTAATTTTCTTTCTTTTGGATAGGAATTAGATACAGGGCTCCTGTCAACTAATTGCTATGGACTCATGGTTAAAATCCACCCCCCCGGCTCCAATCTGAAATGATGCCCCTGCCTAACTGGCCTCTCAGCAAGGACTATTATGACAAACCTGCCATTGGTCTCCAGTTGGTGGGGGTGGGGGGTAACGATCATATACTATGACCCACGACTGTAATGGAGCACTTCTGCCTCGGAGCACATGAATGATGAGCCCTGGAGCTTTCAGTACCCTGGCTATCCACTCAAGTACACTGCGAGACTGGCACTGCATAACTGGCCACTGGGTTTGACTCATGTTATCTGTAGTGCTGAAAATGGAGACAGCCAGGTGATCCAAAGAAAGGAGCAAGGGGAGGGATCAGTTGTACCTTTGTGGTCTCTAGCCAACAAGCATTACCACCGAACTTAAACCGTTCTCATCCACTTCAAGTGAGAATAAATAACCACTGGAACAACTTACGAAGGAGTGCGGTAGATTCTCCAGCACTCAAGATGGCCCCTTCTGGCTTTAAAAATCTATGACTTTATTAAAACGTTCCCCGATGGCACTCGAAGCCCAAACGCAGCAAGAACCAGAGTGTGAAACTCTGTCAGTACTGGCCAAGGCAAATGAAGAGCAAAATGCATAACTAGTGAAAAGTGCAGGAGATTCTTAATTTCCTTTCAGGTTTAATGATCTGAGGGGCCAGCAGTAACACATGAAAGGATATTTTTAACATGGCAGCAACTCTTAACATTTCCTTGACATAAAAAGAAATGTTTTCTCAAATAAACATTCTGTAGCATGTCCATCACAGTCTCGCCCACTTATTCAGCTGAGCATCTCTTCAAACTGAGCAGAGAGGTAATATTTTTCACTACATACCATATAAAGGTTAGGTGCAGTTAAGGGAGAGTAGTTTCTGTTGGTACGGGACTTTGTAGACGTGACGCTCTATGTACAGTAAGAGCCACTTATTCTATCGTTCACTAATAAATTAACAAATCAGGAGCCTTGGCATTCAAGCCTTGATGAGGGAACCTGGTGGCCAGTGAATGTTAAGCAAGAACACACAGGAATCCCCACTCCTTTTACGCTCAGCCATGAGACTTGAGAAGGAACTCCCCGGCCTCCGATAGATAGGCCACGTGCTGTCTATTGAACGGTTTGGCGAGAAGTCCTCCTCCAGTGCTGTGCCAGGCAAAAGATTCTCCAACCTGCCATAGTTTTACTGAAAGTGGACCCCGACACCCACCTCTACCAGCCTGGATTCGCCCAAATGCGACAGCTACTTGTGAGCCCTTCAAGAGCTATCACTGATCCACCAGAGCCGAGAGAAGAGGGAATCAGTCTAAGAAAAACGAGTGTTTAATCAGGAAACGAGAAGAGACAAGGGATAAGAAATTGATTACAGGAGAGTAATACCCCAGCCAAAGGAACACGATTGTACAACTCAGAACATCGTACGGAGCCAGCAGTGCCCAGGCAGGAACACTCCTGGGAAAGAGCCCCAGCATCTCAGCCAGGCCTCCAGGCAGCTGAGCACCGTCCAGGTGCACGACTGTCCAAGCCCCAGCCTCTCCTATCAGAAGCTGCTTCAGGCAATTGTGGAGGTGGCTGGGCAGCGAGAAGCTCCCTGCTACTCCAGTCTCAGCTTCTCTCAGCAGGTGGTGCTGTGAGGAATGGCCTGGGAGCTCTGGCTCTGCAGAGCGCGGCCCCAGCCTCCCTGACAGAAGCTGGCGTGTGAAGAGAGAGAAGCCCATACAAAAAAAGAAGTTTACACATTTATAAATGCCAAAATAAATATTTGTTTGAAGACAAACTCTCCCAGCCCTCAAACACGCGCGCACACACTGCAAACCGCTCGTGGGACAGCCTCGGGGGCACGGGGCAAAATCAAGGATACACCGCAGGGAAACCAGCTCAACTGCTTCTCATTTCCCACCCCTTACGAAGGCCGTGGCCTGCGGGGGGTAGGAGGAAGAGCAAGTGAAGCTGAGCACTGTTATGCGGTGGCGCTGGAGAGGAATGTCACGGTATAAATACATCAGATCAGTGGTTTCCAACAAGTTAAAACTAAAATAAAAAAGACACCATAAGGAACGATGGTGTGATTGGAACTAAAGCTACCCAGGGTGGAGGTCTGCAAGTCCGTAGCGTTCTGCCTGCTGTCACGGGGAGAAGGTGGTCATTTCCAGAGAGACCCTTTGCCACAGCTCCTTGGTCTGCTTGCTGCGCTTTAGGTTCTGGAGGATATCGTTGAACTGCATCATGCCCATGGGAGTCAAGCAGAAGGCGCTTCTGGCGCTGCGGATGGCGTTCACAAAGTCATCGTAGTCAGCTGGGGTGAGGTGGATCGACCGGTGGTGGATGTACTGGGGGGACAAGGAGACAGCATTAAGGTGTCTGCTCTCTCCACCTTAACACTGGCTGTGAAGTGCTCAGCGCAGGGCTCAATTGCTCCCAAGATGAAACGTCACAGAATTCTGCAATAAGGGTTACCAAGAGCAGCACCAAGACTCAGAGGCTCTGACCAGCAGGATGGCTACCACAACAGATGACAGTGCTATGCCTCACACCCCAGGGAAACCAATGGGGACACTGAATGAAAAGCCAGGTCTCCCACCTTACACTGCAACAGGCAGCTACTACAAAGCCCCTGAAGGAGAGAACCTATCAGAGTGCCGCACAGAAAATGCCGAGAGGATAAGGAAATCCCTCCCACCCGAGTCAGCTCCTCCACCAGGCCACATGCATTCTGCAGGTTACACACAAGGGCCATTTATTGTTCCATCCTCCCCAGCACATTCATGGTGTCTGCTCCACACCTCCTTTTCGCAGCTACCAGGGCACAGGAAGCTATCCCTTTTGAGTTACTGCAGGGTAACTCCAAGTTTTCTGCTTCAGGGGCCTGAATCAGTCACCCCCACCAGTCTCTTGGCTGAGGCCCCAGTGCTGCTGGCCCAGTGCATGGGATGGTGTTCCTTTCGCATATTTTGCGAAAACATTTCAAGCCAAGCTTCGGTAGTTCTCACACAGAGATCTGTTACACCAAACAGCCTCTAGGTGGCAGGTTAGTATATTTAACAGAGACATTAGATCAGTGTCCTCACCCCTCTGATAATTTATTCACAGAGCAACAGGTGTGTGGATTGGTCCCCTGGCCATTTTTGCCAGGACTGCCCTGGCTTGGAGATACAGCCCTGGTATCCCAGCTGGCCACAAACTGGGATTTGTCCTGTTTTCAATAAACCCCAGGCCACTGGCCAGTCTGCCTCCGCTACACACCTGTAAATGGCAGTGCGGGAGAAGGGGTGAAGGATAGAAAGGGGTCTGGAAACCTGAAGAAGGGGGGCTACAAATGGTAAGAGGAGACCCAGACAGAGGGAGAGTGGCAGCCAGGTTGGGCAGGAGATGTGGAGAGAAAACCTGGAGTGGGAGCGGGGAAAAGAGGATGCAAGAGTGAAAAATAAGGTAGAACTTGGAGGCAGGAAGAAGTGGGGAAGGAAGAGAACAACAAAAGGAGCAGGGTGCATGGAGCAATGGGGTAAGATGCTCCTCCACAGGGCTGGAGACAGGAGCAGGCACCTTGAGGCAAACACTCCAGCTGGCAGGTGCAGGTGGGACAGGGAGGGGAAGAATGGATATTGTGGCGTGCTTTGGAGACAGTCTCTCCGTGCTGGGAAGAGATTTCCTATGTGATGCACCAGTTCAGAAAGCTAGACAGATCAGCCCAATCAGAGCAGTCAATGGATTCCCCTCCCTCCCTGCGCCAGAGCAGTGCCTGCAGTTGCAGAGAAACTAGCCTGGCAGCTTTTGGAAGCAGGGGTCAGGCAGAACCCTACCTGCATGTATGCCTGCTGGCACCGCTGCACCAGCTGGTGGAAGGCTGGAGTGCGCAGGTGGTTGTGGACATGGGCAGGGTTGAGCCTTTGCAGCGCTTCCATGATGATCTCTTGCAGCACGAAAGGGCTCAGCACCCCCTTGGCTGCGCCAACGCAGAACTGATGTACATAGTTTACACCTGCACAAGAAAGGGGAGAAAAGAGCAACAGGATGTCAAGAATGGATGGATCTAGACTGTTCTCAGTGGTAGCGGATGACAGAACGAGGAGTAATGGTCTCAAGTTGCAGTGGGGGAGGTTTAGGTTGGATATTAGGAAAAACTTTTTCACCAGGAGGGTGGTGAAGCACTGGAATGCGTTACCTAGGGAGGTGGTGGAATCTCCTTCCTTAGAAGTTTTTAAGGTCAGGCTTGACAAAGCCCTGGCTGGGATGATTTAGTTGGGGATGGGTCCTGCTTTGAGCAGGGGGTTGGACTAGATGACCTCCTGACTTCCCTTCCAAACCTGATATTCTATGATTCTAACGAGAGAGGAGAAACCAACCCATGAGAAATCAATCAGCTCCCAAGGTGGCAGCACTGGCTCCAGTCGGAGAGACCAGCATCTGAAGCTGCACTTCCCATACAAGGGAGAGGCAGAGACCAGGAAACACAACCCCACTCCAGGGGACAAGAGTTCACACTCATAGGTATCTATCAGGGGTGAGGAGAGACGGCATTGCTCCCAACTGACATCCCTTTAAAGGAACATGAAAGGAAACTGTGCATGGGGGGTGGGGGGGGGGAGAGATCATCCAACCACCAAGACACTTAGCCAGCAAGAGGACAGTATTTTCCATTTCCATTCCCTCTGCTTTCCCTCCTGGGACACAAGGACACACAACATTAAGTCCTTCGTAAAACTGGACAATTTTGGAGTTTCCACCACTGCACTATGACCAGAGCAGCTCCACAGCGACACTAACAGTGGAAGCCCAAGTGTAGCTGGGCCTCGAGCACTGTCGTCTAGGCCTGCTCTTCCAGCTTCCGGGGGTGGCTAAGTGGGAGAATCAGAAATTTGCTGTTCAGACCAGACCAAAGAGGGCTGGGGAAATAGAACTGGAGATAAACGTGCTGTTCAGAAATCCTGATGGAACAGTGTTTTGTTGCAATCTGCCAGTTGGCAAAATCAGAATGTTTTGTGGAGATGGTCCCATTTTTGCTGAACTACCAAAGAAACCAGACAGGGTTTCCTTCCTGCCTGCATGTGGGGTTCCCAGGCTTCCATGGTCCCAGGGCTGCCAGGGTCCACAGCTCTAGTGCAATCCACCTGCCCTTGGGCTCCATTCCCTTTCACATAGAATTTCAATTTCAAATCCTCAGTGAAATGGAATTTACCTTTCTCCACACAGTTCTCCTGGTGAGTCAGGCATTTATCATTACAGAGGGTCTCAGAGGGCATGAATACCAGGAAAGGCAGGGGTGGCACAGGGTGTCTTAGGTCTGTGGCCTGGACTGCAACCCCTAGGGGCCATTGAAAATGCCAATTAATAACATTATTGGAGCACTGTGTCCTGTCCAACTCCATGTGCTCATGCAGCACCTTGGAATTTCATCCTTAACCTGCTACAGAATCCAAAGAGGCCACCATCAAATGGGCTGAGGGGAGCTGGGATTCTCCCAAACACCCCAGGGAACGGAGGCAGAAGTGGACCCAACCAACTCTTTCCTGGTTCAGTTGTTCATTTCTGAGGACCACTGATTCTGCCCTAGGAGATAAGAAAACAGGGCCTTCCTCCAGGGCACAGAACCCTGCATGCAAGGGCCAGAGAGCTCCCCAGCTCCTTACCTAGCTTGGCAGCTAACCCCAGAAGCCATTTCACATCCTCTGTGTAGGGTGGGCTGCGGGAGAAGTTGTTTGGATGGTCATTGTGAGCTCTCCGGCCAAGCATCTCCAGTGCCAGCATCCCTGCGGGAATGGGGCAGTCAGAGTCAAACAGCATTCCAACCAAGCAAGGAAGAGGCACCCTGGCCCCATGGAGATTCTTCCCCTATCCAGCTGACTTAGCTCTATACTGTCGCCTAGGCTGACATCAGATCCAATGAGTACATTTCCCAAACCTGAGGAACCGCTCTGTGTAAGCTTGAAAGCTTGTCTCTCTCACCAGCAGAAGTTGGGCCAATAAAAGAGATTACCTCACCCACCTTGCCTCTCCAATATCCTGGGACCGACATAGCTCCACCATCATTGCATACAGAGCAGATCCCCACTGCATACAGAGCAGCAAACAGCTCCCCAGGAGATAAAGTGCACACCTTGAAGATAACTAACACAGGTGGAGCTGAAGGGCAGCTAGCAACCCCACACCAATCCCAGGTTGGAAATCTCTACATAGCAAACAGCTCACTGGGGCTGCAAAGGGACTTCATTAGTGCTCTTGGCAGTTCTGGTTGCATGCAGGGCCCCAAATGTTTTCCTAGGTGAGCTGGCAGTTCGGGATCCTAGCAGCACATCCCAATGGCATTGCTATTGGTTCCCCTTTGTTCATGGACTCAGAGCTCACGCAGCCAGAAGGGACAGTCTGACCTCCTGCATAACACAGGCCACAGGACTTCCCCAAACTAATTCCTGTTTGAACGAGACCATGTTTTTTAGAAAGACGTCCAATCTTGACTTAAAAATCGCCAGTGATGGAGAATCTACCACACCCCGGGGTAAGCTGTGCCAAAAGTTAATTACTCTCACTCTTAAAGATCTGTGCCTTCCTTCCAGTCTTAAATTTGTCTAGCTTCATCTTCCAGCCTTTGGTCATTACTATACCTTTGTCTGCTGGACTGAAGAGCCCATTATCCAGTATTTGTTGTCCATGTAGGTACTTCTAGACATATCAAGTCACCCCTTAATATTCTTTTCGTTAAGCTAACCAGATTGAGCGCGTTTTCCAGCCCTTTAATCGTACTCGTAGCTCTGCTCTGAACCCTCTCCAGCTAACCCTTCCTGAGCTGCGGACACTAGAACTGGACACAGTGGTCCAGCAGTAACAGACAATCTAAAGCAGCACATTCAGCTGCAAGAGACAGACCATGCAGTTATGCTGCAATGCCCACATTTCCGTCATTTCAGCTTTTCCATTCTGGTCACTCCTCTTCCTAGCTGCAGCCTTCCCCATCCTCTCACTGGCTTATCACTTAAACAGCATCCATTTCAAGCTCCTTGTCCCCACCTACAGGGCTCCACCCCATTCCCCCCACTCACGCTTCAGTGCTCTCTTTTACCACTTCTACTCGGTGCCTATCATCATCCTGCCCCTGTGTCTGCAACCAGAAAACGGTTACTAACCGTTTTGGTACCTGTTGTTCTAGGAGATGTGTTGCACATGTCCATTCCACTTCGGGTGTGTGCACCCAGTGCACTAGCACCAGAGATTTTTCCCTTAGCAGTACCTGTCGGGGCAGCAGGTGTACCCTCTGCTCACACTGCTCCGCAATGACATAAAGGACAGAGCTGCCCCCGAACCGAGTCCTCTCAGTTCCTTCTTATTGGACAGACTCCAATAGATAGAGCTCTGCAAATCCACAGCTATCCGCTTTATAGTGACAGATATCTGCATCCGTGGGCCATTTCTGCGGAATGCAGATCCAAATTATATGTCTAAAACCCTGTAAATCTGCGGCTATCTGCAGGTCATTTTTGCGGATAGGATACAGATACAAATTTTGTATCTGCACAGGGCTCCACCAATAGAGAGAGGAAGGAGGACGGGTTGTGGAATGGACACGTGCAACACATCTCAGAGAACAACGGCTCCCGTTTTTCTTCTTCGAGTGATTCCACACGTCCATTCCACTTCAGGGGAGTCACACACCGTTCAACCAGGATGTGGGATCAAAGTCTATCTGAATAATCACTGAAGATTTACACATCCAAATCTGGAACCATTTCTATAGCATTGAGAGAAGGCATAACGAAAAGCAAGCGTATGTACTGAAGACCAAGTTGCAGCTCTACCAATGTCCAGAACGGGCACTTAAGCTAGAAAGGATCCAGAGGCTGTGTGAGATCTGGTTGAATGTGCTAGAACCCAGTTCGGTGGTGCTGCACTGGGCATGTCGTAGCACAAACATATACAGGAGGAAACCCACAACGAGATTCTTTGGGATGAAACTGGAAGACCTTTCATCTTTTCTGCAATCACCATAAACAACTGTGAGGATGACCTGAACAGATTAATCGTATCCAGCTAAAACTGCAACACTCTCCTAACATCCAGTGTGTGGAGTCTCTCCTTAGGAGTATGAGGCTTAGGGAAGGAAGTTGATAAGTATATTGCCTGATCGAAGTGAAAGTGAGAAGCTACCTCAGTGAGACATTTCGGACAAGGGCAACGGTATACCTTGACCTTGTAGAAGACTGTATACGGTGAGTCAGACACAGGGTTCTCAATTCTACTACTCTCCTTGGAGCCATATTTCCGATCAAAAAGGCTACTTTCATTGACAGATGAAGTAACAAATAGTGGTTCAAAGGGTGGACCCAGGTTTAAATCCCAAGGGGGGAATCAGGTCATCTGCTTGGGGATACAAATGATCCAGATCCTTCAGAAACCCAAGTGACATGGGGCTGCAAAGAAGCAAGCGATTACCAATTGGACATCAGAAACTAGAGAGAGCTACTAGGTGCACCCTGATGGAACTAATGGCCAGAATTTGCTGTTGCAGGTATAACAAATAGTCCAGTACATGTTGTATTGGAGATTGGAACAAAGAAACACCTTTTTGCCGAGACCAGAGGGAGAATCTTTTCCACTTCAAGAAGTAAGTGTACTTAGGAGAAGATTTTCTACTATTCCAAAGGACATTTTGCACATCCCTTGAACAGAACTCTTCCTGAGGTGTTAACCATGGAGCATCCAGTCCGTAAGGTGAAGGGCCTCCAGGTTGGGATGAAGGAGGTGACCGTGGTCCTGTGAGATCAGGTCCAGGTCTGGCAGTAGTGTCAGTGGAACCCTGGTAGAGAGGGTCAGCAGTGTGGAAAATCAGTGATAGCGAGGCCATGGAGGTGCTATTGAGTATAATGCAAGCATGGCTGTGTTTGGATTTTAACAGCACCCAGGGTAGGAGCTGAAACAAAGGTATGCATACATTAGATTGTCTTTCCAGGACTACAGAGAAGTGTCCATCAGAGACCTCAAACTATGACCCCCTCATGAACAAAGCTGATGTGTCGTCAAGTTGCAAACAGGTTTATGTGGGGAACACCCCAGGGTTGGAAAATGTGTAGGACTCTATCTGGGTGGAGAGGCCACTCATGGTGACTGGTACATGATATTCTCAACAGGTCTGCCAGACTCTTCTAGACACCCAGAAGGCAGGAGGCTTTGAGGTGGATTGAGCTGTTGATGCAAAACTTCCAAAGCAATATTGCTTCTTGACCCAGAAGCAATGACTGAACCCCACTCTCTGTTCACACAGATCATCACTGCAGTGTTATCTGTAAGAAAAGACAGTCACCTTTCGTAAATGTTGTTCTTCGAGATATGTTGCTCATGTCCATTCCATGTTAGGTGTGCATGCTCACCACATGCAACAGTGTCTGAAGTTTTTTCCTCAGTGGCATCCATAGGGGACCGGCTCTGGAGCCTTATGGAGTGGCGCACGAACACATTGGTATAAGAAGCACTGCTGGCTCCTTCCTCTCTTGGTTCCTTCTTGCCGGAACTACGACAGTGGAGAAGGAGGGTGGGTCATGGAATGGACATGAGCAACATATCTTGAAGAACAACAGTTACGAAAGGTTAGTAACCGTCTTTTCTTCTTCGAGTGCTTGCTCATGTCCATTCCATTGTAGGTGACTCCCAAGCAGTATCATCGAAGGCAGGTTCGGAGTTCATGGACGTGTCAATTGCAGCACAGTTCTGCCAAATCCAGTGACATCTCCGGCTTGCTGGGTGATGGCATAATGCGCTGTGAATGAGTGTACCAAAGACCACGTCATGGCCCTGCAGATGGTCTGGACAGGGACGTGTGTCAGGAAGGCAGCGGAAGAGGCCTGAGCCCTGGTTGAGTGAGCCTTCACTATCAGTGGAGGCACAGCCTGCACCAACTCGTAACAAGTATGGATGCAGGTGGTGATCCAATTTGAAATCCTCTGACAGGACACCAGAAGGCCCTTAATCCCCCCCTTTTGCTATCGCAATAAAGAGCTGGGTCGATCTGCGGAAGGGCTTGGTGCGTTCCAGGTAGAACACCAGGGTGTGCCTGACATCTAGAGTGTGCAGCTGCCTCTCCTCATTGGCTGTGAGAGGCTTTGGATGTGGGACTAATCACTTAGGAAGCAGGCTAGCGTGTCGGTAAACACCAGGGTAAGAGAAACTGGCAAACTGTCCTTGATGAGAACGTCAAACTAACTGTTTGGTGTTCCCAGGCTGTCTGGATGAGCTCACGGCGAACGAAAGAGGCACAGGTGACACCCTCCTGTAACTTTTCGCTTTATTCCTTGAAGCAAACAAGCATTCAGCAGCCATGCAGGAGACTGGGATATCTCAGGAGGAAGGCACCCTCTTTAAAAGGCCCTGGTGGGTCCTGTAATTGTTTGGGGGAGGTGAGGAAACACCGGATGCTACTGCCTCATCGAGCAATCAGGAGGATGCGCCCAAGGCTGGCTGAGGTAGAGCTTCCCCCAATTCCTCCAAAGGGGGAATCACTGGGGCAGACTACCCATGTTCAGTACCAAGCTCGGTACTGGAAGCTGCTTCCTGCAGCTCTTGCCATGCAGCTTCATGACATCTGCTGGAGGATGCAGAGGAGGGAGGGTTCATAGACAATCTGGAGGCAGGGGGAAAACCCCATAGGTTCCAAGAGAGCCACTGATAAGGCCACAGAGTGGCTCCCTACTGGCCAACCAACACGGAGGTTCTGCTGGATACCTGAGGTGAAAACTTCTTGGAGGAGAATGATGGCTTACGTGATGTAGCCGCAACACATAAAACCCAATTTCTGACTCGGACAACAATCCTGAGTCATCCGACCAAGGAGGTGTGGAGCCTCTTGGTGCGAGGAGTCCGGAGAGGACAGCATCAGGGAAATCTTTCCCTACCTGCATCTCGACAGTACTGTACGAGGGGGTACCAGAGTGTCCAGAAGTGCCTGCCATACCAGGTACTGAATTCTTGTAGCCGGCAAATACATGCGAGAATCACTCAGAACCGGATGAGATGTCTCTTGAACCACCAGCATAGCTGGCACCAAGAGACTCGGCAGATGGCTTGTTGCAGCACATGCCTCAAGCATTGACAGCACTGGGAGAGCCAAAGATGATAATACCACGGAACAGCATTCCTCAGAGGTCAGTCTCAAAGGCACCCATACCAATGCCAGAGCTGTCTGGACTGGGGAGTGCCTTGGCACGAAGCACATACACACTATCCTCCTTCCCAGCTTGTTCACTGGACTGTAGTGCTAGGGACCATGATCTCCTAGACAACATGTTCCCTCAGTGCAGTCTTCAGTGCTGCTTCTTCATTACCAGAGAAGAAGTTCAGCATCGAGACTCTGCCATGACAGGAGGAGTGCTCCTACCCAAAGCAGAGGAGCTTGGTGCCTCACTACCCAAAACAGGAAGGCTGAGGGTAGGTGCTGAGCTGCCTCCACATGAAGGTGTTTTAGTCCGACTTTTCAGTTCTAGACCTAAAGTCCCTGAAGATTTGGCACCTGTCCCCAGTGTGAGCTTCTCCTAGGCACTTCAACACCTGGAGCACAGGTCACTGACTGGCACTGGCTTCTTGCTTCCATCACAAGGTTTGAAGCCTGGGGATTGATGCATGCCCCGGGATGGGGCGTTGGTACCCCAAACAGGCAGGAACCGCAGTAAGCATTTAATACACCAGTTTGAAAAACAAGGAAACCTACTAGTAAAAAAAAATGACACCCAATATAAACACTCAGAAAGGGAGAACACTTGCAGTAGCAAGGTAGACAGCGCCGACAACCATCACAGACGGTAAGGAGGACTTGACAGGGGTTGGGGGCAGCTTTGCGCTTTATACCATGGCGCAGCAGCATGAGGCTGCCGAGAGCGTATGCGCTAAAGGAAAAATCTCTGATGCTAGTGCATGGGGCATGTGCACCCCTGAAGTGGAATAGATGTGCAATCATGCGAACAACTCCCCCTGTTACTGGCTGATGAGCATCTTCTCCTCCCTCAGAGCACTCCTGAAAAGCCACTTCTCTTCCAGGCACCCTTCCCTTCCAGCTTCTCACCCCAGATTTACCCTGGCTCTCCCTGCCCCAACCTACTGTCCTGTGTCTGTAGTCCCTGACTTGCAGTAGACACCCTTCCGGGAATGTGTTTGTAAAATTTACAGCACCATATACATTAATATGATCTGTGACCGGTCACAGGCCCTGGGGTTCTAACACCCCCAGGCCAGACAGTCCAGGGAGGGTTTCTGGGGGATTATTTAGTGTCTTGTAGCCAGTTTGCCCAGGAATGCATATGTGCGCTTGGCCCAGGGAGAGAGAGAACTGGAGGCATGGCCATAGCTTAAAAGCTCTGCTAGGAGCTGCAGAAACTGAATCCCAGTCTCCTGCATGGCTGCTGAACACTCATTTGCCTGCAGAGCTGTATTTCATTCATCCCCTTCATAACCTACCCAAACTCCTGAACATTCATTTGCTGGATTATTGGACTGTTTCCCCACTGCATGTCTATCTACCCTTCCCTGTCTGCATAGTTACAGTAGACTGACAGTGCTCAGCAGAGATACTGGATAGTCTGAAATTGCTTTGCCTCCACACCTCAGAATCAACATGTGACAGTGAACAAGCGTTCCTCAGGGGATGATGGTCCCATCATCACCAGACTGGTGCAGGAGGGAATTACCATACAGCGGTGAGAGCCTCCTGCAGCCCTCTCGAAAGGGCCATGGGAGCCACGATTGGCTGTCCTTACCAACTCGGTAGGCAGAGTGGAGGTACTGCAGACCCTGGGGGCTCACAGGCTGACTGTGCTGTTCATCCTCTGAAGGAAAGCCCCCTGTAACAAGGGAGTTGGGCTGCGAGGAAAGAGCCGTTAAGGAAGCCCCCGGAATTGCTGGGAATGTCGATCCCGCATGGACACTCCCTACTGGAGAGAAGAAACAGCAGCATTAGGACATACAATCAAGCCTAGGAAAAGGTTCTTAACTTACCACCTCCCTCACGACCCATGCACCCCTTTCTCCGCCCATGCCATCCTGCTAACTGCCCCATTTGAAAGCTGCAATCATACTGGTGGAGAACAGCAGAGACACCTTTTAAGTGGACTGGAAAAAGCTGGGCTGCAAGGCAGAGTGAAAATAAGATCCATATTTTGCTTAACAAACAGGGACTGAGTCTCCTAAAGAGGGTCAGTTTGCATGCATTCCTGCCCCACTCTGCACACCATGTACTAGACGCTAGGGCTCATTAATATGGTGCGTCTGATTTCCTTGCAACTTGGGCTTGAGGAAAACTGAAATGACATTTCAGACCAATGTCTGTGTGAACAGTGGGCAACTCGTGTGAAGAGAGAGGGCAGCATGAGTCACAAGAGCTGCTGACTCCAGTGCCTTTACTTAAGTAACACCTCTGCTGGTGACTTGCCCAAGGAGGTGGGCCTCTGCCCAGGGTACTTCAGCTGAGTTCTCCACTGAGAGCTGGCTGGGACAGTCATTCAGAAGGAACACTATTAAGAAGGGTGGAACAGTAGGTGAGGTGGGGTCCATTCCCCCTTCCTCAGCTACATCTGCAGTGTCGCTGTAGCATCGCTGCGACTCCAACAAAGCTCAGTGTGGCGAGCGTCCTATTGTAGACCAGCCACTGGTGCTTTTATAGCTCTGACCATGGAGATGACAGCAGAGCTTCCACCAGAGCCAGCATCAGTAAAGCGGCACCAATACGCAAACAACAGTGGGAAAACCTCTAAAAAAGCTCTGAGGGCAGAGAAGGAATTGAGAGGGACATCTCCCCAAGTACACATGGTAGAATCTGGTATGTTATGTGACTTAATTTGTGCATGTACAATCTTAACATTAAGTGAATCAATAAGGTGGACTCAGGCAAGGGATCAAAGTTGATCTGAATCTCCCCCAGAGAAGGGCATTAATAAGGAGAGTTGTGGCATGCCTCACAGCTTCAGAGTAGATGCCATTATTTCACAGCCTCCCTATGCGCAACTACATCCATCTGGCTAAGCAAGTCAGCCTGGGGAGGAGTCCTCATTTCATCTCATTCACGTTTTTTTCAAAATATGCTCTCTGTCGCTGTGTACGTTAGTTAAGAGATGAGCACGTGTCAGATGCACACTCCCCAAGAGACAGTGTGTGTCTCATGACCAGATCTGTCTGACCTCATCACACAAGCAGACAGAAAGGTGTTGGCAACACAAATTACAAAGCTAACTGAAATTCCCTGCCAAGACAAGCCAGGGAGACTGACTCCTACAGGTGTGCTGAGCATCACCCAGAGCTAGACACCATCACATGGGTAAGCACTTTCTGAACGGTATCCAGACATTGGAAACAGTGTTTTAAAAACTAGAGAGTACGTAAACTGCAAGAGAATCCAAACTCACGTAAGTCACATCCTGGCAGACAGAGAGGGAGCAGTTTGTATTCATTTACGTTAACCTAGGATGAGCAAACAGCCTGTTGGCTCCAGCACATCAGGGAAGAGAACGGCAACGGCTTTGCTAAGCTGAGAGTCACAACCACTACACAGCTGAAGTCTGAAGCTGAAAGTAAAGGTGCTGGGCTGAGCAGACCTGGGGAGTTTTAAGTTCCTGAGACCTCCAAGGTTTTTCTAGTCATTTTTACATCAGTTAAAAAAAAGCAGAAAGAAAAGCCCCTTTTCCCTGAGCATCTGGATGGGAGGGAGGACAACAACATGTCTAGCAAATGCCCCACTGTGCTGGCTCTTCCAGAACTCTACTGGTTGGGAGGCACTGCCAGCACTTACAGTAAGAACTAGCCCACTTCCAAATGCAATACTGCTCTCATAGAAAGTGATGGTGTAATTCAGCCCAGGTCCAGCTATCTCCTGCCAGAGCCATGCCCCACAGGAGCAGGTCACACACAGCAGTTGTTCCCAGCACTGCACACTGGCTGAACTCCAGCCAAACTGCAGCATTGCAGAATCACTAAGAGACTGTCCCTGAAGTACTCCTGCTGACACAACTCTCTCTCCTAAGGACGTGCATTTGGGGCAAGACCATTTCCAAGCTCTCACAAAGATGAAGGCGGCTTTGGAAGTCTCTGTGGCAGAAGTTTTGCTGCCTCCTGCTCCAAGTACCTCTTGAAAGCTGACCTCACAGCACCACAAATGTCACACATGCCTTCCCTTACTTGAAGGGCTGCAGACAGGAGGAGAGAGAAATAAAGCTCATCCAGTTATCTGGAGTCAGACTGCTAGCAGGTGTCTGCCTCAATTCAGGGGTCAAACTCCGGAAACTTCAACAGATCGACATCGAAGTTCCACTTGCTAGTTTACTTCTGATTGGTGCATTAGGTGTTTCCCCACCATGGACCTAACCTCCTTCTGCATGTGCATCTCTGGGCTGCGATGCACACACTAGGCACATTTCTGAACAGTGATAGTCCTGTCCCAGATGCATGGGTCCTGTCTGGGATAAAGCTGGGAAGACTATGACCCACACTTCTACACACACAGCGTCTGGGGGCCAAGATACTCACTTGCTACGTTGGAAGACAGTGACAGTCCTGTCTCTGCATGGTACGGGTGCACTGCAATCTGTGTCATGGATGGGACGGGCACACCAGGGAATGACACTGCTGTAGCTGCCAGAGATGGTGTGGTTACAGAATAGGGATACTGTGCTCCTATGAATGCTGGGTGGACACCCTAGAAAGGAAGCTGGGTATCAGTCATAGGAACATAAGAACGGCCATATTGGGTCAAACCAAAGGTCCATCTAGCCCAGCATCCTGTCTTCCGATAGTGGCCAATGCCAGATGCTTCAGAGGGAATGAACAGAACAGGGCAATTTTGAGTGATGCCCCCTTCTTCCAGTCCCAGTTTCTAGCAGTCAGAGGTTTAGGGACACCCAGAGCATGGGGTTACATCTCAGACCATCTTGGCTAACAGCCTCTGACGGACCTATCCTCCATGAACACATCTAATTCCTTTTGGAACCCAATTATACTTTTAGCCTTCACACCATCCCCTGGCAACGAGTTCCACAGGTTGGCTGTGCGTTGCATGAAGTACTTCCTTTCGTTTTAAACCTGATGCCTATTAATTTCACTGGGTCACCCCTGGTTCTTGTGTTACATGAAGGGGTAAAAACACTTCCTTATTCACTTTCTCCACACCAGTCATGAGTTTACAGACATCTGTCATATCCCCTCTTAGTCATCTCTTTTCTAAACTGAAAAGTCCCAGTCTTATTAAGCTCCCCTCCTATGGAAGCCGTTCCATACCCATAATCATTTTTGTTGCCCTTTTCTGAACCTTTTCCAATTTCAATATATCTTTTTTGAGATGAGGCAACCACATCTGCACACAGTATTCAAGATGTGGGCGTACCATGGATTTATATAGAGGCAATATGATATTTTCTGTCTTATTATCTACCCTTCTTAATGAGTCCCAACGTTCTGTTCACTTCTTTGACTGCCGCTGCACATTCAGTGGATGTTTTCAGAGAACTATCCACAATGACTCCAAGATCTCTTTTCTTGAGTAGTAACAGCTAATTTATTCCTCATCATTTTATATGTGTAGTTGGGATTATGTTTTCCTATGTGCATTACTTTGCATTTATCAACATTGAATTTCGTCTGCCATTTTGTTGCCCAGTCACCCAGTTTCGAGAGATCCTTTTGTAGCTCTTTGCAGTCTGTCTGGGACTTAACTATCTTGAGTAGCTTTGTATCATTTGCAAATTTTGCCACCTCACTGTTTACCCCTTCTTCCAGATCATTTATGAATATGTTATATAGGACTGGGCCCAGTACTGACCCCTGGGGAACACCACTGTTTACCTCTCTCCATTCTGAAAACTGACCACTTATTTGTATCTTTTGTTTCCTATCTTTTAACCAGTTACCAATCCATGAGAGAACCCTCCCTTTTATCCCATGACTGCTTACTTTGCTTAAGAGCCTTTGGTGAGGGACCTTGTCAAAGCGCTTTCTGAAAATCTAAATACACTATATCCACTGGATCCCACTTGTCCACATGCTTGTTGACCCCCTCAAAGAAGTCTAGTAGATTGGTGAGGCATGATTTCCCTTTACAAAAACCATGTTGACTCATCCCCAACAAATTATGTTCATCTATGTGTCTGACAATGTTGTTCTTTACAATAGTTTCAACCAATTTGCCCAGTACTGACGTCAGGCTTACTGGCCTGTAATTGCCCGGGTCAGCTCTGGAGCCCTTTTTAAAAATTGGCATCACACTAGCAAGCCTCCAGTCATTTGGTACATAAGCTGATTTAAATGATAGGTTACAGACTACAGTTAGTAGTTCTGCAATTTCACATTTGAGTTCCTTCAGAACTCTTGGGTGAATACCATCTGGTCCTGGTGATTTATTACTGTTTAGTTTATCAATTTGCTCCAAAACCTCCTCTAACGGCACCTCAATCTGGGACAGTTCCTCAGATCTGTCACCTAAAAACAATGGCTCAGGTTTGGGAATCTCCCTCACATCCTCAGCTACGAAGACCAATGCAAAGAATTCATTTCGTTTCTCCGCAATGGCCTTATCGTCCTTGAGTGCTCCTTTAGCATCTCGATCATCCAGTGGCCCCACTGGTTGTTTAGCAGGCTGCCTGCTTCTGATGTACTTAAAAAATTTCGCTATTACTTTTTGAGCCTTTGGCTAGTTGTACTTCAAATTATTTTTTGGCCTTCCTAATTATATTTTTACTTTTCACTTGCCAGAGTTTATGCTCCTCTCCATTTTCCTCACTGGGATTTAACTTCCACTTTTTAAAGGATGCCTTTTTGCCTCTCACTGCTTCTTTTACTTTGTTGTTTAGCCACGGTGGCACTTTTTTGGTTCTCTTATTGTGTTTTTTAATTTGGGGATATAAATTTAAGTTGAGTCTCTATTATGGTGTCTTTAAAAAGTTTCCATGTAGTTTGCAGGGATTTTACTTTTGGTGCTGTACCTTTTAATTTCTGTTTAACTAACCTCCTCATTTTTGGGTAGTTCCCCTTACTGAAATTAAATGCTACAATGTTGGGCCACTGTGGTGTTTTCCCCTCCACAGGGATGTTAAATTTAATTATACTACGGTCACTATTACCAAGCGGTCGAACTATATTCACCTCTTGGACCTGATCCTATGCTCTACTTAGGACTAAATCAAGAATTGCCTCTCCTCTTGTGGGTTCCAGGACTAGCTGCTCCAAGAAGCAGTCATTTATGGTGTGAAGAAACTTTATCTCTGCGTTTTCTCCTGAGGTGATATGTACCCAGTCAATATGAGGATAGTTGAAATCCCCCATTATTATCGAGTTTTTTATTTTAATAGCCTCTCCAGTCTCCCTGAGCATTTCACAGTCACCATCACCATCCTGGTCAGGTGGTCGGTAATATCTCCTTACTGCTACATTATTATTATTCGAGCATGAAATTACTATCCATAAAGATTCTATTGTACAGTTTGGTTCATTTAAGGTTTTTACTTCATTTGATTCTACGCTTTCTTTCATATATAATGCCACTCCCCCACCAGTACAACCTGTTCTGTCCTTCCAATATATTTTGTACTCTGGTACAAATCCCATTGATTATCCTCATTCCACCAAGTTTCTGTGATGCCTATTATACCAATATCCTCATTTAATATGAGGCACTCTAGTTCACCCATCTTATTATTTAGACTTCTAGCATTGGAATATAAACACTTTAAAAACTTGTCTCATTCAATTACATCATGTAATGGGTGGCAGCTAAAAAGTGACTTTTTATCATTTGAATGTTTCTCATCAGATCCTACCTGTATTTTTCATCTTCCATACTCTCCTCCTTACTAGGACAGAGTATCTCTATTAGTAGATGCTCCCCTAAGGAATGTCTCTGTCTGAACCATGTGCTCCTCCACACCTGTCGGCTTTCTCCCAGCCCCTAGTTTAAAAACTGCTCTATGCTCTTTTTAATTTTAAGTGCCAGCAATCTGGTTTCATTTTGGTGTAGGTGGAGCCCATCCATCCTTCCTATATAGGCTCCCTGTTTCCCAAAAGTTTACCCAGTTCCTACTCCTCCCTACTCCATCGTCACATCCCACTCTGCTGCCTAGACTGCCAACTCTTCAGGGCTGGGACATTTCTGTACTGTGCCTAGAATACTTTGGGCACTATAGCAATACCAGTTGTAATGCCAATAGCTGATACTACCCTTAATGTTCTCAAATCGCTTTACATGCATTACCTACCCGTGGGAGGTAAGTAAATAAATCTGCTTTACCGACGGGAAAGCTGACGTGACTTGCGAAGTGAATCAGTGGCAGAGCTGAGACTGGAGCTCCAGAGATCTTGGCTCCCCCCCGAAGCTCACCCCACTAGACTCTGTTTCCTCTCTAAGAAGCTGAGCTAGGTTACCATGAATGCAGAGGACTATCTATAGAACACCAGGCCACTGATGGGGACTCACCTGGGGGTACGCCGAGCCTGGCACAGGGAAGACTGCTGGGCGCGGCATGTGCTGGATTGGGTGTCCAATATATTGGGGGTTACAGGGTATATGGGTCTGGAGAGTAGTGTAGGGGTGCAGGCCCTGGGTGTGTGCATGTGCCATGGCTGGCCCAGCCATCGTGTGCTGCTGGTAGATAGTTGACCCCACAGAGATCACCGGCACTACTGTCGCTGCTGCTGTCACTGCGGCTGCCACTGTCACAGTGGTGGGTTCAGCAGCCGCCCTGCTGTCTGTCAATCCGCGCACTGCTTCAGAGGCTGCCCGGGCACCACTGGCGCTGCAACCAGTGGCTCCTTCTCTCTGCGCCGGGGTCCCACCAACAGTCTGTTCATAGAGCCAGTACCACTGGTGTGCCACTTCAAACAGGACTTCTGGGTACACCCCACCTCCTTTGGCTGCCTCTTCCACAGCCATGCAGGCCTTCTCCAGCATCAGGTTATCCTGAGAAGAGGGGCAGAGAATGGAGAAAACAAACCCAGCAGCATGAGGGATAGAAGAAAACTGCAGCAGGTAAGATACCAAGGACTGCAACGTGCCTCAGAATGGCCAATGCTGCTCAAAGCAGCCAGCAAGATAATAACCAGAGACTGCCCACGAAGGACAGGAGAAACCTCTATAATGCAGCACTGGAATCAGCGCTGTGTTACTCTGTCTTCCCGAGGCAGGGAGGAGTCAATCCCACTGATAACAGCTGGCTCCCTGGCATGTCCAGAACCTTCTGAGGTCAGACTGCCCCCAGGAAGCGATGCTTACCTGCTCCTTGCACTGCACCAGGGCCCTCTGGATCTCATTTGGGTTCAGGGCATGGGCATGGGGCAGGCAGCTGAGGGCCAGTTCAGCAGCTGCTCGCACCATGTTGGAGTCCCTGGCCCTTGAAGCCCTATCTGCCAATGACGCCACTTCCGGAGGAGTCAAGTGTCCATCCCAACACTCCACCAGAATGTTCAAGGCTGCGCTGCCAATCTCCATGGCCTGCCCTAGTAACCAGAGGGAAAGAGAAGGACAAGCATCACACACCACCCTCAACAGACTCAATCACAGCACCAGTCAGCTCTTTTGGGGAGAATCACAGACCCATTGGGCTCACCTAGCACAGGCCAGAGACTGCCCCCAAATAATCTCTAGAGCAGATCTGTTAGAAAAACACCCGGTCTGGATTTTAAAATTGTCAGTGCTGGCGAATCCACCATGCCCCTTGGTAAACTGTTCCAAAGATTAAAAACGTGCACCTTGCTTCCAGTCTGAATGTGTCTAGCTTCCACTTCCAGCCATTGGATCATATTATCAAGAGGGTTAAGGTTAGAGACGCCATGTCTCTGTAGGGGGAGAAGCCTGGAATTCCCCAAAGTACAAGGCTTTCTTTGGGGAAGGCAGGTGGAACCCAGGCGCTCTCCTCTAGCTTCATGTCCGACTGGCAAAGGCAGGGCCCTGAATAAGCAGGGAGTTCACACACTTGCATCACACTAGTAGTGACACAGCAGCACTGCTGAATCCTAGACACAGCTCTGTGCAGCTGCTTGACCAGCAGGACAGTCATGGTAGGCCAGAGCACTGTCTACAGGGGGAAGGTGGAAGGCAGCAACAGGATAAACTAGCCAAGTGCTCCCCACTGCCACTGGATTAACATTCCCCTTAGATGGCCTGGAGAATGCCTGAATGTATGCTAATGCACAGAAAGGAGCCAGCACTTCTACAGGGCCTGGGGGATATTCCAGCCTGAGAAAAGGGAACTAACTTTTCCTTATATGAGAAATACATCAACATTCTTTTAGCTTTCCACTATGGCTATCTGAGCTCTCCAAGCCACAGTGGGGAAGCTAGCAGAAGGTCTGAGTGTAATGGGGTAGAGGGGGAAGGTCAAAGTCTCCAACACGCTCAGCCTCAACAACGCTTAGCAAATGTGCCTCGTCAGCAGAGATCCTCAAAGAGAGGCCCTATCCCACTAAGACAATCCTATGGATTCCCCCATGCCCAGAGACTTCTGTGCACCATAATCAGCCACAGTGCTAAGTCAAGAAGCAGGTTTTGGCACCAGAATCCTCCCCAAGCTGTAGTAAGGACCACCTGTGCAAACCCTTGCCTCCTGGTGTGTGCAGTTGTCCATGGTAGGCTGCAGCTGTGTGCATCAGTGTCTCGTCAATGATGTTACTAAGATCAAGCTCCCCACCCCACCAGATAAAAGCCCCCTAATAATGCTGCCCTAACCTGTGATCCAAGAGACATGGGACGAGTAGGTTCGAGAGAGCCAGTTGGGGGAGACAAAGTTGTGCAGCCCTAGTGCATAGAGCCCAATCTCAAAGGCGCAGAGATGGAGGTTGCGGTGGGGCCCCTGGTGCCCACCACTGGAGGAGGGATGAGTGAAGATGGAGGTACTGCTGTTTCCACCCGCCTTGATAAGAACTGTCTTGGCCAGTTCAAAGTAGAAGTGAGCAGCTGCTTCTGAGGGTTGGTTTGGGACATGAGGTGCATGGCTTTCCGGCCGCCTCCCTTTATACCTGGAATGACAAGATACAGGAACCACTTGGAAAGGAGCAAGCACCTAGTTCACTCACAGAGCTCCTCTCTTCAGGCTCAGCAAGCTCTCACTAACAGGCATTCCACAAATGTACACATGTCCGTGTGTACACTTGACTCCGGACCAATGAAGCCACGAGGTGTCATGTACTAAGGGAAGAACACATGACAGTGGAAAGTGACTATGGATCTTACCTGCCAACTTCCACAGTCTTTGCACGTGCTCCACCACTGGCTCTCCTGCTGCCACTCGAGGATGATGAGCCCAGCGAGTCACTGGACGAGCTGCTGATGCTGTCACTGTCCTGTCCTCTGCCCCAGGAGGTGGCTGCCCATCCCCCACGAAGGGGCCGCCGACTGAGGGTTGGACTGCTGTCGGAGGTGGTTTCGGGAGCACTGCTGTCAATACTGGCCATGCCTACAACACCACAGACAACAGAGGGCATATCAATGGGCAAGCTCCTCTCTGGGACCATTGCACACCTGAACAGGTCCCAAGCCATTCACACCACAGGCAGGGTAAACAGCTGAGGAGGGTTTTATTTCTTTGCAAACCACAACTGGAATGTACATTCACAGACAAAACTGGCCAGTTCATCCAACCAATCCTGCACTGATTTTGCAGTTTCAAAATACAGAGTAGTCCACAGCGCCCCGACAGAGGGGAAAGGGAAGCCCATTGCACATACTTCCCTGCCATGCGCACTCCGCGTAGATCTTTGGTACATTTCGATGACGAGAATCAAAGCAATTGTACACATCAATCACCAAGCCCAGCAGACTGTGTATTATTTTATGGTTTTATCAAAAGAATGCAGTACAATGTCCCCATTGTATATATGGTATTTTAACATCCCATCCAATTTAAACAGAAGTTTTCCCCACCCGCAATCCCAAGACAACTTACCCCCAAACACACCCAGTTCCCACAGAAGGCAGCAGAAAGGGGGGGTAACTCAGCCAGTGAGCCAGTGGCAGCGTATCTGAGTTTGGCACAAAGCCCAAAAGCATGGTGCCCTGCTCCCTGGGCCAGCAGAAGCTGGGGGCACTGTGGAAACAGTGCATCCATTCAGTTCCAACATACCTAATTCGCCAGCCAGACCACAGGTAGTGTTAAACACAAGGGACTTTACAGGGAAAGACCTGTGTCCCCACCCCAAAGAGCTCACACACAGATAAGAACTGCTTTTTTCACTGGGGGGAGAGACTGACAAGAGAGTGGAAAGGTGGGTGAACTGGTTTGTCCCTGCAGAGGGCCTAGCACAGCTTTGAATGCTGTATGACTTGATAACCTCATACCTGTGTGTTTCTTCTTCTGCCTGACAGGTGAGCCCCAGCATCTCCCATTGTATCCACCTCGACTTCCAAGGGCCAGACGACTGGGAACCTTCCCCTCCTGTTTCACGACACTGGACTCCCCAGGCGGCTCGCAAGGAGACCTCTGAGAGCTCTCTGGACAAACGGGAAAGCAGCAAGAGACAATGAAACAAGTCTTGAAACGTATGTGAAGCCAGATGTCTCTGAACACCCCCATGCCTTTGTAAAGGCATAAACACTGCTTCTCTCACTCAAAAGAAATGAAGCCAGGTAAGCAGTGAAGCACCTGGGGCTGTGAAGGATAATCTGCCAGATCTGGAGTTTGATACAGATCATCCTTTTCTCATCCTCGGAGATGAGTGCTAAAAGCACAGCTGGCTTTTACATGTACAGGTTTACTCCTCAGTTGAGTTAAGACAGGGTGCTCTGGTATTTTTATCTGAGTTCCACATACATAATCCTGCCCCAGGATTTGAAGACACTTTACATTGTGTTTCAGGTCCTGCCTTGTCCACCTTCTCCTTCCCCACATGCTCTTCAGAAGGAGAACAGGACATTTCCAATAAGCAAAGGTCAGAATTCAGCATACAGCACGAAAAGAGCTTTTTCTAGAAGGTCACTTGTTCCAATTGCAACTGCCAAGGAAAGTCCAAGTTACCCCTTATTACATTACGGTGGTAACACAGCTCCTGGCTCTGACACTGACCTATTATGGGGTTTGGGGCAAGTCACTTAAACTGTTTCCTCATCATGTATAAATAAGGTCGTAGGGGGGAAATACAGCAATTAGTACATGGTCATGTAACTAAAAACTATACTACACTGTAATGCATATGCAGGAGGGGCAAAGCCACAAATATGCATAATATGGATGCGTTGCATCCGAGAGCGCTAAACGAGTTGGCGGATGTGATTGCGGAGCCATTGTCCAATATCTTTGAAAACTCATGAAGATCCGGGGAAGTTCCAGAGGACTGGAAAAAGGCTAATGTAGTGCCCATCTTTTAAAAAAAGGGAAGAAGGAGGATGCTGGGAACTACAGGCCAGGCAGCCTCACCTCAGTCCCCGGAAAAATCATGGAGCAGGTCCTCAAGGAATCAATCCTGAAGCATTTAGAGGAGAGGAAAGTGACCAAGAACAGTCAGCATGGATTCATCAAGGGCAAGTCATGCCTGACCAATCTAATTGCCTTCTATGACGAGATAACTGGTTCTGTGGATGAGGGGAAAGCAGTGGACGTGTTGTTCCTTGACTTTAGCAAAGCCTTTGACACTGTCTCCCACAGTATTCTTGTCAGCAAGTTAAAGAAGTATGGGCTGGATGAATGCACTATAAGGTGGGGAGAAAGTTGGCTAGATTGTCAGGCTCAACGAGTAGTGATCAATGGCTCCATGTCTAGTTGGCAGCCAGTATCAAGCGGAGTGCCCCAAGGGTCGGTCCTGGGGCCGGTTTTGTTCAATATCTTCATAAATGATCTGGAGGATGGTGTGGATTGCACCCTCAGCAAGTTTGCAGAAGACACTAAACTGGGAGGAGGAGTAGATACGCTGGAGGGTAGGGATAGGATACAGAAGGACCTAGACAAATTGGAGGATTGGGCCAAAAGAAATCTGATGAGGTTCAACAAGGACAAGTGCAGAGTTCTGCACTTAGGATGGAAGAATCCAATGCACCGCTACAGACGAGGGACCGAATGGCTAGGCAGCAGTTGTGCAGAAAAGGACCTAGGGGTTACAGTGGACAAGAAGCTGGATATGAGTCAACAGTGTGCCCTTGTTGCCAAGAAGGCCAATGGCATTTTGGGATGTATAAGTAGGGGCATTGCCAGCAGATCGAGGGACGTGATCGTTCCCATCTATTTGACATTGGTGAGGCCTCATCTGGAGCACTGTGTCCACTTTTGGGTCCCACACTACAAGAAGGATGTGGAAAAACTGGAAAACGTCCAGCGAAGGGCAACAAAAATGATTAGGGGACTGGAACACATGACTTATGAGGAGAGGCTGAGGGAACTGGGATTATTTAGTCTGTGGAAGAGAAGAATGAGGAGGGATTTGATAGCTGCTTTCAACTACCTGAAAGGGGGTTCCAAAGAGGATGGATCTAGAATATTCTCAGTGGTAGTGGATGACAGGACAAGGAGTAATGGTCTCAAGTTGCAGTGGGGGAGATTTAGGTGGATATTAGGAAAAACTAGGAGGGTGGTGAAACACTGGAATGCGTTGCCTAGGGAGGTGGTGGAATCTCCTTCCTTAGAAGTTTTTAAGGTCAGGCTTGACAAAGCCCTGGCTGGGATGATTTAATTGGGGATCGGTCCTGCTTTAAGCAGGGGGTTGGACTAGATGACCTCCTGAGGTCCCTTCCAACCCTGATATTCTATGATTCTATGATTGAATGTTTCTAGTGGTGTCAGGCTCCCACTGGGTCACATGGAAAAAATTCACTCAGCACTTAAAGTTTACTGAGCCATGAAGTTTTTCCACAAGAGCCAGCGAAACACTTCTGCCACTCAAAACTTGAGGACAAATTGTGGCATTAAGCCTCAGCCTTGCAGTGGGACTGCGCAGAACTGCAGCATCCTAGCAAGAGCTCACAGAGACAATGCCTCCCCCCAAGCTCCTGGGGGATGCAGCCATCGTGTCATACGTAGAGGGGACAGCTTGTACTTTTGCAGCCAACCAAGAAGATTTATTTCCATGACAAACTTCCTGCCCCAGCAGTTTTAGCTGCTCAAAGAAAGGTCAAGACCTTTTTTTTAATAAAGGGAGAACAATGTATTTTTCTAATTCCTTTTGTTCATAATCAATCAACTGTTTTCCTTCCAAGTTAAAAAAAACCATTGTCAGAGACCAGGCTTAGAACAGTTCAGTTTAACAGCTCGAACTTTCAGACAGTTCCATACAGCTGAAGCCAGGAGTTTAGAATAGAAATGCTACAGCAACCTTTCCTGTAGCTATTGCTATCGTCTCCAGCTATAACCAGTGTTGGTAGGAGAAGGTTAGAAGGGAACACCTCTCTTGAGCTGCATGCCATTCCCATACACGTCATGTGATGTCTTCCATTAAAGCAAGGGCACAGAGCACACGGGGAAACAAACTTCAGGGAGGGGAATTTATGCTCCTCTCCCACTGTTAACTCCCTTTCACCTTTACTTCCCACTCTCATCTAGTTTGCTGTTCTAGTCTGTTGATGTCACAGATGCCCCTGAAGCTGTACATAGGTTTTTTTTTGTAACTCCACAGCATTGTAATACCAACATAAAAGACGGTACTAGAGCAGTCTTTTTAAATGAATCAGGACCCAGTTTATCATTAGCTCTCTAGAGACAGGAAGCTTGAAGAGTTGAGTGAATTGTTCTGTGACACGAGAGTGGACAGAAATGCTTGAAGTGGGCGGTTAGTTTTACCCTACGAGCAAAGTGCAGTAGATGGAGTTCAGTGACAGTTGATTATCCAGACCATTGCACAAATCAGCCCTGGCCTCCTCCCAAAAGGAACAAGGACTTTCGTTTCCCTTCCCGTCAGTAAGTACAGGGCATTCTGCATGATCCCACTGGAACAGCAGATCTCTTACCCTGTGCACTCTTCTCCACAAAGCTTTCAGAAGGACTGCTCTGGACTGCAGTGGTTACACCTGCTTGCTGAGTGACTGACGTCCCTGGAAGCTGCTGGATAGCTGTGGTGGATTGGGCAGCATGTTTGGAAGGAGATTTCTGATTGGCTACTGTGGGTTTGCTGGATGAGTAGAAGGAACTCAGAGTCTGTGGCTTGTGCGTTTGGCTCTCTCTGTCTAGCAGTTTGTCTAAAATCTTTAATGGGGGAGAAAAATTGGGTTAGAGGCAGAGTGAGAAAACACCCATTATCCCAAAGGATACTGGCAAGGTACTAATTCAGCTTCTTACTGGGGGAAAATAAATTCTGTTAGACAAGAGTGTCAAGAAAATACATGTCCAGCTCCTTTAGGAAAAGCAGGCTCTGAGATCAGCCAGACAGGTTCCATACTCACATGACTGCACCACTGTGTAAGGGTAGACTCAAATGGTACCAACTGCTCCTTCTCCATTTACATGCATCTTAAAAATCCAATGACCCCTCCAACATTCAATATGGAAACAATTCTGATTCTCATCGGGTGGTTAAATCACAGAACTGGGAGCCAGGAGATCTGGGTTCTATTCACACTACTGCCACAGACTCACTGGGTGACCTTGGCCAAGTCATTACACTTTTGTGCCTCAGTTTAATACCAACCTACTGTACAGAAGTGTTGAAAGGCCTTTGAGACTTCTATATACTAGAGAAATGCACTCTATTATTCTTTAACAATAGTTTCTGATCCTTACTTTTCTATTTTTATTACTAGGGAACATTTGCATGAAAACAATTTGTGTTGTTCATTCACACAAAAGTAACCAATTTTGATGTCTCAGTGAACTAATGTCTAGATTACTGGTCATGCCACAGGCAGAGGATTGTAACATGAAATAGGGGAAAGAGCAGCAGAACAGGTAAACTCTTTAAGAAGGTAGAAAAATGCTGAAAATACTCTAGAAGAATAGAATTGTTTCTGAATAGAATGGGCTTCAAAGTTTTTCATGAAGAATCAGCAATTCTTTAATTGTTCTGCACAATTATGTCCTTCCAAGTCCAAATAAGATATACACGTGTACACATGCAGCTGAGTTGGGATATATTACAGTAGAACCTCAGAGTTACAAACACTGGAGTTACAAACTGACTGGTCAACCACACACTGCATTTGGAAGAAGAAGTACACTATTGGGCAGCAGCAGAGTTTAAAAAAAAAAAGCAAATACAGTACAGTACTGTGTTAAATGTATGCTACTAAAAAAAAATGAAGGGAAAGTTTAAAAAAAGATTTGACGAAGTAAGAACACTATTTCTGTGCTCATTTCATTTAAATTAAAGTTTCAAAGCTGTATTAAGTCAATGTTCAGTTGTAAACTTCCAAAAGAACAACCATAACTTTTTGTTCAGAGTTAAAAACATTTCACAGTTACAAACAACCTCCATTCCCAAGGTGTTCATAACTCTGAGGTTCTGTTGTATGAAGTAAAATGTTGGTTACAATTTTCTGTACAGGTACCCGGGTTACAGGGCAAAGTGGACTGGCACTAGGACAACATGTAAAACAGAGCCCAATACCTCAAAGAACACAGGACTAACACTTTGGCAGGGCAAAGAATGCAGGCCAATATCCCTGGGGCAAAACTGAGCCAGCACCCAGAGCAGATACAGAACTACCCAGAAAATCCAAAGGCACAGGCGACAGCATCCTAATGGATGAAGGATCAGATGTAGTGAATGAGAACGAAGTGTGAGAGATGTGTGACGCCAGGCTGAAATTTAGGAACCCCTTGGAAATTAGGCCTGTGCAGAGTAACTTACGGTATGCACTCAGATTTTGCCTTGGAAGGAGAATACAAGCAATACAATGCAGCCCTAAGGCCATGAGTGGGATATGACACAGGGTAATTCAGCTCTGATCACTTAAAGGGACACACCTTTTTCAGTTTAGACTGGTCATCTTTGTATGTGATCATCAGAGCTAGAGCCAGATCACCCTTCTCTCTTCGGGTTCCTTCGCAGAGAAGAGGGTGTTCTGCTTCACTCACAGTCGTCTTCATGCCTGCAGGGCCAAGAAGAGAAGGATGCAGAGACAGGTGAATTCAAGAGGCTTAAGAGTGTCTGATACATTTTACCTCTTTCCCTGTACTCTATTGTTCATCTCCCCCTATTAGTCATGAAGAAAAGAGTTCGCCCTCTTTTGCTTGTTGACATTACACATAGTTTATGCCCTTGAGAATGAGAGCTGGAGTCTGTCCCAGAATTCTGCACTGCAACTGCCAGGGTAACCTGATCCTGACAGGCCAAAAGGTGAGCGTCCAGGCCTGCCTGAGGCTCCTTCCTGGAGACAAAGGAAGTGGAATACTAGACACTCAGACTGCTCACGCTCTTTGCTGCCTCCAGTTTCTGCAGCGGCCACTTAGCAGACATTCAAACACTATCAGTGTATCTTTCCTTCTGGGGAGGAGGTGGTGGAGGAAAGAAAATTGTTCTGATAACACCACACATATACTAACTTTAAACTCACGTATGTAATACCACAAGCCTGCTATACACACCACCACTTTCTTGCTAAAACACATGAATTGGAAGCCAGGAATTTTGTGTAACTCACCCATGAAGACTGAGCCAAGTCTGAGCTAACCATGAGTATCCCACGGAGTAATTCTACTGGGTTTTTATTGTTGAGGTTTAACCCCTTCTGAACTGACTGCCTGTTAATCTCTGCACTGTTCAGGCTCCAGCTATGCTTAACTGGCAACTCTTTCAGGCAAATAGCAACAAAAATGGTTGAAAACACACTCTCTACCCCTTTAACAGCCCACCTGTCAATTTCAGTCCTCAGCTGCATTTCTCCCACAATGCACCTCAAACCTGACACCCAGGATCTCCTGTTTTCCCACGCCCAGATTCCCTCCCCAGCTCTGACAATATCCCACCAAAACACTTCCACTTCTGCACCAATGAAACCCAGGTCAACAGGCATCAATTCACTCCACAAAAGGGGGCAGGATTCAGAATGTGAATGAGAAAAGCCCTCCTCCTCCTCTGAGGTGGAGGAAGAGCTGGATTCTTACCAAGAGCAGCAACAGCTGCCTCAAAACCAAGCTCCTCATCTCCAGGCATTTCATTATTCCAGTTACGGCTTGGGGGTCTGGACCCTGTCGGAGAAACCACTGGAGAGACAGGAGAAGACAGTTAGTGCCCAGCTGTAGGAAGCTAGGACCCAAAAGCAGAATGTATTCTAGGATCTGTCTCGGGTTTGTGCTCCCATTTCAAACCACCATTCCAGCCCTAAGGTCATGGCATGGGTCTGCTGCTTTCTCCCTCTCCCTCAACTGAACCCCTCCAACCCTAGCAAGCTCTGCTTCAGAATGGGTTTGGAAGCCAAATTCTCTTTCTGATGGTTAATGTATTTGTTTCCTCCAACAGAAGCAGCAGTGGGGTCGTAAAAAATATATTGAAAGGCTCTGTGACTATTTTACAGGGACACAAATGGGTCAGAAATGTGATAAGATTCCCAATGTTTTTGTATGAAAGGGGAGCTAGGAAGGAGGTCAGTACTGAAGAAGAGAGAGTCTCCATAGCAATGTGGAGGGAACAGCAGAAGTAGGTATAACTTTAGGGTGAACAAGTAAGAATGGGATGCAATCATCATAAGGGAAGTGCAGATTTTCCCTGAAAGCTTCTTTTGGTCCCCAAGGTTCAGAGTCTAGGAACGTGACCCTTCTGCATACACACCAACTGGGACAGTACCTGGAGTACATAGGACATCAAATATGAAGCTGGCCAGCATGAGAGGCAGAACAGGGCGGTAATCACACAAGGTTCCTTCTCTCAGCTCTTCAGCCCTTCCTCGAATGGTGTTCATCTCATTAGTGCCCAAAGGGATCTTCTTTAATAAGGCCACAATCTCAGACTCCTGGTACGCCAGCTTCACCTGAGGGTACCCACAAGGAAGCAAAAAAAGCCATCACAGACCGCTGGACATAGAACCATCTTGCCCTACGCAGATGATCAAATATAGGAATAACCCTGAAACAGTTTTTATTGATTCATTAGCATACAATCCATTGATCTCATGCCACTCCCTGCCTTCTCCCACACAGAGACAATAGTGAGGATGGTGCCCAGTTGGAGGCCAGCCCATAGGACATGAAAGTCTAATAGACTTGCTTTACTCTATACACAACCTTCTCGTCACCTTCCCTTTCCAACCAATTACTCTGAGGTCTGGTTGGGGAAAAAAGGTCAGTAGTCTTCATCAGGAAATATGGAGAAGCATCCAGCCAGATAGGTCACTAGAAAGGCAGATCATTCCCAGTCCTACAGAGAAGGATGTTATCTTGTGCAATACAACAACTGAGGAGGAAAGGACTGTCCAAGAGGGGAATGGACAATATTCCAGTACATATTCCACTGAACAAAGATTGTTGGATTACAGTGTGTTATTCTCCACTGTAGTGTTCTTTCCATTTTTAATGCACTGTTTCCCATGCCAGCTTAAGCATTCAGTGAATTCCAGATCCACATTTAATCTTGTCAGCAGACACTGTTAAGCATGAATGTAGATAACCTTAGGGTAATAAGTTTATTCCTTAGTAGGAGCCTGGTAATATCTGCACCTTCAGGGGATTCTGCAATCTTGCAAGTCAGAAAGTGACAGGAGCAGCAACTCATACAACCAAGGTCTGAAAAGATCACATTTTTACAGAAGGTGGCCTATGGGCATTAATTAAAGTGTGTGAAGTTGTGTACCTACCGTTGTGTACGCATTCAGATGTCTAAATATATAGTACAATTTACTCTAAGGTGTGAAATTTAAAATGAGTTAGTTAAACCAGTGCAAACCCTGTGGGGAACTCCAGAATGGCTTTATTTCAGATCAGTTTAGAGTGCCCACACAGGGGTTTCCATCAGTTTAATTAAATCATTTTAAGTTTACCTCTTAAGATAAACAATTGCAACTTTCTCCTGTAGACAAGCGCTGAACTTCCTCCCACAGATTTAGCCCAAGGTGTCTTCAACATAGGAGTAACCTTTGCTACACAAATTCTAGGTCACTCACGGACTCACTCAGTGCCTGCTTGGCTCTATGAAGACTAATTCTGAGAGAACTCCTAAAGGCAGGACCTGATGCACAGAACTCTAACGGGGAATACTTGAGCATGAAGGGGGAAACCCCAGCAGCGCAGTGCTGCTCACAGGTACAGTCTTTCTGAGCCACTTTATACCTCCAGGGCCTTGGTAGAGGCAGGAGGCCTCTGTAGCTCCAGGGCGAACATGCCAATGCGGAAGGCCAGGTTGTGATATTCCAGCCTCTCGCTCAGCACTGTCAGCAGGAAAGCAGCTTTGGACAGGGTGTTGGTTGCCATCCATGTCTGCTTGCTGGTTGACACCTTGTTCTTCTTCCCCTGTGTGAGGAGTAGTTCATAACAGGTTTGTTAGGAAATGAATTGAAATGCAGTGCAAGGATGTGCCGGTGATTCCCCCTATGCTCCTGCCTGCAGGAGCTCCTCCCCACCTGTGCACTGAGGAGAACACGCACCTATTATTCCGGAAGCACTGTTTTGTCCTGGCTCTACCTATTGCCCTGTCCCCCTCCATAATCCAGCAGTTTCTGGGTGATGAAACAGACCCAATTTTACATGCTACCTTCTTTTGGTGCAGAATCCCAATTACCACTGGTTATGGATGGCTCCTCCCCCACAGCATCTGTCTACCCTTCCCTCATATGACAATGCAATGGGGGCTCCTGCCTCCTCACTAAGCCATCTCTTCCAATATTGGACCATTTTAGCAGGTGGGTGCTGGCTTGGACAAACTATATAACAACTATATTCTTGCCAGCAAGGTAAAAAAAAGTATGGATTGGATTAATAGACTATAAGGTGGATAGACAGCTGGCTAGATCGTCAGGCTTAACGGGTAGTGATCAACGGCTCAATGTCTAGTTGGCAGCTGGTATCAAGTGGAGTACCCCAGGGGTTTGTCCTGGGGCCGGTTTTGTTCAACATCTTCATTAATGATCTGGATGATGGGATGGATTGCACCCTCAGCAAATTCACAGATGACACTAAGTTGAAGGGAGAGGTAGATTTGCTGGAGGGTAGGGATAGGGTCCAGAGTGACCTAGACAAATTGGAGGATTGGGCCAAAAGAAATCTGATGAGGTTCAACAAGGACAAGTGCAGAGTCCTGCACTTAGGACAGAAGAATCCCATGCACCACTACAGGTTGGGGACTGAATGGCTAGGCAGCAGTTGTGCAGAAAACGACCTAGGGGTTACAGTGGACGAGAAGCTGGATATGAGTCAACAGTGTGCCCTTATTGCCAAGAAGGCTAATGGGATATTGGGCTGCATTAGCAGGAGCATTGCCAGCAGATTAAGGGAAGTGATTATTCCCCTCTATTCGGCACTGGTGAGGCCACATCTGGAGTATTGTGTCCAGTTTTGGGCCCCCTACTACAGAAAAGATGTGGACAAACTGGAGGGAGTTCAGCAGAGAGCAACGAAACTGATCAGGGGCTGGGGCACATGACTTATGAGGAGAGGCTGAGGGAACTGGGATTGTTTACGCTGCAGAAGAGAAGAGTAAAGGGGATTTGATAGCAGCCTTCAACTACCTGAAGGGGGGGTTCCAAAGAGACGGAGCTCAGTTGTTCTCAGTGACAGATTACAGAACAAGGAGCAATGGTCTCAAGTTGCAGTGGGGGGGGTCTAGGTTGGATATTAGGAAACATTATTTCACTAGGAGGGTGGTGAAGCACTGGAAGGGTTACCTGGGGAGGTGGTGGAATCTCCATTCTTAGAAGTTTTTAAGGCCCGGCTTGACAAAGCTCTGGCTGGGATGATTTAGTTGGGGCTGGTCCTGCTTTGAACAGGGGGTTGGACTAGACCTCCAGTGGTCTCTTCCAACCCTAATCTTCTATGATTCTATAACCTTGATTCCCTTTCAATGGTAGGGACACCACCAAGACAAGCGTAGCTGGCTTAATGCCATGTGGATTCCCAGACATCCTTTCCTTTCTCATTTCCTCCCACTTCCAATTCTCTACTCCGAGATCCCAAAGCTTCCACCACTTTAGAAGACAACTCTAGAGACTAAAAATGCATTGTTAACATGTGCTCAACTTCCAGAGGAGTTTGCTCTCTCAGGGTCCAAGCAATAGTGCATGTTATAAAGGAAGTGACTGAGGGTTTAAATACGGAAGAGGTACGGAAAATCCATGAAGACCAGGTAAGTGAAGTGAATGTAGGGCTATGGAAAAACAAGGCCGTATTTTTGGTATTGGCATTTAATTATGTAGCACACAGTGACATTTGCTTTAAACATGCTTCCAGGGTGCAATGTTAAATCAAGTGTTTTGTTCAAATGGAAGGTGTAGATCCACAAGGGACCACTGGTAGGAGCTGTTCATTGTGGTTCCCATCTGGCAGACAAGAACACTTGAGTGCAGGCAGAGATAGGAAGGCTGTGTGAGGCGCCGGGTCTAGTGAGGGTAGGGATGACTGAAAGTCCCTTCAAGTCATGCTGAAGGACCCATTGCCCTTTTTCAGGTGAAATGCTGAACAGCCAGAGAAGTCTGATCTAAAGGGGGTTCAGGGCAGACCAAGGCCTGGTACAGCCCTGTACAGAGAGAAGAACCACCACCAGCGAATATTACTGCATTTGAGTCTTGCTGAATCGTGAAATTCTGTTCATCTGCCCGAGTGTTTCTGTGCCCTTGACACAGTGGACAGGCAGCGAGAGTTAAAAAATCAAGACCAAAACACAATATAATTATTTTTAACCTCATGATTTTAGGGCAAACTTCATGATCTTTTTCCATATGACTCATGATTTTTGAATTGTTGGGGCTGGCAATCCCGTGTATTCCTCCCCACACTCCCTTCTTTTCACAAAGGCACCTCTCTACCTTGGTTGGGGGCTGCTCCACCTTGAGATCTGGAGGATTGGCCAGTAGGTCCCTGGCCAGTTCTACAGTCAGACGGCATGCTTCATTACTGTATCCGTGTGCATAGAGAGCCTCTGCACAGGCAAAGAGGATCTGAAAATAAAGGGATAGAGGATCAGATTTAGTCCACGCGCCTCACAACGGGAGTCAACTCCATCCTGCCCATTTTCTCATTTGGTGTCACTAAAAACAGAGTTAAACACTGATCTGAGCTCAGATTTGTATCTAACGCTCATGTTCCTGCCTTCTGTTATGCAGCCCCTCTGCCTGGAACAGGTCCACCATGCTCTCCAACGTGTCTCAAAAACACAGCTTCCAAGAGGTCTAATCCCCTTCCCTCGAAGCGCTAACAGAGGCAATTACATCAATATTGCACATTTTTCTCAACAATATGCTCTCGTTCAAACAAGAATCAATTCAGTGAAGTCCTGTGGCCTGCATTATACAGGAGGTCAGACTAGATCATCACAGGGGCCCCTTCTGATCTTCATAAATATCTAAGTGCCTATGAATAGAGTGGGGAAAAACCCCAAACAAAAATCAAAATCAACCTGTATAATTAATTCTCTCTCCCCCTTTCCTAGCATCCCAATATCCCTTCCTCAGTGCACTGTCTACTTCGACATAAGCTCCTCCCACTCATCTGCGAAGTTCCAGGCATACTTTTGAGGTTTTGATACACGGGACTGGTAGCACAACCTATTAAGATTGCCTGACATTTGCCTTTATAAGACCCTGTTTTCATTTGCTTGTCATTTTATCAAACTAACTTTTTGGGCTGAAATTTTCCTGATTGGGTGTCTGCCTCAGGCTAAGAGGAATACATTTTCAGCAATTCAGCTGTTCCAGAGCGAGGCTAGGAGAAATATGTTAGTTTTGTTCATGTTTAACATTTTCTTTGAGGAGCTCTAGTGTCCCCATGCTTAGGAGCAGAGACTTGAAATTTGGAAGGGGAGTGGTCTTTGTCAGAGATGTGCCTTTGGATGTTCCCATTAAAATCCACCCAAATTTAGCCAAGTTATAGCCTTTGGGGGAAAAAAGCACCATTTGCCCATGCTTGTGAGAGACTTAGAGCTTCACAGATAAATTCCCCCAAAATTTATCCACATGGGGCTGAGCTTCACAGGACTTCACCTGCACTTGCCCCTCTGGATTGCTGCAGCCAGGGCTGGGCATCAGAATTGAGAGCAGGGAGCCTGCCTCTCCTGTGCTTTCAGTGTCTGCTCTGCAGGCCCAAGAAGAAACCTGTGTAATTTGAATGCAGAGGTGACAAGAGCTGGACCTGGGGTTTGGGGAGCAGATTGGAAAAAAGACACCTTGGAGAAGGGAGGAAAGACTCGGACTGCAAGCTGGTGAGGGAGAGGGAAACTGAGGCTGGAAGTTGGAGGGACTGGCTGGGCAAGAGACTAGGACTGGGAGCCAGCAGGTAGCAGGAGACAGACAGATTAGATGAGGAGCTGAGGGGGAGGGGAGACTAGGACCAGCAGAGCAAGCAAACTAGGACTGGGAACCAGTGGGGTGAGAGAGAGAGAGAGAGAGATCTAATAATGAGCTGGGGTAAACAATGCTGAGATTGTATAAGGAATCTGGGGAGGGAGACTGGGCCTGGGAGCCAGTGGGGACAGGAAATGAGACTGGTCACACAAGATGGTGGGAGGGAGGAACTAGAACTGGTTGGGCAAGGATATTGGGAACAAGGAGCTGGGTTGATTTTGGGGGGGGGGGGGGTAAGGGAGAAGAGGGGGCTGGGAACAAGGAACTGGGTGATTGTGGGGGACTGGAAATGACTGTGCAAAGAGGCTGGGATGGGGAGCCGGAAACCTGGCACAAGGAATCTAGGGGCAGGGGAGATTAGAAATGGCTAGGTGAGGAGACTGGAAAAAGCAGCCAGGGATGGGGAACAGACAAAACTAGGCCAGGGACAGAAGGGTCAAGCTTTGGGGGAAATGGGTAGAAGCGTTTGCGATCACTAGAACACACTGCCCTCCAGAGCCTCAAATGGAACGTGTGATACCAAATCTCACCCTTCCGCTGAGGTCAGGAAAAAACAGCATAAATTCTATCATAATGGGGACCAAAATAATGTAGCACAACCAACTTTAATTCCTGCCTTTCTTCACAAACTTAATAATGTTCTTTTAACTTACTTTATATATGTTACACTCACAAAAACTAAGAAAAATAATCACGTTGCTATTTTCCAACTAGAGCTAGCTCACCTCCATCCTGTTCTCCTGCTCCAAGGGCTTTATACCAGCAAAGATGTCCTGCTCCTCTTCATTCCCCCCCTCTGCTTTGTCCTCCTCCTCCTTGGCCACCTCCTGTGGATTCAGATAGTACACCTGGTAATCATCTTCCTCTTCTCCCTCCTCCCCGCCCCCTGCTGCACCATTCTCTCCCACTTCTGGCTTCCGGCTTGCACCGTTCTCATCTGCAGAAGGCAGATCGTCGTCTCCACTGCCCACTTCTTCCACGGAATCCTTTGGAGCTTTCTTGGCAGCAGGATTGCTCCGGATGCTGGGCTCAGGACCCTCCGAGAAGTACACCCCCCCGTCATCTTCAAAGGTGTCTCTATAGCTCCTATTCAGGGGGCTCTCTGTGAAACTGAAGGTGTTACTGGCCTCCGCCCCCAGAGCCAAGCTGCTGTCATCCAGGCTCATCTCTGCCAAGTCTGGTTCCAGAGAGCTGTCTTCACTGCTCATGCGGCGTTTCCCACTATGTTTACTGGCTAAGCTTTTCCCCACTGGCAGCTTGGCCTTGCCTACTGCTGTCTTATAAACCACCTTATCTCCTTCCGCTGAAAGTCGGCGCAGAGCCCTCTGGGGGGCTTCAGTGACAACTTTCCGCTTCCCAATAAGTTCCTTAGGACGGACAGCTGGCTCTTGCGAAGAGGGGCGTGACCTGTCCCCTGGCTGCAGACAGGTTCCCCCAGGTTCCTGCCCATGGCCTCTGCCAGCCTCACACGTGGTTTCCACACACTGCAACCGACAGTTCCTCTGCTGGACGGCCTTTACCCAACAGAACGAATTCTTCTTATCAGTGCTGCTGTAGGTGATGCCAGGGATGGGATAGGCCTCCTCCCAGTTGAAGTAACAGGCTTCCACAGCTGGTTTGAAACCTTGGAAGAGCTTCTCTAGGGATTTCTTGTGCTGCCCCCTCTTGACATTATCTATGACTTTCAGCTGCCACTGTCTGAGTTGGGTGCAAAGGTCCCTGCGCCTGGAGGAAGAGGAGAGGGAAGAGAAGACAGATCAGAAAGCAGTCATAAAACACACCATGACAAAAAGCCCCCCCACCTCACAGAATACCTCATCCTCCCCCAGAAAACCCTTCTGCTGAATTAGCATAAATGGCATAGTCGGTCAGAAAACAGCACAGAGAAGATAAAGGAAAGAGACGTGTCAAAAATCAGCTTCTACACAGGCCTATGCCATGGAAGCCAAATGCTGCCAAGTCAAACGTGGGAATGTGTTGTAGACTGGAGGCTCAGGATGAAGCACTGGCTTGTGAGGTCCTGAGCAGCTACATCCCAAAGTTCACCCATCACAGATGTGACATTAGCACTCTGGTAAACAGCGAAGGACTACAACAGGGAACTGTTGTACATCCGGAATAAGAATCACTGGCAAAGCAAAGTGAGAAAGTTTGCACAGGGCTTGAAGCCGTACTATGCCTGGCTCCAATCAGTGCTATTGGTCCGCCTCTCGTGAACACTAAAGCCTACACAAACCATCCAAAGTGCCAAGGAAAACATTGCTAAAGCACTGGGGAAATCCCAAGTTTTTCAGTGAACCCTCCTCCTACCTTTGCCATTGATTCCAGAGTTCTGGGGAACAAAACTGAACATCTCAATCTTCTAGTGATTTTATCAGTCCCAGAAGCAAAAGGTGGTAAACTGAGCAAGGGATGTAAGTTTGGACTCATTAGGATAAAAGGAACTCTATACCACCAACTGTTTCCATTTGACCACTAGGAAAACCAATTAGCTAGAAATAGGCTGATGGGGATTAGTTAAAAAGGTAGCAAGGGGCAGGGAAACTACTCATAGAAAAGGTACCATTAGGATAGGGGGAAGCTGCAACAAGTTGTGAAGGCTGTAGCAAGCCTCATTATGCTCCACTGAAAAACAGCATGCAGGAATGAGAATAAAACAAGTCAAAGGAATTGAAAGTGGGCACCTTTCTGGTGACTCTATACAAACTGTAGAAGAATTGGAAATAAAGCAAAAGGCATTTGAATTATGCTTGAAATGAAGTACGAACTTTTAGCAATTTGGAATTAATCAGATGACTGGAACGTTAAGATAGACATCCACTATATAGAAGGGAAGAATGATTTGACTCTGCCTTATAAACAAGGAAACAACTTTTATGTTTTACAGACTACATAACATAACTCACATTTTTGTTTGTTTTAAACCTCGTGCCTGATTCCCTACTGTCTTCTCTTTGTCTCTCTGGGGTTTTGTTTTTTTTTTTTCTATTTCAGACTGTAAACTCTCTAGGGGCAGAGATCACAATTTTTTAATCTCACTGATGTATCCTACAAAGTTATGACTTTATATTAATGTTTAATAATAATTTAGAAGATTGGAAAGTGAACAAAGAGCTAAAAAGCAAATATGCCAAAATGATCATCCTGGCTTCATTAATTCTGACAAACCAAGAGTTAACTTTTCTTGTTTATGATCTTTCATAACAAACAGACAACGCACTACATCATATCTTGCCTAATACTGCAAACATTTTATAAAACATGACATAAGCTATGAAATTTTGTAAAAAATAAAGAAGTCTTAACATGAGACCTGAACACAGCATCTACTATTCAATTATTGCTAAATGGGGAGGGTAGTCAATTGTGTGCAAGTTAGCAAAGTATTGTGGTTTATAAACCATCATGCTTCATCCCAGAGGCCTGAAACTACTGGCTGAGGAAACAGGACCACTAGCAATAATTGTCACTACATCGTGGAATACACACGAGGAATATACACAAGACTGCAGAAAGCAAAATATAGTTCCAATTATTAAAAAAAGTTTAAGAATAATGAATGATCTGGGTAAAGAAGAAACCTGTGAAACTACTAAATTGCAAGTTAAAGTACTAAGAAAGCATTACAATGTATGTGTGACATGTGGAGGAATCTAGCCAGTTACAGCTACAGATTAATAAAACAGATCATGCCATACTGAACTGAATAGGCATTTTCAATATAGAAACAGGGTAGATCGGTGAGGGCAATTTGGGCGTATCGTTAAACTAGATTTCAGCAAAGCATTTGACAGCACTGCCCAAGCAGCACAGACACCGAAGAAGTATGGTCTGACTAGTATAGTAAGGAAGACTGACTAATAAGAGGCAATGAGTTATCAGTGTTACATCAGAATGGGGCAGAGACAAAATGGTATCCTGCAGGGGCCAGTATCCTTAAACATACATCAATACCATAATGAATATACATACATGCATCCAGGGCTCAAATCAGCAGTCTATACTAAGCTAAAATATACAGCAAGTACAGCAGGATAAACCAAAAATACAACTGTATCTGGACACCTTTGCCACTTGGCTGACCCAGCATGAGCTGAAATGTAATGCAAAACAATGCAAGATACTTAGCAAAGATCACATTAGTTCTAAACTAGAAACTCCAGAAACCAGTTATGCAGAAGAGGCTGGGTGTTATCACTGAACTGAATCCTTCAGGGCAATGCCATTCCAGAAAGGCTCTCTCCATCAGGAGAGATTAGAAAAATTAAGTGCATAACCATATTTGCATGTTAAACAGAACCACACAGACAAGAGACAAATTATTCACTCTGGAAATCAGGGTTAAAAACACAGAGTAATACTAGCAATTAAAGCTGAAAGTGATTAAGTTTATCTTGGACATTAGAGCCCATCTTGGCCATGAGGATGGACAGCAGAACAATTTGAATCATACTTTCCTCATTAGGCAATCACTAGACATGTAAGGAAAGAAAGCTAAGAGTTCGTGTGCACCACAGAGCTAAATAGTGGGGGTTGGACTGGACTCTTTAATGAATTCATTAAAGATTATCTGATCCTGGTGCTTACCTCTGTGGGCTGATGGTTGGGTCTAGGACAGCCAGCCTCCAGAGAACCACCATCTCATCACACATGCTGGCACAGGCATGAGCAGCCACTTCCGACTGACCATTACTGCGGCCAGTGTGCCCGCTAGCGCTGCTGTGGGATGCAGATGTTCGCACGCTGTACCACCAACCCGTTATCTGCAGAAGAAGATACATTCAATGCAGCTGTGCCCAAACATCCGATTCCCGAGTCCCACCCACCCCACATTTGCACAGGCTGGAGGACCTGAATTCTGGAAGTAAATCATAAATGACAATCAGGAATAGTAAATTCTGTTGCTAGGCATGCAATGCCTTGTTTTTTTATTTCTTTCTAAATGAATTATGGGCATTAAAGCAGAGGCATACAAAGAAGGGACCCACAGAAACAGAGCTGGATGGAACCTCAGACAAGAATGAGAACAAGAGCAGAATGACTGGAGATAGGGAAAAGAGCTATAAAACATACTCTGCAGTACAATAGTGGCAAATCCAGCACACTGGTAGTGACTAAAGTTACCACCTCCTGGTTGCAGTTGAGTGACCTATGTGAAATGAATTTTGTAGGTTCAGTCTGGCTGTGAAAGAACAGATGCCTAGATAATATCCACTCTCACAAATGGTTCTCTTCTTAGCTACATCATCAGACAGAGCAAGGACTGAATGGGCATGGAGAGAGAAACCTTTGATTTTCCCCACTCCAACTAAGGTACAGGTATATGATAGAGTAATGGGGGGAAAAGCATGCACTGAAGAAACCCATGGTTACACCTGCAATGTGGAGTGACAACCTCAGTGTCTAGGACTGTCAAAATGAACCTTTTCCCTACCACTAAATTCACACAAAAATTGTTATTATTATTGCTATTGTTAACAGATTTAAAGTAAAGGCTCAAAGCTTCCAAAAGCTATTTTCTACCAAATAACCAAAGTGTTTGAAATTCTGTCATCCAACCATATCCCTTAAAGTCAATACAAAAGTAATGGTCATAACAGATGGGACTTTGTTTTGGAAAAATCAACAGAGTAAACTGCACTGACTGGACAAAAGATGCACAGGCAAGAGATGACAAAAAGGATTTAAACCACATACCAGTGTTAATACAAATACACATATTTGACATCATCTTGGGGTGCAATGGAGTTGTGAGCATCACCTATCCAGCACCCAAAGTCTGACCACAGAAGCTCACTGAAGAGCAGTTCACTTTGGAGGGAATGTGCCTCTCCCACAATGCACATAAAGACTCTAAATTTTTCCAAGCCATTAATTCTAACAGCATTGAACAGTCATCACCATTGACTGGTTCCCCAGTGGCTGATCTGCTTCCCCAGGAGGGACTGAATACCTGCTCATAGGTCAGACACTGGTCAGTCAGGATCTCCAGCAGAGGGGCTGCATTGCTGTCCCTTCTCTTGAACATCTCCCGAACAATAGAGAGCAGGTTCCAGATCCCCTCAGGCTCTCTCCCTCTCAGGGGACGCAGGAGACATGCCCACTCGGCAGCGGCTGGTGGCTCCGTGGAGGAGAGGTACATAGAGTTCACATCACTGAGAGAGTGAAAGGGGAAGGAGAACAGGAATGAAGACGACAGAGCACAGCAGCACAAAAAAAGATTCTGGGCCATCAAATATTTCCATTTTGAGAGGGGCTTTGACAAATGTATGTCACTTAAGAGTAAGCATAACAGGAGTCAGACAGGAACAGGCAAGTTATATGTATACACATTGTGCACAGACTAAATGAGTGCTAGAGAGGGTTTTTATCTACTGAGACTCAACATTGCAACAGACATGCACAGACAGAGAACATTACCTGGAGAGTGACCCCACAATTAAGCATCCTTAGTTTCATGGCACGATGCTCACTTATACACCATACGTCCATGTAGAAGCAAAGGAGAGCACTCCCATGGACTCTGAGTCCATGTTCCGCAACCCTTTGTAGGCAGGAATACAGTCCTTACTCTGAAGATGACGCAGTTTACCTGAAGACAACAGGAGAGGGCCCACAGAATTTGTGAAGGGTTTTCTTTATGTTGTCACTTAAAGTAGATTCATCCAGGTACCAGGTGCTTTGGTCTGAGGCTGAGGGACCAGCAGTGGGATCTTGAGAAAGAACATACACAGTTTGCAGGTGTCGGAGAGATGCAGTCTACACCCCACAACCCAAGAAATTGCAGGCCACATATAAGCAAGGCGCCTTAACTTCATCCCATCCAGAAAGCAACAGTCTCAGAACTGTTCATGTGGCCTGGAAACATATTGCAGTCATTGCACAATGGGTTAATGGAAAGTATCTTCCACTGAAAATAGCCAAGCTGTGCAGTATCTAAAGATTCCACACCATGCCTTCTCATCAGTCTGCAGCACCAGCAGTTCCCTCCAGTAACTCTGTTTACACATATCCTTATACTTATCCCCTTTCCTTGTCTTCCCACAGCAATCTCAGGAGCAGTGTCCCAGTAATTTAGTAACATCACCCAACGGAGAAATATCTTCTCCCATCCTTGAGGCAGATAACAGAGAATCAAATCAGAGAAAAACTATCCAAATTACCTGGGGCTCCACACACTGTGTTGATGGCAGTGGACTGAGAAGACAGCAGCTCATCCAGTAGGCGCTGAGCAGTAGGAAGAATCTAAAACACAAGAGAAACATATTGAATGTGACTTGAAAGTAAATCTGCATGTCTTGCCTTGTCATAACAAACCAAGAAGCTACTCTGATTTTCATTATTGTTACTGAGGAACTGTTGGCTTGTCAGAGCAGTTTAAAAACACTTAAATCCAGGTTACCCTTTAGGGATTGTCATAAATATAAAGGGAAGGGTAACCACTTTTCTGTATACAGTTCTATAAAATCCCTCCTGGCCAGAGGCAAAGTCCTTTCACCTGTAAAGGGTTAAGAAGCTCAGGTAACCCTGCTGACACCTGACCCAAAATGACCAATGAGGGGACAAGATACTTTCAAATCTGGAGGGCGGGGGAGAGGGAGGCTTTTGTCTGTCTGTGTGATACCTTTGCCGGGAACAGATCAAGGATGCAAATCAACTCCTGTAAAGTTAGTAAGTAACCTAGCTAGAAAATGTGTTAGGTTCTCTTTGTTCTGGCTTGTGAAATTTGCTGTGCTGGAGGAAATGTGTATTTCTGTTTTTGTGTCTTTTTGTAACTTAAGGTTTTGCCTCGAGGGATTCTCTGTGTTTTGAATCTGACTGCCTGTAAGATTATCTTCCATTCTGATCTTACAGAGTTGTTCTCTTATCTTTTTTTGTTCTTCTAATAAAGTTCTGTTTTTTAAGAATCTGACTGGGTTTTTTGGGTCTTAAAAATCCAAGGCTGGTTTGTGATCATCTTGTTTATTCTCAAGCCTCCCCAGGAAAGGGGTTGCAATGGCTTGGGGGGATATTTTGGGGAAATAGGAACTCCAAGTCGTCCTTTCCCTAGTTGTTTGTTAAATCACTTGGTGGTGGCAGCGTTTTATCTAATCCAAGGGCAAAGACTTCGTGCCTTGGGGAAGTTTTAACCTAAGCTGGTAGAAATAAGCTTAGGGGGTCTTTCATGCGGTCCCTACATCCGTACCCTAGAGTTCAGAGTGGGGAGGGAACCCTGACAGGGCTCCTTTCCTAGTTTTCAACCCAGAGGTTCTTGCATGCTGGACACATGTAATAGCCCTTTTAAAAAACAGGAGAGTGGAGGGAACGCCATGCACTATTGCTGATACCATAGTATAACCCTAGTCATTCCACTTTTTCACCTTTCTTCTTAATGTAAACCTTTATGCAAAGTTTGCATCATAGAGTTTGCATCCTAACAGGTAAACCAAAGCAACACGGAAAGGAGTGGCTTATCAAACCTTCTGGGGGAGAATGGGAGACAGCAGTAAAATTCCAAGCTTCTCTTTTGAGTGGCCGCAGTTGAGAGGCCACCACCACCATTTTCTTGTACCCACTATATATGTTTCCATTTCTTATCCCCAAGTCATTCCCTAAGAAGCTGAATAGCACTGTCTCCAGGTGATTTGGAGCTTTAAAACCTAGGTTTAGTCCAGCCTTCCTAGGAGCCACAATGCAGGGAGGAAGGCTGGCTTTCCTGATTTTCAAACTAGTATAGGGCTGCAGTTTTGGATCCATTTGCTACCAGGATTCATGCTCACAATGAGCACAATGGATTATGAAGATAGCTCAGACTTAAGAGTGATACAACAGAGGGTCAAAGACAGGCCTCCACTCTCAACATACCCCCACTTTGCACAGCAAAATGTTGGGGTAAACATGATCGTGTACCTGAGACTAAAGCATAAAACACTGCACATCCTCCGACATAGTAAGAAATTTGTGAATGATATGGGCCAATCTTTACTTATAAACAGACTGAAGGAAAACAATAACCACAACTGTTCAGTGGGGGCATTTCGTGTCTATTAGGCACCTGGAGAAACAGGCTAGGCATTAGGTGGCTCTTGCAGCTTTCCCATTACTATATTTTGCAAGACGTAGAGAGGTAAGAAATCACTTGCTAAGACAACCTCACACATTGAAGGCTGCAGCACTGAGGAATTGCAGCAGGAAGGGAATACTCACTACACGAAACAAGTGCCTGAGGGAGCAATGTCTCAGCAAAACGAACTTGTGTGCTTAATTGAAATAGGGAGACTGGGTTCCCCAGTGCAGGTAGCCCTCAGAAGGAGAACTGGGTAACAAGTTCCAAATGCTCAACATCAGTGCTTTCTTTTTTCACAGCACAGACATCATCTTAAGAGAGATTATCTCAAGAACTCCACCCGTTACATTCATGCGCCAGTGGACCACTTCCCCTCCACATTTGTGAGTGAATAGCTTCCCTGTGGCAATATTTCATCAACTGGAAATAAGGGGAAAAAGCCACCTCATGTGACACTCCAGCTCTCTGTGGACCACCAGTGGTTCACAGAACCAATGCTTTACATTGTATACACAAAGTCCTCACAAGCAGCCACACCCAAGACACCTTGATCCCCATCACTCTGAGGGCTGCGGGATGAGTTTGGGGCATTCCCTCCCTTATCAAAGGCCCTTTGGGAAGTGAAAATGATCCAAGATTATATTAAACAGATTAAGATAGATTTTCCAATAACGCCTAAAACTTTCCTGTTGGGCAACATCCGATCAGATCATCTGGTAAAATGGTAATAATTTAATCATCCAGCTGTTCTTGGGGTCACAGCGGGCATGCACTATTGAAGGAGATAATACACCTTCCCTTATACCAGCTCATTCATTGCTAAGGAACAACCGCCAGCAGCGCTACTCGTGTTTCCGGATGCCTTTTTCTAATCACTGCCCAAATACCTAAATCCACAAAATCTGGAGGGGGCGAGAAAGGCTGGTTCTCTTACATACACCAGCAGGAAGAAATGTAACTGGTACTGGTTCACGGTCTATCTACAGCAAAGAGACAGTACCTGTATGTTATTGTCTTTACATTGATGTGATTGCTCTATTTTCTGCTCCTAAGCAGTTTAATACTTTTGGTGGTTGGAGTCTTACTTACATTGTTCTTATTAAAGTTCCATGAGTTACTAAAGGGGCTTTGTGCACATTTTAACAGTATCCTAACCCCTAGTGGAAATAAGCTGTGCACCCACTGTGCACTGAATGCACATAAATTCAAATATAGAGGAAGCAGGAGGATTGAGTGGCTTAGGCCAGTGTTGCTCAACTTTTCCAGATTAGCAACCCCTTACTCTCAGTTCAAACTTTTCAAGACCTCCTTACATTTACTGTAAAAGTAAGAATAAAAAAAAATATATCACCAACAACAAGCCTATATAATTTGTGCGTGTTTCAAGAGTCAGACAGATAACACTTGGCCTTGAAGGGTCAGGGTGTGTGGGGGAGTGAGATTTTCTTTGCCAACTGTGCTAAAATTTTCAACCCTTCTCAGCTCCTGACCCACTGGTTAAGAAACGCCAGCTTAAGTAAAAACCTTACATCTCATCCTCACTGGTTTGCATGCAGCCCAGGTTGGTAGAGACCAAAAGTTAGTATGATCCAATGACTGTTCAGCAGCCTGTCTGAAAGTACTGTGATATCCACATCATAAAGCCCATCATAGCTGTCCCTCTGCTTTGCAAGCCTCAGCAGAGATGGCAAGATTGAACAGTTCAGAGTCAGAAACTGAACTATCCTTTCACCCTTACAGGTGGGGTGGCCTCTTTAGATTAGGGTTGAAACACTGGTGAGGCATGGTGGGGAATCCTTCACTGCCGCTGGCCATGCTATATATGTTCTGTAGACAGTTCTCAGGACTGTCAAATCATGCTGCTTTCATCAGCACTAAATTCATACACAATAAAGAGGCAACCAAACACTGAATTGTACTTTGAACACTATGCCCTTCCCCCTTGTTAATTTCTTTTGTTTTGGCAGATGTATGATCTTCATAACCATGAGCTACACACCTGTTTATGCCCAGGTGATATCCAATTTCTTGAGATGACTAAGCATCACTCTCCTCTCCCCTTTTAGGGCACAATTCTAATTTTTTACTTGACAACAAATAACTATTAAACCATGTGGTAAACAACAAAAGAAAGCCTCCCCAGTTATTAGAAAGTGATCAGGAACAGTAATTGGCTGTTTGGGAAGGAAAACATTACACAGAGAGATCAAAGCAACCCAGAAGGATCTCAGTTTAACAGGGTTCCATTGGTATAGGTTCAACAAGGACAAGTGCAGAGTCCTGCACTTAGGACGGAAGAATCCAATGCACTGCTACAGACTAGGGACTGAATGGCTCGGCAGCAGTTCTGCAGAAAAGGACCTAGGGGTTACAGTGGATGAGAAGCTGGATATGAGTCAACTGCGTGCCCTTGTTGCCAAGAAGGCCAATGGCATTTTGGGCTGTATAAGTAGGGGCATTGCCAGCAGACTGAGGGACATGATCGTTCCCCTCTATTCGACACTGGTGAGGCCTCATCTGGAGTACTGTGTCCACTTTTGGGCCCCACACTACAAGAAGGATGTGGAAAAATTGGAAAGAGTCCAGCGGAGGGCAACAAAAATGATTAGGGGACTGGAACACATGACTTATGAGGAGAGGCTGAGGGAACTGGGGACGTTTAGTCTACAGAAGAGAAGAATGAGGGGGGATTTGATAGCTGCTTTCAACTACCTGAAAGGGGGATCCAAAGAGGATGGCTCTAGACTGTTCTCAGAGGTAGCAGATGACAGAACAAGGAATAATGGTCTCAAGTTGCAGTGGGGGAGATTTAGGTTGGATATTAGGAAAAACTTTTTCACTAGGAGGGTGGTGAAACACTGGAATGCATTACCTAGGGAGGTGGTAATCTCCTTCCTTAGAAGTTTTTAAGGTCAGGCTTGACAAAGCCCTGGCTGGATGATTTAATTGGGGATCGGTCCTGCTTTGAGCAGGGGGTTGGACTAGATGACCTCCTGAGGTCCCTTCCAACCCTGATATTCTATGATTCTATAGGATTGTCTCCACTTACCTGTTGTGGGAGTTCACTGATCAGGTACTGAGCAAATTTCTGTAGCTGATCTCTCTGCAGCCGAGACAAGGACTCTGAAACAGGTGCTCGCAAGCATACTGCAGATGCCTGGAGAGAGAAGAGAGGAGATGTAAGAGTACTACTGTCAACAAGGTCGGACAGAACTAAGCCCTGTCCAACCGATGACTGAATCAGTGCTAGTAACAGCCATGTTTAAGCACAGGTGTTTCTAGCAGGTTCGTAGCACAGGTTCCTGGCTCTATGTGGATATGGATTTTCCTTGTAATCATATAAGACAATATTGTAGCCTAAACTCAAACCATCTAGGACTTAGTTTTATACAACCTGTTTTTAAAAAAAGGATCCCTTGTCATGGAAATTCTGCTAACAGCTGGGAATAAGCTCTGTTGTTACTAGCAGTTCCACAAACACTGGCAAAGAATTCACAAACAAACCTCTAAAAACAGGCCATTCTTTTTTAGCTTTTGGCAAAGGAAACAGCTCTGTGGATCACCACTCATTCCACTTACACTGTTAGATGCTTATTCATTCTAATGCTAAATTCAGTTTCACTTCATTACAGGCTTTTTAAGAAATAGATTAGAGATACAGCAAAAGCCAATTCCATAAATTCTTTCACAATCTCCCAGCAGAAGCCACCTAAATGTAAACTGGAATAAAGTGAGAGCATTTCAATGAGTAAGATAGCATTGACAATTGGTATAGTTCTGAATCTGGGTATGTCTGCATATAGCAATACCCTTTACATATAGCTTCCTTTTTGCACTCAGTATATGCAAAAAACACGATGCTCTCAATAATAAGCAAAACCTTTCTGATGGAAGAGATGCTTGTTTGCTTTTGTCACATAGCCCTGGTCTACACTAGGAGTTGAGGTCAAATTTAGCAGTGTAAAATCGATTTAACCCTGCACCCGTCCACTTGACGAAGCCCTTTTTTCGACTTAAAGGGCTCTTAAAATCGATTTTCTTACTCCACCCTTGACAAGGGGATTAGCCCTGAAATCAGCCTTGCCGGGTCGAATTTGGGATACTGTGGATGCAATTAGAAGGTATTGGCCTCCGGGAGCTATGCCAGAGTGCTCCATTGTGACCGCTCTGGACAGCACTCTCAACTCAGATGCACTGGCCAGGTAGACAGGAAAAGAACCGCGAACTTTTGAATTTCAATTTCCTGTTTGGCCAATGTGCCAAGCGGCAGGTGAGTGCAGAGCTCATCAGCAGAGGTGACCATGCAGAGCTCATCAGCAGAGGTGACCATGATGGAGTCCCAGAATCGCAAAAGAGCTCCAGCGTGGACCGAACGGGAGGTACGGGATCTGATTGCTGTGTGGGGAGAGGAATCCGTGCTATCAGAACTCCATTCCAGTTTTCGAAATACCAAAACATTTGTCAAAATCTCCCAGGGCATGAAGGACAGAGGCTATAACAGGGACCCAAAGCAGTGCCGCGTGAAACTTAAGGAGCTGAGGCAAGCCTACCAGAAAAACAGAGAGGCAAATGGCTGCTCCAGGTCAGAGCCCCAAACATGCCGCTTCTATGATGAGCTGCATACATTTTAGGGGGTTCAGCCACCACCACCCCAGCCGTGTTGTTTGACTCCTTCAGTGGAGATGGAGGCAACGCGAAAGCAGGTTTTGGGGACGAGGAAGATGATGATGATGAGGTTGTAGATAGCTCACAGCAAGCAAGCGGAGATACCGGTTTTCCCGACCGCCAGGAACTGTTTCTCACCCTGGACCTGGACCCAGTACCCCCTGAACCCACCCAAGGCTGCGTCCTGGACCTGCCAGGGGGAGAAGGGACCTCTGGTGAATGTACCTTTTAAAATACTATACTTGGTTTAAAAGCAAGCATGTTTAATGATGCATTTGTGGCTCTCCTGGATATACTCCCAAAGCCTTTGCAAAAGGTTTCTGGGGAGGGCAGCCTTATTCCATCCACCATGGTAGGACACTTTACCACTCCAGGCCAGTAGCACGTACTCGGGAATCATTGTAGAACAAAGCATTGCAGTGTATGTTTGCTGGCGTTCAAACAACATCCGTTCTTTATCTCTCTGTGTTATCCTCAGGAGAGTGATATCATTCATGGTCACCTGGTTGAAATAGGGTGCTTTTCTTAAGGGGACATTCAGAGGTGCCCGTTCCTGCTGGGCAGTTTGCCTGTGGCTGAACAGAAATGTTCCCTGCTGTTAGCCACGTAGAGGGGGGAGGGTTGAGGGGCTAGCCACGTGATGGGGTGGGGAGGCAAAATGCAACCTTGTAACGAAAGCACATGTGCTATGTATGTAATGTTAATAGCAAGGTTTACCATGAAAGAGTGTACCCATTGTTCTATAAAATGTGTCTTTTTAAATACCACTGTCCCTTTTTTTTTCCTCCACCAGCTGCATGTGTTTCAAGAATCACAGGATCTTCTCCCTCCCAGAGGCTACTGAAGATCAGAAGGTGAAAAAAAACACATTCACATTTGAAATGTTCGCTGAGCTTATGCTGTCCTCCCACACTGACAGAGCACAGATGAATGTGTGGAGGCAGACAATGTCAGAGAGCAGGAAAGCACAAAATGACCGGGAGGAGAGGTGGAGGGCTGTGGAGAGGGTTGAAGCTGAAAGGTGGTGGCAGCGTGATGAGAGGAGGCAGGATTCAATGCTGAGGCTGCTGGAGGATCAAACTAATATGCTCCAGCATATGGGTGAGCTGCAGGAAAGGCAGATGGAGCACAGACTGCTGCTACAGCCCCTGTGTAACCAACTGACCTCCTCCCCAAGTTCCATAGCCTCCTCACCCAGACACCCAAGCACGCGGTGGGGGGGCCTCCAGCCACTCCACCCCAGAGGATTGCCCAAGTAACAGAAGGCTAGCATTCAGTAAGTTTTAAAGTTTTAAATTGTTAAAGTGCTGTGTGGCCTTGTCCTTCCCTCCTCCACCACCCCTCCTGGGCTACCTTGGCAGTTATCCCCCTATTTGTGTGATGAATGAATAAAGAATGCATGAATGTGAAGCAACAATGACTATTGCCTCTGCAAGTGGTGATCGAAGGGAGGACGGGAGAGTGGTTAGCTTACAGGGAAGTAGAGTGAACCAAGAGGCGGGGGGTTTCATCAAGGAGAAACAAACAGAACTTTCACAGCGTAGCCTGGCCAGTCATGAAACTGGTTTTCAAAGCTTCTCTGATGCGCACCACGCCCTCCTGTGCTCTTCTAACCGCCCTGGTGTCTGGCTGCATGTAACCAGCGGCCAGGCAATTTGCCTCAACCTCCCACCCCGCCATAAACGTCTCCCCCTTACTCTCATACATATTGTGGAGCGCACAGCAAGCAGTAATAACAGTGGGAATATTGGTTTCGCTGAGGCCTAACTGAGTCAGTAAACTGCACCAGCGCGCTTTTAAATGTCCAAATGCACATTCTACCACCATTCTGCACTTGCTCAGCCTGTAGTTGAACAGCTCCTGACTACTGTCCAGGCTGCCTGTGTATGGCTTCATGAGCCATGGCATTAAGGGGTAGGCTGGGTCCCCAAGGATAACTATAGGCATTTCAACATCCCCAACAGTTATTTTCTGGTCTGGGAAGAAAGTCCCTTCCTGCAGCTTTTGAAACAGACCAGAGTTCCTGAAGATGAGAGCATCATGTACCTTTCCCGGCCATCCCACGTTGATGTTGGTGAAACGAACCTTATGATCCACCAGAGCTTGCAGCACTATTGAAAAGTACCCCTTGTGGTTTATGTACTCGCCGGCTTGGTGCTCCGGTGCCAGGATAGGGATATGGGTTCCGTCTATGGCCCCACCACACTTAGGGAATCCCACTGCAGCAAAGCCATCCACTATAACCTGCACATTTCCCAGGGTCACTACCCTTGATATTAGCAGATCTTTGATTGCGTGGGCTACTTGCATCACAGCAGCCTCCATAGTAGATTTGCCCACTCCAAATTGATTCCCAACTGACCGGTAGCTGTCTGGCGTTGCAAGCTTCCACAGGGCTATCGCCACTCGCTTCTCAACTGTGAGGGCTGCTCTCATCTTGGTATTCTGTCGCTTCAGGGCAGGGGAAAGCAAGTCACAAAGTTCCATGAAAGTGCACTTACGCATGCGAAAGTTTCGCAGCCACTGGGAATTGTCCCAGACTTGCAACACTATGTGGTCCCACCAGTCTGTGCTTGTTTCCCAGGCCCAGAATCGGTGTTCCACGGCATGAACCTGCCCCATTAGCACCATGATGCCCGCATTGCCAGGGCCCATGGTTTGAGAGAAGTCTGTGTCCATGTCCTCATCACTCTCGTCACCGCACTGACGTCGCCTACTCGCCCGGTTTCGCTTTGCCAGGTTCTGGTGCTGCATATACTGCTGGCTAATGCGTGTGGTGTTTAACGTGCTCCTAATTGCCAAAGTGATCTGAGTGGGTTCCATGCTTGCCGTGGTATGGTGTCTGCATAGAAAAAAGGCACGGAACGATCGTCCGCCGTTGCTCTGACGGAGGGAGGGGCGACTGACGACATGGCTTACAGGGTTGGCTTACAGGGAATTAAAATCAACAAAGGGGGTGGCTTTACATCAAGGACAAACAAAAACAACTGTCACACAGAATGGCCCCCTCAAGGATTGAACTCAAAACCCTGGGTTTAGCAGGCCAATGCTCAACCCACCAAGCTATCCCTCCCTCTGGTATTTCAGGGAGGACTGAATCTCCATTAAAGTTTTCAAGGTGTCCCCGACAGACCTCACCAAAACGATTGTTGGCCGTTGATTTCACAGAGGGAGGGAGGGGGAAGCAAATGAATACAAAACAAATCTGGTCTATTTCTTGTTTTGATCCACTCCATCTATCTTTTACATCTTTGGCTGGCAGCAGACGGTGCAGTACGACTGCAAGCCATCCACACCTCCTAGCTGCTCGGCAGAAGATGGTGCAATAGGACTGCTAGCCATCCTCACGTCTCCTGCCTGCTCACCATAAGATGGTACAATAGGACTGCCTGCAGGACTAAAGAGAATGACCCGGTCGAGTCACTCCTAAATTAGTCCCTGTGCCCATATCTGCCCAGGCACTCCTGACCGACCTTACCGAGGCGGCCAGGAGCACCTCGGACATGATGAGGATGGTTTTCAGGCCTATTGCACCGTCTGCTGCTACAAGGCAACGGGTTGCTGCTGCTGTGTAGCAATGCAGTATCACGTCTGCCAGACCCAGGAGACATACGGTGACAGTGAGCTGAGCGGGCTCCATGCTTGCCGTGGTATGGCGTCTGCACAGATAACTCAGGAAAAAAGGCGCGAAACGATTGTCTGCCGTTGCTTTCACAGAAGGAGGGAGGGAGGGAGGTCCTGATGACATGTAGCCAGAACCACTCGCGAGAATGTTTTTTGCCCCAACAGGCATTGGGATCTCAACCCCAGAATTCCAATGGGCAGCGGAGACTGCAGGAACTGTGGGATAGCTACCCACAGTGCAACACTCCGGAAGTCGACGCTAGCCTCGGTACTGTGGAAGCACTCCACCGAGTTAATGCACTTAGAGCATTTTCTGTGGGGACACAGTCGACTATATAAAAACGATTTCTAAAAAACCAACTTCTATAAATGCGACCTAATTTTGTAGTGTTGGCATACGCATAGGGGGCTCCAAACCTTTTTCTGCCTAATGCTGTGAATCAGGAAAGCTGCTGCCTATTCTCAGCCTCCCACACCAACTTTTCAAAGGAGAAACCATTTGAGAGCAGAAATTGGGTTTAAAATACTCAGCTGCCACCTGGAGACTGAAGGCAGCAAGTATCAGTTTAAGCTCATGATGATTATCCATTGTGAAATACCACTGATAAACTATTAGAGAATTTCTCAACAGGTAATTAGCATCTCTTTATGTATTTAGAGGGCCTGGGATTGATTAAAAACCACTATGGACTGTAATTGCGCCATGGCAATGCAGAATCTTCTTTTCCATTCCACAATCCATACTCAAATCCCTCCTTAAAATGTATTTCTGCAAAGCTTCTCAAAAACAATCCACTAAGCAGATAAATCTGCAACAAAAGACTAGACCCTCCACATGTATATTTTGTGTGTCTTAACATTATATTCTGCCCATTTTCAACTGGAGCACCTTGGGGCAAGGGGTACCTACCTCTTCATTATATTTGTGCATTGCTATGCACATGGCTGGCACTAATAAAAAATCAAGACTCTCACTTTGGGTGTCAGACTGGCAGGTAGCAGACTCCCTCTCGGCAGCACCGTCTGTTCAATGAGTGAGCGCATACGGAGACCAAGATTGACTGAAATGCAGCTCAGGATGATTGAACAGCACAACAGCTTTCAAATCCCAAGAAATCCCATGCTTACAAAGACTTCCAGCACAAGATTTACTCCACTGCTGACCCTTTGCAGATTGAAGGAAGAATACACAATCCTAGGGAACAATTAAATAGGGCAGAGTGGGATATCCTATCTAGTCACAGTCTAGTCTAGTGGGATGCACAGTATCAAAAGATATTCTGCAACTTTTGATTCAAACTGTGAATGCATAGGGCCTGCATTACCGTACAAAGATTCCAGTCTCAAAAGCTGCATGACTCACAACTATCATGCCATTAGATAAGGAACTGTCAAGAATAACTTCACTGGAGAGAAGCAAGCAGGGTCATGTTATGGAGCTTTAAGCCCCTACATCATTACAGGAAGATACCTAGAGAATGACAGAATTGTATTTAAAGGCCTACATTGTGTATCCGGAAGAGACAGAGGGCCACGACATGGGCACACCACTTGGCCCCAGCTCCACAGGTACAGCTGCATGAGGTGATCCTGCATCGGTCAAACATCACGGCCACGTTGTATGCACCTTTTGGTGGCACCATCTGCGGAGGTACCACTGTGGCACTCAGGTGGAAACCTGTTGGAGAATAGGCCAAAGTTACTGTCCCCTGCGCATCAGTGTGTGACACTGTGCAGAATGCAAAGGAACACTTGTGCATGTGCACTTTAAAATTGTACTTTAATGTTAAACAGTAAAGTTCTTCTGATTATTAGAACAGCAATCACACTGGGACAGCAACTTGTTAAGTCTCCAGCACTGGGCTCTTCCCATTTGGCTGATGTCAGATGTATATCACATTTTAGCAGCAAGCCATCTACACCTTGCAAGAGATTAATCTATAGCCAAGGAAAAGCCAGGCAAGCTTGCACAAAAATTGTGGAAACTTGTTCAGCAGAGATGTTCAAGGCTGGACTACGTACCTGCATTAGGCATGGTTTAGGATGACTGAATTCAGTCCTGCTATATTGAAGATGAATGAGCTAGATGAACCCTAAAATGCTACTTCCAAACCAAACGATTCTAAGAAAAATCTTCTAACCAGATGAACTTTCAGAATGCTGAAATAAGTAAAATGGGGCAGCTCTCTGTTATGCATGAGCACCTATTAGCACTTTTGTCCACTACAGAAACCACCAACATTCAACAAGCCAGGAATTATTGCTCCAGAAGGAGTAAAGATAAGTCCACACCTCCTTGTGATTTTGTAGATATCTATTTTTATAACTTGTATTCTGTGGCACTAAAGCATCTTCTTCTATGAAACTAAAATAAATGGTAAATAGAAATTACAGTGACCCTTTTAAAAAGAAACCAATCCAATTATTTCATGAGAAAACATAGAAGGAATTCAATTACATATTTACTAGGGCTGTCAAGCGATTAAAAAAATTAATTGCAATTAATCGCATTGTTAAACAATAATAGAATACCATTTATTTAAATATTTTTGGATGTTTTCTACATTTTCAAATATATTGATTTCAATTACAACACAGAATATAAAAAGAACAGGATAACTTGTGGCACCTTAGAGACTAACAAATTTATTAGAGCATAAGCTTTTGTGGGCGACAGCCCACTTCATCAGATGCATAGAATGGAACATATATATTATATATACACATATATCATACACGCATACAGATAAGTTGGAAGTTACCATACAAACTGAGAGAGGCCAATTAGTTAAGATGAGCTATTATCAGCAGGAGAAAAAAACTTTTGTAGTGATAATCTAGATGGCCCATTTAGACAGTTGACAAGAAGGTGTGAGGCTACCTAACTTAAGGAAATAGATTCAATATGTGTAATGACCCAGCCACTCCCAGTGGCTATTCAAACCCAAGTTAATGGTATCTAGTTTGCATATTAATTCAAGCTCAGCAGTTTCGCGTTGGAGTCTGTTTTTGAAGCTTTTCTGTTGCAAAATTGCCACTCTTAAATCTTTTACTGAGTGACCAGTGAGGTTGAAGTGTTCTCCTACTGATTTTTGAATGTTATGATTCCTGATGCCAGATTTGTGTCCATTTATTCTTTTGCGTAGAGACTATCCGGTTTGGCCAATGTACGTGGCAGAGGGGCATTGCTAGCACATGATGGCATATATCACATTGGTAGATGAGCAGGTGAACAAGCCCCTGATGACGTGGTTAATGTGATTAGGTCCTATGATGGTGTCACTTGAATAAACATGTGGACAGAGTTGGCATCGGGCTTTGTTGCAAGGATAGGTTCCTGGATTAGTGGTTCTGCTGTGTGGTTGCTTGTGAGTATTTGCTTCAGGTTGGGGGGCTGTCTGTAAGCGAGGACTGGTCTGTCTCCCAAGATCTGAGAGAGTGAGGGATCATTTTTCAGGATAGGTTGTAAATCTTTGATGATGCGTTGGAGAGGTTTTAGTTGGGGGCTGAAGGTGACAGCTAGTGGCATTCTGTTATTTTCTTTGTTGGGCCTGTTCTGTAGTAGGTGACTTCTGGGAACTCTTCTGGCTCTGTCAATCTGTTTTTTCACTTCAGCAGGTGGGTATTGTAGTTGTAAGAATGCTTGATAGAGATCTTGTAGGTATTTGTCTCTGTCTGAGGGATTGGAGCAAATGCGGTTGTACCTTAGAGCTTGGCTGTAGACAACGGATCATGTGGTGTGTCCTAAATGGAAGCTGGCGGCATGTAGGTAAGTATAGCAGTCAGTAGGTTTCCGGTATAGGGTGGTGTTTATGTGACCATCACCTATTAGCACAGTAGTGTCCAGGAAATGGACCGCTTGTGTGGATTGGTCTAGGCTGAGGTTGATGGTGGAATGGAAATTGTTGAAATCATGGTGGAATTCCTCAAGGGCTCCTTTTCCATGGGTCCAGATGATGAAGATGTCATCAATGTAGCGCAAGTAGAGATGGGGTGTTAGGGGATGAGAGCTGAGGAAGCGTTGTTCTAAGTCAGCCATAAAAATGTTAGCATACTGTGGGACCATGCGGGTATCCATAGCAGTGCCGCTGACTTGAAGGTATACATTGTCCCGAAATGTGAAATAGTTATGGGTGAGGACAAAGTCACGAAGTTCAGCCACCAGGTTTGCTGAGACATTATCGGGGATACTGTTCCGGATAGCTTGTAGTCCATCTTTGTGTGGAATGTTGGTGTAGAGGGCTTCTACATCCATAGTGGCCAGGAGGGTGTTTTCTGGAAGATCACCGATGCATTGTAGTTTCCCCAGGAAGTCAGTGGTGTCTCGAAGACAGCTGGGAGTGCTGGTAGCATAGGGCTTCAGGAGAGAGTCCACATAGCCAGACAATCCTGCTGCCAGGGTGCCAATGCCTGAGATGATGGGGTGTCCAGGATTCCCAGGTTTATGGATCTTGGGAAGCAGACAGAATACTCCTGGTCGGGGTTCTAGGCATGTGTCTGCATAGATCTGTTCCTATGCTTTTTCAGGGAGTTTCTTGAGCAGATGGTGTAGTTTCTTTTGGTAATCCTCAGTGGGATCAGAGGATAATGGCCTGTAGAATGTGGAGTTAGAGAGCTGCCTAGCAGTTTCTTGTTCATATTCCAACTTATTCATGATGACGACAGCACCTCCTTTGTCAGCCTTTTTGATTATGATGTCAGAGTTGCTCCTGAGGCTGTTGATGGCATTGTGTTCAGCACGGCTGAGGTTATGGGGCAAACGATGCTGCTTTTCCACAATTTCAGCCCGTGCACGTCGATGGAAGCAATCTATCTAGAAGTCCAGTCTCTTGTTTTGAGCTTCAGGAGGAGTCCACGCTGAATCCTTCTTTTTGTAGTGTTGGTAGGAAGGATTCTGTGGGTTAGTATGTTGTTCAGAGGTGTGTTGGAAATATTCTTTGAGTCGGAGAATTAATATGCAAACTAGATACTATTAACTTGGGTTTGAATAGCCACTGGGAGTGGCTGGGTCATTACACATATTGAATCTATTTCCTTAAGTTAAGTAGCCTCACACCTTCTTGTCAACTGTCTAAATGGGCCATCTAGATTATCACTACAAAAGTTTTTTTCTCCTGCTGATAATAGCTCATCTTAACTAATTGGCCTCTCTCAGTTTGTATGGTAACTTCCAACTTATCTGTATGTGTGTGTGATATATGTATATATAATATATGTTCCATTCTATGCATCCGATGAAGTGGACTGTAGCCCACAAAAGCTTATGCTCTAATAAATTTGTTAGTCTCTAAGGTGCCACAAATACTCCTGTTCTTTTTGCAGACACAGACTAACACGGCTGCTACTCTGAAACCTGTCAGAATACAAAGTGTACAGTGCTCACTTTATATTTATTTTTTATTACAAATATTTGCACTGTAAAAAAGAGAGTAGTAGTATTTTTCAGTTCACCTTATACAAGTACTGTAGTTGCAATCTCTTTACTGTGAAAGTGCAACTTACAAATGTAGATTTTTTTTAACATAACTTCAACTCAAAAATAAAACAATGTAAAACTTTAGCGCCTACAAGTCCACTCAGTCCTATTTCTTGTTCAGCCAATCACTCAGAAAAACAAGTTTGTTTATATTTGCAGGAGATAATGCTGCCCGCTTCGTGTTCAGAATGTCACCTGAAAGTGAGAACAGGCGTTCACATGGCACTGTGAACACAAATGGCACAGCTACCATGAGAACAGGTGTTCACATGGTGACTGGTGTCGCAAGATATTTACATGCCAGATGCGCTGAAGATTCATATGTCCCTTCATGCTTCAACCACCATTCCAGAGGACATGCATCCATACTGATGATGGGTTCTGCTCAATTACAATCCAAAGCAGTGTGGACTGAAGCATGTTCATTTTCATCATCTGAGTCAGATGCCTCAAGCAGAAGGTTGATTTTCTTTTTTGGTGCTTCGGGTTCTGTAGTTTCCGCATTGGAGTCTTGCTCTTGTAAGACTTCTGAAAGCATGGTCCACACCTCGTCCCTTTCATATTTTGGAAGGTACTTCAGATTTTTAAGCCTTGGGTTGAGTGCTGTAGCTATCTTTAGAAATCTCACTTTGGTACCTTCTTTGCGTTTTGTCAAATCTGCAGTGAAAGCGTTCTTAAAAGAAACAACATGTGCCGAGTCATCATCCAAGACTGCTGTAACATGAGATATATGGCAGAATGTGGGTAAAACAGAACCAGAGACATACAATTCTCCCCTCCAAAGGAGTTCAGTCACAAATTTAATTAACGCATAATTTTTTTAATGAGTGTCGTCAGCATGGAAGTGTGTCCTCTGGAATGGTGGTTGAAGCATGAAGGGATGTATGAATGTTTAGCATATCCGGCACATAAATACCTTGCAATACTAGCTACAAAAATCCCATGCAGATGCCTGTACTCACTTTATGGTGACATTGTAAAAGAGAAGTAGGCAGCAGTATCTCCCGTAAATGTAAACAACCTTGCTTTTCTTAGCAATTGGCTGAACAAGAAGTAGGACTGAGTGGACTGGTAGGTTCTAAAGTTTTACATTGTTTTGGTTTTGAGTGTAGTTATGTAACAAAAAAACCCTATATTTGTAAACTGCACTTTCACAATAAAGAAATTGCACTACAGTACTTGTATGTGGTGAATTGAAGAATACGATTTTTTTTTTTTTATCATTTTAAGGTGCAAATATTTGTAATAAAAATAATATAAAGTGAGCATGGTACACTTCATATTCTGTGTTGTAATTGAAATCAATATATTTGAAAATGTAGAAAAACATCCAAAAATATTTAATAAATTTCAATTGGTATCCTATTGTTTAACAGTGAGATTAAAACTGCGATTAATTTTTTTGAGTTAATCACGTGATTTAACTGCGATTAATCAACAGCCCTAATATTTACATTCTCAGGCAGGATGGAAAAACCTCACTGACCCTTCAGGGATAGCTACTATATGCAGTGCATACCCATTCTCTTCATAAGGCAACTTCCTCTACAAATACTGACAGGTTTCAGAGCAGCAGCCGTGTTAGTTTGTATTCGCAAAAAGAAAAGGAGTACTTGTGGCACCTTAGAGACTAACAAATTTATTTGAGCATAAGCTTTCGTGAACTACAGCTCACTTCATCAGATGCATTCAGTGGAAAATACAGTGGGGAGATTTATATACATAGAGAACATGAAACAATGGGTGTTACCATACACACTGTAACCAGAGTGATCACTTAAGGTGAGCTATAACCAGCAGGAGAGCGGGAGGTGGTAGTGGGGGGGGGGGGAGGAGAGACACTTTTTGAAGGTGGGCCATTTCCAGCAGTTGACAAGAACGTCTGAGGAACAGTGGGGGGGGGCGGGGGAATAAACATGGGGAAATAGTTTTACTTTGTGTAATGACCCATCCACTCCCAGGCTCTATTCAAGCCTAAGTTAATTGTATCCAGTTTGCAAATTAATTCCAATTCAGCAGTCTCTCGTTGGAGTCTGGTTTTGAAGTTTTTTTTGTTGAAGAATTGCAACTTTTAGGTCTGTAATCGAGTGACCAAAGAGATTGAAGTGTTCTCCAACTGGTTTTTGAATGTTATAATTCTTGACATCTGATTTGTGTCCATTTATTCTTTTACGTAGAGACTGTCCAGTTTGACCAATGTACATGGCAGAGGGGCATTGCTGGCGCATGGTGGCATATATCACATTGGTAGATGTGCAGCTGAACGAGCCTCTGATAGTGTAGCTGATGTGATTAGGCCCTATGATGGTGTCCCCTGAAGAGATATGTGGACACAGTTGGCAACGGGCTTTGTTGCAAGGATAGGTTCCTGGGTTAGTGGTTCTGTTGTGTGGTTTGTGGTTGCTGGTGAGTATTTGCTTCAGGTTGGGGAGCTGTCTGTAAGCAAGGACTGGCCTGTCTCCCAAGATCTGTGAGAGTGATTGGTCGTCCTTCAGGATAGGTTGTAGATCCTTGATGATGCGTTGGAGAGGTTTTAGTTGGGTGCTGAAGGTGATGGCTAGTGGCGTTCTGTTATTTTCTTCGTTGGGCCTGTTCTGTAGTAGGTGACTTCTGGCTCTGTCAATCTGTTTCTTCACTTCAGGAGGTGGGTATTGTAGTTGTAAGGATGCTTGACAGAGATCTTGTTGGAGAACACTTCAATCTCTTTGGTCACTCGATTACAGACCTAAAAGTTGCAATTCTTCAACAAAAAAACTTCAAAAACAGACTCCAACAAGAGACTGCTGAATTGGAATTAAATTGCAAACTGGATACAATTAACTTAGGCTTGAATAGAGCCTGGGAGTGTATGGGTCGTTACACAAAGTAAAACTATTTCCCCATGTTTATTCCCTCACCCCCACCCCCCACTGTTCCTCAGACGTTCTTGTCAACTGCTGGAAATAGCCCACCTTGATTATCACTATGAAAGGTTGTCTCCACCCCCACCCCCCCGCCGCTCTCCTGTTGGTAATATCTCACCTTAAGAGATCACTCTCCTTACAGTGTGTATGGTAACACCCATTGTTTCATGTTCTCTATGTATATAAATCTCCCCACTATATTTTTCATTGAATGCATCCAATGAAGTGAGCTGTAGCTCATGAAAGCTTATGCTCAAATAAATTTGTTAGTCTCTAAGGTGCCACAAGTCCTCCTTTTCTTTCTACAAATACTGGTTACTCACTGAGACATTTTAAACGCCAGGAGCAGGAAAAGGCTAACAAAGCATGCCAGTCCTTTTCAAATGTCTCATGAAGACTGCCGTCACCTGGGCATATCCCTTTTTAGCTATGAGTATCAGTCCCAAATCCTTTAATGTAGCCTCAATTAAATTCCTCAGACTTAGTATCTGTGCTCTTTTCTGCTGCACCACCTCCAAAATAATAATATTCAGCCTTGGAGACTCCGACACACTCACTGACCTGGGACGACAAAAAAAAACGTATTTTTGCACAGGTATGTAAAACCATTCTCCCAGAAGCATCACAGTCAGGGTGGGCAAGCAGATGCACCCAGGCTACTGACATTTTATAATGATTTACAAGACTGCTATAAGCACTGCACACAATATTCTCTAACAATTCATATACAGTGTAGCACCTCTTGCTTGGTACTTAAACTCTATGCTAATACAAACTTGCTAGTACCTTGTTTATCTTTTTTATTGCTGCTGTGCACTGGGATTCAAATCCTCCTCCTGATCTGGGTGATTAGTGCATTTGAATGCCACCCAATCACTAAAGTGGCAGAAAAACGTGGAATAAAATCAAAACGAAAAGAAGCATCCACCACAAAATTACTGCTCATCACCAGCTACAGGTCTAATTTATGCTCTACATTTGGATGTTACAGCGCAAATAGTCTCTTCACTACTCTAGGAAATATATCAGGGGAGACAAGAAAAATTAAAAAGAAAAGAACGAGGAGTACTTGTGGCACCTTAGAGACTAACAAATTTGTTAGTCTCTAAGTGCCACAAGTACTCCTCAATCTTTTTGCTGATACAGACTAACACGGCTACCCCTCTGAAACAAAAATTAAGCATTTCACAAATCTGAGCTGCAGCAATTACTCAGCTTATGCATGCTAGGAGAACCATCAGAAGAATTCCAGAGAAAAAGGACGGACATGGTGACACCTTCATGTCAAGAGCTCGTAGTGACATTTTGCGTGTGTATGAAGAAAGACCTATTACAGAAGTTTGGAAAGGGGAGAATGGTTGTAATAGCAAAGGAGGAGGAGGAAAGGAACACTTCCTGTAGCATCTTGAACATTCAATAGCCATTTCAGAGATCAATCTTATTTTACCCATCTGTTTGCTTAGAAGATCACGCTGCATCATAATTGCGATTTCTCCCCTCCCTGCTGGATAGCATGGGGAGAGGCACGCCCACTGCACACCTGTTTGAGCTGGTCACCTTTTAGAAGTCTCTAGAAACACAAAGAACTGTCTCTCTCCCTCTTACTCTCCACTTTACCCCTATATTTGCCACTATGCCATTTTTCTACACGTCCCCAGAAGAGCACATTACAAGGAGCTATATACTCACATACATTCATAATTTCCAAAATCAGGTACAAGAAACTGGAGGTGATCTGCCATCCCCGCAAAAATGCAATGGCGCTAGAAAGCTAGTTGTGAGGGAAAGTGCGTAAGTGTTCAGTCAACAAGTATGAAGATCATGTGGCATTTTTTGAGTTTGACATCAAAGAGGATCATTCCAAATAGCTAAACACCAAATCCTCAAGTTTCTTTCAAATTTGACAGCTAAGAAGAAGGTGTGATCCTCACAGGCAGAACACTTCACACTAATGTTTCTTAGCCCTATCTAAGGCATCTTAACCCAGACCACTAGAGTTGTTAAACTGATGCCTTATGTATATAGCGTCTATTTCTTCACAATAAAGTTGCCATTTTGCTGACTGGTGTTGCTGAGGTTCTATTTGTCCCATAGACTCAGAAAAGAAGAAGTTTGGAAAGTTACAAGCAAGTGAAAACAGGGGATTAGAAAGGAAGCATTTATGCCATCTAGCAGTCAGTGCTGCTGCCACTACTGCATTATGAATGTATCTCTTTACATTCAAAATGAAATGAACACACTGCTTTCAAGTATGGTTTTTTTTCCACCTTGTAACATGGCAACAATGAGAAGTGCCACAATGAATATGATAAATATGTTGTGTGGCAAGGTAACTCCTTTGTCTCATCAGACTTAGCACTTCCCCCTCGGGCTGTGGCAGGCCTGGGGTAAATCAGCCCCACTCTGAGCAGTGTTGGTCTTCCCTCTTCTGTGCTCTTTGGCTGTATTTTCAGGGTAGGCCTTGGGGTCGGCCTGCGGGGTGACCCTCCACGAAACAAAAAGGAAACAGTCTCTCAAACACAAAAACAAAGGGGAATACTTTTCCCTGCCTCCTCAGCGGGGTGGGGTGTTGTCCTGTTGCTTGCCCTAGGGTGTCAGTCCTTCCCCGAGCAAACACTCAGGTTTGGCTTCCCCTATGGGAAGGAGCACAACCTCTTACCCTGGAGAAGCCTATTTCCCTGCTGCCACTAGCCTGGCAGCAGCTTGTCTTTCTCTCTCCTCTTCCTCTCACCAGAGGAGGGGTTTTAAAAGGTCTCAGGCAGCTCTTAATTGGATTCAGGTGTCCCTCTTTTCAGCTTGTAGGAAAAGGGGCCTTTAACATTCTAGGGCTAACATATCTTACCTCAAACGGATCTTACGGGAGGGTGGCTCCCCGCCCATCCCACACCCCTGGCCCTCCGGACCTTTTCATCAGGTCCCTGTCCTGTAAGCCCCCTCCCCCCAACCAGCCGTCCCACCTGTATGCCTTGAGCTGGCTGCACGACCTGCAACCAGTTTGCTTCAGAACTGCACATCTGTACACGCTCATGCTCTCTGTCTCTTCATCTTCATGTCCTGCCCCAACACTAAGTGACGGGACCTGTTGCCACCTAGTGAGGGTAAGGAGCTTCGTTGGGCCAGCCTGTATTCTACCCTAGTCCCACGGCCCACCGCGGATATCAGCTGGCGGCTCCTTCACGGAGTTGTGAGCACGGGCGTGTACCGGGTGCGGTTCACTTCCATCCCTGACACCTGTCCCTTTTGTAGCATGAGGGAGACCCTGGCGCATGCCTATCTTGAATGCGCCAGGTTACAGCCCCTATTCCGGCTCCTCCTGGACCTCCTTTTATGTTTTTGGCTACACTTCTCCCCCCCACCTCTTTATATACGCACACTCTATCTGTGGCCCCACAAAGTCGCGGGACCCGCTCGTCAACCTCCTCTTCACGATGACCAAAGTGGCTATCTATAAACCCAGGAAGAGGATGCCAGCTGAGGGGGTTCTCTATCACTGTGGGGCCTATTTCCATTCCTCCCTGTGTTCACGTCTCCAGGCACAGTTCCTGGGTGGCGTCCACTTGCTCCCTTCACACCTTTGACGAGCCTTGGGTGCTGTCCGGGATTCTCTGCTCAGTGTCCCCTTCTTCATCCCTAGTTTTGACCCTTTGACCCTCACACCCATCCTTGTTATTTTTCTGTTGCCCACCGTAATTATTTGAGCCCCAGGTTCAGTGGATGCTCCCTGGAGGCTGCTCCCCACCTCCCGCAACCTAATATGAGCATCTTCTTGCAGCCGTCTGGCCTGACTTTGTCACAGTTGTTAGATGTGTGGTGAGCTCTCTAAATGATCTGAAAATCAAAAAGGAATCATGCAAAAAGTAGAAACATGGATGGATTGCTAAGGAGGATACAAAAGAATAGCACAAGCATATAGGGACAAAAATCAGAAAGACTAAGGCACAAAATTAGTTACATCTAGCAAGGGACATAAAAGGCAATAAGAAGTAGTTCTTTAAATGTATTAGGAGCAAGAGAAAGGAAAGCATAGGTCCTCTACTTGGTCAGGAAGGAGAGCTAATAATTGATGACATCAAGATGGCTGAGGTGTTTAATGCCTATTTTGCTGCAGTCTTCCCTAAAAAGGTTAATGGTGATCAGATACTCAACACAATAAATATTAATCACTAGTGGGAGGGAACGCAAGACAAAATAGGGAAAAAACAAGTTAAAGAATATTTAGCTATCTTAGATGAGTTCAAGTCAGCAAGGCCTGATAAAATTCGTCCTAGGATACTTAAGGAACTAGGTGAAGCCATCTCAGAACGTTAGCAATTTCTTTGAGAACTCAGGGAGGATGGATGAGTCTCAGAGGACTGGAAAATGGCAAATGGAAAACCTATCTTTAAAGAAAGGACAAAGAGGACCCAGAGAATTATAGACTGGACAGCCTAATTTTGATATGTGGAAAGATACTGGAACAAATTAATAAACAATCCATAAGCACCTAGAGGATAAGAGGGTTATAAGGAATAAGCAGCATGGGTTTGTCAAGAACAAATCATGCCAAACCAAATCTAATTTCCTTCTTTGACAAGGTTACTGGCCTATTGGATAGGAGGTAACCAATGCACTTGATATATCTTGATTTTAGTGAGGCTTTAAGGTGGGTGCACAACTGGCTGAAAGAGGCCCAGTTGCATTTCAAGATGAAAAGACCCTTAACTTTATCTTATGCGGTTTGCAGTCTCCCTTTCCCCCTTTTTAAGCCTCCCCATCCTCCTCCACTGGTCTAGTTGGTGTATGATTTTTACTGTCCTTTGTTAATTTTACATTAAGAACATAAGAATGGCCATACTAGTCAAACCAATGGTTGACTGTGTGTTGTGCGAAGAAGTACTTCCTTTGTTTTAAACCTGCTGCCTATTTATTTCATCAGTGACCCTAGTTCTTGTGTTATGACAAAGTGAAGGAATAAATAACACTTTCCTATTCTTTCTCAACAGCATTCATGATTTTATAGAATTCTATACCCCCCCCATCCCTAGTCATCTCTCTTCTATGCTGAACAGTGCCAGTCTTTCTAATCTCTCCTCATACAGAAGCTGTTCTATACTCCTACTCATTTTCATTGCCCTTCTCTGCCCTTTTCCAATTCTAACTTTTTTTTTTTTTTTGAGCGAGGTGACCAGAACGGTATGCAGTATTAAAAGAGTGGGTGTACCAGGTATTTATATAGTGGCATTATATTTTGTTTTATTATCCACCCCTTTCCTAAAAGTACCCAACATTGCTCCCTGTTGCCTTTTTATAACTAGAACAAGTTTTGATGGTAGTCTCCCCACATTAAATACTTTGTCCTTTTCTGTTGTTAGTTTCCCAGGCATTATTGAATTTCAGCCAATGTTTTAACGCATTCTGCATTTCTTTGAAGCCCAATAGCTATTGTACGGCTCTTTCTTCAGAGTCCTGTCAGCATTTCACTCCTGATATCAGTGGTCTCAAACTTCAAATGAATCATATTTGGCTCGATTCCGCTGATTAGCTCCAGATTAGTCACTGGCCTGGTTGATAGCCCATATTCTGCAAATATGAGGAAGCACTGCCTCCTTCCCTAGAGCTCCAACTATTGTTATTACAGTCAGTCCTGGACTAGTTGAAATCCCTTAGGAGTGCTGAGCAGTGGCATTTTTACAGGCTGCCTCTATACGAAAAAAACATTGTGATCTACCTTCCAACTTGCCCATGAGGTCTAGAGCAGCAGACGACCATTAGGGGCTGTTACAATGCCTTTAGGCTGCTAATGGTATCAGGTCTATAAATCTCTTCCAATCCTGCCCGTGCTATTGAGCAACTTATCTAGTGTCTCACAGAGACCGTGGCATGGATTTAGACTAGCTTACAGGATAGAGAAAACAATCAGGGGAAATGGTAGAAATTATGTCACCTCCCTGATCAACGGGAGCCACTTTCATCGACCCTGTTCCAGTCCACTACTAAGACCCCCTGAAGTTGTCCTTGGTTCTGTTAAAACTTCATGCATGCAAGAGATTCTTCCCATGTGGGCTGCACTAAGTGGACATTCCCTAGAATCCTGCCAGATGCCTTGGTCTTTTTCTCAAATGCCTCTTCCTTGCTTTGACACCCAAGGGGCTGTTTGCAATTCTGCTCTGAGTCAGACATCTCAAAAACCATTTTCTTTTCCCCTGCTTTGTGGTTCCCTTTCAATAGCTTGTCAGGCTGATGGTCCTCTGCCTCTTAATCTGTTCATTTAATATCCATCCAGAACAGAGCATTTATCGGCAACGGTGAGATTGAACAGCTCCATACAAATTTCCCTTCCTTGTTTCCACCTTCTTCCATCTTTCTCCTCTATAGCACATGCATTCAGCTTCCCCAGTTTCATCTTCAGCAAATGTGTGAGCCGCTGTAAGTCCTCCTGCAGCTTACATTTCATGCATGTGTAGCCCCCTCCTGATTTTGCCCATCTTCCAGAAACAGCAACACTAAGGGAATGTCTACACTCCAATCAGAGGTGTAACTTAGGCACAGTAGCAATGAAACCAGGGCAGTACACATTTTACAAGCCTGCTTGGGACCTGGGGAATGTACTCAAGCAGCTTGCCCATGCTGCCAAGGCATCATTGCTATCATTATTTGAGCTAACTAGATCAAAGGCAGCTCACGAATGTCTACAGTGCTAGACTCAATCCTCTGATTACAGTGAATGTCTACAGTGCTAGACTCAATCCTCTAATTACAGTGTAAACATACCCTTGGTCGTCTGCATCTGACTGTCTTAGCTCTTTCATTTGCCATTCTAATGTCCTTATTTCTCCTAATTTCTTCCTGTCTAAAATCAGTCAGTGGCCAACTAACTTGATATTCCTTCTTGTCTTGCCTATAAAGAGGAGGGTTATGGGAATTTTTTTCCTAGTTAAAAAAATGCAACAAATAAGGATTTGCCTTACAGTAACAAGCAGAAGAACAAGATGAGCATAGAGGGGGATGAAAACCAGGTTTCCTTCCCCTCTTGTAATACAATTACATACATACACCTGCACACATGGATTCATCATAACTGCACATTTCATCTCTGCAGCACACTTATTTTACTAGCAGCATGAATTTCATCCTGCCATTAGAAAGCCAGGTGATATATTAAGTTACTGATAAAAAAAATTAGAGTATCATGGAGACACATGCAGTATATGAAATTTCCCCAAGAGATGCTCAGATCTAATTGTCAGGGAAGTGCCTGCTTTTCACTCAGTTTTCCACCTGGACTAATGGCGCTCTAAGAAGCAAAGTAACTTGTCCAGAGCTCCAATGCGAAGAAGTGCACGGCTCAGCAGGAAGTTTAACCCAGGATGCTTCTGGTTACAGGTCCCCTGTTGTAGGCTTTAAACTACAGGAGCCCTTTGGGAAAAGGAGGCTCATCTTGAGTCTGTGGTCATACCATTACTCCTTTGTCTGAGCTATGATCTGAGACTATAAAATACCTATAGAAGCTCAGCTGCAGCGTTCTTACCTATCTGCAGAGGGTCTTTGACAGCCCGCATCCGGAATAACTGCTCCCCCCGCTGGAACTCATCCGCACTGCCATTCGCCAAGCAGGAGTACAACCTAAGAAAAGCAAACATAGTTCCTTTTCAAACACAATCTTCACTGGAAAAAAACAGAACTGCATCCCATTCCCAACCTATGGGAGCACTAAGTGTTCACTGCTTTGAATACATAAGGATAGTTTTAGTGAAGAGACATGAAAGAGCACAAACTGAATTTGTTGAATTGGTTATTTGGGTAGGTGAGATATAAGAGATGAGTGACTGCAGTAAAGAGTTCTGCCTCCATAGCACCATCGAGTGAAGATCCACTGTAAGTGGCTCTGTGGTTCTGTATGAGAGAGAGACAGATGTATCATTTAGGAACAGCATCCAGCTGATGCACTGTCAGATCTAGTCATCAGTAATCCATAGTAGTTCTTCTCTATCTTTTGTTTTTGCTACAGATTTGGGGTGAGTGAGTAGGAATGGTTATTTTTGAGATGAGTGGATCAAATCTGAAGTTAGTACTTTAAGGCTTGGGCCAGCAATTTAATATTGGACGTATCTGAAAAAAATATTTGGTTCACAAACTATATGAGCGATTCAAATTCAGCTTTAGATTAAAATTTTAAGATTTTGTTAACGGAATTCTTCACAAAATGTTAAGAGCACTTTTCCTCACTTAAAAATAACATTCATAACAAATTAAGTTTAAAAGGAAATTTATGAACTATTGTTTGTACAGTGCTTTGATCATGTAAAGAGGCATATATATTTTTATGCAGGCTTAATGCAAATCGACTACACAGATTTTATTTTAAATTTTTAAAAAATCAGCTAAGCTGAAGAATGAGAAATTTCATACCTTTCTCAAGAATGGTTCTTCAGGGCTGAGGGATGCAATAGGGATTTAGAATGCAATGGCTCTTTCAAATTTATGGTAGTTGTGATGTTGCTCTGGCAAAAAAGCCAAGTTGTCACTAGTTGCAATTTCAATATTTTGGGCAGTTAATGACTGTCTCCAATTTTGTTAATACAGCGTTCATTATATTTTTTAAACATTTGTACACCATCTTCCTTTTTGGGTCTTAAATAAGTTAGGTTTTGTTGAAAGTCATTCTTGCTTCACTTTTAAAGTGGGGACCATCCTTTTCTGTCATTTTTCTCTAACTCCTTATCTACAAAAATCATTAATCGCTGTCTAACTGATCCTGTGAGTTATTGACATTGACTTTTCACCAGGGATGGCATGGTATTTACCAGAGGCGATTTTCTCCCAGGTAAAATAATGGTTTTTACCTCTTTGGGAAAAACTAGTTAGTCACAGTTTAAGGCATTTTCTATTTTAAAAACTGTTTTGTTAATGAACGCCACATTGTACTTAGTTTAGTTACATAGTCAAATTGTGGTTACACAAGGCAGCAGATTCACAGATTAATTTAGGATTGTAGAAATAAAAATAAAACTGCAGTGGGAGCAATATTAATACACAATTATAATATTGAACATTGGAATGTTCTGGTATATATATTGGCTTGGTATTTTCTCAAGGAAGTTATACATGTCATGACTCATATTTCAATATTTAATCTTATATAAAGAACAGTCAAAAACACTCGATTGTATGAAAACCACAGTGCAGAGTTATAGGCTTGAAGTATTAATCAATCAGAAGCATGCAGAGTTGCAGATTATCACTCCAGGTCCATTTGGGCACACAGCATTCTTTAGCATTCTTTGATGTAGTGGACAGACCGAATCTATTCCTCCGTTTTGAATGGATGTATCCAAAGTTTGAAAAAAATTGTTTTATGCTTACTGGACCCTATGCAATTTTTTCCTCTACTTTCCCGGTTCAAACTGGGTTTAAGCAGATATTTACCGTGCCCTGTCCTAAACCAGTTTTTCCCCAGGAAATTGCCAACCCTGCATGTTACCATAAAGGCTTTAAAGTTAAACCTTCTTCAGAGACTCAGATTAGCTTTACAGGCCCTTTTTCAGTTCCCAGTGTCACTGGTTCCAAATATGTACCATGACTACAGATTCCTTTTTAAGAGTCACCAAAATGCTTAATGAGATTTGCTATCATTGTACCCATTAGGCAAGTTACTGGATGTTTTTTTACAGTCATCACAAACTGAAACTAGCTGCCTGTATTCGTCTACAGCTCTACTGTACACATCTGGGACTACTCCTCCTGTAGGAACCTTCCCCTGTCTGTGAGACATATTTACTCATCTAAGTAGTGAAAGGGGGCCCCTTTCTAAAGGAACTCCCGGAGCACTGCTTTAGCAGAGGGTTCTGGCTACGCACTGAATGCACGTGCTCGCATCCCTCAACTGGAGAGATTTATGGGAAATTCCTGAAGAACCACCAGATAGAAAGATTATTGATCAAATAACCACCATTGATATATTTGAAACCACATAAGAAATCAAACCACTTCTCTGACCCACCCCTATTCTGGCCATCCAGGAGGTCAGTACCTCTCCAATATATAACTAAGACTAGGTCTACACAACTAGCAAAGGTGAGTCTCAGAGCCTGGGTCTACAGACCTGAGCTCATACTACAGCGCTAAAAATGTGTGTATACATTCAGACTTAGGCTGGAGCTTGGACTGTGAAGGCCTAGAGGCGATGGGCTTCAGAGTCCAACCTCCAGACCAAGCCACAACATCTACACAACTGTTTTTAGCACCACAGCACAAACCCAAGTCTTAGTCTCACTGCCACAGACACCCTGAAAGACCTCTACAGGAATTCATGTCTTTTTCAGAATTTCAGATCTGTTAAATCCTGCCTCTTCAGCAACAAATTCAAACTAAGGAAAAACCTACACAAAATGTGCCTAAGATGCAGGCATTAGAATGGTACCAAGAGAGTGAGGGACCCCAATTTGATCCAGGACTCTCCTGTATTGAGATCAATTTGTTTCAAAGCACAAATGCGACCAGAACAGAATATATTACCTGATGTCCTCCTCGTTCTCTGGGAAGCTCCAGAAGGCGATCCGAAGCTGCAGCTGTTCAGGTACGGGGGGGTAGACTTTCTCCACTACCTCGAATGGAATGTGAAACGCAACCTGCTTCGCAGACAGTTCCACCAGTGGAATCACCAAACCATCTAACAGGACAAGCAATATTAGATACAATTACCCATAGGTAGAGCCAAATTAATCAGAGGCTGAAAACAGAAGGAATGGAAGCTACTCCTCTTATTTCTCTCCTCCAATTGGGTTAGCTAAAAGGGAGTGGCAGCATAAGACTTTTCTGGAGAGTCACCTGCCAATCCAATGTCTGTTCCCAGCCCCAGGGCACAGGAGTTGCACACTCTTGTGAACCCACCTGCTTGTGTGTGGAGAGTTCTGTTGGCCCAATAAGGCTTCAATGACCCAGACGTTTTGTTACCTGGACTTGCTGAATCATGCCAGACTTTTTATTGAAAAGGTAACAAATTACTTCACATATTTCTGTAAGAACCCTGTGGGGCGAATCCTGAAGGTTAGGCTTTTTTTCCATTTACCAGATTGGAAATTGCATGTTTTCATTCTGGTATAACCCAAAGAACAGCACAAGCCCCCTCTGCTGCTGAATCAGTTTAAGATACTGCAGAGACTTCACTAATTATACTGCTGTACACACCTGGCTATGATACTCAGTGCTACAAAGGGATGCAGATTTATATTTTAAGGTCTGGGGTTCCCCTCCCAACAGGCTCTTCCATGGCCCCAATGAATCCTAATAAGAGGGCTAGTTTCTCTCATATCTAAAAATCCCAGTCAGTGAAAACATTCTCTTCTCTTCCACCCCAGAAACTTTTAAATGGAGGAAGGATGAGCTTGTGGCTAAAGCAAAGGAAGGGGAGTCAGGAGACCAAGGTTCTAATCCCAGTTTTCAGAGTAACAGCTGTGTTACTCTGAATTTATTGGTTAGTCTCTAAGGTGCCACAAATACTCCTTTTCTTTTTGCGAATCCCAGTTTTGTCAGTCTGTGACCTCGGGCTAGCCTTACTTTCCCCAACTATAAAATGGACATAGTATTTCCTAATTTCCAGGAACACTGCAAGACTAAATTGAAATCTGTAAAGTACTCATAGTTCCTCACACTCCAGGACCTGTATGATTGCATGATACAGGTGTCTCATGGTAACCAGAAAGGAGAAGCTTTCCAAGGGATTCAGCTGCAATACTCTGCCATCTCATGCTCCCCTTTTCCAGAAAATTGGTAAGGAAAAACTGAATTATGATAGGATTTTGTTTATTCCACACAAAATACTACCGAATTGTGACTGGTATTAAGTGCAGATACACAGACATTAATTTATTAGTGCAGAGTTTACTTTTACCAGTACCACTGGGAATACGGTACTAGTGAATTTATCAGGAGGTCCTAGATCACCAGCTTCCCAATCCACACCAACTCCCCTACTGCTCTCCCTCCATCCTCTTCTTTAATCTGTAGAAGGGAATTGGTTATATAATTTAAGATCCCTCCCTTTCACATATCAACCACATCAAAATAATTACTAAACTGGACTACACTCCGTAGCCTCCTTTGCTCTATTCATCTCTGATGGGCTGGCTGGGAACAAAGCCTTTTCTTTTTACAAAACAGCTCCTGATACTCCAGCCAAACACTACTCACAAATGGTGAGTTGAGCTTTCAGGTCCAGACTGTAGACAATGGAGAGAAGCCACACGGGCATGAAATTAGCTGATCTCCAGTCATATTAATCATTCATTAATATTAGAGTGTCCAGCGGTCCCAACCAGGATCAGGGCAGGATTGTGCTGGACACTTTACAAACACATCATAAGAGAGTCCCTGCCTCAAAGAGTTTACAATGCTTCATATGCAGGAAAGACTCTCTCTCAACTCATCAGTAAGGCCAATTCACAATGGCTAGCTTGTGGGGCAGACAAGGACTGGCTGGCACTTTATAAGAAATGTTACGAACCATTGAATGAAATACTTGAGGCAGGGATCCCGTGGGAGAAAAATATTATGTGATCATTAATGCTCTACTTAACTTGTGATATTCTGGAAATTACAGATGCCACAACATTAGGTTTCCACCACAATTTTGACAGAAGGGGGCCCCATGCTCAGCCCCGGGTGGCCGACAGCAGAAAATCGCAGAATGGACTTTATTACCGCAAATAATAAGGTCCGTTATTACTTTTCCACAATTTTCCATGACTTGTCCACAGCTTAGCTGCAATTTTTTGACAGTCATCCTGCAATTCAAGTAGGGACATAGCAATCACATAATTAAAAACTGTATCATAATGCATATGCAGAAGGCGGCTGACCTATGGTTGCCTGTGAAACCTTAACTCAGGCATTCCCTAACTTTTGAGTTCTCAACTTTCAAATTAAATAACTTTCTTTTAACCTATTTAATGTAATATTATTTATATTGTGACAGGGTCAGGCCAGATGGCTATAGGAGAGTAATAGAAGGCAGATATATAAACCCCAGGTTAAGTAGGTCCCTTTTCCCTGGGTAAGTAACAGGGAAGGTTCCAGAACAATCAGGAACCTTCTGGAGACAATTAAGACAGGCTGATTAGAACAACTGCAGCCAATCAAGAAGCTGCTAGAATCAATTAAGGGTGGCTAATCAGGACAGGTGTCTTTAAAAAGGAGCTCACTTCAGTTTGTGGTGTGCATGTGAGGAGCTGGGAGCAAGAGGCACTAGGAGCCGAGAGTGAGAACGCGGACTGTTGGAGGACTGAGGTGTACAAGCATTATCAGACACCAGGAGGAAGGTCCTATGGTGAGGATAAAGAAGGTGTTGGGAGAAGGCCATGGGGAAATAGCCCAGGGAATTGTAGCTCTCACATAACTGTTCCAGGAGGCACTCTAGACAGCTGCATTCCACAGGGCCCTGGGCTGGAACCCAGAGTAGAGGGCACACCTGGGTTCCCCCCAACTCCTGGTCAGACACAGGAAGAGTCGACCTGGACTGTGAATTCAGAAAAACGGCCAAGCTGAGGGCTGCCGTGAAGCTCCAAGGCGAGCAAATCCGCCAATAAGCACAAGACCCACCAAGGTAGAGCAGGAACTTTGTCACTATATATATATATATATATATATATATACACACACACACACACACACAAAGGGCTGTCAACTGTTTAAAAAAATTAATCGCAATTAATTGCACTGTTAAACAATAATAGAATATCAATTTAAATGTATTATAAATATTTTGGATGTTTTTCTACATTTTCAAATATATTGATTTCAATTACAACACAGAATACAAAATGTAGAGTGCTCACTTTATATTCACATTTTTATTACAAATATTTGCACTGTAAAATCAAAGCATGAAGAGGCATATGAATGTTTAGTTTATCTGGCACGTAAATATCTTGCAATGCCAGCTACAACAAACACCATGAGAACGCCAGTTCTCCCTTTCAGGTGACAATGTAAATAAGGAGCAGGCAGCATTATCTCCCGTAACTGTAAACACTGTTTGTCTTAGAGTTTGGCTGAACAAGAAGGAGGACTGAGTGGACTTGAAGGCTCTAAAGTTTTACATTGCTTTATTTTTGAGTTGCAGTTATGTAAAAAAAATTCTACATTTGTAAGTTGCACTTTCACAATAAAGAGATTGCACTACGGTTCTTGTATAAGGTGAACTGAAAAATACTACTACTTTTGTTTCTTTTTTACAGTGCAAATATTTTTAATAAAAATAATATAAAGTGAGCACTCTACACTTTGTATTCTGTGTTGTAATTGAAATCAATATATTTGCAAATGAAGAAAAACATACAAAAGTATTTATAATAAATTTAAACTGGTATTTTATTATTGTTTAACAGTGTGGTTAAAACTGTGATTAATCATGATTTTTTTTTAATCAAGTTAATTTGTTTTGAGTTAATCACTTGAGTTAACTGTGATTAATTGACAGCCCTAATAAATACACATCAGTGTATGGTTTTAGTCCTCTCACTGCCACCTCTCTTTACATTGTTCATTCGTAAATGAAGGGGCATAGTGCCTCTGCACACATCTGTACAGCACTCAACACAATGGAACCCTGATCCTGACTGGGAGCACTTGGTGCTAGGGGAATACAAACATTAAATAATTACCCAAGAACAGAAGTGCCTTATGAAGGGGACGAGCAATGCAGTCAGATACATTTTATATATGTAGATCAGCCCATACATTTTTTAGCAAAAAGAAAAGGAGTACTTGTGGCACCTTAGAGACTAGCCAATTTATCTGAGCATGAGCTTTCGTGAGCTACAGCTCATAAGTGAGCTGTAGCTCACGAAAGCTCATGCTCAAATAAATTGGTTAGTCTCTAAGGTGCCACAAGTACTCCTTTTCTTTTTGCGAATACAGACTAACACGGCTGTTACTCTGAAACCTACATTTTTTAGCTATCAGATTAAGGGAATCTTATCCCACAACTACTCAGGGTGGCAGGGATCCAGCCTACCCTGCACTCTTGAAACTGCAGCCCTGGGCCCTAAAACCAGAGATACTGGAATGGACTTATCTCCAAGCATCCCACTGCTTTGCTAAGACCCACTTCCATCCCCACACTGGGACAGTGGCCCTGGTCAGACACTGCCCACCTCACCCCCACCTCCTACCCCTGCCAAAGCCTTCTTTGTCCAGTGCCTAATTAATACAGTTTCAGATATTCCATGTTTTATGTCTCTTAATCTCCCTAACCAGCTTTTAAACCTCTGCTGGCAGGCAGAATGTAAACCAATCCAGCCCCAGTCTCTCCCTGCCCACCAGCCTCCAGGCAACATTTCAAAGGAAAACCCAAGCACTGATGTCACCAAGCGCTTTCCCTCACTCTGCCCAGAGACAGTCCTCCAGTCAGAACAGTCGGCACTCTTAACTTGAGAGGATGGGATAGGATGAGATGAAAATGCATGCAGCAGAACAGCCAAGATCTCCCCCAACACAAACAGGCCTGTCAAATTGAGGGATTACATGAACACAGATGGAAAGAGCGTACACAGCTTTCAAACATCTACATTTCTGATCATCTGATTACACTGAAATTACTAGACATGCTAAGCAGCAGTCCCTTTGATTAGAGGGGCAGTTAATGGAGTCAGTCCTTTACAGACTAGCATTGTTTTTCCAACACCAGAGGGATGTGAAACATTGACCTTTAATCTGCCTTGAAAAGGGGGTGTCCCTATTTTGTGGTGCATTAATCCCATAGTTAAATCCAAAAGATCTAAGCATAACTGAATTACAAACGAAAGAGGGTGTCCCTTCCTTTACAGTTAACAGTGAAACCAGAGTTTGGAGGAGGAAAGACTAGACCCATTCTCATTTTCCGTCAAGTGCTTTCTACCATCTGCAACTGTCTGGCCATCAAAACCCCATGGCCATTTTATTTGTGAGACAGGATGAAATTTTAAAATCACATTTGTTACTACACTAGGTAACAATGCAGGCACAAATTAACGCCTAAGATTACTATAACAAATATTTTTTTAAAATCATCCCTTTGTCCTTTCAACAGCACTTTGTTTTGAGTCAGTTTTCCCTGTTTGTCTGGGTCTTTCACACAATGCCAGAGGAGAAGAAAAGATCTAAAAACTTTGAAATGTGATTGTGAAACTGGAAAAGCTGACAAAGGGATCTGGGGGCACGTGAAGTATCTGAAACAATGTTTAATTATAGGTTTCAGAGTAGCAGCCGTGTTAGTCTGTATTTGCAAAAAGAAAATGAGTACTTGTGGCACCTTAGAGACTAACAAATTTTAACTTTTCATTAGTATTTTCAAAAAACTTGTTTAGATAGCAAGTTGAAGCTGTCTCTCTCTAAGTGAATTTTTAGTGCTGGTGACAAAAACTGAACTGAGTCTCAGTGAAGGCAGTGAATGAGTGCCAGTTATTATGGTGGTTTATGTGATGTGCATATCTACCCACTGGGAGTAGGAATGAGACCATGGCATGGATTCACAGGATCGATGCTGTGTCCCCAGCTTTGGAATAGTCTCTTGGGGCAGCTCCTTCAGAGTGCTCAACCCCCAGGGGATCTCATTCTTTCTTCAGGGTAGGCCACAGATCCTTAACATCTCCTGAGACCGATGGCTTGTCTACACTTAAAAGGCTAACCGATGTAGTTAAACCGATCTAATTTTCTAATGTAGACCAGGTCTGAACCTCTGGGCTTCAGCACTCCTGCTTCACACCGTGAGCTCTGCTCAGTGTGTCCAACTGAGACAGACTCCTAGTAGAGACTTGCACACTCTTCAGTGACTAATGTTCCTCACCCAGTATTTGCAGTGGCACTCAAACAGCTTTTCAAAACAGTAGGGCTTATTAGTCAATTGGCACACAGCATAGGAAATCCTTAGGTTAACAGAGAAATGAAAGTTAAAGCATAGACCATTCTGGTCAGCCCAGAGTCCCAGCCAAATTGTAGTGAATTCCACTTTCAGGCTCTGTCTCTCTCAGACCTTCTTAGGACATATCTACACTTAAAATGCTACATTGGCGCAGCTGCATGGATTCAGCCATGCGTCTGTAGTGCTTTAAGGAAGACGCTGTAAGCCAACAGGAGTGAGTTCTCCCGTCAGCCTAGTTAAACCACTTCCCCGAGAGGCTGCAACTATGTCGGCGGGAGAAGCTCTCCTGCCAACATGCTGCTGTCTACACAAGGGGTTAGGTCAGTCTAACTGCATCACTCAGGGGTATGGATTTTTGTACATCCCTGGGCGATGTAGTTATACAGATATAGGTCTGCAGTGTAGACCTGAGCTTAGTTCTTCCAGAGCCAATTTAGCCCCCATGTCACACCTTCCAGTTCTTTGTTCTTGAGCTGGGGTCTCTGCTTAGCTTCCGTGCTGAGTGTGTCACTCCATTAGTCACTGGAGCTTGCATTGTCTCTCTGGATCCCTTGTAGATCTGAGTCTGTTTCAGCCTGTTCCATAATGACTCTATGGCATGGTCAACACCAGAAAATTTACAGTCGGCTTAACTACATTGCTCAGGGGTGTGAAAAATCCACCCCCCTGAATGGCATAGTTAAGTCAACCTAACCACCAGTATAGACAGCACTAGGTCGATGAGAGAATTCTCCCGTCACCCTAGCTACCACCTCTCAGGGAGGTAGATTATCTACACTTACAAAGGAACCCCTTCCATCAGTGTATGTAGCGTCTACATTTCAATTGTTGACAAGCCTTATTTATTCCATCCAGACAGAGAGGACAGACAGATGGACACACACCCTTATGTCTCTCTGCCTTCCCTGAGAGCAAACTCAGTCCTTTTCCCCCACTGAGAAGCCATGAAACATACAGGGGAAACAGAGGCACACACAGGACTCAAAATACTACAGAAAATTCCCACTTTATTATAGACCACCGCCCCATTTCACAACGATCAAATGGTAGCAACTTAGGGTATGTCTACACTGCAATAAAACACCTGTGACTGGCCTGTGTCAGCTGACTCAGGCTCGCAGGGCACAGGCTGCGGGGCTATAAAACTGCAGTGTATATGTCTGGGCTTGGGCTGAGCCTGGGCTCTGGGACACTGTGAGGGTTGAGGTTCCCAGAGATTGGGCTCCAGTCTAAACCCGGACGTCTACACCACAGTTTTATAGCCAAGCAGCCAGAGCCCAAGTCAGCTGACATGGCCAGCCACGGGTGTTTTGCTTTAGTGCAGACATACCCTTAAAATCGCTGCTTAGCTTTGGGAGGATTTAAATGAGAGACTGAGAAGTGCTCTCTACTCTATATCCTGACTCACCAGTCCCCCAAAACACTGACACAATCACCATCCTATTGCAAAGGGACAGACAGCATGGCAGAGCCTGGATTTCGGGGCTCACAACGGCAGGGCCCCTCATTTTGAGAAACCTACAAATGTGAAGGTCAATCTCAACTTGTGTTTTTATAAATGATTCAAATGATTTGCTTTGCAAAGATCACTTTAAAAGTGTAAGCCTTTAAAACCCAGTGGCCAGGGCTGAAAGTCTGTCACTGATTTTTCTAATGGTCATGTCTCCTCCCTCAAGTTTACTCTAAAGTGAAATTTCCTTGTTTTTGTTTATTTAACATGTGAATGAGCCAGGCTGCCATGAGATTCTAGCATCTCTCTGTCAACAAGACAGGTTTACTCTCTCATGGCTGGGAAATCAAATCTTCACAGACAATACTGATTATTGCCTCAGGGTCATCCTTTGACAACAGAGCCCCAGACATAGTCATCACCACAGAGAGCTTGCATATACAACATCTCTTTTAAAGAGAGTCTTCATTTTGTCAAAGGACAAAGCGTAAGCACTACTGACAATTAAATACATCACACTAAGCAAAACATTGGCCTACATCATTCCCACACTTGATCACCACTGGGATACAGCAATAAGGTGACTATGAAGAATTACGGCTGAAATGCCAGTTCACAAAAAGTGTGGGAAAACATGTAAAATCATGCATGGCTATGAAAAACCTGGAGTGTAGGCACTATTGTCAGTTAGAAAAAAAGTTAACAGCAGTTGCACAAAGCACAACACTAGTCCATGGGATGCTCAAGTATCCCCCCCAGTACAGAAAAATCCCAGAGCGGAGCATGATTGGGAATGTAGGCTGTCCCAATGCTTTAGAATGCTCCTCAGTCCCAAGTCAACCACGGAGGGGGAAACTGAGGCAGAGAGATTAAGTGACTTGCCAACCTCACACAGGAAATCTGTGGCAGAGCCAGGTATCGAACCGAGTCCCAGTCCAGTACCTTACCCAAAAGACCATCCTTCCTCCTCCAGTTTTCCAGGGAATTCTATATACTGACCTCAGACACATAGACCTGGCCTTATCCCTGCCCATCCAGCTCACTTTTTCCATGGCTATTTGATCCCCTGCCTCCTCATCTTTGAACAGCAGAGTTTTCTTGACTTACACCTATCCCTGACACAGATCCAACCCTTTCACTATTAGCTGAAACACCAAGACTCTGAAGTACAGAGACCTGAGCCAAAATTAGTAGATGCCTCCAGAGAGTCCTTGTTTAAGTGACTTGCCAAACATCACATAGAGAGTAAAAGATAAAGCTATCTTCCTGGCTCCCAGTCCATTGTCTTAATCATTGTCCATTGCATTGTAAGTAAGAGAGCAGTATGACTGCTCAGAGCTCTGAGACTGCAGAAAAACCTGAGAGTCTCTGGATTAAGTTTAGAAGTGTGAGCAACAAGGGTGTTGTCGTGGTGGGAGTCTGCTATAGACCACCGGACCAGGGGGATGAGGTAGACAAGGCTTTCTTCCGGCAACTCACAGAAGTTACTAGATCACAGGCCCTGGTTCTCATGGGAGACTTCAATCACCCTGATATCTGCTGGGAGAGCAATACAGCGGTGCACAGACAATCCAGGAAGTTTTTGGAAAGTGTAGGGGACAATTTCCTGGTGCAAGTGCTGGAGGAACCAACTAGGGGCGGAGTTCTTCTTGACCTGCTGCTCACAAACCGGGAAGAATTAGTAGGGGAAGCAAAAGTGGATGGGAACCTGGGAGGCAGTGACCATGAGATGGTCAAGTTCAGGATCCTGACACAAGGAAGAAAGGAGAGCAGCAGAATACGGACCCTGGACTTCAGAAAAGCAGACTTTGACAACCTCAGGGAACTGATGGGAAGGATCCCCTGGGAGAATATCATGAGGGGGAAAGGAGTCCAGGAGAGCCGGCTGTATTTTAAAGAATCCTTATTGAGGGTTACAGGGACAAACCATCCCGAAGTGTAGAAAGAATAGTAAATATGGCAGGCGACCAGCTTGGCTTAACAGTGAAATCCTTGCTGATCTTAAACACAAAAAAGAAGCTTAGAAGAAGTGGAAGACTGGACAAATGACCAGGGATGAGTATAAAAATATTGCTTGGGCATGCAGGAGTGAAATCAGGAAGGCCAAATCACAGCTGGAGTTGCAGCTAGCAAGAGATGTTAAGAGTAACAAGAAGGGTTTCTTCAGGTATGTTAGCAACAAGAAGAAAGTCAAGGAAAGTGTGCGCACCTTACTGAATGAGGGAGCAACCTAGTGACAGAGGATGTGCAAAAAGCTAATGTACTCAATGCTTTTTTTGCCTCTGTCTTCACGAACAAGGTCAGCTCCTAGACTACTGCACTGGGCAGCACAGCATGGGGAGGAGGTGACCAGCCCTCTGTGGGGAAAGCAGTGGTTCGGGACTATTTAGAAAAGCTGGACGAGCAAGTCCGTGGGGCAGGATGCAATTTTGCAGAAAAGGACGTAGGGGTTACAGTGGATGAGAAGCTGGATATGAGTCAACTGTGTGCCGCTGTTGCCAAGAAGGCCAATGGCATTTTGGGATGGGGCATTGCCAGCAGATAGAGGGACGTGATCGTTCCCCTCTATTCGACATTGGTGAGGCCTCATCTGGAGTATTGTGTGCAGTTTTGTGCCCCACACTACAAGAAGGATGTGAAAAAATTGGAAAACGTCCAGTGGAAGGCAACAAAAATGATTAGGGGACTGGAACACATGACTTAAGAGGAGAGGCTGAGGAAACTGGGATTGTTTAGTCTGCGGAAGAAAAGAATGAGGGGGGATTTGATAGCTGCTTTCAACTACCTGAAAGAGGGTTCCAAAGTAGACGGATCTGGACTGTTCTCAGTGGTAGCAGATGACAGAATAAGGAGTAATGGTCTCAAATTGCAGTGTGGGAGGTTTAGGTTGGATATTAGGAAAAACTTTTTCACTAGGAGGATGGTGAAGCACTGGAATGCGTTACCTAGAGAAGTTGTGGAATCTCCTTCCTTAGAAGTTTTTAAGGTCAGGCTTGACAAAGCCCTGGCTGGGATGATTTAATTGGGGATCGGTCCTGCTTTGAGCAGGGGGTTGGACTAGATGACCTCCTGAGGTCCCTTCCAACCCTGATATTCTATGATTCTATGATTTTAACCACAGAATCATTCTTTGTGTTCTTGTAGTTGCCGTCCTCATTTGACACACCGAAATGTATTTAAGTGCAATTATTTAATAGGCAAATGCAGCTGTCTCTCTCTCAGTGCTCTGCATAGGTGAGTATGCAGCAGGAGGCTCCACTGTACAGACAGCATAGCCAAACACGTAGATTTAGACTGCTCTTACTGTCTCAGCATGGTTAACAGCTTGTCTTCATTGCAAACTTACCTAGAGTGTTGCCCCTCACTCGAGTCCCATCCACACAAAAACCCCTTACATCGAGCATGGTGGTGCTTTTAATTCTAGTTGGCTGACCCTTGGGAGGGCGGGGGAGAAGAGACATAGGGGGTGTTTACAGGATACAGCTCAAGTTAGCACAACTAGTCAGCTGTTAAAACTACCTCCTTGCAGTGTGGATGCAGGCCAACTCCACTCAAACTAGGCTACTTGAGAGGAGCAACTCAGTGTGGATAACTTGAGTTAACTCTGTAGTGAAATCTGTCACAGTTCAGGGCAACTGCATCTATATTTCCCCTCAGTGGTAAAGCAAGGGTGCTCCCCAGCTGTTGCCTTTCTGGCTGGAGACCTTTATCTCCCTCCCTTTTGACTGGGGTATTTTCAGGCTGTGCAGCTCCATGCACAGCTACTCTCAGCACAGACAGGTTGCCCGAGGACACCTGTCTGCTATCTTTTCAGAGGCGGTTAACAGGTGTAATTGCTATAGGTAAGAGGTATCACGCAGCACTTTCTGTGAAAGCCTACTGTATTCTTAAAGTAAAAAGCATTACAGAGAAAATGTATTAAAAGCAATAAAGGGACCTTAGGAACCATGCATGCCAAAAAACTTACCAGAGTTCACCAAACATAGATACTAGCAGGCACAGTCCTTCAACTTGCTACCCAACAGGGATTCCTTGTGGTTACCAGTTCATCACCACTTCAGCTCAGAACAACCATACAGTCTTATTACAATTTAGTAAGCCTAGTCCTTCCAACTCTTCCCAAAGGTTTGGGGCCCTCCATGGACCAGGGGTCCTGTCCATTTTCAGGATCAGGAAGAAAATAATGAGCCAGTTTAAAATGGGGCTATTTATCCAAAAACCCTCTCTTTGGCTGTTGGTCCCTGGAAAACCCAGTTTGAACCAGTATATGCACACCTCACCAGGAGGTGGCTTAAATGGACTAATAACAGAGGAAGAACACTAGCATGCCCCCCTCTACTAGACAAAGTATATACAGTGCCCTAACACCACATAGACAATTGCACTTTTAATACAATATACCCAAAGTTCAATAAAGTTTAACTTAATTCCACAAGGTATGCTCAGGATATTACAGGAGACTGTCAATCTGTCATAAAAACATTCCCCAAGTAGATAAAAGGGACCTACGTACTATTCCTGGCTCTCCTAGAAGCATCTATTTGGCCCTTTACCTAACAATTTTAATACTTATTTGACTTTTTGGGTATATATCTAGAGGATGCAAAACCCTAGTTTTAAAAAGAAATTTAGCTGCAAACTGAACTCAGTTGGCAGAAGAACTCTATTTTCCAGAAGCTGAAAATTGGCGACAGGGGATGGATCACTTAATGATTACCTGTTCTGTTCATTCCCTCTGGGGCACCTGGTGTTGGCACCGGTTGGAAGATAGGATACTGGGCTAGGTGGACCTTTGGTCTGACCCTGTATGGCCGTTCTTATGTTCTTAAGAGCCATGCCATCTTATGGAACCATAATCATAGAACCATACAGTTAGATGTCACCTAGTCAATGCTCCTTTGCAGTAAGGGATTGAAATGTGGCCTTCAAATTCACACCACAGCCCTCTTCCACTTTGGCTAAAACATTCTGCAAAGGAGTTATTCAGCTGTGTGCTAGACAGCAGTAGAATATTAGGAGTCAGGATTCCTGGGTTCTCTTCCTGGCTCTGAGAGAGGAATGTGGCCTCGCGATTAGAGCAGTGGATGCTAACAACAGCGCTGACCATTCTGAAGGGCAGCATGTGACTAAGTAACTGAGACCTGGTTCCACCATATAAGAAACTTGAGTTCTAGTCCCAGCCCTACCTAAATCAGCCTTGTGCAGCCTCTCAGCTCTCTTATCTATAAGATGTTTGGAAGGAATGATAGCTGCTGCTTTCCAAGAAACCATGGGCAGTAACAAGGCCTGCTAAGTGTACAGATATATTAAGAGCAGTCAGTGGCAGAGCAGATGAACTCATGGCAGCTGTCCTGATGCCCAGCCAGTGCTCCTTTCCATAGGCTATTGGGCATTTTGTGAGGAAAGGTATCTTTCTTTCTTTCTCTCTCTCTCACAAGCCAAACATAGCTCACACCAGTTTGAGGACCCCTTCCACAGAGCCAAAAAAAATCCTTATTTTTCAATGTGTTGATTTTTGAAACTTGATCATGGTATCAGACACTAGATCTCTACCTGGGAATTCTAACAGTATAAGTTTGTGTAGATTCTCTCCCTACCCCATTTTCCCTCTATTATAAGAAAGAGGAATTTTAAAATCGGGCTTATTCTGGGGCGGGGGGGAAGAGGGTTGTATATCAGGAACTCCTTAAGCAGAAGACCCCAACATTCATCGACTTGAAGCATGTGTGCCAGTCTTCAAGCCAATCTAACTCTGCATGTGCATTTTTTTTTTAAAGAGGCTTGAAGACTGGGCATTGAACAGAAACCCGTTTGCAACTGTGGGAATCATTGGATTGAGGTTTCAGAGTAGCAGCTGTGTTAGTCTGTATTTGCAAAAAGAAAAGGAGTACTTGTGGCACAAATTTATTTGAGCATAAGCTTTCGTGAGCATTCCGATGAAGTGAGCTGTAGCTCACGAAAGCTTATGCTCAAATAAATTGGTTAGTCTCTAAAGTGCCACAAGTACTCCTTTTCTTATTGGATTGAGGGAATATCTTTTATTGGACCAATTTCTGTTGGTGAGAGAAACAAGCTTTCAACTTACACAGAGCTCTTCTTCAGGTATGGGAAATGTACTCAGCGCGTCACAGCTAAATACAAGGGGGAACAGATTGTTTAGCATTAAGTAGTGAACATATATTTCAAGGGACCATTCAAGGCAAAGTGGACCATTAATAATTCTACAGTCATAGGGAAAAAAGATGGGAGGGGGCCAGTTAGTGGGCTATAGACTGTTGTAACAAGCTATAAATCCAGTGTCTCTATTCAATCCATGATTTTCAGTGTCATTAGCGCTCCTCCCCAATAGAACAAATTATTTAAGTATTGTCATGCACTGAAGTCTGACCTTGGGGATCCTTCCAGAATATAAGCTAATCTTGTATATGGTGATAAAACTTCTGGATGCTGTGACTTTCTTATATTTGTGTAAGGTGCGTGGGTGGGAGGACAACATTGAAAAAATGTTTTGCAGACTCACCAAAAAATAGTAAAACCAGCCCCAGCACTTGCAGCTTCTCAGCACTGCTCCTTAAAAATAAACTTTGTACCTTTCTCGATTTCTGCTACCTCAGGCACCTGGATGTTATAACTGTCCCAAGCCACGCCGTCTACTGTGTGCTGCAGACTGAAACGTAACATGCAACATACACAGAACGGAGAACTACAGCGCATCTACAAAAGAAACAAGGGCACAAGCAAGGTGAGGTGAAGCAATGCAGTAGAAACAGTCCAGATAGGGAAAGAAGAAGGATGCAGTGCTGGCCAGTGGAAAAAAATTAGGTTACAAAATTGTGATTTGCAGATTTCAACTGTAATGCTTCCTTAACATTAACAATTTTCCTATGTTTCTCCATGGCCTGCAATTGAGGGAAAAAATATCTGTTGTTGTGGAATGTAACTTTTTTAGAAAAACCAACTCTATCCAGAAGTAAGTAGTTGTGTGACTCAAGTCCCGTCAGCAACAATATTCTACCATCTCCATACCACTCCCCAAAATAAAGACGTTAAGAGATATGGGCTACATGCCATGGAAATACTCGCTACGTTTGACTGTAACATGCATAAACATATCTGAAACCTGAAGTCGTCATTTTGTTTTCTAATTTCTGCCCATTTCCGTCTTCAGTATTGCTGTGTTCTCACGTGTCTATTTGTTTTCTTCTTCTCCCTTTATTTCCTCCTCTCTGAAAAGCTACTTCCTGGTGTTTAAGAATTACAAACTGCAGCAATTTTTTTTCTAAGTTTCAAGCCCCACACAAATACATCAACCAAAATTTATGTTTGTTAATTAAACATCTGGGTTTAGATATGCAAAACGCAACTTTGTGAACTACATTTCTGTAAGCACATCTAAGGCACTTGTCTCATGAGCACAAAGTCCAAGAAAAAGTTAGTTTCAAACTAAATGATCAGAACCCAAAGAGGTGACTAGTCATTTAAATACCTATCCCCAACCGCCTCATTTTTCCCCTTTAGTTCAGTACCTAAAACAAAGAGGAACAAAATTTAGCAAAATTCTTTTTTAAAACACTCACCTTTGGCCTGAGAATGAACATGAGAAATTACAGCTCAAAGGATTTATTTTAATAGAAAGTAACTGAAAATAGGGTATTTGTTCTTTTTCCCCTCCAAGTCTTTCCCTAACACACATTTCTTCCATTGAGCCTATTATCCTCAGCCCTGCCTTCCAAAGACAAGGTATCCCTTTACCCATAGAGCTAACAATATGTGTGCCATGCCTATAAGCCATTCACTCAGTAGCTATCTCTGTTCCTCTGCTGACACTTGCTTAATTAGGCCACGATCCTGCAAACCGATCAGTATGGGGCAACCTCTGCATTCATGTGGGGCTGACATAAATTAGGCTCTGTGTAGAGGAACGGTCAGCTTGCAAGTTCGAGGCCTTGAACTGCAAGATGCTTGGGGCAGGAAGCTTATAATAGGGCTAACCTAGTAAAATCAGTGCTAGTAGGGGAGAATACATTCCATATAATGTTGTATTTTACTGTTCATGGAATTCACCTATAATTGTCCGCATAGATCTAATTAGTATCATTCTATGAATTTCAATGCTGAAACTGGATTAACCTGTTTTTATACCTATTTCATCTCAAAAGGATCACCACCATTTCAGAAGGGTAAAATTGGCCTATAAAAAAAGGAAAGTGCAAGGTTTTCTAGTTTGGAAGTACAAATGATCACTGTGCCGAACAGAATTCAACTTCTGACCCAAGAGAAACTGCAGAAAAGCTTATCCCTTACAATTATGGCAGAAAGAAAGGAAGAAAGAGAGAGGGTGAACAGACCATCAGCTATAGACATCCCGTCTGAAATCATAGAAAGGCTCACTGATACCACATGGGAAAACTGAAACATAAGAACGGCCATACTGGGTCAGACCAAAGGTCCATCTAGCCCAGTATCCTGTCTGCTGACAGCGGCCAGTTCCAGGTGCCCCAGAGGGAATGAACAGAACAGGTAATCATCAAGTGATCCATTCCCTGTCGCCCATTCATAGTTTCTGGCAAACAGAGGCTAGGGACACCATCCCTGTCCTTTCTGGCTAATAGACATTGATGGACCTATCCTCCATGAACTTACCTAGTTCTCTTTTGAACCCTGTTATAGTCTTGGCCTTCACAACATCCTCTGGCAAGGAGTTCCACAGGTTGACTGTGCATTGTGTGAAAAAATACTTCCTTTTCTTGGTTTTAAACCTGTTGCCTATTAATTTAATTTGGTGACCCCTAGTTCTTGTGTTATGAGAAGGAGTAAATAAAATTTCCTTATTTACTTTCTCCACACCAATCATGATTTTATAGACCTCTATCATATCCCTCCTTAGTTGTCCCTTTTCCAAGCTGAAAAGTACCAGTCCTATTAATCTCTCCTCACATGGCAGCCATTCCATACCCCTAATAATTTTTGTTGCCCTTTTTTGAACCATTTCCAGTTCCAATATATCTTTTTTGAGATAGAGCGACCACTTCTGCACGCAGTATTCAAGATGTGGCATACCAGGGATTTATATAAAGGCAATATGATATTTTCTGTCTTATTATTTATTCCTTTTTTTTTTTTATGATTCCCAGTTTTCTGTTTGCTTCTTTTGACTGCCACTGCACAGTGAGTGGATGTTTGCAGAGAAGTATCCACAATGACTCCAAGATCTCATTCTTGAGTGATAACAGCTAATTTAGACACCATCATTTTATATGTACAGTTGAGATTATGTTTTCCAATGTGCATTACTTCGCATTTATCAACATTGAGTTTCATTGTCATTTTGTTGCCCAGTCACCCAGTTTTGAGAGATCCTTTTGTAGCTCTTCGCAGTCTGCCTGGGACTTAACTATCTTGAGTAGTTTTGTATCGTTTGCAAATTTTGCCACCTCACTGTTTACCCCTTTTTTCAAATCATTTATGAATATGTTGAATAGGACAGGTCCCAGTACAGACCCCTGGGGGACACCACTATTTACCTCTCTCCATTCTGAAAACTGACCATTTATTCCTACGCTTTGTTTCCTATCTTTTAACGGTTACCAATGCATAAGAGGAGCTTCCCTCTTATCCCAAGACAGCTTACTTTGCTTAAGAGCCTTTGGTGAGGGACCTTGTCAAAGGCTTTCTGAAAATCTAAGTACACTATATCCATTGGATCCCACTTGTCCATATGCTTGTTGACCCCCTCAAAGAAGTCTAGTAAATTGGTGAGGCATGATTTCCCTTTACAAAAACCATGTTGACTCCTCCCCAACAAATTATGTTCATCTATGTGTCCGAAAATTTTGTTCTTTACTATAGCTTCAACCAGTTTCCAGGTACTGAAGTCAGGCTTACCAGCCTGTAATTGCTGCAATCACCTCTGGAGCCCTTTTTAAAAACTGGCGTCACATTAGCTAGTCTCCAGTCATTTGGTACAGAAGCTGATTTAAATGATAGGTTATAGACTACAGTTAGTAGTTTAGCAATTTGACATTTGAGTTCCTTCAGAACTCTTGGATGAATACCATCTGGTCCAGGTGACTTATTACTGTTTAGTTTATCAATTTGCTCCAAAACCTCCTCTAATGACACCTCAATCTGGGACAGTTCCTCAGATCTGTCACCTAAAAAGAATGGCGCAGGTTTGGGAATCTCCCTCACACCCTCAGCCATGAAGACTGATGCAAAAAATTTATTTAGTTTCTCCGCAATGGCCTTATTGTCCTTGAGTGCTCCTTTAGCATCTCGATCGTCCAGTGGCCCCACTGATTGTTTAGCAGGCTTCCTGCTTCTGATGTACTTACAAAAATTTTTGCTAGTACTTTCGAGTCTTTGGCTGGCTCTTGTTCATATTCTTTTTTGGCCTTCCTAATTATATTTTTACATTTCTTTTGCCAGAGTTTGTGCTCCCTTCTATTTTCCTCACTAGGATTTAACTTCCACTTTTTAAAGGATGACTTTTTGTCTCTCACTGCTTCTTTTACTTTGTTGTTTAGCCATGCTGGCACTTTTTTTGGTTCTCTTACTATATTTTATTTAGAAACCGTTCTGCTTCTCCTACTTCCTTCTCACTTTACTAACAGCATTGCAATGAAAATGGGATCTGCATTTATGAGATCTGTTTATGTTGCTTTTTCCCCATCTGAAGTCATATAAACCTCTGATTTCATAATTCACTCCACATCAGCTAATAGACATTTAAAAATAGAGGTGTATGATTCCGTGAGAGATAAGCAGCAGAAGCAGATGCAAAGATCATTTTAAAATTTAAAACTAAATAGGAAAAAGTTTTGGTACCCACATCACAGCTAAGCCACAGGAAGATGTTTTAGATTTAGATTATGCACAATTATGGAAGTGGAATAAGCACCAGAGAATTTTGTTAAAAACATATTGGACACAGCAGATGTGAGCAAGAGCCAACAACTGCTGGAACATGCATACCAGATACCATATTAGGGTCAGGGATTAAAATCTCATTCTAAGTGGAAAAATAAATTAATATCTCTACATGACTTCTACTAAGTTACAGCGACCACAGTAAATATTTTTAAGAAGTGGTTGTATATGGTCTCACATATTGCAAAGAGCTAATTTTAGAATAATAGGGTAACTAATTCACCCTTACAAGTACACACACCTTGAAGCTGCATCTTTCAGACAAATAATTTATAATACATATGATCTGCAGTTTTGTTGTAGCAATGTTGGTCCCAGGATGCTCAAAAGCTTGTCTCTTTCACCAACAAAAGCTGGTCCAACAAAAGATATTACTTCACCCACGTTGTCTCTCTTATAATATAGAATCAATGTTGAGGATTCCATTTTATCGATCAAAAACAGCACTGGGTTAGCCAAAATATTTGATGGCTCAATATGTTCTTCTGTTTTCTGTTGCTGTCTTCACAGCTTCCTTAGAAATCAGATGATGTGTAGATAATTTAGATAAGCATATACATTTTGAGATACTGAGGCCTGGTCTACACTACACAGTTAAGTTGACGTAAGGCAGCTTACATCAACCTAATAATGTCTGTATCTACATTACCAGGTCTATTCCACCAACAAAACTCTCCTGCTGTGTTGGCTTAATTACTCCACCCCCACGAGAGGCATAGCACTTTAATCGATGTTGGCAGGTCAACGAAGCAGCAGTGTAGACAGTGCACCCCGCAATGCTCTGCTGTGACCACTCTGATGGGTGTTTTCAACTCTGCTGCTCAGCAGCCAGGTCCACAGGGAACAGCCCCTCCCTTGTTAAAGCACCGGGAACTTTTGAATTCCCATTTCCTATTTGTTCAGTGTCTGGAGCTCACCAGCATGGATGATCATGGCAACTCAACACCCCAAACGCGCTCCAGCCTGGAGTACACCAGAGGTGGTAGATCTTATTGGTCAGTGGGGAGAAGAGTATGTGCAAGCGCAGCTCTGATCCAGCCGTAGAAACTTAAGACATATATGAAAAGATTGCGTGGGGCATGGGGAACAAGGGCTACACCAGGGACACACAGCAGTGGTGTGTGAAAATCAAAGAACTTTGGCAAGAGTACCAGAAGACAAGGGAGGTGAACAGTTGTTCTGGTTGTGTACTGCAGACATGCTGCTTCTACAATGAGCTGCATGCAATTCTCAGTGGCAACCCACAACAACAACCCCCAAGAGCAGCGTGGATACCTCTGAAGAGTTGCAGTCATTCGCCACCGCAGGCAACACTGAGGTGGTGGTCTTGGACAAGGATGAGGAAGAGGGGAATGGGAGACGGGTGAGCAGGGATCCATTCTCCCAGACAGCCAGGAGCTGTTTGAAACCCTCGAGCAGTCCAGCAAGTCACAGAACAGCATCGCGGCTAAGCATGATGCTGGGGAAGGCTCCTCTGGTGCATCTGCAATTCCAATTAATATTTCGGGGGGGGTGTCTCATGTTCTTATACTGTATGCGTAATTTTTTTAAAAAATGAGGTACAGTGGCTGTCTGTTTCCCAATGGCCGCACTAGTTAGGCAGAAGGTGCCCCACAGAAAAGACTGTTTATAAGCACAGGGATGGCCCGGGAATCCTCCACAGAGATCTCCAGGGAAGTTTCATGACTATGGTCCTACCAAATTCATGGCCATGAAAAATGCATCACGGACCATGAAATCTGGGTACCCCCCTCCACTGGTCTTTTGCGTGCTTTTACCCAATATTACAGATTTCACGGGGGAGACCAGCATTTCTCAAATTGGGAGTCCTGACTCAAAAGGGAAGATCACAAGGTTATTTTAGGGGGGTCATGGTCTTGCCACCTTTACATCTGCACTGCCTTCAGAGCTGGGTGGCCAAAAAGCAGTGGCTCTCAAGGCAGTGCCCCACCAGCAGCACAGAAGTAAGGGTGGCAATACCATACTATGCCATCCTTACTTCTGTGCTGCTGCTGGCAGCACTGCTGCCTGCAGAGCTATGCTCCCGGCCAACAGCCACCGCTCTCCAGATGCCCAGCTCTGAAGGCAGCATCGCCGCCACCAGCAGCAGTGCAGAAGTAAGGGTGCAATACTGCAACTCCCCTACAATAACCTTGCAAACTCCCCACAACTCCTTTTTGGGTCAGGACCCCTACAATTTCAATATGGTGAAATTTCAGATTTAAATAGCTGAAATCATGAAATTTACTATTTTAAAAATCCTATGACCATGAAATTGACCAAAATGGACCATGAATTGGGTAGGGCTCTATATATGACAGTACGCTGCAATCCATTGCAGGAGGTTTCTGGGGAAGGCTGCCTTATGTCTTCCACCGTGATAGCACACTTTCCCACGCCACTCCAGCAGTAACTCTCCTGGCATCACTGCAGTACATAGCATAGCAGCATGTTTGCAGCATCTGTACCCTTGCCGCCTCTTACCCTCAGGAGAGTGATTTCAGCTAGGCTCACCTAGGGAGATGGTGGCAGTTTTCATTCTGATTGCTCTGACAACAAACAATAGTGCATGTGATCTCACCCACATTGTGCTTTTCCGCTCCTTCACGATTTCCCAGACATGCCAGTGGTTTAGGTGGCAGGGGCTGGCATTGAGCGTAGAAGCTGCAAGCTTTGGGCCATGACTACCAGCAGTTGACAGGGGGTGTGGGGGAAAGGGTTGGGGAGGTTGGTGGGGGAGAAAGGGAAATTTGCTTGTGCATTCTTACCGCCGCAGGCCCACTGCCTGAGCCGCCTCTGCCAAGGCTTGCAGTTTCTTATGGTCAACAGTGGTCCCCGACTGCCTCACAACATCCATGTTACAAAGAGCAGGGAGTCACTGCCATCTGAGCTCCCATTGCGGGTGGCCCACCCAATGCTCCAGATGGTCCGGTGCCCATGTTCCCAGGCCATATTCACCATGCCTGGTAAAGCAAGCCAGTTCAATGAACACCTTGTGTAAATGAAAATGTTCTGCATTGTACTTCAGTGGAATAAGGGGAGTGATTTTTATATATCAGCTGTGCACTAGACCCTGATTGTGAACTGACAATAATTGCTTTGTGCTTTCCATGTCTTACAGATGAAAGCGTAGCCTTCAGCTCATCCTCCACACCAGCGGAAGATTGTCCCAGATTAGAAGAAGGTGAAAGAGAACAGGTGATGACATGTTTAAATGAGATTATGAACGCCTCTGGGACAGCTGACACCAAGCAGAGAGCATGGAGGAGTTCTCTCTCTGAAAAACTGGATATGGACATTGTGAGCAGGAGAAAAGCCCAGAAGCATGAGCATGGCACGCAGCAGGAGATGCTGGGGATTCTAAAGGAACAAACAGACATGTAGAGGTGTCTGGTAGAACTTCAGGAGAAACACTTTGAGGGTAGACTCAACTCTGCAGTACCTGAGGAACGCCATTCCTGTATTGCCATATTCCCCTTCCCCCTCTCCCAAACATGAGGCAAGGGGGGAAGAGAAATCTCTCCCTTCCACTCCACACTGGAGGAGGGTACTAGCAATAAAAGGCTACTGAATCTAAAAGACTAGATCACTATGTTGTTCTCCTCCAAATTTTATTCCAATGACTGACCAAGATTACATTCTTTTTTTGATATTTCACTTCTAATATGTTTGTGCAATAAAAGTCCAGGTCCTGAGAATGAAATAATCGTTATTACTTCACACTATGGGGGAAGGAGAGGTACTGGGAAACCGAGAAACCGGAGGGGATTTGCTGGAGACAGAAACCCAGCAGGCACAGCAAGTTTCACAGTATGGGAAGGCACAACTCAAGAAGCAGTGCACATTACTGTGGGTCACTACTAAATCTGGTTTTCAAAGCCTCCCTAAGAGGCAGTGCTCCAAATGCTCTTCTTATTGTCCTGATATCTGACTGCTCACAGATTAGCAGACAACCTATCCGCCTCCATACCCCGTCCCTGTGGAAACTTCTCACCCGTTGCCTCACAGATATTATGGAGCACACAGCAGGCAGCTATAACCATAGGGATATTGCTTTCACTGAGGTCTAACCTAGTAAGCAAACTGCGCCAGCAACCCTTTAAACGGCCAAAGGCACATTCAACCACCATTCTGCACCTGCTCAGCCTATTATTGAACTGTTCGTTGCTGCTGTCCAGGTGTAGGGCTGGGTCTCCCAGCATCAATATTGACATTTCGATGTCACCAATGGTAATTTTGCATTCTGGAAAGAAAACCCCACTTGCAGCTTTCTGAACAGACCTGCGTTCTTAAAGATGTGGACATCATGTGCCTTCCCTGACATTCCCACATTGATGTCGGTAAAATGCCCCCGGTGATCCACCAGTGCTTGCAACACCATTGAAAAGTATCCCTTTCTCCAAGGTGGTCTGCTGCCAAGATAGGGTGTGATGGGGTGTACTGAGCAACAAGGGGTTAAGCGATCACCTGAAGCAAATGCTCCATCTGCTGGAGGAATTAAAAGGCAGAGAAGTAGCTCATTTGGGTGGCAGAGATGGAGATGAGCAGACCTGCAGCCCACAGCTTCAGCAGAGCAGCGAGAAGCTTAAAGAGGCCCTCCTTGAGAGAAGGGAGGACCCACCCAAGAGATAACCAGAGAGGGAAGTATCCTGTGACCTTGGAAATTCCCTTTTACGTCTTTTCATTTGGATTTCACCACCAGGCAAAGGCCTTGGACTGAGCTGACCCCCGAGGGGGGGAAAGGTAGAGAAGAGGAAGAGACCCAGGGAGGACAGCCTTAAGCAGCCTTGGTTGCCAGATTACTGGTAGCCCAAAAGGCCCTTGGCCAGAGCCTGGTGGAGTGGGAGGGCCAGGCTCCCCTCCCCACAAACCCCTTGGCAGTCCAGGGTTATGGCTATGACCACTAGACCATGCTTCCCAACCAGAACCTGAGTGAGGACCATTACATAGGGAAATGCATGCCATCGATTACCCCACTGCAGTTAGGGAACCCCATCGTGGCAAAACCATCCAGTATTTCCTGCACGTTGCCAAAAATCACTATCCTTCTTAGCAAAAGGCAATTAATGGCCCTGCATACTTGGATCACAACAGCCCCCACAGCTCCAAATTTTTTCCCCTCTGACTGGTAGCAGTCTGGCATTGCAAGCTTCCACATAGTGATTGCCACTCACTTCTCCACTGTCAGAGTGGGTCTCATTTTAGTGTCGCTGCACTGCAGGGCTGGGGAGAGCTCTGCACACAGTTCCTGGAAAGTAGCCACATATGAAAGTTCTTCAACCACTTCTCATCATCCCATAACTGCATAACGATGCAATCCCACCAGTCAGTGCTTGTTTCTCAGGACCAGAAACAGATGCTGCGCAATTGCCAGCAACAACTGGGAATTGTTTCATTCTATGGCTTCCAGAAGGGCTACTTGAAGGACGTTGTCATGTTCCATGTGGCGGCTCCTCTCCCAGCTCTGGAAATACTGTAGGATAAGTAAACACCATTACATGTGGTGTTTGTAATGCTCACAATAATACTGCACAGCTGAGTGGGAGCCGTGCTTCTCAGGAGATAGCATACTCGTGGCTATGCCAGCCTTTTGAAAAATGGCACAAAACATTATCAGTTGCAGCTGAGATCAGGGAGTGTGGGGGAGAAAACTACATCATGGGACGTTAAAGCCATGTTCCCAGTCCCCGCTGCGAAAATATTTTGGTCCCATGAGGCATTGCAAGCCGTTCCCAAAATCCCCTGTGGTGAGTTGCACTATGGGATAGCTACCCACGGTGCATTGCTATCAGCATCAATACAAGTGCTGCTAGTGATGGCATGCTCCACCGATATAAGAACTGTGGTGTAGACATGCACTACCAACTTAATTTCTGTAGCGGCTGGATATTGACTTAAGTCTGTGGTGTAGACATGCCCTGTCTGGTTTTGAGTTTAGGAACTATTTGATTTTTTGAGGCAACAAGTGAGGTTTCTCTTCAGGCAACTCTTGAAAATGCATCCAAAAACTGAATAGGAATATTCATTTTCTTGTACTTCACAAACAAAAAGTTGCAGATTTTAAACACACAACTTTAAAAATACTTAAGGAAACTGGGTTGAGTTTGGACACATTTTTTAGGTATCAATAGGTACAAATCAGCCAAGTCTGAAGTTTCTAACTTTGGCCATCTAAGTTATGAAAGCACAACATTTCTGATCACCTTTATACGGTGTTTGTTTTTTTCCTGAGCACTTAACTAAAAAAAATTTTAAAAAATGGCTAGGCTAATTTTGCTCAACTTTAAGAAAGAACCTTTGTGCTAAGTATGGAAACTTAAGCCCAAAAGGCATTTGTTTGAGAAAGTCATAAGCAACTGAAAGTGAATGATTACAAACGGACACTGAATACCTAAATACATAGACTGCTGTTGGACATTGCCACATACAGATTTACAGAACTGTTCCTAGATAGTATGGTTTCCAAAGTCTCTTCCCCGCCCCCAAGAAGTTAGCAGCTCTGAAAAGGTGGAGTGGACGTGTCTGAAAGAGGCAGGCTTCTTCTAACCCATCAAACATAAACATGGTTGAGTAGTGAAAGGTTTATCTTTAAAGCGAAAACTTCTCCAAAGAGACAGCTGGCGGGGCTTAAAACAAATCCACCAGAGCAACCCCGTTAGCAAGGTCCAGACATAACATGGTGGTTTAAGCCCGAAATCAAATCAGTATCCCACTCCGGCAGCAGAGTGCCTATTAGAGCATTTCATTAGGTAACAGGATCCAGGTGCAGGGAAAAGAGAGGGAATAAACTACCTGCTCTTAGATGACAGCCTCTGACTATTTTATTTCTCATGAGTCAACACTTGCAGCCTCTTCTTCCCACACTGAGCTGAAGAGTAGAAGTAGGATCAATAGGACATTGTGCTAAATCCCCGACTGCAGCTTTGCTTAAAACAGCTGCTAACATTCATTGAATCCCATCTCTGCTTCTATGCCAGTTCCCCTCTATTCCTGTTCCTCTGCTGCCCCCAGCAAAAACCCTCAGTTCTTGTGTAAAACAGTCACGACCAAACTGCATAAAAGCTTCCTTTGAGACCCTCTAGTTCCAACCCCCCCTCCCCCCCACAACTACAACTCTCCTACTTTTTAAGGCTAAAACAGTCTTGAAAAGAGTACGCAAGCTGGTCATAGGTGATGGTTCTTTTATTAGCATGCATAGCAGACTTACAATAAGAGAAGAGTCTGCTTCTTCTGAATTTTAGGCACATTTGTGAGAAAAGGATTCCTTTGGAGAAGAGTTCAGAATTTTCTTTACTAGACTCGGAGTTTTTCACAGCCCCATGCCCACACAAGAGCAGAGTTAAATACCAGAGGCAACAAATTCAGTTCGTGGCTAAGTGTTGGAGAGCGAATACTCGGCTGCCGGATCCATCAATTTGAAGCTCACCATGCTCCACATATGCAATACCAGAGATGTAAAACGGTCTGGGAACCAAGAATCTACCCCCCTGATTGGTAGTACAGCAATATTCTACCATCCACCAAACTAAGAGTAGCTGCCATACCTGCCCTTCCAGCACAGTAGCCAAGAGTTATGCTAGCCACGGTAGAATCAAAAAGGGGGAGAGATCACAAATTAACTAAATAAAGTACTACTGGGAGCACAGTGGGCAATTCTGGGGTCCCAGGCCTCCTGACTACCCATAGACGGGAAAAGAAAGGTTGCCACATTCTTCTGCAGCACCTATTGGTTCAGTGATGCAAGAGTATGTCTTCAAGAGATCAAACAGCAGTATGTGCGAGAGGGAGCACACCTGCAAATGGATGTGTTTCGAAGCAGTGCATCTAGGGAGTTGCCCTTTCTCCCACCTTCTATTTCCAACATCAGCAATGATAAGTTCAGTGGCAAGTCGTTCAAAAGAATCATCCCTTCGTCATATACAATATGAAATCCTAAAAACACGGGGCCAGATTCACCTCTGGCATAAGCAGAAGCGACCCACTGATATCACTGGGAGGTGTCTGCTCCCCTTCACCCCTTCCATGTTACATTTTATAACTGCAAACAGGTTAGGAAAAGGGAGAGAAAGCCAGCTCCTGCAAGTTCTTAATTCCATGACAGAAAGCCTAGCGCGTTCCTTCATTACTGAACTCAAATCCCAGAAAAAGGTACTGGCTTAGTGAGAAGAGCCCAGTGCACAATTTTAGTTAAGAACATAAAGACTGCCATACTGCATCAGACCAATGGTCCATTTAGCCCAGTATCCTATCTCTGACAGCGGCCAGTACCAGAGCAATTTGTAAGAGATCCACCTCCATCCTCCCGTCCTGGCTTCTGGCAGTCAGAGGTTTAGGACTGCCCCAAACATGGAGTTACATCCCTGACCATCTTGGCCAATTGCCATTGATGGATCTATCCTCCAAGGACTTATCTAGTTCTTTTTTGAACCCATTTATAATTTTGGACATCATACCATTTCATGACAATGAGTTCCATAGGTTAATTGTGCAAAAAAGTACTCCCTCGTTTGTATTAAACCCACTGCCTATTATTTTCGTCAGGTAACTGCTGGTTTTTGTATTGTGGGAAAGGGTAAGTAACACTTCTCTTCACTTTTTCCACACCTTTCATGATTTTGTAGACCTCTATCATATCGCCCTTAATAGTCTCTTTTCCAAACTGAACAGCCGTAATCTTTTTAGTCTCTCCTCGTATAAAAGCCATTCCATACTCGATCATCTTTGCTGCCCTTCTCTGAATCTCCTCCAGTTCCAGTGGTATTCTTTCTGAGACAGGGTGATCAGAACTGCACCCCATATTCAAGGTGTGGACATATCATGGATTTATATAGTGGCATTATGAGTTTCTTATTTTCTACCCTTTTCCTAATAGTTCCTAACATTCTGTTAGGCTTTTTGACCACTGCTACGCATTGAGCTGAAGTTTTCAGAGAACTATCCACGATGATTCCAAGATCTCTGTATTGAATGATAACATACCACAACATTATATATGTGTAGTTGGGATCATTTTTCCCAATGTGCATTACTCCAGGTAGCTGGCTACACACATGTACAAAGTAACTTCAGGGTACCTTAAGCTCTGAGGCAACATAAAACTTCTCCAAACACAAGTCAAATCTCAAGCAAGGAAGGAAGGAAGGAAGAACTACAACTCACATTTCCCATTTAACTCTACTGCTTCTCCCATCCACATCTACCCAATCTTGTCAGGGAAAGTCAATCTTCTGTGCTGTGTCTGTGCTAACAGCCAAGTTCTCAGTGTCTAGTATTCTACTGATGCTTTTTGAATGATCCAAGCACACCAGATGAGATCGATTTGTCTCTGCATGAGCTCAGAACCTACAGAGCTAAATATCAAGGAACTGTTTCCTTGCCTCTCTTTCATCCAGTCAAATCTCAAGCATGATTGAGATCCAAAACATGCCACTCAGCATCAGCAAAAACAAGGCATCCACAACTTGTCTGGGTTCTCCACAGCAGATCAATCCAAGAACACATTTTTTTCAATCCCGTCCCCGCAAGGGTTCATTTCAGAAAAAGAGCAGCAGTGGCAAGTACCCACAGCTGTTAGGATCCTAAAATGAACAGCAGGTTTTTGTAAAGCCAGACAGTGCTACAAATCAGTACTTGTGCCAGAGCTGGCCAAGGCTGCATGATAAACTGAGCAGATTGCATTCTGAATAACTCTACAGCCAGTGAAGCAGACCAGCTTCAGGCTAGTCATTTTCACTGCACTGCTAATCTTACTTTCTCTCCTTGCAGAATGTGTGCTACATAACCTTGATATTGTGTATTCAGAGCACAGAGAACAAACAGCTGCTGTTCTCTTATAGGAATACTCAGTGCTGCCAGTTATTTGCACTCCCCCATACAATATACACTGAGGCCACAGATCACATAAAATTAGCCACTCATGCTCATGTCGTAACATTTGAAATATCCCTGTTTCAAAGCTGTATCAATGACAGAGAAGAGCCAAGTGTTTCCAAACACAGGTAAAATAAATGGTGGAGCCCAAATCAGAAAAATCAGACTCCACTCCTGACCTAGTATCTCTTTCTATGGAGAAACCCTGCCACCTCCGGTGTATCAGACAGCCTTACCAAATACCATGCAGCTTATACTTTTATCGTATTTCTTTTCCCATCAGTGCCTGTTATCAAGAGTTGTGTGCACAATTAATCTCTAACCAGATTCTTCCTCATGCCTAAATCTGACTGCAGCATCACTTACGCCAAACAAATGTGATGGTAAACACTGAAGTGCTTTATTACTGAATGAGTCAGGAAGGCTAATTTTATCATGGTAGTTTGGAGGGAAGTTGTTTTAAATGGATGGCTCAGATAATTGTATATGTGGATTTTCACCTCCAAGTCAAAAGTTCAACTTGAGCCCAGATCAGTAACCAAAAGCAGATACCATCTGTTGAGGGCTTGGTGACCAATGGAACATGAATTGGAGGTCTAAGAGCCAGAATTTTAAGGTATTTCGGTGTCTAAAGATGCAGATGGGACCTAGTGGGCTTTTCAAAAGATCCTAGGTGCCTAATTCTCATTAAAGTCAGTGGTAGGTAGGTGTCTAGGCACATCTAAAATCCCACTAGGCCCCTATCTACATCTTTAGGAGCTTAAAAGCCTTTAAAAATCTGACTCCAGGCCTGCAGAGGTATCACGAAACCCACTCAGAATTAGCAATGTTATGGATAGCCTTAGCAGAGATATCAAGAAACGAGTGGACCATGGAAAATTAGTTATCCCCATTCCAGTTCAGGGTTCCAGCATACTGGCAGGGACGTGGGGAAGCTTGCATTGTCACTACCTGTGGGGTTGCTGCAGACACCAGTTTCCAAGGCTGTCAATCCAGAACCTTCCACCAGCCCTATATGAAGACACCAATTTGATTTTTCTCTGTCTAGGACAGGACACTTATGCGACTCCCAGTATGCATTACCTGATGTCACAAAGGTACAGCAGATTCCTCCTCCATGATCTGATAGGGTTTTTAAAGAAAAAGATAGAGACAATGGAAAGGGAATTGGTATAGCAGCTTTTAAGGGAAAGTCAGGGTAGGTGTGAAACACATCTTCCCATTAGGCTGTAATGGAGGAAGAGCTAACTACAAGCACACCTTTAACATTTGCAAGGAGGGAAAGACAAGATAAAGAAAGCACAACAGCTTTATGAGATGTTGGTCAAATATAGGCTGAGATATTTGTCTGTCAGATGGAAGGACTCTCCCAAGACCTCTGCAACATATTAGGGCTTGTCTATATTTACAGTGCTGCAGTTACACCACTGCAGCGCTTAGTGAAGATGCTATCTACTCCAACGGGCTTCTCCCACAGGGCTAGGTACCCCACCTCCCCAAGAGGCAGTAGCTATGCCAACAGGAGAAGCCCTCCCAATGACATAGCTCTGTCCACAACAGGAGTTAGGTTGGTATAACTGCATCACTTAGGGGTGTGAAATTTCCACACTTCTCTCCAACTGCTACAGGGAGAACCCTTTTACATTTATGCAGGAAGTCTTCAAACACTTGTTGCTCACCACCTGCCAAAGAAATCAAACTGCCCCTGTCCTTGGAGGAATAAGCAGCTTAGCTGACCTTTGTACAGACCTGCTTTAAGTGCAATTGAACAGTCCCTGTCTATGATGTATTCTGTTAATTCAGAGATCAAAAGGAAATCTTAACATTTACATGAACTGTAAACATAGTGATATCACTGTATTCATCTCTCTTTGAAATGTATAGCAAATCACCTGCGAATGGTGGAAAACAGGCAACTGCATTATGTTAATCCCTGTAGCTAATTACTGGTGATGCTTAGGGAACAGGTCTACTTCAAAGTCTCCATGATTGCCTATTGTTCAATAAAGGACTCCGAGCTGCCAAAAGAAGGCCTGAACTGTATAAAGACCCTTCGGTCCTGATCCTTTTCATCTCAGATCTGCTTGATGCTTCATGCAGGGGAAGCTTAAGTCATAGGACTGAGATTCCCAGTCCATTCTGTATCACCCTGAACATGAACATTGGACTATAACCCATGGACTAATTCTGAAAGACCTCTTTGCAACTACAAAGCTCACAATCTCTACTATGAATCTGATCTCAGAGCTGTACTCATGTCTGTATGTATGCTGATCTTTTAACCAATTCTCTTTTCTTTTTTAATAGATTTTAGTTTAGTTAAATAAGAATTGGCTGTAAGCGTGTATTTGAGTAAGATCTGAAATATTAATTAACCTGAGAGGTAATATGTCCGATCCTTTGGGATTGGTAGAACTTTCTTATATGATGAATAAGAATTTCAGTAATCCTCATCATATTTGAGTTGGGTGCCTGGGTGAAGGCCTGAGACTGGGTTGCTTTAAGGGAACTACAACGTTGGCTTCTGGATAACCAATAAGGTATTATAGAAGCTGTTTTGTGCTAGCTTGGTAAATCTAAGTATTGGAATATCCACCAGCTTTGGGGATTGTCTGCCCCATTCTTTGCAGTTTACCCTAATTGATTAACCTCAGTGTGGCTCCCCTGAGACTCCAGAAAAGGCCCTTTCAACAGATTTATACCCACATCACCTCAGCATATATTGACCCCATATATCAGGTAATGATTAACACAGTTCCATATAATTTGCTGCAACTGAAAAGAGAATTATTGAATCACATCCTCTAGGACTTTTCAAGTAATTAGGTTTTCATAAGATTCTAAGTTCAGTCCATCGCTGCAGTTGCTGATTGTAATTAACTCACCAACAGCAACATCATGGCATTTAAAATGCCAAATGGTTACCCAACTCTTTTCATCAGTAATCAAAGCATCCCACAAGCATTTGATTGGAAATTACAATAATTCAAACTCTATCGTTCTTCAATTAGGGTCTCATTTGGATCAACCTATAGCAACACCAGTTCAAGCTTGTGCACTGATTATTCATCGGGGAGGGGGAGGGGAGAATCACACACACCTGCTCAAGGATCCAGTTGGAAGTCAAAAGCACAGTATTTGTTTTTGTGCCTACTGAACAGCTTAAGGACAAATACAGTTCCATGTAGGTAACATGAGCCACAGAACTTGGAGAAAGTGTGATGGAAGCAAAAGCTGCAAATTTTATAATTTCATTGTGAGATGAGAACTGCTTGGAATGGAAATTTGTTCTGAAATTTGTTTTTTAACAATGCCATTTGATTGTTTTGAACAAGATTTGAACAAGCTTTTAGGCAATATGGAACTTAAACCACCCAGTGCAGATAGTTAGCAACACTAACCTAGTCTCTCCCTCTTCCTACTCATTCACCCATCTGCCTTACTACCAAGTGCCCACACATCGTTTGAAGAACTTTCTAAACAAAGGTTTCAGAGTAACAGCCGTGTTAGTCTGTATTCGCAAAAAGAAAAGGAGTACTAGTGGCACTTTAGAGACTAACCAATTTATTTGAGCATAAGCTTTCGTGAGCTACAGCTCACTTCATCGGATGCACAAGGTGCCACAAGTACTCCTTTTCTAAACAAACTAAATACAAGAGAACCAAATCAACTAGCAAAATAAATAAATTAAAAGATACAAAAGATGTGGTGGGACTCCACTGTCCAGGGACAATAATCAGGTGAGAAGCCTATCTTTCCAATCAACTGTTACTGAAGGGAAGGGTGCTGAGACTCCTACCAGGATGCTGCCTATGGACTCTGCCTGGAGGTTTTGATCAGCCTCACTAGTAGGTGTAGGATATATTTGAAGCCTCCTTCCTAACCCACATCAGCTAATATAAGAGAAAAAACATTCTCTTCATTAGTTCCTGCCTTCAACTCCTCAGCTTTTTGGTTGCTGTGACTGGTGTGTGCCTTTTCTATTCTACACCTCCCTAGGTCTTCTGGATGTTACACAAGCCATATACTTTTCTATTCTGCCCACAACCTGTTTTTGGATTCTCCTCCCCAGTGAATAGCTCCTATTGCCTGCCTCTGCTACTGCTCAGGACTTTCCCCAAGCAGCAGCAGACTGAAACTGACATAGTTTCACTGCTGCCCAGTGGGTTCTGAATAGCAGCTGCAAAAGGAAAAGCTTTTAACAGTAGCACAAGCAGTAGACATGTCTGCAAACCCAAAACTGATCTGCATTGGTTTACACTCCGTTCGTGTTTGGAAGATTATCTTAGCAACCATAAGATGTAGAAACTGATTTTTTTCAGTGAAAACTTAGATTTTGCAGAAGTCTCTTAGGAAAGCTTATTTGCCACAGGCAAGGTGATTTTCAAGCCCTGAGAATAGCCAGAATATATTTGGCCAAGGAAAGAAAGGAATTGTTCAGCAAGATATAAGGAGTGAGAGCATGAAAATGAAGATTACTTTCCTATAACCAGAGTTCTCTGAGATGAATTCTGCCTATTCACTCATGGGATGTTTTGACCTGAATGGTAGAACTCCACTTACAAGCAGTGTTGGTGGGAGCACTGACCTTCCTCCCTCACCCTTTCCATGAGTGAACGAATTCTGAAAATGCCAGGGGGAGGGTACTGTCACAGTTTCAGGCCTCTGAACCTGTATTCCCCTCTGTGGTCTACCAAGGGCACCCACCCTCAGACTTCTTCTGGCTCCCAGCCGTTACTTACCTGGGTGGAGACCCACGTGTCATTTCCTCCTGACTGGGGCATTTCCAGCCTGCAGAATTCCTTGCCTACACTGCTACTATCCCCAGCAAGCCAGACTTCCTGAACAGGCCAGCGCCTGCGCTTTGCTTTCTCGCCAATGGCTATCAACAGCATAACTGCCACAGTTGCCAGTTACCACCCACCTCTTTCTAGGCAAGCACACTCATTCTTAAGGTGAAAGCATTACAAAGAAACCATATTAAAAAACAATAAAAGAACCTACGCACAGGCTAAAAGATTACCAGAGGTCACCCTAACTCCAACCTCGGGCTCTAGTAGATGTCAGTTCTTCAAAACCCACAACTGGGTTTTCCCCAAGGTTACAAGTTCATCATTTTCTCAGATTCAGAACCAGATCCACCAGCTGGACAGTTCATCCATTTCTTTATACAGCTTGGGCCTTTGATCTCCAGTCCCCAGCAAAAACCTTCTCCTCAGGGCATAGCTTCAAAAGGCACCGTTTTTGCATAACCCAGTGGGGAATTTGCATTAACCATCCCCTATGTATTCCTCAAGAAATCCACTTAACACTTATTGTCCCAAACGTACATTTCTTGTCTGGCACATTTTCAGTATAACACTTTGAACTCCCAGGCCTCACATCACATCTCCCCTCTAGAGCAGTTACGTACAAACATGGCCCATAATAATACATATTTGCATTTAACACAAAGAACCCCAAACACATTTAAATGTAATGCAGTAAGGTCTCCCAAGGATATAGCAGGAAATTGCCATATCTGTCACAGGTATAAAAGGGGCAGGGGCACTCCAGCTATTCAGTTCCTTCACCTGGGCCCTGGTTCCTTTGGTAAGCAGGACTCCAAGGAAAAGGGAAAGGTGGACGGGGAGTGTGAATATGCAGAATCCACCTCAAAGAACTCCAGTTTCAGGTAAGTAACCTTCATTTCTTTGAGTGTTCTCTGCATAGTCCCAGTCACAGGATAAACTGACAAGCAGTAATTGTGACCCAGGATGTGGGAAACATGGAGTCCTAATCAAATAAGGACTGCAATACTACCTCACCAAATTTTGCATCTGATATAGATTCTAAGTTTAGTGAGTAATGCATAGTAAATGTGTGGACTGTACGCCACATTGTTGCTCTGCATATTTCTATTAAAGGCATATGTCTAGGAAATGCCACAGAAGCTGCTTTTGATCCAGCAGAATGAGCTTTAATTCCCTCAGGAAGAGGGAGATCCATTATCTTATCAGCTTTTTTTTTTTTTTTTTTAATACATAGTCTAAACCAGCAGTTCTCAAACTGTGGGTCAGGACCCCAAAGTGGGTCACAATCCCGTCTTAATGGGGTCACTAGGGCTGGTGTTAGACTTGCTGGGGCCCAGGGCTAAAGCTGACTCCCAAAGGCTTGCGTCCTGGGTGGCAAGGCTCAGGTTACAAGCCCCCCGCCTGGGGCAGAAGCCCTTGGGCTTTAGCTTTGCCCCCCCTGCAGCAGGGCTCGGGCAGACTCAGGCTTCAGTCCACCCTCCTGAGGTTGAGCAGTAATTTTTATTGTCAGAAGGGGGTCACGGTGCAATGAAATTTGAGAACCGCTGCTCTAACGCATCTTGAAAGAGTCTGAACAGTTACAGCTCTCCCTTTATTCCTCTTTTCATAAGGGACAAATTTGGAGATTGAACTAAATAGAAAGCTAAAACCCTTCCAACATCTAGTGCACACAATATAGCCTCACTCTCCTGAGTGTGAGGTTTGGGAAAAAATACGAGTAATATTACAGATTGATGTATAAGAAAATCTGATATTATTTGTGTAAGAATCTTGGGTGTGTACACAGAATTACTTTATCCTTCTGAAAAACAGTCAATAGTGGGTCCACCATTAGCGCTTTTAATTCACTTATGTGCCTTGCTGAAGGAATAGCCCTCAAGGCGACTATCTTAATGGATAAATAGAACAAAGTACAGCTCTACATAGGTTCAAACAGATAGTTAAGCTTTATGTTTAAATGCCAAGACGGTACAGGATTCCTGAATAGTGGATATAGATTAAGACCTTTCCAGAATCTTGAATAGGCTTGGAAGGATTAATTTTTATTCGTAAACGTTGGTAAACTTGGATTTCACCATACACACACAAACCAATGACAAATATTTCTATTGATAACTGAAATTTACGTAAGGGGCAAAGTACAAAAAATGCAGCTTGAGCACATATTTGAGTTTCATTTAAAGATATTTACTTTGTATATTTTGACACATGATGTTGACAATTTGTGGTTTAACAGTTATAAAGCTTTAAATTTTTGAATCTCAACCTCTACTTTCATTAAAAGTTATTGTGTGGAATCTTTCCTTGAATTAATTAGTACATTTTGCACTTCTAGAGAATAAGACTGTTCTAGTAGTCCCAGAGTCTTTGCCCACCATGTAGTTAGGTGAAAAAACTCAAGATCTGACTGGCACACAAATTTCCTTTTTTCTGTATCAACAAGTCCAATATTAATGGCAGAAGTTTGTATAACCCTCTATACAGATGAACTAAGTCTGGGTATCACTGCTACTTGGCCCACAACAGCACGATCAAAATTACTCTGGGATTCTCTTGTTTTATTTTAACACTCTTTGAATAATGGAAATGAGGCAAAACGCATACAAAAGCTCTTGATCCCTGATCCTTTGTCTCTGCCTGCTCGCAAGCAGAATCTTTAAGAACATAAAAACGGCCACACTGGGTCGGACCAATGGTCCATCTAGCCCACTATCCTGTCTCCAACAGCAGCCAGTGCCAAATGCTTCAAAGGAAATAAACAGAACAGGGCAATTATAGAGTGATCCATCCCCTGTCATCCAATCCCAGCCCAGTCAGAGGCTTAGGGACACCCAGATATGGTGTCGCATCCCTGGCAATCTTGGCTAATGCCATGATAGGAGCTTTCCTCCATGAACGTAGCTAATTCTTTTCTGAACCCAGTTACAATTTTGGCCTTAACATCCCCTGGCAATGAGGTTGACTGTGTGTTGTGTGAAGAAGTACTTCCTTATTTTTGTTTTAAGTCTGCTGCCTATGAATTCCATTGGGTGGCCACTAGTTCTTGTGTTATGTGAAGGAGTAAACAACACTTCCTAAATTTACTTCTTCCATGCCAATCATGATTTTATAGACCTCTATCATATCCCCCCTTAGTCGTCTCTTTTCTAAGCTGAAAAGTCCCATTCTTTTTAGTCTCTCCTTATACAGAAGATGTTTCATACCCCAAATCATTTTTGTTGCCATTCTTTTTACCTTTTCCAATTCGAATATATATTTTTTAAGATGAGGCACCCAGAACTGCACACAGTATTCAAGGCGTGTGCATAACATGGATTTATATGGTGGCATTATGATATTTTCTGTCTTATTACTTATCCCTTTCATAATGATTCCCAACATTGTTAACTTTATGGACTGATGCTGCACGTTGAGACACGTTTTCAGAGACCTATCCACAATGATTCCATGATCCCTTTCTTGAGTAGTAACAGCTAAATTAGACCCCATCATTTTGTATGTATAGTTGAGATTACATTTTCCAACATGGATTACTTTGCGTTTATCAATATTGAATCTCGTCTGTCATTTTATTGCCCTGTCACCCAGTTTTGTGAGATCCCTTCGTAACTCTTCACAGTCAGCCTTGGACTTAACTATCTTGAGAAATTTTGTATCATCTGCAAACTTCACCACCTCACTGTTTAACCCCTTTTCCACATCATTCATGAATATGTTGAAATGCACCAGCCCCAAGACAGATCCTTTGAGGATGTTGGTATTTACTACTCTGCACTGTGAAAACTGATAATTTATTCCTACTCTGTTTCCCTATCTTTTAACCCCATGAGAGGGCCTTTCCTTTTTCCCCATAACTCCTTATTTTGCTTAAAAGCCTTTGGTGAGGGACATTGTCAAAGACTTTCTGAAAGTCCAGGTACACTATATCCACTAGTTTCAGAGTAACAGCCGTGTTAGTCTGTATTCGCAAAAAGAAAAGGAGTACTTGTGGCACCTTAGAGACTAACCAATTTATCTGAGCATAAGCTTTCGTGAGTGAAGTGATCATTCCGATGAAGTGAGCTGTAGCTCATGAAAGCTTATGCTCAAATAAATTGGTTAGTCTCTAAGGTGCCACAAGTACTCCTTTTCTTTATATCCACTAGATCACCCTTGTCTACATGTTTTTTGACACCTTCAAAGAAGTCTGAGTTTTACAAATTCTCTGATGCTTCTTGTTGATGCTGGAGGCATAAACAAAACAAAAAAATCTATTAGGAGTCCCCCACGTGTTGAAGAGGTGTGATACCACTTCGTCCTTCAGCAACCAGTTTTGTATACGAGATGTTGACTTGCTCAGATGGTCTGCTAATGTATTTAGTTCCCTTCATACATGAATTGCTATCAGGTGAATCTTGTGTGTTATACAACAATTCCATAAAGACATTACCTCTCTGCACAACTCTAGAGCAATGGTTTTCAAACTTTGTTTTCTGGGGGACCCAGCTGAGGAAAATTGTTGATGCCTGGGACCCAACAGAGCTGGGGATGAGGGGTTTGCGGTGTGGGAGGGGCTCAGGGCTGGGGTAGGGAGTTGGAGTGCAGGAGGGGGTCAGGGCTCTGGGGTGGGGGTGCAGGCTCTGGGGTGGGGCCAGGGATGAGGGGTTTGGGGTACAGGAAGGGATTCTGAGTTGGGGGGGCTCAAGGCTGGGGCAGGTGGTCGGGGTGCAGCAGGGGGTCTGGGCTGTGGGCTCTGGGGTGGGGATGAGGAGTTTGGGGTGGAGGAAGGGGTTCCAGGTTTAGGGGAGTTCAGGGCTGGGGCAAGGGATTGGGGACCAGACTAACCTCAGGCGGCTCCTGGTCAGCAGCACAGCCGGGGTGCAGAAGCAGGCTTCCCGCCTGTCCTGGCGCCACGGACCTCACTGGGCCCCAGAAGCGGCCAGCAGCAGGTCCCACTCCTAGGTGGAAGTGCACAAGTGGCTTCACGCCACTCTCACCTGCAGGCACCGGCCAATAGGAGTGCAGAAGCGGTGCTTGGGATGGGGGCAGCATGCGGAGCCCCGTGGCCCCCTGCCTAGAAGCCACTGCTGGCCACTTCCAGGGCACAGCGTGGTGTTGGAAAAGGTAGGCACTAGCCTGCCTTAGTTGGGCAGAACCGCCAACGGGACTTTTAAATTCCCGGTCGGCAGTGCTGACCAGAGCAAGGCGACCCAGTACCTGACATGCCGCAACCCACGGATTGAAAAACTCTTCTCTAGAGAATGGATTCTCCCCTTGCCTGTTTAGATAATATAATGCTGTTTTATTGTCTGTCATCATTTGAACCACAAAAAGAAAAGGAGTACTTGTGGCACCTTAGAGACTAACAAATTTATTTGAGCATAAGCTTTCGTGAGCTACAGCTCACTTCATCGGATGCATGCATCCGATGAAGTGAGCTGTAGCTCACAAAAGCTTATGCTCAAATAAATTTGTTAGTCTCTAAGGTGCCACAAGTACTCCTTTCCTTTTTGCGACTACAGACTAACACAGCTGCTACTCTGAAACCTGTCATTTGAACCACAGTGTCTTACGCAAGGCAGAAGTGATTTTAAAGCCGATCTTATTGCTCTCAATTCCAGAACACTGAAGTTTCTCTCTCCTGGTGACCATGCCTGCTGATTATCAGATTGTTACCTAAATAAGTCCCCCATCCCAGAGTAGATACATCTGTGGTAACTATTAATGATGGCATAGGAAGACTGAATGCTATACTCTGTTACATTTAGACCGTTCCATCCACCACTTTATGTTGTTAACATCCGCTGTAGAATTTTGAATTTTTTATGCAAATCTATGCCCGATTTGTAGCTGATAAAATAATCAGTGCTGTAGTTCCCTCATTTAGAGATTAGTGGGTAGATGGTCACTGATGTGGTCAATGCTGAAAGACGCATCAATCAAAGGAGAGAGGAATAATATCTGTTGTAGGGATTGCAGGAGCAGAAAGTACAGCCAATTTTATTTTTACACACCTTTCTTTGGAAAGAAAGGCTTTGACCACCACAAAGTCCAGTATGGTCCCTATGAAAGGAATCCTCCAAGATGGACAGTGATTTTTCCCAATGCATGCATAAACCCAGATTGGCAAAAAGTAAACTTATCTGTATGTAATCTTTTTCTTCCTCAATAATACTTTTATTAACCAATAGTCTAGGTATGGATATACAAAAATTGCACTTCCTTACATATGCTGCCAAAGACAGATATTCTGTAAATACTACTCATGGGGGAATCCTGCAGCAGTGCATACACTCAGAATTCATGTGCCTCACACACTCCCCCACCACAGAAAATACATTCTGCTGGAAAGGTGCTGCAGTTATTCCTTTCGCGCACCAGGGCTGCTGTGGCATCAGAACAAAGCAGTTGTGGTACAGGGGAGCGGGGTGCAGGGACACAGAGAAGGGAGGTGCATGGATACATGGGATGGGGAGGGGTTGGCTGAGTGGGAGTGCAGGGACACATGTGGACAGGAACAGATGTGCCTGATTGAATGAGAGGGGCTAGGAATCAGCCAGGATCTGCATGGTGGAGGCTCCCTAACACTCCCTTCCCACCCAAAAAACCACAACCCTGTTCCATACTTCTCCCACCCACACCCAACAACCCTCCAAGTTCACAACCAAGCTCCTTCCCAGCAATTTTCCCTTTCCATCAGCATCTCCATTACCCCTGACTCCCCCAAGCCTTTGCACTGCTTCTGAGGGGGTACAAGAAATACATTTCTGCATTGTAGTTTAAATAAATTACTTAGAATTCTGTATTAAAATGCCTAATAAGAAATCTATGCCAAAAAATATTTCCATAATCTCGTGTTGTCTGTATTGTTAGACATATTTGCTGAGAGATATTTTAAAATAAATTACCAAATAATTGAAACTGGCATGATTATACTGTGTTATTTTGACAATAAAATATGTAGAATTTTAAAATATTGTGTGGAGTATTTTTAATTTTTTGGCTCAGAATTCCCCCAGTAGTAAAATACCCTTGGAGCCAAGGACAGATCAAAGCATAGGACTCTGTATTGAAAGTGGTTCTCTCCTACCATAAAATGTAGATACCTGTGATGACATGGTCTTATTGAAATATGTATCTTTTAAATCCAAAGGTGCAAACCAATCCTGGGGGGAAAGAGAAGGGACTTATGCTAGAGACAACATGCGGAAACAAAAATTTTATAACATTGTTTCATTTTCTGAGATCTAAAATGGAGCCAGATCCACCACCTTTTTTCAGAATCAAGAAATAATGCAAATAAAACCCTCTCCCTTTGTGCTTATGAGTGACCCCTTCGCTTGCCCCTGATTGTAACAGGAAACCGATCTCCTCCCTCAGCAGGCTCTCTTGAATTGCATCCCTGA